>NC_090446.1:1181365637-1181990637 GCF_031143425.1 Pleurodeles waltl | reverse complement strand
GCAGAGTAGGCCCTGCAAAGGGACAGCCAGTTTTCTTCACTGTCTTCCTCGCCTAACAAGCCAGGAAGACTCTCCCAGGGTTGGGCTGAGTCTCCTGGGCGTGTGGGCTGGGGGGGGGGTTGTGTGAGAAAACAGGGCTGATTGCAGAGGCCCCATAACTTTTTGCTCCCATTTTCCACTTTTTGCTGGTGTTTTCCTGACTTTAAAGGTGCCCTGGGTACTGCTAACCAGTCCCAGGGCCTGTGCTCTGTGTAAAATGGATATGCAAATTAGGCTAATTATAAGTGGCTAAGTTAACCTACCTATAAGTCCCTAGTATATGGTAGGGCATGTAGGTTTAGGGACCACAGCATAGGTGGTGCACACCTAGGTGCATTGCTGAGGTGCCCAGTGTCATTTTAAAAGCAAGCCTGCCTTGCTGGCTGCTTTTAAATTAAAGTTATATGCAAATTCGACTTTGGAATTAAAGGTACTTCCAAAGTCTTAAACTACCTTATTTTTACATATAAGTCACCCCTAAGGTGTGCCCTATGTGCCCCTAGGGCTGGGTGCCATGTAACTATAAGCAGGGACTTTATAAAAATAGATTTATAAGCCCTGGTGAGGTAAAAACAGCCAAATTCGTTTTTCCCTCATTGAAGTAAATGGCCTTCATAGGCTAGAATGGGCAGACTTTATTTTAAATTTTAAAGTCTCCTTAAATGTTGCATACCAAGAATTTGGTATCAAATTAATTGTTGTAATAAATCCTACAACTTCCAGTTGTTGGATTTAATATAACTAGTTCAGGTAAAAAGTTTAGACTTTACCTAAAAAGTTGCCAATTTCAGCTCTGCATTGTTTTTGCTGCTGTGCTCTGATTGGCCAGCCTGCAGCAGCTTCTGCCAGGCTGCCTTGATGAGGTGTGAAGTGGCCAGGCTTCACACAAAGGAATGTGCTTGGGGGAGAGAATCTCCCCTCAGCAGATTGTGAGGCAGGAAGGGGGAGGGCTGCCAAACTGGTCTTCAAAGGCAGAGAAGGACATTTGCAGCACCCAGCAACACCCCCACATCCTGCAACCCCAGACAGCTAGGTGCCCCCTTGATTAGATTAGGAGAGGGCAGGAGAGGGGTGTGTTTATGATTTTTAGCCACACCAGTGGGTGGGCTCAGCCAGATGTAACCTCCAAAAATCAGATTCATCCATGTTGGATTTTTAGAGACTGTTGCCTTCTGGGATGGATTTTTGCCACACTTCCCAGGAAGTGGTCATCACAGGGGGACGACCCTGTCCCTGATTGGAGAACCAGGGCCCCCCTGCTTTTCACCCAGGAGCAAGGATAAAACTGGCAGACCTGCACCCACACCTCAGATCCCCTCCAGAATTCAACAAGAAAGGAACTAAAGAAGAAGAAGGACTGCCCTGCTGGACCCCTGGCCTGCACCTGGAACCTGCACTCAGAAGGACTGCACCAGCTGCACACTTGGGCTTCACCACAAGAAGGACTTTGCCTGGCTTCAACTGGTTCAAGGAGGGACTCCCTGTTTGCTACAGGTGAAAAATTGCTAACCAGAGTCCCCTGCACCAACTCCTGAAGAAAGCGACCAGCTGACCACTGTCCAGTGGCCAAAAAGGAGTTTGCGCCAGGTGCATTCTGGGAGTTGAAGTCCGCACCCCCCAAGGACCATCACAGAACTTCTGGACCCTTGGGGTGAGCTGTGGACCCCAAAAGAACCTTAAAAGAACATCTGGGTGAAGCCCCAGAAGTTTGGAAAAGATTTGAGAATTTTTGGAAAAAAGCTCCAGAGAGGGACCGACCCGCCGCGGAAATTCTAGCCGGCTTGCCTCAACCGCGACCCGGCCTGACTTCGTGGTTCGTCCCGGTAAAGAAAAACATCCAAAAAAGAGACTAAGTCCGAACGTAAAAAGTTGACCGGGACCTCCCAGCCATCGTATCCGAGAAGGGCTCCATGGACGTCGGATCAAGATCCAGGTTTACCCCGGTCGAAGTATTTTCATCTCGAAAAAACGACTAAGTCCGAAGGTAAAAGTCTCCACCGAGGAAACCCACATCGCGTATCCGGACAAGGGCTCCAGGAGGTCGGATTCAACTGGCAGGTTCGTCCCGGTGAAGAAAAACTTCAAAATAAAGACTAAGTCAGAAGGTAACTTTTTAACCGAGGCCTCCCGCGACCTGTAGCCGAGCAGGGCTCCATCGCGGTCGGCCTGAAAGTTTGACTTTGCCCCGGTCGAGGTGCAACCAGATGACCCGATTGGCGCTTTTTGTTTCTAAGCGCTAGAAAAGTAATAATTCTTTAAAAATTCATATCTCCGGTTCCCCTTAACCGATTTTAATCGTTTTTGTGTCATTTTAAAGATAACAATATAAACTATTTTTACAAATTGGTTTTGGATTTTTAAACTGTTTCCTGTGTTTTATTTAATTACTGTTTTGTGATATTTGAATGCTTTACACTTTGGGGGTTATTCTAACTTTGGAGGAGTGTTAATCCGTCCCAAAAGTGACGGTAAAGTGACGGATATACCACCAGCCGTAT
This sequence comes from Pleurodeles waltl, assembly GCF_031143425.1. Taxonomy (NCBI): domain Eukaryota; kingdom Metazoa; phylum Chordata; class Amphibia; order Caudata; family Salamandridae; genus Pleurodeles; species Pleurodeles waltl. The sequence continues at coordinate 1,181,988,100 of NC_090446.1, read as the reverse complement.
TACGAGTTCCATAGGATATAATGAACTCGTAATACGGCTGGTGGTAAATCCGTCACTTTTCCGTCACTTTTGGGACGGATTAACACCTCCTCCAAAGTTAGAATAACCCCCTTTGTCTCCTAAGTTAAGCCTTGACGCTCGTTGCCAAGCTTCCAAGGGTTGAGCTGGGATTAATTTACTGAGACCTAACTGTACCTATGTGGAGGTTAGTGCCTTGTTGCTAGGTGTAGGTACCTACCTGCCCTACCAATAACCCATTTTCCAACACTTTAGAACTAAATTTAACTATCTCCAGGCTAGATCGACCCATAGGGAACCGGGGAAATCCTGGTCCTGATCCAGTATATCTAAAATTAACCCATAATAAACTGCTATCTCTTTCCTACCGAGTGGGCCATTTATCAATAACTCCTCCAAATCATTTGTATAAGATCCTGCTTCTCGCAAGGAATGAGCCCAGCTTTGTAATTGATAATACTTGAACCTAGATAATAAGCCCTGTGTCACTGTCACAAATTCCTCCCAAGATTTTAGTTTCTCTTCTTGAAGTACCAGACCCCATTCTACAATGCCTAATTCCTTCAAAAGTTGAGATAGAGAATCCTTCAGACATTTTGGTGTGCACGGAGAGTCCCATATAGGGGTGTAGACCATGTAATAAGATAAATTTGTGATATTCCTTATTGTTGCCCAAAGCAGATCAGTGGTGTGTTACACTTTCAATCGCACTCTTTTGAAAAACTTGGGGTGAACAAATTTATACATGAATTTTTGTCTGTTTCCCCCCTCACATTTTAACATGGCCCCCGTTAATTGACTACCCCCTTTCCCTGACAACAAGGGGGTCATTCTGACCCCCGCCGGCGGCAGATGCCGCCGGCCTGGCGGGAACCGCCAGAAGACCGTACCGCGGTCGAAAGACCGCAGCGGTCATTCTGAGTTTCCCGCTGGGCTGGCGGGCGACCGCCAGAAGGCCGCCCGCCCGCCCAGCGGGAAACCCCCTTCCACGAGGATGCCGGCTCCGAATGGAGCCGGCGGAGTGGAAAGGGTGCGACGGGTGCAGTTGCACCCGTCGCGATTTTCAGTGTCTGCTATGCAGACACTGAAAATCTTTGTGGGGCCCTGTTAGGGGGCCCCTGCAGTGCCCATGCCATTGGCATGAGCACTGCAGGGGCCCCCAGGGGCGCCACGACACCCGTTCCCGCCAGCAAGGTTCTGGCGGTCAAAACCGCCAGAACCAGGCTGGCGGGAAGGGGGTCGGAATCCCCATGGCGGCGCTGCCTGCAAGTTGAAAAGTGGGCCGTCACAGTCCCACACTCGGGAATATGACCCTGTCTACCACCATGGTTTTGGGTGGCCTGCGTACTGCCATGAAAACCAAGGTGGTAGGCACTATCAGTGCCAGGGAATTCCTTCCCTGGCATTGAAAGGGGTCTCCCCTGCCCCCCTCCCTTCTTCGGAGTCCTCCCACATCCCCTCCCTCTCCTGCCCCCGCACATTTACATACCCACAAGGGCACACATACACACTCATACACACACGCATACCCATATCCACCCATGCATGCACACATACATACCCACCCACCGCAACACATGCATTCACAACACACAACATACACTCACATTCAGTCATTCACGCACGCAATCAACACGACTCACACCTGCATGCACCCATACAAAAACAGACACACACCCCCCCAAACACCCAACAACACCCCCCACACACGCACACACCCCCTCCCACCCCCTCTCCTGTCGGAGAACCCGACCTACCTGCTTGCAGGCAGTCTTCCGGCAAGAGACAGGACGTGGCACTGCTGCCAGCAGCAGTGTCCGCCAGCAAAACACTGCCAGGCCATATCATGGTTCATCATATGGCCAGCGGTGTTTTGCCTGCATGGCACTGCTGCTGGCAGCAGCGCCACCTTACTGCTGTCCGCCGCCATGACCGTTGACAGTATCCCGCCAGCCTTCTGGCGGAATTCCATCTATGGTCATAATGCGGTGGGTGGCTGGTAGTCACGGTATGTTGGCGGCCATCGCCGTGGCGGTAGGTGCCAGTTACCGCCAAAGTTATAATGAGGGCCAATGTGCCCCTAAACTCCTCCAAAAGAGTACCCGCTTCCTCACAGTCTCGTATATTGCTACTTAGTACCTCCTCTGTCCCTTCCCAGGCACCGCTTTGTATCAAAAGATCCACCACAAATGCCTCAATATTTTCACCTTCCTTCCCTTCCGGAACACTCATTAGCTGGGCTGGCGGGCGACTGCCAAAAGGCCGCCTGCCCGCCCAGCGGGAAAGCACCAGCAACAAGGAAGCCGGCTCCGAATGGAGCCGGCGGAGTTGCTGGTGTGCGACGGGTGCAGTTGCACCCGTCGCAATTTTCAGTGTCTGCCAAGCAGACACTGAAAATCAATGTGGGGCCCTGTTAGGGGGCCCCACGACACCCGTTCCCACCAGCAAGGTTCTGGCGGTCAAAACCGCCAGAACCAGGCTGGCGGGAAGGGGGTTGGAATCCCCATGGCGGCGCTGCTTGCAGCGCCGCCATGGAGGATTCACAGGGGCAGCAGGAAGCCGGCGGGAAACCGCCGGCTTCCCTTTTCTGACCGCGGCTTTACCGCCGCGGTCAGAATAGCCCCAGAAGCACCGCCAGCCTGTTGGCGGGGCTTCCTCCGTCCCCTACCCTGGCGGTCTCGGACCGCCAGGGTAGGAATGACCCCCTTTGTTCTTTGAAGTAGGACCCTAGCGAGGGGATTGCCCTCTGTTGTCGCATGGGGGGAGACTGCTTTTTCCTTCTCCTCCACGTTACTGTCTTACTTGGGGATTTCCTCTGCCCTGTAACACTTTTAACTTCTTTGAGGGGCATTTCCCTCAGTCCCCAGTGACACGCAGAGTCACTCCCTTCACTACCTGTCCCTACCTGTAAGAGAGGGGGACACCCCGTAAATTATCCAGTCCTGTATTTTCCAAAGATATATTCCCTCTTCCCCACTCCTGAAAAAGTATATGAGACTTATCTTCCAAAGTGGACACCTCCGATGGATGAGTGAAGGACAGAATCGCTTATGCCATACTTGTTGCCGCCAGACTCTTCCCTCCGCTTCTCAGCATTTCCCGCTGGTTATGTCTCTGTCTGGGTCACCCTCAGTTACCCCTCTCAATGCGACCCTGGATGTGAGGGTCCTAACCCTTCTCCCCTCCTTTGCTGCCCTCCTCCATTGGCCGCCACTCCCCCTCGTCGCCTCCTCCACCAGCTCCGGAGCCCTCGAGTCGGGACGCGATTGTGGTCTGGAACTCAGAGCGGCATATGTGGCATGAACAAGAAGGTAAGATTGGTGGGGAATGAGTCGCCTGTTATGGCTCGATACAAGTCCTTCGCTGCACCTCCGCTACACCATGCAGCCCGTCAGACGCCATGGCCCGCTCAGCAGTGCTGGCGTTGTTCGCCCGCCGCCATGTTCCCCCAGTTACGATGCACCCCAGAAATAATCCTATTTGACTGATCTCCCAATATAGATAACTTGTTTGGTTATAAGAGGAGTTTGTTGTTCTTTCTGGTATTGTTGGGTAGAAGGGAGATCTGTAGGCAATGTATATCTCCAACGCCCCCTTCTCGATTTGAATGGTTGTCGGCTGTATTTAAAACATGTAATTTAGATCTTAGCTGGTCCTGTGCAAAAGGCGCAGCAAACTTGTGGAGACCTTAAGTGAGCTGGGTGGACCAGAGTGTTTTTTCCACATAAGTTGACGTTTATAGGCCAGTGATTGTGCGATGATTAAGATATATGGGATGGAGACTTCTTGGTGGATGGGTCTCGAAGACAGACACGTCTCCTATTTTTCCCAGACTTCCTACCATGGATACTCGGATCCAGGGTAAAATACTGGAATCCGGGCCCTGTTTTCAGAATGGAAGTACACAAAGCAAACAAAAAACAAAAAGATTAAGCATCATACATACCCACACGCTTACTCATCAATGGCAGATAATTCAAATGCTTTAAAACACAAAGGACCTGATCACCACATATCAACCCTGGCAGTCCGACCACCAGGGAACTGCCAGCTCCACCAGGATCTTGGATCCCAGACGCCTGGCAGTGGCAGAGATCCTAATCCGCCAGGGCAGTGCTGCAAGAAGTGCTGCCCCACGGATTACGACCTGGTTCTCCGCCAGCCTTTTTATGGCAGTAACCCCCAAATGAAAAGGCTGGAGGAGAACAGGAGCAGGGAGCCACAGGGGGTCCCTGCACTGTCCATGCACTTGGCACCATCACAATTTTCAGTGTCTGATTTGCAGATAGTGAACAGTGCAAGGGTGGTGGTACACCTTGCAGGTGACGGCTCAATTATGAGCTGGAGACAATGCTGTAGGGTGGAAACTTAGGTTTTTGCCCACCCACCTAGCAGAAAACCCTTAATAACTCAGGCGGGGAGGTTGCCACATAGGCTGTGACCACCCTGTGGAAGTTTGACGGATGGAGTTTGCCATCCACCAAACTCTTCATGTTTCACTACAAAATTAGATCCTTTTGAAAAATCATTTTTTTTTTCTTTCTTAAATATTCCATGCAGTCAGTGATATAATTGATTACCTAGCTATGATGTGAAGCGTGGGTGGGAGAAACTTGGCTAAGGTTGTGTGTAACTGACTAGTACTAATATCATTACATCCAAATAAAATGCAAATGGCCATAGTCTAACAGCAATGTTCTGCTACTGTACTGTGCTACTATAGACAGTATAAACAAGTGTTTGAGCTGAGCAGCACAATGTGAGTTTTTGTATTTTGTTTTTCATTCTTTCTTGATATAGCTACTCCTACTACTGGCAACATACAGCAACCAGAGTTGGCCCTACCACCAAGACGGCAGGAGATAAGTATCCAGCTGCAGCAGCAGCCCCGAGCTAATCCCAAGGTAGCTTGTGCCACCATCCAGACATGCCTCTACCTCGGTCATGCCATTATCGGCAGCCACGTTCCTCCATTACCACCCATACCACTACTACCCTTCCATCCTCAGATCCAACACAACACCTCCTCCACCACCTCCTGTGATGTTTGGCACACTTCACACATGAGATGGCACCGCAAGGGCAACAGCATTTGGCTCATGAATTTGATCCCCTCAAAGCCCTTTTAAATTATTTTTTTATTTCAGTGGGAGGACATGATATGGGATCTGCACTTCTGCTTCCATCATGAACCCAATCGTACAAGTCCTGCCTTTGCTGCTGCTACTTGACCACGAAGCAGATCAATCCCATTGTCACTGGAATTGAAGGTAAGATTCTTTTTTACTTTTAACCTTCTGAGTTGTCTGTTCATATTATCTCTAGACTCAAATAATTGTTTTATTTCACTGAGAAGCAATTTATGACAAAAGTGTAATGCATATGTGTGTGTGTGTAATGTTGTCACTTAAGAAATTTAAAGAAACACCCCTGTATTAAAATAATTTAATTATTGTCCAATTTTGTGCAAGCTTCTTTCACGATAATGGACACTTACACAAAAGATGACATTAAACAAAATTCATGATGTGCACCTACTATGTTTCCTCAGATTCCGAAAATCAACAACTTAGAAATATAAGTATCACACATTTTTAGAATAATTTCAACTTAATATAATGTAGTCATTGTTCTAGACAAGTGAAAAAGTTTTGTTTAAGAAATATTAGTAGAATCCATATTAGTGCAATGAACATTCCTCATTGTCTAGTGCATTTTTTTGTATCTTATTGAATTTAAATAAACTTATTTTTCGTAAGGTGTAATGCTTATGCGTTTATTTATTCACTTGTTTAATTTAAATAAACACACCTGTATTGCAACATTAAAAAAACCATTTAAATTGTTTTTTGTTTTGTTGTGTCCATCATCATGATGAATGCTTGCACTAAAAATTATATGACCATCACATTCCTTTTTTCCCAGTGTATGGACTTTACAAATAAGACATTTTAAAAAACTGTTGTATTTCATGGCATAATTGTAAGTAAAAATATATAGATTAAATTTTCAACAGAAACATTTGTACAAATAAATGCATTGTAAAAGAGAAATAATGTTCAGATAACCTTCATCAAACTAAATCATTTTTTCATAATAAAGGAGATGTGCTTCTCATTAAAAAAAGGCTCACAGCCTGTGAGTGTGTTGCACATAATGTGCCTCCTGTACACACTATCACAGGGTAACATGTAACCTCCTCAAGAGAGGGCATCTAGTGGGCACATTGCAGGCACCTCAAAGATTCTTCTTGGGAGGACTGGGTTTGGATTTGACAGGTTAAGGACAATGTGATGTTGGGATGAGGAGAACTGGAAAGAGGGTGGGAGTGTTTTGAGGGTAAAGAAAGCTGGAGTGGGTGAGGTGCATGCGTCTTTATTTTTGGGTGTTGCATGTGGGTCTGGTTTATGTTGGGTATGTTTGGATATGTGTTTTATTTGCAGGTGTCTGGTATTCGGGTAAGTGTGAGTGTTTGGATCTGATTGGGTTTGTTTTGCATAGAGGTGTCCCTTTGTGTGGGCGTGTTGTTTTGAATGAGTGTTGTGTTGAGGTGGTTCTTTTGGTTGTAGTCCGTGTGGGTGTGGTGGTGGTTGTGGTGGTTGTGTTAGTGATTGTGGGTGCTGTGGTGGTTATGCTGGCTGTAGGTGTAGTGTCAATAATGTGCACGTGTTGTTTGTGTGTTTCTTTGTGTGTTTGTGTTTATATCTGTGTATGTCTGAGTGTGCTGCTTGTGTCTGTTGGAGTGGCTGCCTGCATAGTAGTGAGTGTGCTTGGGATTGGTGTGGGAGTTGGGATTTAGGGTGAGGAAGAGACTGGATTTGGGGCACAAAGTTGGGTTACTTGTGAGGCTGCAGTCAGTGAGGAGGCTATATTTGCACATGATATCTGCATGCCGAACATCGAATTGGGAATGGCATCCAGAAATGTGACAACTTGTTGCATTTGGTAACTAAGGCCCTGGATGGTGTTCAGGATCACTGTCTGACCTACGGAGATGCTGCGTAAGAGGTCAAAATCCTCTTCACTCAGTGCAGCCGGGGGAACAGGAGTATGGGTGAGGAACCTGTGGCAAAGGGTAGTTGCCCATTTTAGGGGGTCGCTTTGGCCACCTTGGGATGTAGAGGGAGGGTGGAGATGGGTCTCTGGGTGGTGGACAAGGATGATGTTGGTACAGTTGGTACAGTTTCTGTAGGGTCCACTACCACTAGGGGGTGTTCGCTTGTGAAGGTCATGGAAGATTGTGATGAGCTGGTGGCCTCTGTTCCAGTCCCCTGACCCTCCATGCCACTGTTTCCATTGGTCTCAGAGGTTTCACCACCTAAAACACAGTGGCCAGCTGCTTCCCTGCCATCTTGGCCACTGTCCCCTTCACCTGCTGTTGAAGTTGCTCTAAACACATATACAATAGTTCTATTGCATCTGTCTAAATATAACTGATCATAACATGTCATCAAAACATTTCAACATATTTCAATTTTCATCTGCTTCAAGCCTATGAGAATTAGGTGTATGTACATTTTTATCTCCTGCATGTAGGGGACATGTTCACAAACCATTTAGCCACAGTTTTATTATTTCCTATTATTGCTCCTGATTCAATTCTAATCATATACCTCATCTATTTCCTATTATTCCAAGGAACTGTTTGACACTTCTGAATGTTTCAGATTTGTTGTGTAGAACAGTGAACTTATGATACTGAAATTACAAATCACATAAAAAAATGGACATTGTCTGTACAAGATGACAAATATCTGATCAGACAATTAATTTAGAAAAATAAAAATTTCACTCAATGTATATCAATATTTACTTTAATGTTGCACCACTAGTTTGTTAAATTAAAAGGCTGTTTTGTTTTATAGGCCATTTCACAATATTTATATTTGTATTTTGCTACTTCTAAAGCATGCTCAGACCAGAGGTATCGAAGCGTTAAATGGAGTAAGAGATGCAGACACAATCAGCCAAAAACGACTGTGAAATCAGCCATGTTTTGAGTTCCTTACGAAACAATAAGAGTCAATGAATTCCTTTAATCTGGGCTAGTAAAGAGCCCCGGGGCTTAGGAGCAGCCACTGAGAAGGCCCAATCACCCCATTTTGCTTTTATACAATGAGGTATCAGTCCCACCTTCAGGTCTGCGGACCTTAAAGAACAGCCTGGAAAGTACCACTTAAGAACACCTTGCAAATATCCTGAACCGTGGGAGTGAAGGGCTTCATGGGTCAGACAGAGAGCTTTAAAGAAGTAGTAATACTTACTTAAATTGACTTATTTTTCTTTTTAGTATTTCAATCTTGTTCTGAACTTGCTTATTAAGGTATTATACCCTAGGTATTTACTTACGCTGTAGAAGAAATCTTAAAACATATTGGGCTATTTTTTTACTTCCATAGCATAAGTAAATACATAAGGCTTGATACATTTTCAACATACATTAGTACAGATAGTAATATTTAAAAGATGTTCTCTGAAATATCTTCATTTAATGTATTTTTCAACAGAATGTAAAAAAACTTTTTTAAAAAAAATGCCATTCCTGTTATTCAAATATTGGTACAACATTAAAGTAAAAATTATTAACACACATTGATTCATATGATTTTAAATAAAAAAGGACATTCAAAATGTAACATATTTAAATGATTAATTGATGCATTTCCAAAATTTCAGAATTGACTTATATTTTGTGCCTAATTTGGATTTTTGCAGATGGGGTACTCCAAAACATACATGATGGAATTTCCCTCCCTCAAAGTCCAAGTGCATAGTAAAATAATGACCTTGGAATAGCTAGGACAAATTTCCTTTTTCCATGTGTTGAAATGTTCCATCTGCAAAAATCCCTTTAAGGAATCTCATTTTCCTCATTAATGATATTTCAACTGGATATTACAAAGGACATTCAGTAAATGTGTTCAGGCTACGTGTTACCATTTATTGTGAAAACGTTATGCCTATAACATACATTTCTCTAAAAACAGACTGGCTTACATGCACACTTGTGAGTGAGTAGGACCCCATGGAAAATTGTCACATTCAGCTGATAATTGTTCATAATTAAAAACATCAGGTGGAAGATCTACCTTTAGCTGATGACATACATTAATAATAGTTTGCCTATTTAATCTGATTTTATTGATTACATCCCAGTTTTCCAAGGTGGCAAGGACTGGAACTGTAAATTAAAAAATGGGATTAAGTATTTGGATTATGTATGGGTCGTAATATTTTTGAAAAATATGACACAAATATTTTTATTACAGTTAAATAAAATATTAGTTTTTGATTTGTATTTTTGGTACTTTTTTGTAATTTTTTTGTAAAATGTTAAAAACATTACCTACATGTAATTGATATATGAGTTAACAATCGTTTTATTTTTAACATTTTGAAATGCATGATGACAGGAAAAAAAGAACAAATTGACAAAAATAAGACAACACCAGTCTTGAACTTTGTTAGTTTTTATTTTATTCAGCAAAACCAATTAATGTAAATCAGAATGAAAAAAGAAAACTAAACAAAGAAAGTCAATCACTATTACCAAAGAGCCAAAATTGTTTTAAATCCAATGTGCAAAAAAACAACCTCTATCAAAAAGGTAAATCTGTCCAGAAAATAGTCCACAGAGTGAATGGAAGTCATACACTGGAGGAAATCAGATTCTGCATCTGTTGTTGGTGGTGGTGGAGGTCTTGCCATTCTCTCCTGGCGGTCTGGCTGAACGTCCCATCCTGAGGAGATCTGGTTCATCCACAGTGGCAGGGACTGATGTAGGTATATCTGTTTCCACTTGTGGCAGGGCCTCCCTTCCTGTGACTGAGGCATATGTAGTTGGCCCAGATGTTGGTTGACCACAGAAAGGGGAAGATCTTGCTGGAATAGCCATCCATATATGTGTAAAACAATTATGCTGCATCCCAGTAAGGGTGACCTTATTAGCTTTTAAATTATCCATCTGTACATTGTACTTCCTCTGAAACCATTTTATCTCCCCAAACTCTGTAAGGCCCTGGCTTATCATGTCTTGGGACTGCTGGAAAGATCCCAAGATGTGATTGATGGTGGCCTTGGTGACAATGAACCCAGGCGTGGTAGCAGCTGGGGAGAGAGGTGTAGGCGTGGGCTATAGGATACTCACTGGAGCTGTCTGTCCGACTGGCTCCTTATCATCCGGACTTGCAGGAGTAGAGTCCTCACTGAAGGCTTGTTCCTGATTTGGAGTGGAGGTATCCTCAGTAGTAGTGGCAGATGGTTGTCAACGTACTCTGACTGATAGAGCTAATATAAATTACAAAAAAAATCAAAAAAACTGGTATATAGACAAAATGAGTTTGAAGGAAAAAAAAGAAGCAATGTAAATGGAAAATGAAAGTTAATATGATGATTTTACCTTTCAGTGGTATTATTATAAATTACATATGCATTTTAAATTACACACAAAACTACTACAAAACAGGTAGAAATATGTCCCGAAAGGAAAAACATGATTAGAAAGTATACATAAAATATAGTACACATTCAACACATCAAAATAGAGAGGAGAAATGTGACTTAAACCATTCCAGGGCATAGCAGGCTAAAATTCTGACAATTGAAATACTTAGAAGGATGAATGGCATTAGTCATCATAACCACATTGCAAAGTGCATTTCTTATCAATACAACTTTTATTCAACATACATCATGACATACATTAAGATTTTTGAGGCAACATACTTTGATTTATGTAACACATTGCATCCATTCAATACAATAACAAGAATGTGACAACACATACCAATACACTAAAAAACACATTTTTGAATATAGCATAACATAGAGATTGACAAACACATAACACATTAACATTTATGGAGATATGAAAAAAAGAGAGAATGGCCAACGTCAAATTACAGTATTAGTCATTTCAATTTGACATTACCAGCACTTGCAAAATGACAAGTTGAACATACCTTGTAAAAATATGCTGTGGAAGTGAACGGACATTCACAAAATAAAACACATACATGAAATATGATATTAGGTGAAAGAACACGTGCAGGCACCATAACTGCATGTGACATTAAATGGAGATTGAAACCTATAATGTTAAATACAAGAAAATAATATTCAAACAAACAAACAGACAAAACAAATAAAACAAATAATACTTGAAAAAAACACATATATTGTCAACACATAATGACCATTAGTAAAACGCGAGATACAAAAATGATGCTACAAAATTCCTTTAAAAATTGGTTAGTTCATTTATATAAGTATTTCTATGGTTACAAAATGCAAACCACATTAGCAACAACTAAATTCAGAGCACAAATGACATCTAGGTGTAGTGACACATATAAAAGCATAACTTATCCATCTCCACTCCACCTGGTATTTCTGAAAAGCCTTCATAATATGGGATCTGCAAGATCTTCTCCTCCAGGGATAAAGTTGGAAAGGGGGGATGGGAAAACCATCACCAGTCCTCTGGGCCTCCAGGGGTTGCCTGGAGATCAGTGAACACACTTTCCCCCACAGGTCATTCCACCTCTTCCTTATTTCCTCCTGTGTGCACAGGCTATTTGCTGCAGCCTCTACTCTGTCAACAATTCTGGACCACATTTGCCTTTTCTGAGCTATATAGTTGCATTTTGCTTTTGTGCTCCAAACAATTGTGGCTCTACTCTAATAATTTCATCCACCATGATTGACAATTCTCCCTCTGTGAAAAGTAGATCTCTCCTCCCTTCCAATATGTGGAAATTAAATTAAATGAAATGATTTTGGGTACCCACAAATAAAAGGAAAAAATAAATGCTAAGTGAACAAGAAACAGGGGGAGCAATAAAAGACCTGTATTATCTGAAAGAACTTCTCCAGGAAAATGATGTGCTGCACTGAAATGGCAAAGGATCATGGCCAAAAAATCGTGTGTGTTTTATAGTGTGGAATGCAGGTGAAAACAATTAGGCAAGATACAGCAGGAGTGTGCTGCTAGCATCCATCCAAAAGCCATGGGCATAGTACAATGTTGAACGCGCCCTGCAACGGAATCCCATCATCAGCGATCTGCCACTAGAAAATCGACAGCACAACTGTAAAATCTAAGTATACTCGGCACAATCCTGCCACACTGATGGCAAAGGCGTAATGTTAGTGAGCAGAGGAGTCCACTGCATTGTCTGCAGTGTGCCGCTTACGTGACGGAAAGCACTCTGTCAACGAGGATGGAGGTTCAGCCAGCATACATCTAAGTAAGGCAACCACTCCATGGAGGGATGACGGGAGTCCCACCAAAAGCTAAATCAGGGCCTGTGTTTTTTTTATTTTTAGAAAGTGCTGCATAATTATATAATGCACCAAACACAGGACCCAGAAATATCCACTTTCTGCTATGGCCTTGACTATATTACTGTCATTGTCTGTACCAACAAATCCAGTTCTGAGACCTCTGGGTCAGAGCTATTCAAACACCTTGCTGTTGAAGTTTTCCAAGATGTTTGCAGCTGTATGGGATTTCTCCATGGGAACATCGATGCAATTGCATTCATGCTGCCGAACACCCTTAAAGGTTTGTTCAGTGTTGAGACCTGCAGATTACTGTTGCTTAACCCCCACAAAAGAGATCAGTGTGCAGTAATGCACATATAATCATGCGCTTGACAACTGGTCCACATGCCTGTCGGCAGATGGATAGTGTGAACAGCACTCTGCCTCAAAGCTTGTCCAACTAATCCCAGCACATCGTGATGGCAAGCTGGAATAGCAACTCTGGCAAAATAGGTCCAGCTGGGAACCAGAGGATGGTGTGACAGGCACAGAAAGTTGCTTGAAAAAGGGGGAGGATGGCAAGCCAGTGGTGGTAATCTGTTTCTTCTTCTCCTCCTCACTAGCCACTATATTGGCAGTATCTTTCTTTGGGGCCATACTAATGCTCAGTCAGTTGGCACTTTGGTGCACAAGTGGAAGCAGAGGAGTCACATGTTGTGGTCATGTCACTTTGTGCCGGCCTTCTGTCTGGCAGTACTGTGGGTGATGTCTCTTGTGAACCTAACAGCAAATAAACAACAAAAACAATTAGTGAAACATGACATTTGTGCAGTTTGGATCATTCATAGTACAGATAATGTGATTTAGTAAGGCAATCCTAAATAATTAACAAAAGTATTTTGATTCTAATCCACACCATAACATAATATTTCAGTCAGGATTACATACAGATGTAACTGTTTGCTTTTCTGTGCATCTGAGGTGAGACCTCTGTGGCTGGCAGTGAGGTGTGGGAAAATTGAATAATTCCAAAAAAATAATGCTGGTGTACACCTATGACATGTAGTGGTGCAGGGAAAATGGAATAATCCTTGCAAAATAAATCCTGGTGTATGACTATGGCAGGCAGGGTGTGCAGTAGAAACTTGAATAATCCTTCAGACATGAATACTGATGTGCACTCATGGCATGCAGGAGGTGTTGGGAAAATGGAATAATCCTTTAAAAATGAATGGTGGTGTGCACCTATGGCAGGCAGTGGGAGCAGGGAAAATAGAATAATCCTTACAAAATGAATGCTGGTATGCACATATGGCAGACAGGGGGTGTAATAAAAAGTGGAATAATCCTTAAAAAAATAATGCTGGTGTGTGCCTACACCAGACAGGGGCTGCAGGAAAAAATGAAATAATCCATACCAAATGGATGCTGATGTGCGTCTATGGCCTAGCAGAAAAAGGTATATGGCAGGGGAGCGTGAGGGGGGGGGGATGTAAAAAAATAATAACGATTGCTGGTGTATCACTAGAAACAAAATGGAAAAAAATCACATAATTTATTATAAACATTGTTAATACATACACTACAATATTCCTTGTTGAGAGTCACTTACTGAACTCCAGATAGTTCCGATTGGGTGACGAGGTTTTACTGCGAGCAGATACAGGGCAGGTGGCAGCATAAATCGGTATGTTCCGTTGCACAGTGTCCTACACGAAATAGTTTGGACAATTCCCAAGTGTCTTTTGGACTCCTGGGTGCCCTCTTAAGGTGGTATCATGATTCCACTTGTTGTCTTAAGTCATTCGTTGGTATGTACATTTTGTCATCATGAAAGACGTATTCATCTTTAATACTATGCTTGGGATTTATTGCCCATTTCTGCAGATCTACTCCAGTGAGTTCTTCTTTTACTGTACTCCGGAAGGTTTCTGCCTCTGTTACAGCCACAACTTTTGTTGGCAGAGATGATACTAGGTGCTGAAGTTGTAACTCCATTGTCCATTGAAAGGCCCAACCTGGAAAGAATGTCAGATTGCAGTTGCTTTTACCCAGGATGATAAGTGATGAGGAAATCAAAGTCACTGAAGAAATTCAACCAATGCTTTTGATGAAAGGTAAGTGCCCTTACTGAACCAAAGAACTGCAGGTTTCTTGTGATCTGTCAAAATTGTGATTGTGTATTTGGCACCTGCATCTTGATGGTTCCACTCAGCGCAGACTGATTTTATTGCTAGTAGCTCCCTTTCAGCTACCAAGTAATTTTGCTCCACTGGGAGCAATTTCAATGAGCAGTAGACTATGGGATGAAGCTGGGCAGTTTTGGGGTCCTTTTTTTACAACACCCTACCAACAGCAACTTGTGAAGCATCTGCTTCTACAAAGAAAGGATGATCAGGCATTACAACAGGTGCAGATGTGAATTTGTCAGAGTGAGGAACACTTGCTCAGTGCCATCAGACTAAACAAAGGGCTGTCCATTTTTTAGCAGCTAGGTTATTAGCACAACTATGTCAGAAAACTGTGGCAAAAATCATCTACAGGAGCTGGCAAAGTCAAGCGTGGATTGAACTTCCTTTACTGTGGTTAGTGCTGGTCATGCTAGAATGGCTTCTACCTTTTTTGCGTCCATTCTTATTCCTGCGGGTGATAATTGATAGCCCAGGAACTTGACCGATCATACATGAAAAGAACATTTCTCCAACTTGGCGTACAAGAAGTGTTCTCTTCAGTGCTGTAGAATGGCACACACATTTTGCACTTTTTCTGATAACATTTTGGAATAAATCAGAATATCGTCAATGTAGATGATTGTGCATACACTAAGGAAGTCATGAAGGAATTTATGGTTGAAATATTGTAATGCCGCTGGGGCATTACAGAGACCAAAGTGCATTATTGTACATTCAAATAACCCAAATTTAGTTCACTCATCTCCTTCCTTTATGCATACAAGGTGATAAGTGTTCTGTTAATTCAAGTTAGTGTAGATGGTGGAATCAGAGACCTGTTCTAATTGGACAGGAATCAGAGGTAAAGGATACCACATCTCTTTAGTAGCTTTATGGACAGCCCTGTAGTCGATGCAGGCCTGTAATTTCCCTTTCTTCTAAGAGACGAAGAATAGCATTGAAGATAAGGGCGAGGTAGAGTGCTGTATGAAACCTAGGACCATATTTATACTTTTTTGTGCCACATTTGCGTCACTTTTTTACCTAAAAGCGGTGCATAATTATAAAATACAATTATATTTTGTAAGTTTGCGCCGCTTTTACGTCAAACAATGACGCAAATGCAGTGCAAAAAAAGTATAAATATGGGCCCTAGTTCCAAAAGCTTATCTAAGTATTTTCACAGGCACTGTGCCTCAGGTTCAGTGAGAAAGTAGACACTGCTGCAAGGAAGTTTTGCCTCAGGAATAATATCTATAAGACAGTCAAAGGTTTGGTGTGAGGGTAGCTGAGTTGCTTTAATGGGATGAAATACCTCCCGGAAGTCATGATATTCCTCAGGCAGGGTGCCAGAATGGTTGTTGTGAGTCACCACACAGTGTAATGGTGTAACTGGATATTGAGCCTCCTAATAACAGGTTGCCATGCAAACTGGGGAATGTAGGGTTATAGTTCTCAGGACCCAATCAATCTTTGGATTATGATATTCCAACCATGGTATTCCTAGAATAACCCTGAAAGTAGGGGTATCAATTGAATCAAACATTACTTTTTCAGTATGTCCATTGTCACAAACTGGAGTTAGTGCTGTAGTGTTAAACTGTATGAATTCAGAAGATACTGTAGAATGATCAACACCTCAACCTGGTTCTGGTTCATCCTTAGTCACCCATGTGACACCTAGTTTGTCAGCCAGAGATAAATACAAAAAATTCCCAGTGGCCCCAAAGTCTATAAGCACAGGAGGAATTTGTTTCTTTTGTGGTGATAATAAAACAGTCACTCTAATGTCAACTTATCTGAATTCCAGATGGTTCTGTTTGGCAACAATATTCTGCAAATCCTTGTGGGGTCTAACTGTGGAAGCAGTTTAAGATTGACACCACACTATCAGTAGACCCCAAATAGAAGCGGTCTTGGAAGAGCAAGATAAATAATTACTAGTGCCTCTGTGGATTTGGACTGTGCCACTAGGTTCTGGATAGACTATGGTCTGGAGCTCAAAGTATTGACTATTCAGAGGTACAGTAATGACTGTAAAGGATAGACTAGGATAACCAATTGGGCATAGCATGCAGAATTACAATACAAGACTGACAGTGTTTATATTCATATATTGCCTCATTTCATGAATTAATGGAGTTAGAACTTTTTCAACAATTATCACAACATATTACACCATACACTGTAGATTATTCTTGAGTTTTCAACATGACAGTCATTATATTGTAAAAAGAATTTAAGAGTTAATTGTCTCTACACACATGTACAGATTTTTACAGAAAGTCAATACTGTGCAGCGTTCAGAGTTCAACACAATAATATCATGCAGAGTTAAAACCTTTGCCCACAGGTCTCTTGGCATCTTCATTCTTATCGCAGTCTGTCTCTTTACGTTTGTAGAGTTTTCTTCTATTTTGCAAGAACAAGCATCTTGTTTTCTTTATTAACCCCTTCGCTGCCAGGCCTTTTCTCCTCCTGTCTCGAGCCTCTTTTTGGCTATTTGGGGCAGTTTGAGCTTATGCTGTCATAACCTTTTGTCCACGTGAGCTACCCACTCCAAATTTGTGTACTTTTTTCCAACATCCTAAGGGATCCTAGAGGTACCCCGAGTTTGTGGGTTCCCTTGGAGGAGATGAAGAAATTGACCAAAATACAGCTTTTTATTTTTAATTGGGAAAAAGGGCTGCAGAAGAAAGCATGTGTTTTTTCCCTGAAAAAGGCATCAACAAAGGGTTTAAAATCACCATCATCCCAGCTTCCAGGCACAGGCAGACTTGAATCAGAAAACCACATGTTTTAACACAATTTTGGCATTTTACTGGGACATACACCATTTAAAAAAAAAATTGTGCTTTCAGCCTCCTTCCAGTTAGTGACAGAAATGGGTGTGAAACCAATGCTGAATCCTGGACAGCTAAACATTTCTGAAAAGTAGACAAAATTCTAAATTCTGCAAGGGGTCATTCGTGTAGATCCTTCAAGGTTTTATTACAGAATGTATCAGCCAAAATAAAACATGTTAAAATTGAGGTTAAAAAAAAGAGCCTTTTCTCTCCACGCTTTCTTCTATAACTTTTTCCAATTATGGCAGATTTTTTAAAGCAATATACCATTAACTTCTGCTGGATTCTTCTGGTTGCAGGAATATATAGTGCTTGTATGTTCATTAAGAACCCTAGGTACCCAATGCCAATAAAGGAGCAGCACCTTGTAATGGGTTTTCATTGTATACCGGGTATTCAGCAATTCATTCAGTAAAATGTAAAGAGTGAAAAATGGGTATCAAGGAAACCTTTGTATTTACAAAATGGGCACAAGATATGGTGTTGAGGAGCAGTGGTTATTTGCACATCTCTGAATTCCGGGGTCCCCATACTAGCATGTGAATTACCAGGCATTTTTCAAACAGACACCTTTTTTACATACTGTCTTACATTTGGAAGACATTTTTTTAGAGAAAGACAAGGGGCAATAACACTTGTTCTTCTGTTCTGTGTTCCCCAAAATCTCCCAATAAAAATGGTACCTCACTTGTTTGGGTAGGCCTAATGCCCACGAAAGGAAACAGAGACTAGTCACATTTTTACATTGATATCTGACGGGTTTTTTGGAAAGTGCCTAGCTATGGATTTTGGTCTCTAGCTCAGCTGACATTTCTGAACCCAGACACCTAGTGGAACCCAGGATTGGGTAACTTGTGACACTCTCACCATGTTCTGTTACCCAGAATCCTTAGCAAACCTCAAAAATTTGGCAAAAAAACTATTTTTCCACATATTTTGGTGCAGCAAAGTTCTGGAATCTGAGAGGAGCCACAAAATTCCTTCTACCCAGCATTCCCCTATGTCTCCTGATAAAAATGGTACTTCACTTGTGTGGGTAGGCCTAGTGCCCACGACAGGAAATGCCCCAAAACACTACATGGACACATCAAAATGATCAATTACAAAACTACCTTTTTTTACGGGGTAGGGGAACCTGCTTTTTGGGTCCTGGGCTCAGCAGCCGTCTAGAGAAACCTACAAAATCCAGACATTTCTGAAAACTAAACACCTGAGGGTGTCCATGGAGGTGTGACTTGCAAGGATCCCCCAGTGTTTTCTTACCAAGAATCCTCAGCAAAACTTAAATTTACCTAAACAAAATAAAATTTTCCCCACATTTCTGTGTGGGATCACCGCTCCGGCACAAATGTCCTACCACCCAATGTTCCCCTTCAGTCTCTCGATAAAAATGATACCTCACTTGTGTTGGTGGGCCATGTGCCTGTGACAGGCAAGAGCCATAAAAATTTTGAAATTGGGGGGGAACCAAAGAGGGTCCAAAAGGGCAGTTTGAAAAAAAGAAAGTTTTTAGGCTGACAAGTGGGGCAGAATATTTATTGGTATTGATGCGACAATGCTGGGTGGTAGGAATTTTGTGGATTCCTGCAGATTCCAGAATGTTCCATCAAAAAAATGTGGGGAAAATCTGTGATGTCAAGCAAAGTTGGAGGTTTTCAGGGCATTGTGGGTAAGAAAATGGTTGGGGGTGCATGTAAAGCACACCACCCTGGACTCACCCAGATGTTTAGTTTTCAGATGTGTCTAGGTCTTGTAGATTTTTCTACATGGCAGCGCCCCAAAGTCCAAAAAGTGCAGCCCTCACCATTTCAAGTAGGACGATTTTGAGATTTAGACAAGCTCTCATGGCCCAAATGTAAAACCAAAACCCAAAATAATCAAATTTCCTCTTGGGTGCCATTGGGATAAGATATTTTAGTGTGCGGGGGATAGCTGAAAGACTGTTAACCCCTTCATTTGGGGTGGAGGCATAACCATGCCCATACTGGTTGGTAGCCACCACCACACTATTTTATTTATTTTTTGATTCTCTGACATCTAGTATACTTTCTGTCTCCTTGGGGAGTGGATATGGGGTAATTGCCCCATCTGCCCAACGGTGGCGAAAAACCACTTTGTGACCATTTATTTTGGGCGGGGACATGGCCATATCCCCACCCTCTTTTAAAAACAAAAAAAAATCTTCCCTGGTGTCTGGTGGACTTTCTGCCCCCCTTGGGGGCAGGTGGGCCTTACAAAAATAGGCTGATCTGCCCCAAAGGGGGGCAGAAATGGCCAACAGTAATGTGCCCCCATGGGGAGCAACCCTTGCCCAAGGGGCTGCCCCACAAACAAAACACACACACACATACCAATCGCTGGTGCCTAAGTGGTTTTTGCCCCCGGGGGCAGATTGCCCTAATAAAAATACGCGAGCTACCCCCAAGGTGGGCAGAAATGGCCTAAAATAAAATTGCCCCCGGTGGAGCAACCCTTGCCTAAGGGGTCCCTCCCCATCTGTATTTTTTTTTTTAAATCCCTGGTGCCTAGTGGTTTAACTTTGGGGCAGAAATGGCCTAAAATAAATTTGCCCCCCAATGCCTGTTAGGCAAGGGTCACTCCCCTTGTATGAAATTATTGTGCAAAACAAAAACTCCCTGGTGTCTAGTGGTTTCTGCCCTCTTTGGGGGCAGATTGGCCTAATAAAAAGAGGACAATCTACCCCCAAGGGGAGCAGAAATGGCCTAAAATAAATTTGCCCCCGGTGGAGCAACCCTTGCCTAAGAAGTCGCTCCCCACCTATTAAAAAAAAGAAAGAAAATTATCCCTGGTGCCTAGAGGTCTCTGCCCCCCTTGGGGGAAGATGGGACTAATTAACATAGGCCGATGGAGGCAGAAATGGCCTTATTATAATTTCTTCCCTTATTATAAAATGACACCCTTGGGCAGCGACCCTTGCCCAAGGGGCCACTCCCCTTCTTTATTTACCTAAGGTAAACAAACCCCCTGGTGTCTAGTGGGCATTTCTGAAGCCCGACTGCTTTAAAATCAGGTTGTAGAA
Organism: Pleurodeles waltl; assembly: GCF_031143425.1. Classification (NCBI taxonomy): domain Eukaryota; kingdom Metazoa; phylum Chordata; class Amphibia; order Caudata; family Salamandridae; genus Pleurodeles; species Pleurodeles waltl. The sequence goes on along the minus strand of NC_090446.1, from coordinate 1,181,967,761 downwards.
ATGCTCAGAAAGACATCAAAGGAAAGGAAAAGCCTTCCCTTTCCTTTGATGTCTCTCTGCCAACACTCACCCCCCAATCAGAAAAGATATGCAAGCGTTTCTCTTTGGATCCTGCTGGAAGCTGAGCTTTCAGTGCGATGGGGGTGACCTCTGATGGGGTCAGCCAGCGATCAGGCACTGAGGTCATCAGACTTCACAGGGGGTGGGGGTGTAAAGGGAAGTCATTCCCCTTCCATTGCTGCCCCCTGCTTGCGCTCCCTATTGCTGAGTACATTGTCTATCCTTTTGTAGGAAGTGTCGGGTTGTGAAGATCTCAAGCCATTGACTTGAATTGCTGAGTCTCTGGAGTGTCGGGCCTTGGAATGCAGATTGTGCGCAGCAGAAGCAGAGTGAAGAACTGGAGCTGGGGAAGGGAAATGTCAAGTATCTGAAGCATGTAAGTGAAGATTCTCCAATGAGACTAAGCATGGGTTTCTGCTCAAGATGATTTAAATGGCTGGTTAATTAGCAGATGTGAGCCGGCACATGTACATGGTAACGCTTTTCCTGTGAGGAGCTGACCACACACACGAAGTGCAAAGGGCGGTCTGCATGTGCCAACAGTGTGAAATGCTGGCCGCGTGCATTAAATTAACAGAGCGGTTTGCACATGCAGAAAGTGTAGATTGTTTAGCATGAGTTCCCCACTGTTAACAGGGAAAAGGGTGTGTCAGAACTTAATAGCAATACAGTTTTCTTATCTTATAGCCTGCCGCTACCACCAGGGAAAAGGCTTCAATAGCATACTGGAGGGCACTATTGGGCAACTAGCAATAACAGGAGAGGTAGTCATCAAACCTCAAAAGTCAGAATTGATTGTATATTTAAGAGGAAAACTAAATAAGTATCTGCCTCCATTATGCTGAAGCGATTCTCTAAGGTATTGCATACTGCATCAAAACTTGCAGGCAAAACAAAGATAATCTAAAAACAGGGTTCAATTCTGTTAAGAAAGTGGAGAGCCTCATCCATGAATTAAAGCATTGTTCTCTCAGTACCACATCCTTGTCTAAAATTAGAGGGACAAATGTCAAATAGGTTACTGTCCATGAGGAAACCTTGGAGCTGGGATGACACATCGCTCTCAATAAATTTAACTAATAAAGGGAAATCATATATGGAGTGGTAATTGTAGAGGTAATTAGGTTCAAAAAATGTTTTCTTAGGAGTGGCATGGCAAGGCCGTCGTGTTAACTGTATGCCAACATTTGTTCCTGAACAGCAGAGGCCCTTCTCAAAGGTTGACTACTCATCTTTCAGTTGCTTTTTGGTGTATCTGTGTGTTAAATTGGTACTAATATAGGGCAGACTTTCCCCAGACAGTCTCATCACATTTTATATTAACCAATAAAGTAATACCATCACACAATGTGCCTCCTAATGCCCCATAATTTGCCTTGTCATGTAGCACAATTTAGTCAACATTGCTTCATAAATTCATCCTACCCTGCTGCACAATTCCAGTGGCCCTGCTGATACCCAAAATTAGTTTAATTTAGGATGATTTGAGACTAAGAGGCAGATGTACAGACCGTTTTTATTGTTGCAAACATTGCAATTTGAAGTTTACTACATCAAAATAGGTTTTCCCAATATTACAATCACACTTTACTGACTCCAACCATTTCAAAGAAACAGTTCCCAAATGAAAAGTCCCAGATGATCCAAAAGTTGAATATTTAACATATCAATACAGACATGGAGACCAATAGATATAGGTGGACACTGCTATATTGTGGATTGGATTTGACAAAAAGAGACATCACATGCATTTGCCTGGAAACCACCCCCCTCAGCAGAGGAATGAAAATGGAATGGACCAATGCTTGAGTTTTGAGAGGCCTATATTTACTGCCAGAGGCTGTCCACAAAAATATCTCAGAATTTGGGTGAATTGGTGTCACTATGATTCTGTGCAGCTGGGAAACACATGACTGGACAATGAAATTAGAGAACACCTGACCCATTGATGATAGAGAGGCTGCAGGCACAGCTGGTGGAGGAGCATCAGCTGCAGACCTGTAGCAAGAAGTGTATGTTTTGTGAGGGATGGCTCTCAGCTGTGACTAAATATTACATCTGTGCTCTATAGGCTCTATAGGTTTCAAAAAATGGTTATACTACTAAATAACAACCCCCAGAATATTGTGGTGCAAGAATATTGAGGACAAAATATTGAAAGGCAAGTATATGTAGGCAGTATAAATTTGCTTTTCCTACTTCCACATCTACATCCCTTGAAAATGGATATATTGCGTAGGTACATATATGTGGAGTGAGGTAGAGAAAAGCTATGCTTTCTTGCCTGTCTATATTTTGGATTTCTAGATTGTTTCCAGAATATTCTGTGCCATCAATATTCTTTTTGATATTCAGGTGCACACTGTGTGAGTCTATGCAAAGGAATGTGTGGATTTTGTAAGCTATGTATTAAAATACACTCAATTAACCTTTCAGAATCCAACTTTAAATTCTATCAATTCAATTGTATTTAAGTTAAAGGGTGTAAAAAGCTGTACAGAAGGCTGACTCACAACCTTGTTTATTTTTTAAACTGTTCAAGCTTTGTGCAATAGAAAGCTTATCAAGTTCTTCAAAAATAAAATAAGCTGGCCTCAGCACAGAACCCTCCCTCCCACACTGCTTCATCTGATGCAGAATGTCCAGTCTCCACACTAAAAATGTATTTGCCGGAGGATGTTCTACCTCAGAAAATCAGTGTCAGCAAATCATCATGCCTGGAAGGTCTGAAAGGATAAACCTTACCTCACATAAATTTAGGAAACTTCATCTGCTTCATAATTTGTGGAGTTTCCAAATTCCAACCCACTTTGTAAGTAAAGTTTTTTAATTTGCCACCAATTTAATATAACTTTACAGGCAGCTTGGAGAATATCCATCAAGAACATTTTTAGGAAATTAGTGGCAAACACTACGGTTTAAACATTTTAGAGATGCAATAATAAATGTAATTTTACAGGACAAGTTGGGAAGGTCACATAATTAATTTCACTCTAAGGTAGTGGCAAAAAATGGATAGTTAATTTACAGTTGATCAAAGGTACCAGTCAAAACTGCATGTACTTGAAGCTTGTTCTCATATACTTATCATAGGTACATGCAGGTTGTGCAAAAGGTGTTGCACAAAAGGTGACCTTTGTTAGTCATTGATCAGGAAGACAGGTAGGCATTGTAAAATATAGGTGACTGTGTGAGTTCGGAGTGAGTCCATTTTAGGACTGTGACCAGGGTGAGAACACTAGTTCCATCTCCAGTTAAAGGAGCCACGGATGGGAAGGCAGCAGCACTGCCTCTACTGCTTTCAGTAGTAGTTTCACAGAGTGCATCTAGGATCCCTGTCTGTGATAACAACTATGATGTTGCTGGCATGATACCTCCTATTTTGGTGCCTCAGAGTCACATCCAAAATTATAGATGTTCTCTACTATTTAACAAGCAGTATACTGTTTGCAGAGGACACTTAAGGTGGCACCCTTTATGTGGCTTACATTGTTTGGATTATCATCCACTGAGTGATGAAAGCATGGACGCCTGCCGGGAGTACTAGAAATGAAAAATATTTATTTGCAGAGCGATTGTTCAGCGTTACTACAGGTGCAGAAAGACGTTTCATGTTCTGAAACAGTTAGGAGACTGCCATATTTAAATGTGCCCTAGAAAGCCACTTTACCTCCATAAAAGAACTTGGACTTCTCAGCAAGTTGCAACTTGGACTTCTCATCAACTATACCAGTAAATATACACATTTACAAGTCAACACCCCCTGTAATATTCTAATAGCACCAGCACTAACTCACAGAAAACCAGTACATCAATATATCATCTCACTATTCTACAAAAACAAAACAAACCACACACATCAGCACACCAAAATAACAACACATCTGCCACTCCCACCCTCAGGACTACACAACTAATACAAATCCTGACCAATCTTTACTCCTACATTCTCACTCTTCACAAATATCTACCACAAGCACCCCAATACAGCAACATTCATTCACTCGCCTCTCATCCATTGCAAAGTTTAAAGACTTACATTACTATCCATATGCTCCTCCATTACCACATACCCATATGCTTTCCATATTAAACAGATGCAAACAAAATAAACAACACGCCACACTTTACAACTTTGCATTCCCTTGTCTATTACATAATAAAGCTACTCTACAAAAAGATCTACACTCACCTTGTCACTCTCAGCCACCAAGCCCACTGCCAACACAAACAGACCGAACAAAATGCCTCCTAAGCCTGCTGGACGAGGAACACCATAAAGAGAAACAGGACTATTGTGACCCTCATACAGTTATCACAAATAACAACACATCTGCTACAAGCTTTATATACACTGCTCACCCTTCTCCAAAACAAAATTACACTGTCACAAACACACATTTTCTAAACTGCCTACTCATTAATGCTTGATCACTCTCACAAAACAAGCACCACATCTACAGCCTGCTCACTGACACACAACCTTAATTGCTATTACTGAATCATAGTTGGGAGATTACTTGGGCCCAGTGTTGCATGAGGCAATTCCTCCAGGCTATCAAAACATCATGCAAAACCATCCAGGCAAAAGAGGAGGTGGACTAGCTATTATATTCAAACAAGCAATACATTTCAGAAAAACAGACATTTCCATACAAGGGTGTAAGGCCCTCCTCACCAGATGCGACCCTACAACAACCTCCTCCAGTAACTTTCTCCTCCTTTACAAACCTCCACCTAACAATTCAACATTCCCAGTCACTTTTTTTGACACAGTATCAAACATTATCCCATTGTACTCAAACCCATGCATTCTTGGGGACCTAAACATTTGGTTTGACAAACCCAGTATGCCCCATCTTAAAGCTATCACCACTAGCCTAGTCACATTGAACATACATCAGATTGTACTCAATCCCACACACATCCCTGGACACATCCTAGATGTCATTTTTGCAAACCCTGAACTAGTTACTGTTCAAAGCATCACTCCAATCACATGGTCAGACCACCATTTGGTACCCTTCCGACATAAAACACCACAAATCAACACACCCAATATCACCATACACACATACATACATCCACCATGGAAAAAACTAAATTCTGAAGACTTGGAAACACAACTAACAGCCAACACAGATCTAGACACAATAAATTATGTTCCAAATTTTTATGAGTGGCTACAGGAAGCTATCAATATCCTAATACCACTCAGAAAATCTAAACAGGACAAAAGAAAACCAACACCTTGGAGAAATATAGAACGTAAAAAGATAAAGCAACAAATCAGAAGGCTGCAATGTACCTTGCACAAAACAAACAACATTCAAGTCAAACTTCAGCTAGACAAAAGTAACAGAATATACAGATCATCAATCAAAAAAGCTACAAAAAAATGTGCTACTCAGACAGAATTCAAAATGCTAAATCTGCAACTAAAGAATTTTATAAAATTCTCAATGAATTTTGAAAACTTAAATGCATGGCAGAAAGTCATCCCACTACTCAATACTGGCAATTCGTTACACAACCAAGGCATACACTTTGGACTCCTATTTAAAACAGAAGAAAACCATCAGCAACAACCCATTTCCAAAAATCCAAGAGTAAACCAACCCAGTCTCTGCACTCCTTCAAAACAATATCACAAGGTGAATTTATGGATTTGGTCAAAACAAGCAGGTCTTCTGGCTGCCCTTTTGACCCTTGTCTACCATACATCTTCAAGTACATTCATTTATCTACTTCTGCTGCCACACCTGTAAGAAGAATTATCAATAACTCTTTAACTATATGAACTTTTCCTGAAGACCTGAAAAAGGCATACATGCCCCCTTTATTAAAGAAGACAAACCTAGACCTGCATGACCCCAACAACTACAGACCCATTAGAAATTGACCTTTCTTAGGCAAACTGATAGAAAGAGCAGCATTTGCCCAGATGTCACACTTCATTGAGGATAGACTGCCAAACTAAATTGGCACTCAGCAATCTGGGATGATCTTAAAAACACAGTTGACCGCAATTGAGTTGCTGCACTACTTCTCTTGGAACTCTAAGCTGCCTTTGATAATGTTGACCATGACACCCTAATTCAAGGACTCCACGAAGCCGGCCTAGAAGGGACTGCTTCAAAGCAGAACTAATATTATCTATTCTCTCCTCTTTTTATCCAAACCCTACCTCACAAAAAACAGGGGTCCCCTAAGGATCAATCATCACACATATGCTTTTCAACATCTACATGATGTCATTACCAAAATTGATCAATGATTTTCAACTCACATGTTATAACTATGCATATGACACACAAATACTACTTGAAAAGGAATACCCCAAAGACATTGAAAAATCACAAATCTTCAGTTGCCTCAGAGCCATTGATCAGTGGATGACTTGGAGCCATCTCAAACTGAAAGCTTCCAAAACAAAAATACTCACATGTGGTGACTGGAAAAATTATGACCCACTGTGCGCATGGCATAACGATCTAGGACCACCTGCTCAAGATTCCAAGGAAGCTAAAAACCTTGGAATTACCATGGACTCCTAGAATGCCAAAATGGACAAATTAGCACAATTAAAACCTCATCACCTTGAAGACTCTGCACTGCATCTTCCCCACCTCAGATTTCCACACAAGATGCAGGCTACTATCTTTCTTAAACTATCTAAACTGGATTATGCCAATGGCTTCTCCCATGTATCATCTCTATCTATTATGAAAAAACTACAAAGTATTCAGAACTCAGCTGCCAACGTACTATTACATGTAAAGCCACAATCTCACATCTGCCCTGCCTTGAGAGCACTACACTACTTACCGGTTGCCAGAAGATCCACCCTCAAACTGTTTTGTATCACCCACAAAGCTATACATAGAACAGGACCACCTTTCATCAGAAACAAATTAACCAAATACATTCAACAAAGAACCCTCCGCTCAAGATTTGCACCCCACCTTAAAACACCACAATACATGAAATTAATTTCCCCCAAATATAAGATCCACGGATAACTATATTGCCTTCAGAAGACTATTCAAGAGATGGCTCTTTCCTTCATAACCACCATCTCCAAACAGCAATGGACTGCATATGCCTGTGCTGATAAATATTTATAATCTGATTAGGTGTATATTTTAGAAATGTATAGTTCTTTAAGAAATATGCATAGTTGCTATTTCAGAATAATAAATTATACACATACATGAAGCCTGTTTAACAAATTTGTATTTACTCATGGTTAAATATATATGTGTGTATGCATTTGTGTGCATGCGTGGATATGTGTGTATATTATTCTATGTTTAACATGTTCATAGGTCACTGCATAACTCCTAGATAAGGTGTTATAATAGATACTTATGAATCCCTGCTTTCTTTTCTATATCACAATGAGCAAATGTTATCTTAACTATTGCCGCATTTGCCACATAAGCCACCATCTACTGTATAATCTGCAGAGCTTAACAAAAACACTGTTTGTAGCTCAAACAGATCAAAAGTTTCTAAAGATGCTGCAACATGTGCTGCCACCCAGTAGAAGGTGCTTTGCAAAGGTTGACTAGTCAGTTTTAAGTTGCTTACAGCTGTATTTGGATGTGGACCTGGTACTAATGAAGTGAGACCTTTGCCCCATGCTTACATATGTAAAAATGATAAAATAATGAAGTGATGAAGTGATGCTTTCACAAATATGCCACATTGAGCCTCACAATTTGTGTTTTGCTGCCACATAATTTAGTCAACAATGCTGCATAAATTAGGCCTCTCTATCATAATTCCAGTGGCCCTGTTTGTACCCCAGAGAGGTAGGGCCAGATGTACTAAACTTTTTGCACGTCGCAAACAGCTAATTTTGCTGTTTGCAACGTGCAAAAAGCACATTGCGATGCCAAAACCCCTTTTTGCGATTCAGTAACCTGGTTACCAAATCGCAAAACAGGATTGCGAGTCACAATTAGGAAGGGGTGTTCCCTTCCTAATTGTGAGTCGGAGCGCAATGTTGTATTTTTTTGTGACCGCGGTCGCTAACCCATTCGCAAAAGGGAAGGTTCCCGTTTGTGAATGGCATTAAAAACATTTAATTTTTTGGATTTGTAATGTATCTCATTTTCCTTTAAGGAAAACGGGCTGCATTACAAAAAAAAAAACTGCTTTATTTAAAAGCAGTCACAGACATGGTGTTCTGCTGTCTCCAGCAGGCCACCATTCCTGTGAGTGCCGCAAGTCTCAAGGGGGTCACAAATTGCGACCCACCTCATGAATATACATGAGTTGGGCCTTTGCGACCCCCTTGTGAGTCGCAGATGGTGTCAGATCCACCATCCTACATCCCCATTTGCGACTCGCAAATTGCGAGTAGCTCTGACTCGCAATTTGCAAGTCTCAAATCGGAACCTATCTACATCTGGCCCATAGTCACATAGCTCACTTTAAAAAATCCTGTAACTTTGCAGCCAAAGAAAGAAAAGTTCACAACATCTCCACTTTAAAAGAATAAACATCAATTTGTCAGGAGGCATAACCTCTCTTGGAACACGCAACAAATTTAACATGATGAAAAGAAAATGCAAATGCATTTTCATTGCTTAGCCACCTTCTGAACTACCACAACTCTGTACTGTGCTAAACGTCTTGATCATTTGAGGGGAGCATATATTCTTATGGGCTGGCTTGGCCCTCAAATGCCCATGACTATGGCCCTGATTAGCAGGGGCAGCATGGTCTTTTGTGTCATATATACGTTTGGGAATATTGAAGGGTGGTTGGGTGAGGTTGCATTTGGAGGATTCTGTATTTGACTTTTAAATTAAGTTGCTTTGTATTACATTGTTAAAAATCAATCAAATGTGTCACTACCCACCTCTCCAAACTCACATACCTGTCCTTCTGTAAATGCTTCATACTCATGTCACTGGTTCACTATACAAATGCCTGACAACACAAACGGAAGCTTACCAGTGCTATCTTAGAGGATCTGATGGTGAAGTATGCCACAATCTGTGAGTATCTATCTCCCTATTTAACTTAAATCACATAGTCAAGAAAGTAAAATAAGGTGCAACAATGTTCATGAGGAATGTTACACCATTCAACCTTCTCACATTTCTCCCAAATAATATTATACCTGACAAGTATGGATTTTGTCTTGTATGGGAAAGGAAAGGTCTAACACTGTACCCATTTGCAGTCAATGTTGATGGCTTGTAGGGCATTGTGGACATGACTGGATTATTTGGACCCTGGGACATTCAACACCTAAGGAAACCTACTGTTCTCATACATTTCTGAAAAGTAGGTACTCATCGAAGTCTACAGTAGTGTGCCTTGCACCGAGTCATGCAAAATTTCCTTCCCAGATTGCACAAATGTCAACATATAGGTGTAAACAAACTCCAATTTCCACACATTTTTGTGACCAAAAAAAACAAAAACTTCTGGAATGGCGAAAATCTTACCAGCATGCATATCAATACCTGTCTGGATCAAATTGGTATCCCACATGTGTGAGTGAGTTTACTGGCTAAATCAAGAACAGGCAAAACTAATAACCATGTGACCACCACATTGATAGCACATTATTTTTTATGGTCACAATGTTCTTCCATTCCTGTCAGGTACAATAGGCACAGTCAATCAGGTGGAGTATCATTTTCATTGAAAGAAGTGTGGAAATGCAGGTGATAGTACTTCTGTAAATCTGCATGGATTACAGAACTTTTCCTCTTTGAAACGTGACAAATATTTTCATTTTAGCTAGTGTCTGATGTTTGCATGAAGTTCTGAGCAAGAAACAATGGTGGGATCCTTGTAAGACACAACATCCTGGACTCAAATATGTGCCTAGGTCTCAGAAATGTCTGGGTATTCTAGGTTTGCCTCAGGCTGAACCTTGAATGGACATTCCAAATAAAAAATCTTGATGTCTCCATTTTGCATTTTGGAGACCTTTCTTCTGATTGGTAATAGTCCCACCCAGACAAATGGGAGCACATTATAGTCAGTATGGCTGCTGGAATACAGAATAGCAGAACTGCTGTTATTATGTAACAGATTTCACCCCATCTATGTTTTCCAAATCTACGCCAGTGTGCTAGAAAAAACATATTTCGCAAAAAGCCTTCTCAAGAACATGATAGTATCCCAAATTCGGATTTGTATGAATAATTATTATTCCTAAATTCAGATTCTTGGGCTTATTTCTCACTGACCAGCTCAGCATCCACCTCAATACCATACAGTCCAAATAAAGGCCAAACCACAGTACAGAAATAGCACTGCCAGTGACATCTTAAGGGGTTGTGGGGCCCAAGCCAAAATATATTTTGGGGCCACCTGCTTGGAGCAACCTTGAATTTGTTACTCCTTTTCAGCTCATTGAAGCTCTTGTGATTTCAAACCATATTGAATTATACGTTAAACCTTCAAAAACAAGGGCACATAAAAAGCACCAAAAGCTTAAGCTACCTGGTGTCTGACAGCCACATGGTATCAAAAGCCAGATTAAACAAACATGTATAAAATAATTTCTTTTTGGGTTTGTATCTAGTCATTTTATGTGTAAGAACATAGGGTGTGGAATTCAATGCCTACCCAGCCTACTACCCTCATAGTATGAAAAACAGACTGAGAGAGTGAGTTGTTAGATGGTAATGAGCTATTGAATAATATTAAATAAGACAGTGGTTCCCAACCTGTGGTCCGGGGACCCCTGGGGGTCCGTGAAGCCTTCTCAGGGGGTCCGCGAGAGCCTAGAAAATTCAAAAATAGTAACAAATATTGACAAATTAGGTCCCCAGCTTCCAGTAATGACTCAGGCGGGGGTCCCCGGATTCCAATTATAATTCAGCTGGGGTCCCGGGGTTCCATTAATGTTAATGTGGGGGTCCACATAAATCAAAAGGTTGGGAACCACTGAAATAAGACATATCCACAAAACACTTGAAAATGTAGCTTTGCTTGCAGAATATTAGCCATAGACATAATATCCCCCTTCACTACTGGCATTTGTGCTCTAACAGTGAAAATCAAAGCATTGTTTTAAGGATTTTCACCATTCCATTGGTAGTTTTTGTTCCCAATTTCCCTTCCCCTGCCTTGTACTCCTTCTACTTTTCATACAATCACACTTATCTTTCTAGGTTCCAAAAACTGGAACAAGTAGAAAGAAGGATATATTGTAGAGTGAAAAGAAGAAGTTGAGAGACATACATTGTAGGGAAAGAGAATTGAGGACTAAACAGTGATAACGAGTTGTGAGACAGAAAAAGAGGAAGAGATGGTGAGATGGAGATCTATAAAGAAAGAAGTTGGGGAGGTAGTTGCGGTGAAGAGAGTAACTTAAAATAGAGAAGGGGGTCCAGAGAAACGGATGTGTTTGTGTGAGAGAGACAGAGAGAGACAGAAAAAGGAGGGATGAGGGAGTTCATGATAGAGGAAAAGAAGCAAAGAAATGCAGGCAGTCACAAAGAAGTTTGACATTTAGACTGATGAAGGAAATGGAACAGAGGTAGCTCAAATAAAAGATACGGTAGAGAGGTGAGTTTGTGAACTAATTGTCAGGTAAAGTGAGAGGTTAGGTAGACAGAGAGAGATAATGAGAGAGATATGACGTAGAGAGAGAAATGCTATTGAGGGCTAAGGGAGAGTTGTGAGGTAGAGAAAGGCCCCAGAGATAGAGAGGGGTAAGTGTGAAATGCTTTAATCACAAAACAGCCAGGAGTTACTAATTAGGTATTTTTTTTATGTCCAGTCTAAAACAGCACCAGGAACCAATTGCTGCTCTGATCAAACATACCATTGCATAACAGAACATAGAACACTCTTAGACATAAGCATTATCACAGTAAAATAATAGAAAAATGGAGAGCAAGACAGAGAGATACATTAAAGGTAGAAATGAGGTTGTGTGAAGAGTGAAGTAGATGGAGGAAAACTACAGGGATGTGAAAAGGGCTGTGAAGAATAGCAGGAGAGATGAGATAGAGATTGAGGTACAGACAGGAGTTCAACAGTGATAGATCTAGAAATAGGCACAGAGTGGTGGCAAGCAAGGTCATGAAAGAGAGAGAGTAAGAATAATTCAAGAGAGAAAGTATGTTGAGTATTCTGAAATAGAGGTGTGGTAGAAAACAATGAAGTTTAGAGTGCTGAGACAGAGAAAGAGGGTGAAGGTACACAGGATAGCAGAGCTAGAGAGAGAGGTTAGGATAGAGGGGTAAGATAGCAGAGGTGAGGTGAAGAAAGGATCAAGAAATATACAGAAAGCTTGTTTTTCAGTTTAATTGGTACCATCATCCTGAGAGTATGAGTGTTAGCACTGTGCAGGCCAGGCATGCTCAGTATGAGAAAAAGTTATTTTTTAGCGCCATGCAGGACATCAATAACAGTTGTTGCATTGTAGTTATACAAGAAGGAGGAAGCAACATATATTTAATAACAAGCATTGACAAAGCCAATAGGTCTGGTGTTGGTTTCCAGCCTTCTGTCATGGCTTTGGCAAAACTATGGCTAGAAAAGCTGTTGTGTCCTCATCAATCTTTAAAAAAACATCGTCTGAAAGCAAAAGTATACTTTGGTCTCAAAGAAGCACACATTACCAAAATCGTACCTAGTACTGAAGGTAAATACTTTGTAGGTGAATATACTCAGTGTGAAAGGGCAGCCTGCCTTTACTGACAGTGAAATCAGTTAATGACTGAAGTGGGCTGATCATTGCCTCATGATGCATGCTCAAGTGGGTGAAATACAAATATGAAAGACACAACAACAGAACACCAGATGATGTTTGGTTGAAAATCTCTACATCTATGCTATACCTTTGCCAATGTTTTTTTGTAATTTTTCTTTTAAACATTTATTACGAATAGTGTGACTCGCAAAGACAGATACATAGAAAGGCTTGCAAATACAGATAAAGAAAAAGCCTTGCAGAGATAGATAAATAGATAGCTAAATAGAAAGGTGTGTAAAGACAGATAGAAAGCTTGCAAAGATATTTATATATATATATATATATATATATGTGTTTGTGGATACATATATAAACAGAGAAAGAGAGATAATGAGATGCACATAGAAAGTGAGCGATAGATAGATAGATAAACAGATAGATAGATATGATTGCATCGACATGCATACATATAGACGGTTGCATATTTAGATACCTAGAGAAGGTTGCATAGCTAGCGAGGGATGCATAGGCAGATAGATACTGTAGCACAGATAGGGACACATGGATAGATAAATAGAATTTCATTGATAGGAATGCAAACATATGTACTGATAGAGTGGGAAAGATAGATAGATAGATAGATAGATAGATAGATAGATAGATAGATAGATAGATAGATAGATAGATAGATAGATAGATAGATAGATAGATAGACGGGCAGATGGCTATACAGATGGGTTGTTTAGACAAGTAAAAAGACAGGTTGATAGAAAGATAGGTCGATAGATAGACAGGTAGATAGACAGAAAGGTCGATAGAAAGGTAGATAGGTGGAAAAATAGGAAGACAAACAGAAATGACATACAGGAGTGCAGTTATAAATGATCTTCACCCCATGCACATTACAAAGAGGATTACTTCATAAAGAACAGTTTCAAGCGGGCACAATCTGGTATGCTGGAAACAGCAGTAGTCTTAAAAACAAAGGCAAGTCCAAATGAATTTACAACCGCATTAGTAAGAGCCAGGAACTAATAAAGCTGGAATGTGCCCTGTGCTCAAAACAGAAGTAGCTGGTAGAAACCATCACACTATCACATTAGGATCTAAACACAAAGACAATGCTAAAGTAATATTCAAGAAAAACAAAAACACTTGCACTGAACAGAACTATCTTGAACACAGATGTGCATCTTGAAAAACAGCAACATTCAGTCAGTCAAAGTGAAGTTATCCAGAGGCTAAAGTAGGCTGACCTACTGCCCCATGCTGCTAGCTGTAATTGGCAGAAGCAGAATGTGAGTGACACAACAACAAACCAATGGATGAAGTGAGCTTACTGAAAACCCCTAGAAGCAAGTATATTATGCATGAATGTCTAGTAAAATCAAAAGGTCCTGTCTAACGCCAGACCAAAAAATAGTCACCTGCTGCTCACCATTCCTTACCTAAAGCACAACCTTTGCACCATGGTGCAGAAGTGTGAGTTGCTGTCTAGCATAGGATTTGTCCTGGAAGCAAATCCTTACAGTACAAACTCATATGCCTAAACAAATTCTTAAGTATTCCGCACATTATATGTGTGCTGTACATGCAATGTGTGGAATGTTTGAATAAATGAAAACATGTACCTATGTTAGTGTCTTCTTCAAGGAGGCATTATTTTTTTACACAAAGCCCTGTCTGATTAGCTTAGTAGATTGGGCTTTGAGTCGAAAAATATGGGCCCTTGTTCTAACACAAGCAGAGTACAGCCAAATAATGATCTCTTTATAGCAAAGTGGTGCAAAGCATTGCAAACTGTTGTTTACACTTAGAAAAGGCCACCTCCTTCCAGCACAAAATCATGTTTGCACTCAAATAATAGTGCCCTTGCAAGGGATTGCACTGATTAGCTTCACTTTGTGTGACTTTGTCCTAGTGCAAACACTCTGTAAATATGGCCCCAAGTTTCTGTTAAACATGTTCAACTGTCAAATTAGAAATATAAACTGTTTTTTGTGAGTAATATCATTTTGATAGAACTTTCAACTGTTCTACTCCCTTTATCAGGGGGGGCCTTTGAAGGTGGGGGCACTGGGAAATTGCCCACTTGTCTCATATCCTTAAATGTCTCTGCTCATTGCTGTCATAGATTACATCATCATGATGCTTGACAGAGACACAGCAGCCCTTATTGTCTTGAACATCTCTGCAGCATTTTATACGTTCTCACACCCCAGCCTCATCAGGCCCCTGCATGAGATTGGCATCTAAGGACCTGCTCTGTGCTCAATCTGCTCCTTCTTAACAGATTGAGCACAAGATGTCAGCCTGGGACCTTACTCCTTTGAAGCCTGCAAACTCATCCGCAGGGTGCCTAAAGGTTCATCACTCAGCCCCATCTTCTTTAACTCACACAGGATCCCTCTTGCAAACTGCATTCATGCACACAACATCCTCTCTTATTCAGATGACATGCAATTTATATTCTTCCTCTCCGAGAGGACCCTCAACAAAAGAAACAAGCTCACCGCCTGCATGACCACAGTGGGTAAATGGATGAAAGTCAACTGTCTCAAGCTCAACACCGTCAAGAAAGAAGTAGTGATCTTCACTTCACCATAGGAGTCCAGTTGGTGGCTGGCTGAACTCCGACCCACAGCCGTACCCAGAACCCACACCAGCAACCTCAGAATAATCATTGACAGCAAACTGGACATGAGCGCACGAGTCAGCACCATCACTACATCCTGCTTCCACATCGTGAAGATGCTGAGGAAGAACTTCAAATGGCTCCCAAGCAATACTAGAAAAACTATCACTCACACCCTAGTCACCAGCAAATTGGAATATGGGAACACTCTCTACACCAGGATCACCAAGTAACTCATTAGAGGACTGCAAGCCATCCAG
The DNA here is from genome assembly GCF_031143425.1 of Pleurodeles waltl. Taxonomy (NCBI): domain Eukaryota; kingdom Metazoa; phylum Chordata; class Amphibia; order Caudata; family Salamandridae; genus Pleurodeles; species Pleurodeles waltl. The sequence continues at coordinate 1,181,952,124 of NC_090446.1, read as the reverse complement.
AACTTGGAAGCCAAACTCATCCTCAATCTTCCACATGTCACACCACATTTCAGGGAACTACACTGGCTCCTGATACACAAACACATTCAGTTCAAACTCCTCAACATGCATTCAAGATACTACACAATTCAGGCCCAACCTATCTAGTCACATCTCCTTCCACCAAACATCCAGACACCTCTGCTCCAAAGGACTCCCACTCACATGCATTCCACACACACAGAGAACCAGATCAGGAGGATGAGCGTTATCTTACATAGCTCCTACAGCATGGAAAGACCTCCCACTGCAAATCCGAGCCCCCTTCTCTCTTCTTGGATTCTGCAAGAAGCTGTAGACCTGTTTTTTTAGTTAACAATTCTACCAAAGGCAGAGCTAGGCACCAGGATACCCTTGCAGGTGACAGTACACTTTACAAATACACATAACAGCATAACATAAAAAGTTGAAGCTCACTCTGGGTACGGCATATTTTTGAATATCCAACAAACACTATGGGGGTCATTACGACCCTGGTGGTCGGTGGAGAAGCGGCGGTCTTACCGCCAACAGGCTGGCGGTAAAAAATTCAAAATTATGACCGTGGCGGTTACCGCCATGGTCATCCGCCACTTCTCCGTTCCGCCTGCCAGGGTGGAGACGACCGCTGGGCTGGAGACCTGGGTCTTCAGCCCGGCGGTCGTCACATTACCGCCGGCGGTATTATGACCTGGCTGACTGCCATAGATTTCATGAAGTTTGGAACCTCCATGAAATCCATGGCGGTAAGCACTATCAGTTCCAGGGAAATCCTTCCCTGGCACTGATAGGGGTCTCCTCCACCCCCCATCCCCACCGAGAGTCCTTCCCCTACACCCCCCACCACCCCTGCCACCCCCCAAATGTGGCAGAACCCCCCTCCCCACCCCTACCCCCAACTTTACCTTACACATACACACCCGACACGCACGCAGGCACCACCAACACACATACCCGCACACACATCAACATACATGTCAACAGCCACACACACAGGCATACACGAACACCCACATCCAGACATACACGCACACATCCATACAGACATACATACAGACAGACATGCACTCATTTCCAAACACACAACACCCCCGCATGCATACACGCACTCACACACCCCCTCTACATACACACACGCACACCCCCATGCACCCACACAACACACAACACCCCCCCAACACCCCTAATGGATGATCAACTTACCTGGTCCGTTGATCCTCCGGGAGGGGACGGGATCCATGGGGGCTGCTCCGCCGCCACCACACCGTCAACAGAACACCGCCACGCCGAATCACAGGACGTGATTCGGTGGGCGGTGCTCTGTTGACGTGGCGGTGGAGGTGGAGCAACCTCCACTTCCCCACCGCCCGCCAGTATGGCTGCTGGCGGCTCTCTGTCCGAAAAAGGATGGAGGGCTGCCAGCAGTCATAATACGCCGAGCGGAAAACCGCCACCACTGGCGGTCTTCAACACGGCGGTCCCTCAGCGGTCTTGGCAAAAGACCGCCGAGGTCAAAATGACCCCCTATATATCCCTGTGACTGAAAGAGTTACAGGGATAAGATAAGTTTTTGATTTAAATGATATGCCTCTTTGGTAAAACCATGAGCAATCTTCACAAATGATAACTCCTGAATTTAGAATTGTGTCTACTTTTCAGGAATATGCATTTTTTGGGTCACTCCTGAGTGTCCCATCTTTTTCCTGCCAATTCATTGTAAGAATATAGAAATTGCAGAAAAATGAAATAATGATTACCACTTAGAAAATTGCAACCACTTTGGTGAAAAAATATTTTTTATAACTCTTTATTTTCCCACAAAATAGGATCAACCTTTTGTTGATGACATTTTAGGAAAAACCCACACTTCCTCGCACAGCACTCTTTTCCAAAACCACTCAAACTTTTACCATATTTTAGTTATTTTCTCAGGTCCCTCCATGGGAATCCTCAAACCCTGGATACCTTTAGAATCCTCAGCCTGTGGAGAAAATAATGCACAGTGAGCCAGGATATCTATTGTGGAAAAAAGATACCAAGTTTTAAGTGCAAACTACCTAAAATATCAAATTAGCATTAGCAATACCAAGAGGTCTAGCTTATAAATTAAAGTTCCTCTTCAGTCACTGATGCGTTTAGGCAGCCAGTAAGTCATCATAAATGCACTTTGTCGCTCATCCTTGTAAGCAAGCATTTATTTATCCACCCACTAACTCTTTGTTACATTCAACAACTTACTCAACCACAGTAAAGCACACACACAACCTCAACACTGTATGCAAAATTGATGAAAAGAATACAAGCTGACAAACAGAAAATTGCTGCATTGTAAATATGATGGGAATTTGCTTGTAAAATAACAAATACAATTAGACATAGCAGAGGGAGGCCTTCTTTCAACGTATTGTTCAACAGTATTGTATATATTATATCATTGTTTCAGCATGGTTTAAATGTTTAGAAACAGCATGTTGGCCATTATAGTACAATAAAAAATGGTACACTTTGGCTAATACCATTCCATAATGGTCATCTGGGTTAGAGTCGTTACCGTGCTGGAAGCGGCACACTGCCGATGAAATTAGCAGCAAGCAAGTGGCTGGTTGCCACAGTCAGAGAAACTGTAGCATGCTTTAACAAATGAAAATAGAAAGAGGACCTAAGAAAATAAAAAATGGAAAGCTAAAATGTGGACAAGCAATTAGACTAATGCCATTACTCACAGGGTAAGAGAGTTAATGGCTGAAGTGGGCTAAACCATTGTTGCATGTTGTATGCTGTCATAGATAGAAGAAGAGTGTAAATGACAATCCTACAGACCTATAGCAGAAGTGAGCTGACCCCAAGATGATCTATGTATTTATAAGTACATATATGTATATATATATATATATGTATGTATGTTTAATTAAATGTGTTTGACTCTGGAAGACAAATAGGCTTCACTGGTCTTCCGCAGAGATTTCAGCAAGATTTCTTACAGTGCAAATCTTCTTCCCATAGGGTATATTAGAAGGAGTAGTCAGTAACAAACTCCTTGCCTACAAACACAATCTGTAGAATTTCTTGTTGCATATACAGATTTGAAACCTAGGTTGTGGGAAAGTGGATTATTGGTAAGGGCAGGTAAGTACCTACACTAAGCTATAGGCCACTAACCCCCACTAGGTTCAGTTAGGTCTCAATAAATTAACCCCAGCTCTACCCTTGGTAGCTTGGCAATGAGCGACAAGGCTTAACTTAGGAGACAAAGGCCCTATTTATGACATTGGTGGGCAGCAGAGGCTGCCCGCCAATGTCTTAATGCCATCAGACCACACGGGTGGCTTGAACCCCATCGGCCCTGATTTGAGTTCCCCGCTCGGCTGGCGGAGGGAAACAGTGTTTACACACGCTGGCCCAGCGTGGAACAGGGCCTTAACATTGCAGCCAACTGTAATGTGGCAGTGCAGCTGGTGTAGCAGCACCCATCACGCATTCCACTACCCGTAATTCGGGCAGTGGAATGCGCAATGGCCCTGTGCATGGTGGTCTCTGCACTGCCCAAGCCAAGAGCAAACATATGCCAGGAGCATGGGCAGTGCAGGGGCCCCCAGGAGTCCCCCGTCTCCACCATTCCGCAAGGATTTCCATGGCAGTGTAAACCACCATGGACAGGCTGGTTGATGGGGACTGGGGGCCGAGCTTCCATGGTGGATTACAGCCGCCGGGACCACCAGGCTGCAGGCTCCGCCACAGTCATAATATCACGGTCGGACACCCCCAAAGTGTCTAAAGGATTTAAGTATCACAAAACAGTAAGTAAATAAAACACAGGAAAAAGTTAAAAAATCCAAAACCAATTCATGAACATAGGAAATAATTGTATCTTTAATTTAACACCAAAACAAATTAAATCGGATAAGGGGAATGGAAGATATTAATTTGTAAAGAATTAGTGTTATTTAGCGCATTGAAATGAATAGCGCCAATCTGATCATCTAGTCGCACCTTGACTGGGGCAAAGTCATAGTTTGAGGCCGACCGTGATAGGTCCCTGCTCGGCCACAGCAACTGTGAGGCCTTGGTCAGAAGTTTACCTTTGGTCTTAGTCATTTTCTTGAAGATTTTCTTCAGCGGGACGAAGTCGCCAGTCCGATACGACCTCCCTGGAGCCCTTCCTCGGATACAAGTCGCAGGAAACCTCAGTGAACATTTCTAAGTTCGAACTTAGACGATTTATTTAGATGAAAATCCTTTGACCGGTCCAAACCTGAATCTCGAGCCGACGTACTGGAGCCCTCTTTGGATACACTGCGTGGGAGGTCCCGGTCAACTTTCTACGTTCGGACTTAGTCACTTTTTCTGAGTTTTTCTTCAGCGGGACAAACCTGCAAGTCAGGTCGGGTTGCAGTTGAGGCAAGCCGGTTAGACTCACCTCGGCGGGTTGGACCCTCTATGGAACTTTTTCCAAAAAGTTCACCAATCTTTCCCAAACTTCTGGATCTTCTTCCAGAAGGTCTTTTAAGGTCCTTTAGAAGTCCAAAGCTCACCCCAAGGTTCCAGAATCTCTGTGTTGCTCCTTGAGGGTGCGGACTCCAACTCCCAGAATGCACCTGGCTCAAACTACAAATGGCCACTGGTCAATGGTCAGCTGGTCAGCTTCTTCAGGATTTGAGGCAGGGGGCTCTGGTTAGCTATTTTTCACCTGAAGCAAACAGTCCCTCCCGGAACCAGTTGAAGCCAGGAAAAGTAGTTCTTGTGGTGAAGCCTAAGTGTGCAGCTGGTGCAGTCCTTCAGAGATCAGTGTCCAGGTGCAGGTCAGGGGTCCAGCAGAGCAGTCCTTCTTCTTATGTTCTTCCTTGTAGGGGTCTGAGGTGTGGGTGCAGCTCTGCCACATTTATCCTTGCTTCTGGGTGAAAAGCAGGGGGATCAAGGGTATTTAATCAGAGGCAGGCTCCTTCCCCCTTTGATGACCACTTCTTGGGAAGTGTGGCAAAAATCAATCCCAGGGAGCAACATTCCTCAAAATTCCAACATGGCTGAAAGTGATTTTTGGAGATAGATCTGGCTGTGCCCACCCACCGGTATGGATAAAAGTCCTAAACACACCCCTCTCCTGCCCTCTCCTAATCTAATCAAGAGGGCACCTAATTGCCTGGTGTTGCAGGATGTGAAGGAGGTGCTGGGTTGCTCCAAATGTTCTTCCCTGTCTTCCCTCCAGTTTGGCAGCCCCCTTCCTGCTTCCCCATCTTTTCAGGCAGATCTCCTCCCCCAGGTACATCCTTTGTGTTCAGCCCAGGCCACTTCACACCTCATCAAGGAAGCCTGGCCTGGCTGCCGGCTGGCCAATCAGCGAAGTGCACTACAGAGCTGAAGTTGGCAACTTTCAGGTAGAGTTTTAAAACTCTTTACCTGAACTAGTTATATTAAATCCAACAATTGTAAGTTGTGGGATTTATTATAACAATTAATTTGATACCAAACTCAAAGTATATGACACTTAAAGGGGACTTTGTTAACTAAAATAAAGTCTCCCCATTTTAGTTTATCGAGTCCATTCACTACAGTGAAGAAACAACAAATTTGGCTATTTTTATCTCACCAGGGCTTATAGAACAATTTTTATAAGGTCCCTGATTATAGTTACATGATATCCTACCCTATGGGTACATAGGGCACACCCTAGAGGTGACTTATATGTAAAAATAAGGTAGTTTAAGACTTTGGAACTACTTTTAATTCCAATGTTGAATTTGCATATAACTTTAGTTGAAAAGTAGCCAGCAAGGCAGGCCTGGCTTTAAAATGACACTGGGCACCTTAGCCTTGCACCTATGGGTGCATTACCTATGCTGTGGTCTCTAAACCTACATGCCCTACCATATAGTAGGGACTTATAGGTAGGTTGATACTGCCAATTTTAATTAGCCTAATTCGCATATCCACTTTACACAGAGCACTGGCCCTGGGTACTGTAAGCAGTACCCAGGGTACAGCCAAGAGTCAATAACCACCAGTATCTGTCCATAAAGTTTGGGAGTGACCAGGGTGAAAAGGAGGACTTTCCTACATAGGTGAACAATATGAATTTGAAAGAGAGAAAGTCAAAAAGGAGAGAACATCAAATGGTGTAAATGAAAGAATTTGAACCAAAACATTTGACAGTTCGTGCTTTGTACTGTGAAGTGATCAAATGAGAAATAATATATTCAAAATATAAAAAATATCTGAACATGGTAAAAAACTTTAAGAATTTGTTAAGCAAAGATATCATATACAACACCCTTTAAAATTGAAAGGTTTCTCTTTCAAAACAAAATTATAAAGTTTCTTTGACTGTCCCCTAACTTTGGACACATATGAACTGCTCTAAATTGTGGAATGCTACAGTTGGCGCTCACTATGGGCCAGATGTAGCAATTTCCGATTTTGCGAATCAGAAATTACGAGTCGGTGCGACTCGCAATTTCCTAGTCACAAAATCGGATGCAGAACGATGTCTCAGACACCGTCTACGAATTGCAATGGGGTTGCAAAGACCCACCTCATTAATATTAATGAGGTGGGTCGCATTTTGCGACCCCATTGCGATTCCCTGCACTCACAGGGATGGTGCCCTGCTGGAGACAGCAGACCTCCATGTCTGTGACTGCCTTTTAAATGAAGCATTTTTTTTTTTTAGTATTGCAGCCCGTTTTCCTTAACTGCCTGCTCTGAAAAAACATTTATGGCAACATTCACAAAGGGGAAGGGTGACACTGGTGGTAACTGCAAATTGCATTGCGACCGCGTTCATGGTCACAAAGCAATTTAGCATTGCGGTGCGAGTCGCAAATAGGAATGGAATACCCCTTCCTATTTGTGAGTGGCATTCCCATTTTGTGAGTCGGTACCGACTCGCAAAATGGGAATAAGCATCGCGATGCGCGTTTTGCATGGCGCAAACTGTGATTTTCGCAGTTTGCGCAGTGCAAAACGCTACCTACATCTGGCCCCAAATTCCTTGAAGCTAACAGATTTTATTGTCGTCTCATAGTGTTCAAAGAACTTTATACTATATTTCATGCAATACTCGGGGACACCCCTTTCCTCCAAACATCTCTTGTTGACTCTGCCCATCATTGTTAGGCTTCCACCTGTCCCTTTTAAATTTTCACATAATTATTGTCAACACCCCTGAAATATTAATTATTTTCTAAACGTAAAGTTGCTAAACGTAACGTTGCCAGTTTACGATTTAGCTTGAATGTATTTTACACATTTTATTATGATGCTAATTAGTATTACATCCTTTAATAAATGCAGTTATCACATATTGGTTTTTACACTTTTGGTGAAGGATTTTGTAAAGGAAAGCAAACATGCTGGGTGAGTCGTGTTTTCACTAAACAACTAAATGTCTTTATTATTATACAACGCCTCAGCCACCCGACTCGTTCCGCTGCAAACGCCGTCTTTCCTACGTGTGCCGCGTTCCGCGTGCTGCGTGCCGCGTTCCGTTTCCATGACGAGTGAGTCCGTTCTTGGAACCACTCGTCATGTACACCACCCATCTCCCTTCAACACTTAATATGAACACAAATTCAAAACTAACCCTTTAGGGTATGTTAACAGCCTCAGGAAATAAAAACATTAAAATCATGAAAGAAACATAACAGTCAATTCAAAATATAATCCTTAAAGTGTTGAGGAATCATTCTTCTTCTATTACTTTTCCTTTCCTCATGATGCATTCTAATTCTCTGATCATCAAAGTCATTTAAAATTTAAAGACAGTTTTGACTCAGAGTTTCCCACTTCTCCTGAGGGAAACAAACTTCTCTCTCAGCGACTCATTGACAGGAACCAGTCTGTTTATGTTCCAAACTCTCCCACCTGAAGTTTTAACTGCATTCCTGAACAACTTGATGACCTTCATACGTCTAGTATATTTTGACCATTCTGCACAACCAAGAGGAGCCTACATTTTTTCCTCATATCCCACATCAACTATCTTCTCACAAACATTTTTCCTCATATCATAATCCCTTTTCCTCTTGAGTAACAATCTTTCCTCTCTTTTCCTCTGCTTGTTTCAAACAAATTAAATTTGTTCTTATTCCAATCCATCCATCCAGGACACAACTTGGTATTGGGTACTCTTCTTCTAAAAAGTTCAAACGGAGATTTGCCAGTAGTCGCATGTGGTGTGAAACGATATGCTGTAATTCTCCTTATTAGCTCTTTCCTCCAATCCAACCCATTTACTCTTGCAAGTTAAATCCTCTCTTTGATATACCTATTGAATCTCTCTACAGCACCATTCGTTTCAGGATGATAAATAGCAGTTCTTTTGTGAACGATGCCACAATTTTCCAGATAATTCTCAAATTATTTTGAAGAAAATTGTGGTCCATTATCCAACAAAATAGATGTAGGAAAACATTCTTTCCTAAATATTTCTTCTAAAAATAATCTCACACTGTAAGAAGAAATGTCACACAGATTTCTAATTTCAACCCACCTTGAATACAAATCCAATAAGACAATAAGATGTTGAGTGTTCATTTTGCAAAGGACCAACTCTATCGATAGCTACATCATCCCACGGTTTGTTTGGAAATCTTCTACAAACCAGAGGTTCATTACAAGTTTTCAAAATCTTGTCACTAGCTGAGCACTGAACACACTCTTTCACCTTCCACGTCCATAAAAGCCACCAAAAATTAGCTCTCACATTTTCTTTGGTCTTCACAATCTCCAGATGGCCATCATGAGCTTGATATATGATTCTCTTCCTTAGTTTGGAAGGTGGAATTAGCCTTGTTCCTCTTAACAACAGCAACTTATCCATTGCTAATTCCTCTCTAGTCAAACTCCAAACTTTCTCCAGATCATTAAAATTCCAATTTCTCATAGCTTCAATAACCTTACACAATTCAGTATCTTCTTTCAATGCATCCACCCACTCCTACTCAGTTATTGCACCACAAGTAATCTCCTCTACATTACTATCAATTACACAAACTTCTCCTTCTAGCACACATTCTCGATCACTATCTTCTCCAGGTCCAGTAGCATCAACCAATCTAGAAAGACAATCAGCACTCACATTTCTTGCACCAGGTAAATAAACCACTTCAAACTTAAACTCTTCTAATCCAATTATCCACCTTCTTATTCTGGCAGAAATGCAGTTTAATCCTTTGCTACTGAAAACTTCCACTAATGGCTTATGAACAGTTAAGACCACAAACTCCATTCCCCCATATAAAACGTCTACATTTTTTAAGAGCCCAATATATGGCCAAGGAATCTCTTTCAATTACAGAATAGTTTTTCTCTGCCTCACTCAAACTTTTTGATGCACAGGTAATTAACATTCTCTCTCCTCTATCTTCTTGCATGAGCACTGCACCCAATCCTTTTGCACACGCATCTGTGACTACATATGTCCGTCTCCCTGGTTTGAATGCTTGGAGACTTGGACCCTTCTCTAACTCTTCTTTTATGTCTTGGAACTCTTCTTCACAACCTACGTCCCATTTGAACTCTTTTTTTTCTTTAACAAACTCCTCATATTCACTGTCTTTTCTGCCAAATTTCTTACATATCTACCATTATACTCAACCATTCCTAGAAATTAACTAACTTCCTCCTTTGTCTGTGGGGAGACCAACTTTCTAATAGTATTCACCAATTCCAACGTTGGCCTATCTCCATTTCCTGAAATTAAATGGCCCAAATATTCCACGTCTTCCAAACAAAACCGACATTTGCTCTTCTTAAGAGTGAGACCCGCTCTGCTCATAGGTTCCAAAACTGTGTTTACTCGTTCTAGATGTTCTTCTGCTGTATTCCCAAAAATTAACACATCATCTTGATAACAGTTCACTCCTTTTAGATCTTTCAAAATTGTATTCATCACCCCTTGAAACACAGAAGCTGCCGAAACAAGACCAAATGGCATCCTTTTAAATTCATAAGCACCAAAAGGTGTTATAAATGCTGTCAATTCCTGTGAACTTTTCTCTAATTCTGCTTGATGGTATGCTGAAGCCAAGTCCAAAGTTGAAAAATACTTTGCCCCTCCAATCACAGACACAATTTCCACAATGTTAGGAAGAGTAAATTTGTCTACCACCACTTCTTTATTTAAAGCTCTTAGATCCACCCACAGTCTAATCTCTCTGTTACTCTTCTTGGCTACCACAATAGGTACCAACCATTCCGTAGCTTCTACCTCTTCAATCACTCCTAAGCACTCTTCTCACTTTTGACACAATCGGCACTGCATCTTTCTTTAGTCTTATCCTATGCTTATAACCGTTGAGACATCCTAAGTTGTCTGAAAAAACCTCTGGAAGTTTTCCCACAAATTTACACTCACTGTCATGAATCTCCTGAACTTGAACTTGTGGATGAAGATTAGGATTAAGTACTACACCTATTAATTTTTGATGTGTCCAATTTAGTAAATTGTCACCTTTATTGGAGATATACATTTTCTCTATACTATGTCTCCCTTTAAACTCAATATGCCCTTCAAAAAATCTTAACATTTTAATAGGTTGTCAACCATATCCTCCAGGACACACATCCATCTGCCTCAATTTCTTGTGTTTTATGCCTATAGTGTCAAAACATTCTTTTGAAATAATCATCAAATGTGAACATGAATCAAAATGCATTAATACCCTAGTCCCTTCAAGACTAGCAAATTCTCTAGGATGCTCACATCTATCTGATTGTGTTCTAATCTGAAAAACCATCTCCTGCGAAACCTCCTTAACTTCTCTCACCTTACCTTCAGCACTATTTCTCTTCTTTTTACTGCAACAACACTTATAGAAGTGGCCTCTCTTTCCACATCCATTGCAGATTACTTTTAGAGCTGAAAAAATACTCGCATTCGCTTTGTGACCACTCTTACCACATCTAAAACACTCACCCTTAAACATTATTGTATCCTCTTTTTTCTTCTCATTCACAAATTCCTTACTCCTCACCGCACATACTACTTCTTCACTTTTCCCAGCTTCACCAGTCACAATTGTTTTATTTGCGCTCAATTCCATAACACATTTCATCATATGTTCAATTCTTTTTGCCACACAGATAACTTCTTCTAGAGGTGGTTCACCTTTCAGCCATAATTCTTCTCTAACCTTATCAGTACTACTTTTCAACACAAACTGGTCACGGATTCTTTCATCAACTAAGGCACCAAATTTACATGAAGCCGCCAACTTCCTCAAACTTGTAATACCACCGTCTCATGTTTTCCTTACTCTCTCTTTCCAAAGTAATACTGTTCCATAATTATGCTTTTCCTTGGTAAATAGTGCTTGTCCAATTTCAACATACAAATCTCAAACTCATTTAAATTTCTAATTTTCTCACTGTTCAAATCTGGTACATTTTCTAAAACTTCCTGACCTTCCTCACCAAGACAATGCATAAGTAATGCTTCTTTTCTCTCTGCACTAAAAGTTGGCCCACACACTGTCGCATAATGAATGAACATCTTCTTCAATTTGGTACAAGGATAAATAGGCTCCCCAGGATTAGTTAAGAAAAAGGGGGGCGGTGTTACATTCTGCATGGTGAACAATTTCACACAACAATGCTAATCCTTCTAATTAAACTTATACACTTTACTCTAACTAGCAAAATTCCAAGATGGAATGACAGAGAAGAAATAAAAAAAAACTTTTCCCTATACCGCAAGCTGCGTGTAACAATACCAACTGTTATTATACTCCATTTCATTTTCCCTTTCCCTTTTAAAAAAAACATAAAAAAATAAAAGGTGTGCCTGTCACCGTGTACTCCTGGACAGGCAAGGTAAATAAACTACAAAAGGTGTGCCTAACACCGTGTACTCTTTGACAGGCAAAAGTAATAAATGTGCCTGTTGTGTGTTCTTCAAATAAACATAATGTAATAATGTACAGTAACAGCCACAACAGGGTCTAACTTGAAAGTCAAGCACTATTTTTTTTTTTAAATGTTCCTAGTACGATACTCAAACTTCAATTCCTGTGTTGACAAGACCTTACTTCATCTTTGCAAACCACAAAATGGGTCTACCTGCTCCTTTAATGCAATAGTTTCCCAAAATATACTGGCTCCTTTAAGCTGCATACATTTCTGTTATTCTGTTCCAAGGAGCCTCCCTCTTTAAGATTGTAATTGCCTTTAAGGTTCCTGCTCCTTTAAGTCTCAGGCAATACTGTCGTCCAATCCCGACGTCTCTGCCCCTTTAAGAGTGAATTTCCTTCCAACTTTCTCTCACCAGTGTGCTTGTTCAGCGAAAGCCACACGTTGTAATAAAATAAAATGCACAGCCTCCACAAAGAAACCATGTGCGCGTTACCGGCAGCTGTCAGACTCCAAGAGACGAAGTCCTCAAAAATCTTCTTTTCCGCTTGCTTCAAATGCCTCGAGCTCCACTCCTCACCAATCTGAGCTCACACCTGATGTTGAGGCCTTGTTCCTTCACCCTCGTCGCCAGAGTAAAGGAAAGTAAACACGCTGGGTGAGTCGTGTTTTCATTAAACAAGTAAATGTCATTATTATTATACAACGCCTCAGCCACCTGACTCGTTCCGCTGCAACCGCCGTCTTTCCTACGCGTGCCGCATGCCGCGTGCCACATGGCGCGTTCCATTTCCATGACGAGTGAGTTCGTTCTTGGACCCACTCGTCATGTACACCACAGATTGTTTTTTCTTTCAAAAGGCTTATTAGTAGCATCTACATGTACCATCTAGCCCAGTTATAATCGCATTTAACACATCACTCAGTAACCCCAAATGTGTCCTGTAAAGTTACCCTACTGTGGTCTCTCCTCTAAATTGTTAATTCCACTCTCACCATCCTCCTCTAAGCGGACCAGGTACTTCCCAAATCACCTCTGTATGTCTTCTGCCTTTGGTGTTCTACAAGCTGGAAACATTCTGTCTGTCCACTGCATCCTGCAAATCTGTAGTCCTTAGCACACATCTAGGTAGGGAATTTGCAATCTTGTTCTGCTCAAAGTGTCTTTTAACCAACATTAGAGAGACTAACCAGCCTGATGAGGATCATAAAGGTAAAAACTGGAGGTTGTGCCCACTAGATGACCCTTGCGTAAGTCGAAATCTGAACTTCACAATGTCACTAACATCTTTGACTACTCAGTCTCGGAACTCACCCACAGCAAGAGAAACCGAATCACTATCATCAGATATCAAGCTCCTGTTGATCAGACTTGCTGAAAGCATCCACAATCCACAATCCACAATCCACATCCTCTGCAGGTGGAAAAGTGAATTACAGCTGCATTAAGGATCAAAGGGGAACAAAGAAAGGGGGTGAGAGAGATACACTAGTCGGCATGTCACTCTCAACATGGGCTGTCAAGGGCTGAGGGCAGCACAGACTATCCTCAGTGCTTGGATGACTTGGTACATTACACATTAGGAGAGAGGAGCTGAAGGGGAAACTAACGAAAAGGGGAAAAAATGCAAATGTGAGATACGAGTGCAAACTAGTGTGAAGTAAATAGCCACAACATCTAACAAAGGGCTGCCAGGTACAGACCCAATGTAAAAATGGCCTTAAATATGGGCTCTTATCCTTGGGCCCCAGAAGGGTACCAGTAACCAAAAGGTGAGAGGTATATAGGTCAGTTTGTTTGTAGTGTTCAGGGTCTCTTTAGTTTCCACTTTCAGATTCACCACCATCACCAACACTTACTAGGCCTACATCTGATTCCTTTTCTTCATAGCCCTTGAATACTAACTCTAATAAAGTATTTTCCTGGTTAATCACACACTTCATAAATTAAAATTAATCAATTAGTCAATCAAATAAACAAAACTCTAATACAGTCTTTTTCTGGTTAATCACACACTTTATAAATTAAAATTAATCCATGAGTCAATCAACTGAAAAATAACATAGTTCTTACAGCCAGAGCAAAGTGACTCAAGCTTCAGTCAAAATTTATGGATAGTATTCACTGAAAAGTATTTCTTGCAAAGGAATGTGTTTGGATCATCCTAAGATCCAGCTTTTATGTGCATGCATATCTCTTTCAGCAGCTTATTACGGATCAGCTTTCCATTTAGCCGAGGGTGCAATTTAACTGCCCTTACCATTAGGTACATTGTATATAATATTATTACAATTTCATTTCCTACACCACAGTTTTCAAAACATATTATGTATACTATTATTTCAGAGGCCCATTAAGGAGCCATTCTCATTTGCTACCTAGAATCGATGCAGTTGAACATAGAGTACTGTTTAATTGCCATTACTGATGTGAAGCTCTTCATCTCTGACTATTTTGATGGGGGCAATCCAGATATGTTGACATTTCTAGACTCATTTGTTGCTTTTGGTGACCCTGGCCTCTTGTGCCTGTTGTCTAGGATTAGGACGATAGCAAAAGTGTCTGGTAGTTTAAATCTTCATTTGAATATTCCTGAGTAATGAAGATCAAGATACTTTACATTCACCCGTCCCAGCCTCCTGTGGGGTCTTGAAGAGTTTCTGCCTATCCCCGCTATTATTCAGTACATTTGTCATTCTACATATAGGCTGCAAGACTTTTTTTATCAAATTAATTTTATTATTGTACAATCATAACAACATAATCATTGTCCCACAACTGAGAGGCCAGTGTTAACAGCTCATAAAACGAGCAAAGCATATTTATCAACTACAACATACAACCTTCTCACAGTGTCTGCCAGTCAGGGTTCCGGCTTCACTACTCATAATATAGTACCATCCACTTCTGGGCACTCCCAATGAGCACATTAAAAATCAAGAGAACTTTATAACAACCAGCAGGTACAGCCCAGAAAACTAATAAGAAAGAAGGAGTGGACGAGGAAAGAGAGGAATAGAGAAAAGTGAGAGAAAGAAGGGATCATGACAGTGTTGCCACCAGCATTGCATCGATATTCCTACAGACCTTATGGGATAGCGTGGAGGAAAGGAGAACCTTCCAGCACAAGCTCTAGGAAATGCCAAGCATCTACTCGCTGTCAAAAGTTCGATTTACCAAAAAAGCTTGCAGTGGGCCCCATATATCTTTGGGACGCGAGCCCTTTGGCATGAGCTCCCAGTATATCTTCAGCTGCTCCTGGCAGTACAAAGCATCCCGCAGCCACTCACAATTCTGAGGCACTCCACCAGGTCCCCAGCACATCGCAACCCTGCACTTAGCCAGCAGCAACAGCAGCCCTATCAGTCTTCTGTGAGCAGCAGGGTCCCCCTCAACATAGCCTAAGAGGGCAAGCTTAGTAGTACACGGCAGCTCAGTTTCAGTGATCTCCTCAATAATTCGCAGCAACTCCATCCAATATTCACTAACTCTGGCACTACACGATGCAAGGTATAAAAAGTACGCATCGTGGGCCCCACATCTTTCACAATGCGCGTCAGCACGCAGCCCCATATGTCTCAAGTTGCTGGGTGTATGTTACAGCCGATGTAAAAACTTAAAATGAATAAGGTGTAGTTGATAATTAGGGGACAACTCTCTCATATACACGCAGCATCTGGGCCACACCTCATCCAAGATAGCCTCACCAATGTCCGTCTCCTAGCGCACTCTCACCCCCATCTCAGTCACAGGCAACTCGCTCTGCATACAGGCAAAAAGCTTGGTAATAAGTCCACGTGGGGACCGCGTCTGGTACAGGAGTTCCAGGGCACGACACACCGGCATCATCGCGGGGAAGCAGGGGTAACGGAGTGGAGCATAGCACCAATTCTGAGCACAATTAGCCAGTTCATCGCAGTATCACGCCTATGACTTAACGCCACCTCAGCCAAGATGACGAGTCCCTCAGAAAACCAGGAGCCCAAGGTGGCCAGGCCGGACTCACAAAGAAACTCCTGCACACGAGCATCTCCCGACAGCTGCACGTCCGCCAAATCCAAAACTGACATCGCAGGTGCAAATAGCTCACTCACTTTAAGAGGTCTCAACAGCGCGGACCAGGCCCTCACCGAGCAAGCTGCAGTATTGATCTCACGCAACCTGGGTCCAACCGGGCTCCCCAGCATGTGCGGCAGCCTATCAGGCCATATAGCGTCTGCTTCAGGTGCCAGATGTGGCAAATACCACAAAGGGTACAGCCAAAAATATGTGAAATGTGCCTGTGCACAGTAATAAGAAAGCTCTGAATCTGGGGCCACCAAACCACCCATCTCAAACGGAAGTGTCAATCTCTCCAACGAAATTCTAGGCTGTCTACCGGCCCAAACTAACTTCACCAGAGCAGATCTGAGCCTTTTAAAAAAAACTCACAGTGAGAACAAGTGGTAGGTTTATAAACAGATATAGAAAGTTTGGCAGAATTACCATCTTCGCTATGGCGATACGACCGGTCAGTGACAGCAGCAGCGAGTGCCACATCTCCACCTTCACTTCCAACCATACAAGAGCTCTACCGTAATTCGCTGACCAGAGCGTAGTGACATCTCGGCTCAACCAGATGGCTAAATACCGCACCGGGCCATCAGCCCAGGCAATTGGATATCCAGAGGGAAACTGTGTCGTAGCAGCAGAGAGAGGTATCACCACCGACTTAGACCAGTTGATGGTAATCCCAGAAAGCCATCCAAAGCACTCTATTTCATCTAGCAGAACATCTATCGGCTGCCAAACTTGGAGTACTCTTCTTATCTACATCAATTATCGACTCTTATGAAAGATCCCAATGAAAATCACATATTTATTTGTTATCTTTGGAAAAATGTAGCTGCTTCTATTGGCCTCTTGAAATAAACTTCCAAATACTAAACACTGTGGGGGTCATTCTAACTTCGGCGGGCGGCCAAGGCCACCCGCCAAAGTTCCCCCACCAGAACACCGCAGCGCGGTCAAATGACCGCCGCGGTGATTCTGACTTTCCCGCTGGGCGGGCGGGCGACCGCCAAAAGGCCGCCCGCCCGCCCAGCGGGAAAGCACCAGCAATGAGGAAGCTGGCTCCAAATGGAGCCGGCGGAGTTGCTGGTGTGCGACGGGTGCAGTTGCACCCGTCGCGATTTTCAGTGTCTGCCACGCAGACACTGAAAATCAATGTGGGGCCCTGTTAGGGGGCCCCTGCAGTGCCCATGCCAGTGGCATGGGCACTGCAGGGGCCCCCAGGGGCCCCACGACACCCGTTCCCGCCAGCCAGGTTCTGGCGGTGAAAACCGCCAGAACCAGGCTGGCGGGAAGGGGGTCGGAATCCCCATGGCGGCGCTGCCGTGGAGGATTCCCTGGGGCAGCGGGAAGCCGGCGGAAAACCGACGGCTTCCCTTTTCTGACCGCGGCTTTACCGCCGCGGTCAGAATGCCCCCGGAAGCACCGCCAGCCTGTTGGCGGTGCTTCCTCCGTCACCTACCCTGGCGGTCTATGACTGCCAGGGTAGGAATGACCCCCAGTATGATTTCCAATAGCAGGGCATCCTATAACACCTATGGAAAAGGTAGGAACGCTGGGAACTTTATTTGATAAAATAATATCTTTGGATCATCACACTGCGTAGTTTTTCATTTAGGAACTACATTCTACTATCAGGTAAAAATCGGTACTTTTCGAAGGACAAACATGGAGCTTGCTCCATGATTGGATCTTAACTTGAATAATGCTCAATTTGTAGGAGTTACAGTCAGACAGATTTATAACTGTAAAGTCGTTCAAGATAGAGCTACTAGGGCAGTTTGAACACTGGACATAGAATGCACACCTCTCTAGGCCTTAAAAGAATGCTCAGATTGCCCATGACAACAACACACCTCACTTTCAATAGATGGCAATACAACATAAGAACTTTGTAGCAAGACCTCCATCTCCCAGTTACAGGTATTTGTATTTCTCTTGGAATTGATTGCTGCTTGTGCTATAGCTATCAGAGTTGGCACAAGGTGTCTCTGAGACGTCTGACAAAATCTAATCAGGGAGTGCTTATCGAGATGATAATGGTCCCACCTCCTTAAATTAATAACCAACATCTTGACTCCAAAAATGTAAGATACAACACACGTAAAACTTTAAAAGTGACTTACTATGTAGTGAAAAGAAAAAAACATTGAAAGGGCCTGTTTGTTTTTATATAAAAAATTCAGCTCGTATAGCATTTATCAGCACTCATTAATGTTCATTCTTTGGCTGTTTGGAAGAGAGGGGAGTATATAATGGGTTATCTGGATGCATGGCCTGATTGGGTCAGGGCAGTAGACCCCTGACGAAGAAGCCTAATTGTTCCAAACCTGAAGCTCAGTATTTTATTATCAGGAACTGTACTCTGTGTTTCTCATCGCACCAGGATAAGTGTAAGAAAACATTGCACACCTGAGAAGTGTTGGATCCTACTTTAGTCAGTTGCCATGATCTTCCTATTTTGTAATTTATGTTTTTCTCCAGTCTCAAATGCAGATATGGATATGAGATAAATACTCAATAACATTTATAGGATGTTAAAGCAGCATTCCTCTGCGCAAGGCATTGTTGCTGTAAGTTAATTGGCAGAAGTAGTCAATTGAGAAACTAAAGAATTTAGATCGTGTAAGACTACAAGAGCTGGCTTCCGAATTGTGGAATGCCATCATGAACTTACATTAGAAAGTATTATCTCATTATGGTGCAAGTAAGAAAGTATTTTAAATGATTGTCTATTTCATTTGTTCCGTGATGTGGAGTTAATATTTTTCTCTTGTCGAGACTTAGCCCTGTTTGTTTTGTTTTTGACTCATTCAAAGGCCCAATTATTTGCACAAAAGTAATCACGTGGACCTGAGTACAGTGTCAGCTATAAATTATCCAAATAAACTTTTTGTTGTGCATCTTACTTGTCTTCTCTTCCTGAAACAATTCTTTTGGAGACATACAGATTGTATTTGTGTTTGTTTCACAATAAGGAAGATATTCAGTAACGCATATGTGAAGGGCATGACATCAACGGCCGCCTTCAACAAGGTTTACACGACAAACAGAACCAGTCCCAAGTACAGGAATAAGAAATAATCAATCAGAGGGAATGAAGAAGAAATATATTAGACTAGAAAAACTACGCAAACAAGAGCTATCCCGCTGGTGGGATGCCACAGTACTAAAGAAGTATATTACGGACAAAAAAGTTCCATGAGGGCTCAGAATAGTAATTTGTTCTTCTTTTGATGATCTATCACCCAAACACTTACAAGAATGGGAACAATTGCTCTTTGAAGCATCAAAGGGAATGATGACGATACTGATACAACATGCTGAACAAAAAAGAGAAAATTTACTTAGAGAAATACAAGATCTAGAATTAGAGATATGTAACTTGAATTTACCTGAAGTGAAGGAAAAAAACGAAAAGATACTTAAGGAAGTCCTAGATAAACATCAATCATACATTAAAGACAAAAAAATGACTAAGATAAATAGAGATGAGAGAGATTATAAAGAAGGACGTATTTATACCTTTGCTAAGAGGTTTGATGGCATTTCAATTAAGTCTATAATAAATGATACCAACGCTAACAGACAAATGTCGGAAAGTGAATCTGAGGTCTCTATTACATCTGGTGAACAGGAAAGAGAAATACAAAGTGACAGTTCTAGTTTAACCTCTGACATAGATCCAAATTCCCCCTCAGGTTTTTTACGAGAGGCCAAGAGATACCGACTAGGCAACAGGAGAAAATTTCCACAAACAACACAACCAAACCTAAAAGAACGCGTAGAGGAAAGGAAAAGAGGGGCGGTCGGGACATACAACACAATGGGAGTACAAACCAGAGCGTCCAAGAACAAATATTCAAAAATCTAAAAACAGTACACTCCTGTGACGGATATGCAAATGATGATACTGTATATAATGATGGCATCGCAATTGTCAATTTGTCGGATTGTATGCTATCTAGAGAGCAAATAAATGTATTAGAAAAAGGTTTGGGATTTTGTCTTGCCAGTCATTGCAATATGACCCAGGTACACATTGATTTTTATAAATTCTTAAGGAAATTGAAGCTCAAGAAATACTTTGCAGAAAAAGGCAATAGTACACATACAACATTATCAGACACATTATCCAGTATTCATACTATAAAAGATATAGAGGATATTCAAATTTTACTTTCCCTAAGTAGTATGGATAATGAGATTACTAATACACAACAAGTTCTAAGTGACCTAAATATCACACAAGACTTATTGCTCAATGGTGGATTCAAACCCAAATCCATCTTTACACCTGTGCTATCTAGTGACAATGCCATAGACACTTTTCATAGGCTAGTTGTGGATGACCTAGACAAACTAGAGAAAAAGATTGATGAGGGCAAATCACATATTTCATATAACACAACTAAGAGAGAAAGAATGGCACTGAAAGATCTGAGTGAGAACCAGGACATAGTTATAAAGGAAGCTGACAAAGGAGGCAACATAGACATCCTAAACAGATTAGACTATATTAGTGAAATCAACCGACAGTTGGCGGATAATACGTCATACCTAGAATTGAAGGACCATCCTTTGTCTCGGATTGTCCGTGACTTGGATATATTATTACATGGTTGGTTAGAACAGTGCTTAATCTCTGAATTAGAGTATAAATATATTTTTAATGCATATACTTCCTAAAATCCACAAACATAAGACATCGCCACCAGGAAGACCCATCATTTCAGGCATAGGTTCGCTCACTGAAACACTCTCCAAATACATAGATAGCTTCTTGCAATCATTTGTCAGAAACCTCCCCTCATATTTGCAAGATACACGGGATGTTCTGATGAAATTAGAGGACATCACATGGTCTACTGAAATGACTTGGGTAACCTTAGACGTCAGCTCCCTATATACTTGTATACCCAAGAATAGAGGCCTGGAAGCCATTCAACACTTGAAAACAATGTATTTATTCACGAAGGGAGATGGTATAAGCAGGCACAAGGAGTTGCGATGGGCTCACGCTTTTCGCCCTCATACGCAAATCTATATATGGGTCTCTTTGAAAAAGTACATGTGTGGTTGAATGGTCCTTCCTATTTGACAGACCATATTTTCTTTTGGGCAAGGTATATTGATGATATACTCATGATCTGGACTGGTGATGAGCAACATTTTGGTGGAATTTATAGATTACATCAACAATAACAATTTTAACATCAAGATGACACATGAATACAATAAGGATCGGATCAACTTTTTGGATCTGGAAATATTTGTAGAAAATAATTGTGTACATTCAAATTTGTATTGTAAATCCACTGCCTGTAATGGATTGTTGCATGCTGAAAGCACTACACAAATAAATGCTATCCCGTTTGGGGAAATGTTTCGAGTAAAAAGAAACTGTAGTAAGAACAAACTTTGTGAACTAGAACTAAACAAATTAGAGAACAGATTCATCCAGAGAGGTTATTCTAGACTAACTATAAGTAGTGCCAGAAGAAAACTTAATAAGTTGCTGAGATCATCCCTCTTAAGAAATTGTAGAAAAAAGAATCTTACATCAAAAAGATCAGTGTCATTCTGTACCTCATATAGTCAAAATAGTCAGGACATTTATAAAATCCTTTTCAAACATTGGGATATCCTACACACTGACAATACTCTGAAACATGTACTATCTGCCAAACCTACCATGATCCACAAAAAAGGTACCACCATTAGAGATCTAATATGCAAACGTTTTTTACCACTTCCCAAAGAAAAATCAATAAAATGGTTACCTGAGAAACCCAGTGGCTTCTTCAACTGTAGTAGATGTAACATATGTAATTTGGCTTTACACAAGACTTTCACCTTTAATATCAATGGCAGCAAAACATATCAATTGTAATACCAGATATGTAGTGTATATATTGATATGTGAATGCGGCAAGATCTATGTAGGGAGCACCATCAGACCCCTGAAGGAGAGGATCCAAGAACATGTACGTGCATTGAGAAACAATGATCCATTATCACCTATAGTACATCATGTCAGCAGGGAACATTCTACAATAGAAATCCCCAGGCTCAAATACATAGGCATTAGCCAGACACGGTCACACCCTAGAGGAGGGAACCGGGAACTAGAACTTAGAAGAAACGAGGCAAAATGGATACTTAGGCTGAAGAGCATACAATTAGGCATGAATCTAGACCATGAAATGCATTATTTTTTATGATTTTATATGATTTTGAAAATGTGTCTCTTTAGGTAGATCATGCCACTGTAATATGATGTATGTGAACAATATGTGTCAAATTGCCTAATATAGTAGATTTTCACATATCCAAGCATGCTTTACAATCTTTTGCATGATATACCACCAACTTCATTTCACATATATAGAATATACTAGTAATATCCAATGGAAGTGATATATATATAATAAATAAATAACACGTACTAATGAACATCTATGCACCTGGGTAACCGGTTGCTATACTAATGTTCTCCTTGTACTAAGCTCTCTCACTAACAAACCTATTATAGATGCACTGGACAGTTTTTCTCTGACAACACTGTCAACAAAGTACATTAGATATCCTTAGTTATTAATTAGATTAGTACCTTCCTCTTATACTAGTACCTTATTTGGGTAATTTTTGCTCAATAAGGACATTACTATATGAAGGGGGTTATCCTAACAGATTCCAAGATGGTCTTGTGTGACCTTTTGTGTTGAAAGTATTCTTTTTCTAACTTTCCCAAGTTGATTTGGTAGGCTTTAGTACTACAAATACAAACACGACTGATCCAAGATGGCGCCTCAGTTTGATGTACGTTCCTGTATTTAGACCCATCTCATTTTCGTATATGGCCTGATAATGTGGCCGGTCTTAAATGAATCTGTTGTTAGGATTTGGAAAAAGGTTTGTGAGGCATGGATAGGGACACCAGTATGGTCCTATAACATCTTGGTATCTACGGGTCCTCACAAGATGGCACCCGCATTTGTCATGACGCGTTATGTACGCATGCTGTGATATAATACATTGCAGTGTTAGCACTTCAGGATTCTGCTTTTGTTAATATAACTTCTCTATTTAACTTGGCCCTGATTAGGGCCAAGTGTTTTCTCTCGTCTCTCTTCTCTCTTCCTGTCGGCACGTTTATTAGATGCCGATTTGAAACTCTAATATGGCGTATGGTTCTAAAACAGCGTTATAGATTTACAATGAATGGGAAAAGGATACGTCCTTCCTTTATTTCCACTTTACATATAAAGATGGATTTTGAAACCGTTCAGCTGTTTGATGCCGGTACCTAAGGGCTAAACCACTCGGTGGAACGATGATGGACAGGATATGAAGGTAATTTACCAAGTTAGGGAGATAATGACATGCAGAATATATATGTCTACATATTTTAAGTCATTTTCTAAATTTATTTTATCTGTTATTTCCAAATAATATGAGGAGAGTCTATTGGACTCACCTTTTTAATTGAACATACATTGAAATACTTTCTACTTTCATTTGATTTGTTACAGATACTATATACTTTGGACCTATGACCAACTCTTGGAAAAATAGGTTGTTTTTGTGACTATAAACACCTATTAAATTCAAACTATTCACTCCTTTGGGGACTAATAAATACAGGTTGGTGGACGATTGGATTGACCAATTAGTATAATTTTGAATTGACTTTTTGGATATGGGACTTTTATGGTTTTATCTTACAGACTTGTCGTGGTCTCGCAAGAAATTTGGGAATCTCAGTTTGAATAGAACTTAACAAACTTAAAAAGAATAAGGTATATATAGTGTAAATACCTTTCTATTAGTGTGCTAATTTGGGTCTTTGAACACACATGGAAATCATTGACTATCTTTGACCTCTGGACTCTTGTGGCACCATTCACAACTTCCCTCTTCTGTAACTGATTACTATTAATTTGCATGAGGACATTGTGTCCATTGGTTCACTTTTTTGTGACTTTCGGTTTCTCATTTGGTTTTTAATAGTATTGACACCGATTTGGGGTCACCTAGAAGGATGGCTTCTGTTTGTTTTTAATTTGTTTATAATTTGGTGATTGTTGTGGCATCATGGTATATTTTAATTATTCACATATTTTTAATCGGTGGAATGACACTTATATGGTCACTACTGTGCCAATGTATTGTGTGATTTTTTAATGCTGTGGTGGTAGTAAGTTGAGCAATTAGTGGGAAAACAGGTTGTAATAAGTGATTGTATCATTTGTCTTGTCAGCCTTGATAAAGTCCTTCATAGGACAAAACACGTGTCGGCTGAATTGGGTTTGAACTTCACGATCAATTCTTTCATTGGATGGAAAGGAAAAAGATGAAATTTTTATTACTGACCTAATTACGCAATGTGTGAAAAAACACTGCTAATTTTATGTGTAACATTAGT
The DNA here is from genome assembly GCF_031143425.1 of Pleurodeles waltl. Classification (NCBI taxonomy): domain Eukaryota; kingdom Metazoa; phylum Chordata; class Amphibia; order Caudata; family Salamandridae; genus Pleurodeles; species Pleurodeles waltl. Next base: position 1,181,927,783 of record NC_090446.1, on the reverse strand, counting down.
TTTGTATTGTACTATTATAGCTTTGTTATAATTTTTGTATACCATTTCATGAAATTGTGCTACATTTGTATTATGTGTATTAAAGTTGTTAATGGAATAATGCATTTTTTGTAATTATCACATATTATACTGATGTCACATCCGTTTCACATTATGCTTGTTGCTTAAGCTTTCTAATATAACTTAAGGATCCATGAACAAAACTGATGATTTATGAACACTCTTCGTGTGTGCTCCATTCTCATCTCAGATATAAATATACCTTAGAAGGGTACAGTCTAATGAAAGCCTCCACCCAGCTATTCGTCTGGTAGAGGCATGTGATGCCAATCGCTAGTCTCTATTTAAAGTTGTACGGCCCTTAGGAATTCCTTGGCTGTTGAAAAATCTTAAAACTTCAGCCCCTGATAATGTCCTTCCATCTATGGCAGGTAGGGAATCTGCAGCGCCTTCACTCCAGCCAAGACTGGGTAGGCTCAGGGCCATCAGAAGTGGAGAGCAGCGATAGCATTATTCCCCAAGCTCCACACTTTTTCTAGGTCCCGCACTACAGCAAAATAAATACATATATATATATAGAGAGAGAGAGAAACAGAGAGTCTGAAACAAGTCAGCCATTAATGTCGTTGGTCCATGGCAGATAATATGGTTTAAACCACCAGAAGGCGCCAGATGACGGAGCTACATTCTTTTTTCGTTCTACCTACCCTACACTCTCGTATCTGTTAGGTTCTGATCGACGAGCATGTCATCATGTTTTTGTTGTTTCTTGATGTTTTAAGTAGTGTAGAAAGCAACTCAGTCATTTATGATAATGTAAGTGTCATTGGTGCGCACATGGACGCAGGCAATCATAATATCAAAGCCAAACGTTCTATCTTCCTCAGTTAAATGATTACATTTTGCCTGCTCACAGACATAAAATAACTCACCTAAAGCATTAAGGGGCATATTTACAATCCACCTTAGTGTAATTTTTTTTATGCTAAGGCGGTGCTAACCTGTCCACCACCCTGCACCATATTAACAAAGTGGTACAATGCAAGCATTGCACCACTTTGTAACCCCTTGCGCCAAGTTATAGCTGTGCCAGGTATAACGTATTCAAGGAGGGAATTCCCCCGCTGGGAGGGCCAAAAGACTGCTGTAGTGAAATTCATAAGATTTTACTGCGCCATTCTAGTGCAATTTTTTTAATGCCTGCCCAGGGCAGGAGTTAAAGTGACACTAGTGTATTAACCTATGGGCCTCCATGTGCTTTGCTGAACTAGTGGCAACGTTTTTGCTACTAGTCCAGCAAAGCCCCACAATAGTGTCAAAAATGTTGATGGTATTGTGCTAACGTGTGCCATAGTGCACTGTATTGTAAAGACAGCACTACCATGGTGTTGTTAGGGGGGGGCGCAGGGTGACGCAAAGAAACTGGCTCATCGGAACCCATCCACCAGTTCCTTGTAAATATGCCCCTAATTGTTACAGCGATTTCTTTTGAAGTTTACAAAGCTGGATCTAAATTTAGATACAGTCATGTAAAAAAATAACGCCAACAATTGCATGCTTAGTTATGCTAAGACCACTTTAATATATAGTAACATTTTAGGCATTATCGTGTGCTGCCACGGGTGTAACGGAAAAAACTACATTAAAAGTTCTGCAATTAGAATGGAAAAAAACACAATTGAAAGTATCACATAGCAAATAAATAACAGTGCAACATAAGCTAACTACATCTGTCATGGATAAATCAGGCTTTTGGCTGGATTGCAATACAGGGTGAACAGCTACATTTGACCTGGCAAAACTAGACCTTTGGTTATGTAACATTGTAGCACAATTCCTTTTTTATTAGGTCTCACATTAGAGAACACCTTTCTTCTTTAAATAAAAATGTATATACTATAAATGCTTAGTGGGACTTTCAGTCTGCCCTTTTTATCCATTGGTCTGCTGTTGTGTTACTCACATTTTGCTTCTGCCCATTGCAGCAGATAGCCCACTTGGGCCATTGTTTTACGTGATTATGAGTGTCAGCATTCTTCTTGTGTACATCAGCACAATGATTAGTCCACTTCTGTGTCAGGGACTACCAGTACAATGTGTAGTCCTAAAAAAGAAATATAGAAAGAAAGAAGAATGCTAAATATGAAGGGCCATTTTTAAAATTAAAAAAAGAAAAGTAAAGCTTTGCACTGGTCCGCCATCTTGGAGCAGTAAAGATGATGAGTATGCAGAATCCTTTTTCAAGATGGTGGCATCATTTTGAAGCTGGCAGCATGGTTATTTGAAGCTGGCAGCATGGTTATTTAGATGCCTTCTAAGGGATCAAGGGGCTTTTGTAGTTATGCCCCCTCACATCTCTGGGCGATGTCCATCACATTACCTGCATCACTGGCAGGTATGCCCCTAGAGAGAAAGGGTGAACAACTGTGACAAAGTGCAAAAGTATGGATGAAAAAGAACCCACAAAAGTGAGAAAAAGGGACAGAGAGTGTATTATGATGGATTAAAGGTGCACAAGCTGGAGTCAAGACTATGCAGCCTTGATATGCTGCACCTATGGGCTTCTGAGCAAAACTTTCTGACCAGACACTTAGGCCTAAATTTAAGAAGGGATTATCTCTATCTAGTGCCTCATTAGCCTTACTTTGTTTACGCTAATGTGGTGTTTGGTTGGCAAAAATGCTGTGTCAAATTTATCAAGTGGGGCCTGTGCCAGGCATAGTGTTTGCAAGGAGGCCTGTTAGAAGGCCCAGAAAAATGGCACAGTACAATCCATGAGATTACACTGCACCATTTTTCTCATAGTTCTTAATGCCTGATTACTGCAGGTGTTAAATTGTGGCACACCATTGTTTATAATGGGCCTCTATGTACTTTGCAGGATTAGCACCAACATGTTTTATGCTAATCCTGCAAAGTACCCCAATACTGTACTGTGTGTTTGACTGTGTCACTGGGATCCTGCTAACCAGGACCCCAGTGCTTATGCTCTCTCTCCTCTAAAGTTTGTCACTGCATTCTGGTAACCCAGTATTTCACCCACAATTGGCATATTGGTCACCCCTTATAAGTACCTAGTATATGGTACTTAGGTACCCAGGGCTTTGGGGTTCCAGGGGATCCCTATGGGCTGCAGCATTTCTTTTGCCACCTATAGGGAGCCCTGAAAAGGCTTCTACATGACTTCCATGGCAGCCTGTGTGAAATTGTGCATGCACCCTTTCACTTCACTTTACACTGCACCAAGTCACTTATAAGTCACCTACATGTCAGGCCTTCCAACCCTGAAGGCTAGGTGCAGAGTACCTGTGTGTGAGGGGCACCCCTGCATTATCAGAGGTCCACCTACATGGTCCTGGACCACTGTTCCGGACTTTGTGAGTGCGGGGACGCCATTTTACACATGCACTATACATAAGTCACTAACTATGTACAGCTTCACAATGGTAACTCAGAATGTGGCAGTGTTTGGTATCAAACATGTTGGACTCCTACCCCAAGGCTTTTGCAAGCATTGGTTGTATGATTCCATGCACTCTGGGGGCTCCTTGCAGGACCCCTAGTACTGCCATTACAGCCTTCTGAGGTTTTCCTGGCAGCCCCAACTGCTGCCACTTCACAGACAGGTTTCTACCCTCCTGTTGCTTGAGCAGCTCAAGCTCAGCAAGGCAGAACAAAGGATTTCCTCTGGGAGAGGGATGTTACACCCTCTCACCTTGGAAATAGGTGTTAGAGGCTTGGGAGGTGTAGATTCCCAGAGCCTCTGGAAATGCTTTGAAGGGCACAGATGGTGCCATCTTTGAATAATCCAGTCCACACCAGTTCAGAGACCCCCAAACCCTGCTCTGGTGTAAAACTGGACAAAGGAAAGGGGAGTGACCACTCCTCTGTCCACCACCACACCAGGGGTGGTGCTCAGAGCTCTTCCAGAGTGTCCCTGGAATTTGCCATCTTGGATTCCAAGTTGTCAGGGCACTCTGGGAGCATCTGAGTGGCAAGTGCCAGCAGGTGACGTCAGAGCCCTCCCTTGATAGGTGCTTATCTGTGTAGCTGACCAATCCCCCTTTCAGGGCTATTTAGTGTCTTTCTCTTGGGTGGTTCTTCAGATTCGGATTGCAAGACTCCAGGAAACCTCTGCATCCTCTACTTCACCTTCTTACCAAAGAAACTGCATCTGGACCCTCCAGGAACTCTGCAAAATGCAACAAAGAAGCAAAGACAATTTCTGCAACATTGTAACTTCAGCTCCTGCCAGGAATTGCAACTGTTCCCAGGTTGTGCATCGTCTGAGGATTGCCTAACTTCATCCTGCACAAGAAGAAGGAAGGAATCTCCCTTGAAGTGAAGGAGTCACGTCCCTGCTTCAGCAGGCACGTCGCTGCAGCAACGACCGGTGGCTTTGGTCCCTTCTCCTGAAGAAGTGCGTAGATCCAGCAACATGGATGGAAGATTGAAGTGGTCCCAACAGTCCGGACTTCCAACTGTCTAACTTTGGTGGAGGTAAGAGCTTGCCTCCCCAAGCATGACAGTACCCCCATTCACCATATGTTTTGCAGTTGCCAAGGCTTGTTGGCATCCTACCATGAAGTTCTTAATGCACCATGCAGCTCCAGCCCCCACCACTCTATCCTGTGATGCACAACTTCCTGAATGGTTCCCCGGCAGCATGGGATCCCTTTGTGTAGTACTGCATGGGCCTCCTTTTGCAACTTCTTTTTCCCCATGCTGTGGGACTCCTGTGCATGCTGCCTGGCCTTCTGATGGCTCTCTGAGTTGCTGAGAGCCCTTCTGTCTCGCCCTCCTGGGTATAGGCCACAAGGTCCCTCCTGGTCCCGGGCAGTGCCATTTTCCACTAACCGCAATCTTTGCGTGTGACAAGGCTTGTTGGAGGAATCCAGTGACACAAACCAGACTGCAATCATCCAACTGCCCTGGGACATCATCTGCACCAACCAGGAACTCGCATCTGTCTTCTTGGGTGCAGTACTGACTGTTTTGCACTGGTGGTTCTTCTTTTGCACCTTCATCCGGGTTAGCAGGGGCTCCTGTCCTCCCTGGACTCTTCAGTGCTTCTTGTACTTGGACAGGTCTTCAGGTCCAGGAATCCATCGTTGGTGTCTTGCATTCTCTTCTGGTTCTTGCATAATCTTCTTTCCCGTGTTCTTGTGTGTTCTAGGAAAGGTACTGTGATTAACTCCTGTTTTCCTGGGCTCTGGGGTGGGTTCTATACCTTACCTTTGGTGTTTTCTAATACTCCCATTGCCCCTCTACACACTACACTTGCCTAGGTGTGAAACTGACTTTCACATTCCACTTTCTTAGTATATGGTTTGTGTTCCCCCTAGGCCCATTTCTACCTATTGTGATGTTCACTATTTGCACTCCTTCCTAACTGCTTTTTACAGCTATTTCTGCATACTAGTGTACATAATTTGTGTATTTCTTACCTTCTAAGGGAGTATAGTCTCCATGGTATTTTTGGCACTTGTTTCACCAAAATAAAGTACCTTTATTTCTGTAGCGCTGAGTATTTTCTTTCATGTGTGTAAGTACTGTGTGACTACAGTGGTATTGCATGAGCTTTGCATGTCTCCTAGTTAGACCTTGGCTGCTCATCCACACTACCCCTAGAGAGCCTGGCTTCTAGACACTGACTATATTTCACTAACAAGGGATAACTGGACCTGGTATAGGGTGTAAGTACCTTAGGTACTGTGGTGGGGGATCGGCGGTACAGAGGACTCAGGGTCGTAAGTAGAGTGCAAAACAGGATTTATTGTGCTGTACGAGGTTGAATAATAAGTAACGGAAGTTGATTTAAGAATAAAACTAAGTGAAGGTTGATGATGCAACAGTTCGGCTAACTTCTTCTTCGTAACGTCTCTGGTCTGTGTCTTTCCTAGGTCTCTTGGATGGCGTTGACTCTTGTGACCTCCCAGGTGGAACCGGAAACATAAAACTCAGAACGGAAAACGAAGGTAAGTGATTTGCAGTGGTCTGGGGTAGTTGATGTCTAGTCATGCAGAGGGGGGGGTGCGGAAGATAGGGGTAGGTGTGGTTATAGATAATCCCGGTAGTGAGGTTGTGTGAGGGTAGGGATATAGGTGACAAGCGATCTCTCAGCAGTGCTGGCCCAGGTTGTGCTTCTCTTATGTCCTTTCCCCTCTGTGGCTCCCTTCACACATGCCCTCCCTCCGCCCTCCCCTCCGTTCCTCCTCCTCCTCCCCCTTGTGCTTTATAAAATAACCGAGGTTTTCTCTGTCCTTGTAACAAGGACCGTACCTTGTTAAGCCAGGACCCTCCAGGGTCGTGGCGGCAAGTGCTCGTCTCCGGGTCTCGGCACTCTCCTTCTGCGCGTCCTTCCCGGGTTCCCTGAGCGTCGTATGCTTTAGTCTTCTCCTGTCGTGGCCTTTCCTTCTCGTCCTCTCCCGGCGGCGTCTTACGAGAGAACTCCTTCCCGTCTCCTCCCGAGTCCGTCGTCCCTTATTGTGAGGAAACCCGGAAATCCGCTTCGCGCGCGTCTGTAGGCGTTCCCATGTTTCCATGGGAATGCGTGAGCCCTTCAGCTAAGGCGCGCGAAAGACGCCAGCCCGAGGCGGTGGTAGGCGTGGTCGAGGAGACCCGTCTACACTCCCCATCCCATGATCAGGACTGGTAGAGGACCGAAGAATCAGGGAACCAGGAAAGATAATCGGCAGGGCCCTGCTGGGAGCCAGGAATGTGGCGGACCTGAAAAGTAAAAGGTTGGAGCTCCAGAAACCATCGCAATACCCTGGAATTCGTGTCTTTATGGGAGGCCAACCACGTTAATGGGGCATGATCAGTGTAGAGGATGAAGGGCCGTCCTAGGAGATAATACCTCAAACTCTCTACGGCCCACTTAATAGCCAGGCACTCTTTCTCAATAGCGGGGTAGTGACACTCCCTGGGAAGCAGTTTTCTACTTATAAATACAATGGGATGGTCGTGGTGTTCACTGTCGGGTTGAGTGAGAACTTCCCCTAAACTGACGTTGGAGGCGTCTGTATATAAGTGGAAGGACTTGGAAAAGTCCGGACATTTAAGAACGGGTTCGGTTGTGAGGGACCTTTTTAACTGGTCAAAGCAGAGGAGTTGCGATTCGGTGAATAAGGGTAGTTGGGAGGAGTACTCTTTTTTTAAGTGGTCAGTGAGAGGGGAAGCAATCGTAGAGTACTGGGGAATGAACCTGCGATAGTACCCCACCAATCCTAAAAAGGACCGCAGTTCCTTCTTTGTTTTGGGTACAGGTACTTGCATTATGGCCTCGATTTTATCTTTCTGTGGTCGTAGAATCCCGTTACCAATAAGGTAACCGAGATAAGCGATTTGTGTGTTCCCTAAGACACATTTTTTTGGGTTGGCCGTAAGGCCAGCCTCTTTTAAGGTGCGGAACACTGTCTCAAGATTGTGTAGATAATCAGACCAGGAGTTACTAAAAATCACAATGTCATCTAAGTGAGCCGCTGCATACGCCTGGAACGGTTTTAAAAGCCAGTCCATTAGGCGTTGAAATGTAGCTGGAGCCCCGTGGAGACCAACGGGAAGGACAGTAAACTGATAAAGGCCGGACTGGGTTGCAAAGGCCGTCTTTTCCTTATTTGCAGCGGTGAGCGGGATATGCCAGTACCCTTTCGTTAAATCTAGGGTCGACATATATCGGGCACTTCCTAGTTTCTCCAACACATCATCTACTCGGGAATGGGATATGTGTCAAAGAGGGATAAGTCATTTAACTTACGAAAGTCGATGCAAAATCGAACGGACCCATCTGGTTTAGTAACTAGAACCACCGGGGAGCACCAGGGGCTTGTGGATGGTTCGATAACCCTTAAGGTTAGCATTTTCTTTACTTCCTCTTCAATAAGATGTTTTCATGCTTCGGGAATTCTGTAGGGTCGTAACCGAACGGTTGTGCCTTCTGGTGTTCTTATACAGTGTTGGATCAATGTGGTTCTACCCGGTTTCTCAGAAAAAAATTGGGAATATTTATGTAATAGGGTGAATAGTTGGGCTTTCTCGGGCTCTGTGAGGGCCTCATTTATACACGGACTTTCCGACTGATCTTCTGTATTGTTGGGATATAGGTCCATCTCTAAATCAGTGGTTGGGGTGATTAAGAACCCGGATGCAGAAACATTGGGGGTGTCTTCTGGTGTTTCCCATTTTTTAAGTAAATTGACATGGTATATTTGTGTCCTTTTTGGGTGTTGATTTACTTCAATAAGATATGTGACAGGGGAGACTGCTTTTATTACTCTGTAGGGTCATTGCCACCTAGCTAGCAACTTATTTTCGGAGGTTGGTCGCATTATCAGGACCTGGTCATTAGGGTCAAAGAACCGCAACTTGGTCCCCTGGTCATAATAAGTCTTTTGCTTTGTCTGTGCTTTTTCTAGGTATTCCCGTACATCTTCCCACACCGCTTGTAGGTGACATTTCAGATTATTGACATACTCTAACAGAGGTTTCTCGTCCTCCCCTTCTTCTTCCCACCGGCCATATTAAGCAAATTACGGGGTTGTCTCCCGAACACTAACTCGAAAGGGCTGTGTCCCGTGGAGGATTGTTCATGTGTTCGGATGGCATAGAGAACCAGAGGGAGTTTCTAATCCCAGTCCCTTCCAGAGTATTCCACAGTTTTCCTCAACAGATTTTTGATGGTGCGGTTATAGCGTTCTACTAGACCGTCAGTTTGAGGGTGGTATACGGAGGTCTTTATCTGGGTGACCCCTAGTATTTTGCAAATCTGTTTCATAAGAGAGGACATAAATGGAGTACCCTGGTCTGTTAGGATCTCTTGGGGAAATCCGACCCTGGAGAAGAAATTTATCATGGCTTGGGCCACTAACTTAGTAGTCGTACTAGACAAGGGGATTGCCTCAGGGTATCTGGTAGCGTAGTCCGCCAGAACTAGTATATAGGTGTGGCCCTTGGATGATGGCAATAGTGGTCCTACTAGATCCATACCCATGCGACTGAAGGGGATCTCAATAATGGGCAAGGGTTGTAAAGGAGCCTTCCTCAGGGCTCCTGGTTCTATTATTTGACACCTTGGACACTGTGTGCAATATTTTCTAATGTGAGCATAAACCCCTGGCCAATAGAATTGTCTTAACAAATATTCCTCAGTCTTTTCTCGACCGTAATGTCCACCCCCCTGCTGGTTATGGGCTAAAAATAGGACCTGATTCCGATAAGGCTCAGGTACCACTAGTTGTTTCTTCTCTCCGTAGGTGGATGTAGTGATTCTATATAACATGTTCTTATGAATTAAAAAATAAGGACCCATCTCTTCTGTGGACTCCGTTTTGGCGTTTTTCCAGGCGTGACAGAGAGTGGGGTCCTCTTGTTGGCTAGCTCTAAAAGAGAGTGTGGTATTGTCGCTGCTGGCCACTAATTTCTCAGGTAAGGGTTCTATTCTTGAAATCTGGTGTTTGTGCTTCTCCTGCCTTTTCTCCCTTCTCGTTAATTTAATGCAAACTGGGGAACTCTCTATGTGACTGTTGGAAAAGGGCGCTTCCGACCACCAATCAGAAGATAGCATAGGTGTTTTGGTTTTATCTAAAAGCGCAGTGAACCGGATTTAATCTGTACCGATTACACAATCTTCTACCAATCTGTCCATAACCCCTACAGGAAGGAAGTCATGATATTCTCCCCACTCTACCCTCATCACTGCTAGCGGATGGTTTTCTTTATCCCCATGAATGCAACAGATGGTAACCCACTGACTCGGGGTCGGATCAATTTGACTGATGAGGTCGCTATGTATTACGGACTGGCTACAGCCGGAGTCAATTAGCGCTTCTACTGGGGTTCCATTTACTTTGATGATTTGTTTGAACTTATGATGCCCTCTACCTGTGCACAGTACCCTGCCCCAGGTGACCCCTATTTCCATGGGTTCTACCCGGTCGCCTTTTCTGGGACACACTCTCGCAATGTGTCCCCACTCTCCACAGCTAAAACATTGTGGCTGTTGCATGGGGCTTATTTCTCCAGGTCTGTGAGTTCCTGGCTCTGCTACTGATCGTCGAGGAGGATACTTGAGGGTACCCACAGGAGGCTTGATAATGTTCCGGGGACCTAAGGTCTTGACATCAATAGACCTGTGATATGCACAGGCTAGGTCTACGGCCAGTTCTGTATCTATCTTGGGGTGTTGTCTTATCCAGTTCCTAGTACTGCCTGGAAGGGAATCCAGATATTGCTCAAGGATAACCGCTTTAATGATATCTTCTCGGTCGGTTCCTAATGGTCCCAGCCACTTTAGTCCCAAGTCTTTTACCCTGAAATAGAACGTACGGGGGTCCTCACTTTGTCCCCATTTTACCTTTCTGAACTTCATCCTATAATATTCAGAATCGTGACCCACTCTTTCCAGAATACTACTCTTAATATCTTTGTAAGGAGTAGTACCCTCGGGATTCGCGGCCTGGTAAGCTGTCTGAAGGATGCCCGTTAGGAGAGGGGCAACATACTGTCCCCAGCGCTCTTCTGGCCATTGGGCTGAGGAGGCCACACGTTCGAAATTTGTGAAGAAGGAATCAGGGTCCTCTCCTTCTTGAAATTTTTGTAGGACTGAGCTCGGGACATTAGGGTGTACCTTGCTTGCTGCGATAGTGACAAACAGTTAGGAGCGCACCTGCCTGACATCCCAGTAATTAATCTGCCCCATTGCATCATGGTAGATGTAGTATCTTCAAAAAACGAACTCCATTAATTTTTAAATATTTCACCTTTAAGTAGGTACAGCCTTTACTGTGCATCTCTGGACACATGTGTTTCTGGGTTAGTCCCTTCTTCAGCAGAGAACATATTTGCGGGGTGCTGGGAATGCTGCCATAAATCCCCCGGTTTCAGTACCTCTTCCCTGGCATGCTGGTGCCTGCTCCAGAGCTCGTCAGCCCAATGATGCAATGGGGCAGATTAATTGCTGGGATGTCAGGCAGGTGCGCTCCTAACTGTTTGTGACTTTAAAGGCTCCCTTGAGCTACTGGGCTGACGAGCTCTGGAGCAGGCACCAGCATGCCAGGAAAGAGGTACTGAAACCGGGGGATTTATGGCAGCATTCCCAGCACCCCGCAAATATGTTCTCTGCTGAAGAAGGGACTAACCCAGAAACACATGTGTCCAGAGATGCACAGTAAAGGCTGTACCTACTTAAAGGTGAAATATTTAAAAATTAATGGAGTTCGTTTTTTTAAGATACTACATCTACCATGATGCAATGGGGCAGATTAATTGCTGGGATGTCAGGCAGGTGCGCTCCTAACTGTTTGTGACTTTAAAGGCTCCCTTGAGCTACTGGGCTGACGAGCTCTGGAGCAGGCACCAGCATGCCAGGAAAGAGGTACTGAAACCGGGGGATTTATGGCAGCATTCCCAGCACCCCGCAAATATGTTCTCTGCTGAAGAAGGGACTAACCCAGAAACACATGTGTCCAGAGATGCACAGTAAAGGCTGTACCTACTTAAAGGTGAAATATTTAAAAATTAATGGAGTTCGTTTTTTTAAGATACTACATCTACCATGATGCAATGGGGCAGATTAATTGCTGGGATGTCAGGCAGGTGCGCTCCTAACTGTTTGTGACTTTAAAGGCTCCCTTGAGCTACTGGGCTGACGAGCTCTGGAGCAGGCACCAGCATGCCAGGAAAGAGGTACTGAAACCGGGGGATTTATGGCAGCATTCCCAGCACCCCGCAAATATGTTCTCTGCTGAAGAAGGGACTAACCCAGAAACACATGTGTCCAGAGATGCACAGTAAAGGCTGTACCTACTTAAAGGTGAAATATTTAAAAATTAATGGAGTTCGTTTTTTTAAGATACTACATCTACCATGATGCAATGGGGCAGATTAATTGCTGGGATGTCAGGCAGGTGCGCTCCTAACTGTTTGCTGCGATAGTGTCAGTTAATTTCTGGAGCGCAGTCTCATGCACCAGTTGATTGTTAGCCATAATGGTGGCTTGACTTTTTAAGGCTGTTTGAAGAGCCTCTCGGTCCTCTTTTGCTTCTCTTTGGTGCGCCTCCCATACCAATTGGAGGTGTTGTTGGCCTTCCGCCAACTGCTTAATCATATCTTCCAGCGTAGGCTTCTCCCCCATCCTGTATACCTCCTTGTACCGCCTATGCCATCTGATCCCACTTCTGACACCACTGTGGTGGGGGATCGGCGGTACAGAGGACTCAGGGTCGTAAGTAGAGTGCGAAACAGGATTTATTGTGCTGTAACAGGTTGAATAATAAGTAACGGAAGTTGATTTAAGAATAAAACTAAGTGAAGATTGATGATGCAACAGTTCAGCTAACTTCTTCTTCGTAACGTCTCTGGTCTGTGTCTTTCCTAGGTCTCTTGGATGGCGTCGACTCTTGTGACCTCCCAGGTGGAACCGGAAACATAAAACACAGAACAGAAAACGAAGGTAAGTGATTTGCGGTGGTCTGGGGTAGTTGATGTCTAGTTATGCAGGGGGGGTGCGGAAGATAGGGGTAGGTGTGGTTATAGATAATCCCAGTAGTGAGGTTGTGTGAGGGTAGGGATATAGGTGACAAGCGATCTCTCAGCAGTGCTGGCCCAGGTTGTGCTTCTCTTATGTCCTTTCCCCTCTGTGGCTCCCTTCACACATGCCCTCCTTCCGCCCTCCCCTCCGTTCCTCCTCCTCCTCCCCCTTGTGCTTTATAAAATAACCGAGGTTTTCTCTGTCCTTGTAACAAGGACCGTACCTTGTTAAGCCAGGACCCTCCAGGGTCGTGGCAGCAAGTGCTCGTCTCCGGGTCTCGGCACTCTCCTTCTGCGCGTCCTTCCCGGGTTCCCTGAGCGTCGTCTGCTTTAGTCTTCTCCTGTCGTGGCCTTTCCTTCTCGTCCTCTCCCAGCGGCGTCTTCCGAGAGAACTCCTTCCCGTCTCCTCCCGAGTCCGTCGTCCCTTTTTGTGATGGAACCCGGAAATCCGCATCGCGCGCGTCTGTAGGCGTTCCCATGTTTCCATGGGAACGCGTGAGCCCTTCAGCTGAGGCGCGCGAAAGGCGCCAGCACGAGGCGGTGGTAGGCGTGGTCGAGGAGACCCGTCTACAGGTACCCTGTACAAACCAGGCCAGCCTCCTTCAAATAGCATTAGAAATGATGATGCTATTGATCCTAATGTGTGCCATGGTGTGACATATTATTAGTACAGCGCATACATGGTGGTGTTAGGGGTGTGCAATGAGGAGCAAGGGCACCACTTTTCTTAAATCGGTGCCTAATTCTTTCACAAATTAAGGATGGCTTCTATCCATGCTGTTTCTTTTGTGTTTGTCATAGGGGCTTCTGCTGCTAACTCTTACATGCTTGCTATTTTTGAATGAAGCTACATTGTTGCTACTGATTTTGTAACTGTATACTGTGTGTGAACAGCATGCACTGATCCTATTTTCTGTACACTAGTCCATACCATTAGGAGGGCAACTAGATTGCAACTATAGAGCAGAGGGGATGAAGTCTTAATGCCAACTGTGACTGAGCTCCTCCAAAGAGTACGTATTCAGTACCTAACAGTAAAAACAGATTTCTGTAAGGAATCTTGAATTTATCATTGCATATGTGTCAGGATTTCCCCAATTAAAATGCCTGTAGAAATAGAAGTACCAAAAGAATACAAAAGGTTAAAAATGTAAAGCAAGACAATTCTTAAACCAATTTAGTTGTAAATAGGCCATTTTTAAATTGCATACAAATTAGGCAAATGTAACATCTATTGCGGTGGTCAGATGAGATGCAAAAAATTCAATATACATGTTTTGTGCATTTCAGACAGGTGTGGTAAATGAGGCAGGTGTGCATGCAAAGCAGTGGATGTGCACCTCAAAACTAACAAGTAGGAGTAGTAGTGTATTCATTGTTGATAAGAAAAAAGTAAAAAATGCCCTGCATGACTGTGTTCATAAACAATGCTTTCTGGTGAAACAAAAACAGTGTAATTCACAGATCGCAATTTTCCATATTTATAAAAAGATGTGATTGAATGCCACTGGCACAATTATGAAAACATGTAGAAAAAGTTGTGTGACTCCTGTGCTAATGCTCCAATGTCCCAACCTTTCAGTGAATGGCATTTGAATGAAGAACACAGATTTGAGTGGAAGAAAGGTTTTAGGAGCACAGTCAAACTCTAGTTCCAACAAGAATTTCTGGATTTCCTCATGGCAGTACAACACACTCTGTTTCTGAGACTTTTCTCCTCTTCATACCTTTCTGGCTGTGTGGGAGAATGCAGCGGTCAATCCAGAGAATTATTGTGTCCTCTCTTATTCTTCTGGGGTCTTCTAAAATGACATACATAATATTTAGCTAGGTTTTCGTATTTGGGATCTCTGAGCACATCTCAAAGTGTGCTCATACCACTTCTGTCCACCCCACTCCTTGGCAAAGCTAAAGAACCTCTGTCTAGCATGCCTCTGCTATCGCCTAGCCCATGTATAAAGAAGATAGCATGTCTCAGGAATAATCTTTTTAAAGCTGTTTTGCTACAATGACCTTCCTTCAACATATGTGGGTATTGACATGAGGTCAAATTCCCTTTCTTCCACTTACAAGTGTCTGTTAAATGACAGGGTGGGGTGCCTGTCAGTTACAAAATCCCATAATCAAGCTATCTTGTCTTCCTGATGGCCTGCTCACAACAGGGGACCAGGGAGACAAAGGTTCTCTTGCTCCGGGCAAAGCATTAATTATGCAAACTTTCCACACTTTATCTTAGAGTCTGATGATATAGAAAAAGCTAAGGCTTTGACTCCAGCTTTTAAAATCACAGATTTAGACAATGTGCAAGCATTTCAAGATGATATTCTTGTTTTCAAGAAAACTAAGGATGAACACCTTACTGTCTTGGAAAAATTTGTCACTATTTTTAATTTTGTAATGATAGCGGAATCACTATCAGACCTGAAAAATGCAAATTGTTGGCACAACAAATTGATTATCTTGGCCATTCCAATTCCACTGAAGGTGTCAAGCACATATTCTGCAATGTGGAAGCCATACTTAAAGCTCCAGCACCCACTGACAAAGATGCGTTGGGGTTGTTTTGGGGTTTATGCGAATACTATGCTTGTTTTGTCCCCAATTATGCCTCTACAATTCCTCCTTTGAGAAATGTACTAAAAAAAGGTGCCAAATTTACATGGTCTGCGATGTTGAATTCACTTCTGCTACCATCAAAAAATCTAGTAATCAAAGCTCCAGCTTTAAGTATCTTCATTCATGGCCAAAAGCACTTCATTAACCTGGATGCCAACGTGATGGGTGTAGAAGCTATATTTGGCCAAAAAGTCAATGACAAACCATACATTATAGCTTTTGCTTCAAGACGTCTTACAGAAACTGAGAAAAGGTATAGCACAATTGAAAGTGATGCGTTAGCCTGTCTGAGCTGTCCAGAAATGTAAAACGTATTTATGGGGCAACTCTTTCGAGCTTTACACAGATCATAATCCTCTAGTATATTTACTTCAAGGTGATGGTTAATGTAAAGCGTCCACTGGCCTTGTTCATTTACTCTCTAACCTGCAAGAATACGATTTCACCATTCTTTACATTCAAGATGGCAAAAACTTTAGTACTGATTGCCTTTCACATTTACCATTAACTGCTAGTCATGACATCAATGAAGACTATAAGTGAGTTGTTGCCACTAATGATGCTGTGTCAGAACTCAATGGAGCTGTATCTGAAAAAGAGTGATCAGAAGCGACGTTTCAAGATGATGTATTATTGAAAGTTTTATAATTTTCACAAAAAGGTTGGCCACCCATTTGTAATCTTGAGAATTCTCTAAAACCAACTTCTCAAATGTCAGCATAATTTTCTTGTGAAAATGGCATTTGCATTAGAGGGGATTCTTTTATTCCTCATAGTAGGTTGAAAGGAAAAGTGATTACTTTAGCGCATGAAGGTCATCTGGGTATTACTGCCACTTGCAAGAAAATAAGAAACCACTATTGGTGGCAAGGCATTAACAGCCAAGTCACTTCATTCATTAATCTATGCCCACAATGCATAGTTTCAGACAAACTTTGGAAAACTGTAGAAAAACTACTCCATCCTGTTTCTCTACCAGATCAACCTTGGAATACAATTGCTTTGGACTTCATGGGTCCATTTGGGCTAATACCATCTATCAACAGATCTCTAATTGTACTTGTTGACTACTATTCAAAGTGGATTTATTAGTAATCTGTAGAGTCAGGAAACGCTAAATCAGTCACTCATTTTCTAGAGGATGTTTTTTCTATAGAGGGAATCCCTAAAGAAATAGTTCCAGGTAATGGTACTCATTTTATTTCTGACTAAATGAAATAATTTATCTTAAAACATTATATTAAACATCTTCAAGTAGCCTTATACAGCCCTTCTGCTAATGGTTTAGTACAGAGAGCAAATCGTTTCCTCAAAGAAGGCATTCAATCTGCTCTTTTTTCTGGCAGAAATGTAATGACACAACATAGTCATGGGCAGTGCAGGAACCTCCCTGTGGCTCCATCTCTGCCTATCTGCCAGCCTTTTCATGGCAATGACACCACCATGAAAAGGCTGGCGGAAAGGAAAGTTGTGATAAGCATGGCGGAGGGGCCCTGGGTCCTTCCCTGCTTGACCATGGCTTTCTCCACTGCTGGCATCCCAGGATCTCTAATCCTGGTGGTGTTGTTGTGATTCAACTGCCAGTATCATAATCTGGCAGTTCAACTGCCAGGAATGGGGTGGTCGGACGGCCACAGCGGGTATGGTGGTCCTATGAAATATCGTAATCATAATCAGGCCCATAGCATTGTTCGTGAAACCCAAGCACACACTAACTGATTCGAACAACATATTGGTGTTATCTGTCACTCTATCTACATTGTTACATCCAGCTCTTTACACAGTCATGTGTAGCCCTCTTTATGATTGCCAAGGCTCCCAAGTCTTTCTTCATTTCTTAGGTCAGTCTCTACCTTCATAAATCTGTCTTTGTGCCAGCATGCACTCATCCATATCCTCCTTCTTAGCATGCAGGACCAACAGATCCCTTGCTCCTCAGTTATATAATATTCCTCTTTACGACCACCCATCCAAGGACCATTCACAGTTTTATATTCTTAGGAACCTTTTCTTCCCCCAGATATCAAAAATGTATAATTTTGCAGATTCATCTATTTGAATCCCAGGTACCATCCTCAGGCTTCTCTTATCTTGCACCAATATTGTTGTACCTCTGGCAGGATCAGAAGAAATTAATAAATTATCTCACTTGTGTGCAGCCCCTGAGAAGTGATCCAAGTCTGCTCTCCCCATTTTTCTCTATACCATCTTGGAATACTTTGACCTATGTGAAATGAGTAATTGCAAGAATATAAAACCTGTTCTGATTGTCACTCCCTGTGAGACTCTCAGGGCCTCCTCCGTGTTTTAATCCGTGAAGACCCCCACATCTGTCTCCCAGCTTTCTTTTAATTTCTACAGGATGTCTAGTGAGTTATTGATTTTTAATACATTAGTGACACAGCTTTGTCCCTCAGGGGATCTATAAATAACGTATACTCCAACACAGATACATCAGTTAATTGTGCCTTTCATAAATGGCTCCATTGGGTATGTCTAAGTTAAATATATCTAAAGGTTTTGTAATCTGGCATTTGTATAGCCTGCCGGAGGTCACGGAACAGGATCATCTCATCACAGACTCATATTACCAATTCCTATGTGGTCTCATCCTAGGGATCCCTTAAGTTTGCTTACCTCAGCCAGCAAATGTTTGTCACCAGTCAAGGTCCCCTTCCATCCCAGAAACATTGTGACTTCTTTACCGGCTAACACCACTGTCTGTGTGTATATCGTTTAGTTGGTAGATGGTTTATATCTATATAGCACTGCCAGATAGCTCCTGACTCCCATGTTCTGCCTATCAATCCTAAGTACCGGTTTATCCTGCGATGCAAATACCCACTTAATCACCATTGCCAACTCGGTGACCCAGCAGTGTTCTTTGACATCTGGTAGCACTACACCCCACTATATACAACAATGTGATCAATTTACTAATGGCTATCCGATGCAGCAGCTGAATTTCAGCCTCAGGTGTCTTGAATAAATTAGTTAGGACCTTCTTGAGGAACTTAGGCAAGTAAATCAATGTAAACATGCCAGTCCTGCTAAACAACAAAAGAAGCAGCAATTGCCTGTACTTGACAAGTTGCCTAAACCTGTCCAATAGAGTACATAGGTTGCATTTTAAAAATTCTTTCCTATCCCTGTTACATAGCTTCCTAGATAATAGAACCTGTGACAAGATATCTGTATCGGGCACTCTTGGTAATTGTTGAATGCTTCCGCTTAATGGGAAAAAGGTGTGATTTTCCCCAGTTTAGTTTGTACCTAGAATACTTTCCAAACATTCCAAATACTTGAAGTAACCTATCAATAGTCATCTCAGGATATGTGACATGAAGTCACACATCATCGGAATATAATGAAATTCATTACTCATATGCTCCATCCCAGTCCTCTAATCAGGGGGTCTTCTCTGACCATGCTGTCAAAGGCTCCAGAGCCAAAGCAAACATCATAAGGAACAGTGGGCATCTCTTCCTTGTCCCTCTTTCTAGCTTAAATGGGATTTACTAAACTCCATTTACTTGTACTCTGACCATTTGGTGTTTATATAGGAACCCAATCCCGTGCATATATTTAGGTCTGAAATCTATCTTGTCTAATACTCCAAACATATTTGAGGCACATTCAGCAGGTGGCTTGCCTTCATTCAATATCACTAACGCAAGACATAAGTTGTTAATTTACTGACTATGCGTGCATACATTTCCCTAAGTATGCTATTCGGACCCATCGCCCTGCATGATTGCATTTCCTTAATTGCTTCAGCAATTTTATCTACCTCCATTTGGGCTTCTAATTCCTATCTCTCTAGGTGAGAGCTTAAGAAGCCTAATATCTTTGAGGAAGTCACCTACCGTCCATGATGTCTCCCTATTAGTGGATGTATTGATCTAGATGTAGTAATCCACAAATGTCTCTGCCGCTTCTTTATTGCACCAAATTATCAAATCAGAGACTGATCTCACTTCAGGGACCCAATCCTTGTTGCACACCCGGAGGCCCATCCAGGACGATAACTTCCCAGATTTGATTTTCCACCTCTTATAACCTGTTCTGTGGGGCCAGAAAGCTCTGATAGTCCTGTTGTTTCAGTCATTGTTGAGGTCCCTCTTCATATTGGAGCAGACCGTTGTTTCTATTTCAAGGATTTCGTACTCTATCATGTCCAGTAGGTTTCTCATTTTTCTCTTCCTTGCAATTGATAGGATTGCCTATCCCCTTACCTCTGCCTTGTGGGCTTCCCTGACTGTAATCCCTGGGCAAACCAATCCAGAGGTTTCAGCAAAACATAGGTCAGTTCTGTTCTGCAATTTTTTGGAAGATCCCTATTTTTAACATACAATTGACATAAGCACCACCCCTCCCTGGCCACCTCTGCTCCACTCCCATAAGGGGGAGTGATCTGATGTTCCCATGGCCATGTGCCTTGCCTCATCAAATCGCACAGTGTGAAATCTATGTGTCAGAAAATAATCGGTCACATAGAAATTATTGTGGGCACTTGAGTAAAAACAGTACTCCTGTTCAAAGGAGTTGTGTCCTCACCACACATTGCCTGTCCCATATCCTCAATCAATTGCAGGGGCCCTCTCTTCTCTCCTTCTTCTTTGGGTTTTCCCTCAGTATCTATATTCAATTTTCCCGCCAAGTGCAAGAATTACATTAGGCAATTGTAGTAGTAAGGAACCCACTTCCTTTGACATTGTGGGGTGTAGCTTAGGAGGCACATAAATTAAAAAGAGATTGACTGTCAATTCATACCACAATCCTGTCTGTATTACATACCTCTCTGATTCATCTTCCCTTGTTTTCTGGGGGTGGGGGGTCATATGGTGCGACCTTCTTAATAAAGATACCTAAACCTCTTGAATCAGAGGTGGGCTACAACCCTTTATCCATTTCTTCTACTGCTTTGCAGCTGTGGCCCTTCAAATGAGTCTCCTGAACCATGGCTACATCTGGACTGTGTCTCTTAAAAAACAACAGAACTACCCTTCTTATTTTGCAGTTCAAACAATTCAGATTCCTGAGCAGCATCTTAAGCATATTGGTGTTAGGGACTGAACCCTGCTTTGAATTGGCCCACTTTGTACCTGGATGAGCCCCTCGTTGATACAGCCTCCTTCCTATAACATTATACAGTCACTGCCAGTCTCTCCATGCCACTTAAGTAACTTAAAGAACCAAAAAAATAAGAGCAGAAAACTAAAAACTCACCCTCTGCCTGAACTGCAGGTTGCAAACTACCCGCCTCCCCAAATTGCAGAGTGCCTGCCATCCAAACAAAGGTGCATTCATCACCAGGTAGCTTAGTGGCTATTGATTTCCCTTACCAATGCCTCAAATCCCTCTAACTCAACAAGTTATAAAGTTATTGACATCATTCACTTCTGTGACTTCTTTTCCACTTTGGCTTGAACCCCTGTCCTCTGTCTCTGTTACCTCCAGCTCTGCCAATAACGTTCAGATCTCCTTTGGCCACTCTTTCATTCTTATCCGGGTGGTGCATGTTGGTTTTGGACAGGTCCACAACCCTCTCTTCATTTCAAGGCCTCATCTGTAATTCCAAAATGTCACATTTTCCTTACAGCAATCACATGCAATCTAGGAGGAAAAAGCATCATGAACTTAATGTCTGTGGTTCAAGGGATTTTTTTAAATCTCATCAAAGCTACACCTTTGCATTTGAACCCTAAGCGTAAAGTCTGGAAAGATTTGAATTGTTACATTTTCAAATTGAAGGTGATCTGTTTGTTGGGCCACTCGAAGAAGTGCATCTCTATCCTGATGGTTAAAAATTGTCACCATCATTGTTCTGGTTGGGGCCCATGGACACATCAGTAGAATCAAGGCTCCATGCACCCCTGCTAATTGAAAATAATTTGAAGATGACCTATGGTTTGAGAGTGTGCAATATAAAATCCTCCAAAAGTGTTTAGCACTAAGGCCCTCTGCTCTTTCAGGAACTCTGCTGTATTGCTCTTCCTAGAGTGTCCTTCATTGTCTTCAAATTTTGTAAGAATTTGCCCATTCTCTTTTTGGAGTCTATCCACTTGTCATCGCAGAGTCTTTGTTCAGGGTTTCCACTGATTTGCCTGTCTCTGTAACTTGGTTACTGATTTTCTTGATGTCTGCCCTCAGAAGGTTAACCTCCACTGTCACTACATCTATTTTTGGTTCTAGTGAGTGTCTGACATCATGAATTGCTTTCATGATCTCTTTAAGTGAGGTTCTGGGCAATCTTGGTCTCCCTCTGTATAGTCACCAAGTGATTCTTTGGTTATTTGCTGTGTGTTGTCCACAGGCATTTATTTACCCATTTTACTGTCACCCTTTGCTAGCCCTTTGTTGGAAAGTGAATTATTGGTAAGGACAGGTAAGTACCTACACTTAGCAACAGGCCACTAACCTCCACTTGGGTCCAGTTAGGTCTCAATAAATTAAACCCAGCTCAACTCTTGGTAGCTTGGCAACGAGAGACAAGGCTTAACTTAGGAAACAAGTGTGTCAAGCATTTAAAAATCACAAAACAGTAAGTAAGTAAACACAAAACCCAATAAACATCCAATACTGATTTATAAAAAAATATTATATTTTCATCTTTAAAATGACACTAAAACTATTAATATCGGATAAGGGAAACCGGAGACATTAATTTTTAAAGAATTAATGTTTTCTAGCGCGTAGAAGCAACTAGCGCTCAGAGGGGCAAAAAAGGTCACACTGGAAAGGGGCAAAGTCCAGATTTCAGGCAACTCATAAGGTAACACTGTGTCACACTTACTTCCAGAAGTGTTTCTGGATTCAGGAAAGTGATACATCGCACCAGCCAACGGTTCAGAGGCTCTGGTTTGCCTCTTGGGGACTGGGACTACAACTCCCACAATGCACCTCTTCAACTTATGGAGTTGCTCCAAACATCTCCAAACTTTTGGATCTTCTACCAGATGTCCTTTTTGGGTCCTTGAAGTATCCACAGCTTTCTGAGTTGCTCCTTGGGAGTTGGGACTACAATTCCCAGAAGGAACCTAGTTGGAATCCTCAAATGATCACTGGACGCTGTTCAGCGGGGCTCTGCTTGCAGGACTTGATGCAGGGGACTCTGGACACCTCTTTTGTACCTGTAGGAAACAGGCAGTCCCTCCTTGAACCAGCTGAAGCCAGGCAAAGTCCTTCTTGTGGTGGAGACCAAGTGTGCAGCTGGTCCAGTCTTTCAAAGTGCAGTGTGAAGGTGCGAGTCAGGGGTTCAGCAGGGCAGTCCCTCTTCTCCTGATGTTCCTCCTTGTAGGGATCTGGTAGGGATCAGAGGTGTGGGTGCAGGTCTGCCAGTTTTATCCTTGCTCCTGGGTGCCAAAACAGTGGGGGTCCTGGTTCTCCAATCAGGTGCAGGGTTCTTCCCCCTGTGATGACCACTTGGTGGGAAGTGTGTCAGAAATCAATCCAATGGAGCAACATTCCTCAAAAATCCATCATGGCTGAAACTGATTTTTGGAGGTTACATCTGGATGAACCCACCCACTAGTGTGGCTAAAAATCTTTTCCTGCCCTCTCCTAATCTAATCAAGAGGGCACCTAATTGTATGGGGTTGCAGGATGTGAGAGAGGTGCTAGGCTACTCAAAATGCCCTTCCCTGCTTTTGAAGACAAATTTGCCAGCCCTCCTCTCTTCCTGCTTTTCCATCTGCTGGGGGGAGTTCTCCTCCCACAGGCACATTCCTTTCTGTTCAGACTAGGCTACTTCAGGCCTCATCAAGCAGCCTGGCCAGGCTGTCAGAGGCTGTCCAATCAGAGCAGAGCACTACAGGGCTGAATTTGGCAACATTTTAGGCAGAGTTTGAAACTCTTTACATGAACAAGTTATATTAAATCCAACAATTGTAAGTTGTGGGATTTATTATAACAATTAATTTGATACCACACTTGAGGTATTTTACACTTGAGGGGTCTTTATAAATGAAATAATGTCTCCCCATTATAATCTATGGAGGCCATTCACTACAATGAGGGAAAAATGAATTTGATTGTTTTACCTCACTAGGGCTTACAAAACTATTTTTATAAGGCCCCTGTTATACTTACATGGCACCCAGCCCTAGGGGCACATAGGGCAAACCTTAGGGGTGACATATGTAAAAATAAGGTAGTTTAAGACTTTGGAAGTACTTTTAATTCCAAAGTAAAATTTACATTTAACTTTAATTTAAAAGCAGCCAGCAAGGCAGGCCTGCCTTTAAAATGACACTGGGTACATTAGCATTGAACCTATGGGTGCACTACCTATGCTGGGGTCCCTAAACCTACATGCCCTACCATATACTAGGGACTAGGTATATGGACTAGGGAGGCCCTCCCTCCCTTCACCCAGCTGCTCCACCCCACCCACCCCACCCTTTTAATGGTGGCCGTGCCGCTGGCGCGCCAGAGGCGCACAATAGGCAAGCCCATCTGCGTCCGTCCACGCCCGGACCGCGCCCAGTGGCAGTCCCCCTGGCCCCCCCCAGCCGGGACCTCCCCAGACAACACTATTCCACAAACACACTCCACTCCCTCAACCCAGGAACACATCCGCATGCACCCAAACCAACCCCACACACACAAGGACCCTTCACCTGCCGCTTTTCCTGCTCCATCTCTCACACATCCAATACCCACACTCCACACACCACCCCCGGCGCCCCCCACACCAAAGACCACAACCTCAACACAACAGACTCACGCACAACCCCCACACACCTCAACAGGCCACACCTCAAAAAAAACCACAACCCCAACACACTCCACCACAACACCTACAAAACACACAACAACACCACAGGTAACCACACCAACACCATCTCACAACACAACAACAACACTCCCCACAACCATCTCCACTGTCTACTCCTCAACACCCGATCCCTACACAAGCACGCCATAGAACTCGGGGACCTCATCACATCAGGCTCACCTGACATCGTCTTCCTCACAGAAACTTGGACAAACTACTCATCTAAGCCCGACATAGCCACAGCCACCCCTGATGGATACAAACTCCAACGCAAAGACCGCCTAAACAAACCAGGAGGTGGCATTGCCATCCTGCACAAAGACACAATTAAGGTCACCACCAACACACACAACACCCTCGACAGCACAGAACACATGCACTTCCTAATCCACATAAACAATACTACCACCCTCAGAGGCACACTTATATACAGACCCCCAGGGCCACGCCCCCCCTTCTGCGACAACATCGCCGACACCATCAGCCCTCATGCACTCATCTCCACAGACTACATCCTCCTCGGTGATTTTAACTTTCACCTGGAGAACCCCCAAGACCACAACACCTCTTCCCTCCTAGACAACCTCACCAACCTCGGACTCAAACAACTGGTCACAGCACCCACCCACTCAGCAGGACACACATTAGACGCAATCTTCACTTCGAGCCATCACATAACCTACACCCATACCACTGAACTCCACTGGACCGACCACCACTGCGTCCATTTCTCCTTCGCCAAACCCCCCTCACACCACTAACAACACACCATGCCCTACCGCTTGTGGGACACGATCCCCTCAGAACACCTGAACTCCCAACTGGCACAGAACACCCCGCCCACACCAACGACCCCAACACTGCTGCCCATAACCTCACAAATTGGATCACCACTTGCGCAGACACACTCGCCCCCTCAGAAAAAACATCACCAACCATAACATCAAGAACACCCCATGGTTCACCACTGAACTCCAAGACTCCAAATGCAAATGCCGCAAAGCTGAGAAAGCCTTAGTGACAGGAACACTCAACCACTAACTTCTCCACCCTCAAAACCACCATTCACACTCACCACCAACTCACACGCACCACCAAAAGAGCATACTACAAGGAACACATAGATAGCAACTCCAACAACAGCAAAGAACTCTTTACCATCATCAAAGAGCTCTCCAAACCCAAGCCAGCAACAGAGACCCCCCACAAACACAACTCCTCTGCGACTCCCTCTCAAACCACTTCCACCGCAAAATCCTAGACATACACAATAGTTTCACAACACACACAGGCAGAAATCACTGCATTCCTAAAAAAGCCCAAAGCTGACCCGGACAACCTCGCCAACTACCGCCCCATCTCTCTCCTCCCTTTCCCGCCAAGGTCACTGAAAAACTAGTAAGCACACGTCTAGCCCACTTCCTGGAGGAAAACAACACACTCAACCCCTCCCAGTCTGGTTTCTGCAAGAACCAAAGCACGGAAACCGCCCTCATCGCATGCACTCACGACATCAGAACCAGAGTCGACAAGGGTGATACATCGCACTCATCCTCCTAGACCTCTCTGCGGCTTTTGACACAGTCTGCCATCACACACTCCGCACACGTTTCCACAATGCAGGGATTCGACATAAAGCCCTAGACTAGCTCACCTCCTTCCTCACCGATAGAACCCAAAAAGTCTGCCTCCCTCCCTTCCAATCCACGGCCACCAAAATCAGCTGCGGTGTCCCCCAGGGATCCTCCCTCAGCCACACCCTCCTCAACATTTACATGACCCCGCTCGCCAACATCCTCCGACCGCACGGAATCACCATCCTCTCCTACGCAGACGACACCCAACTCATCATCTTCCTCACCCACAACCCCACTACCGCCAAAACCAACCTCCACGCTGCACTCCTCGACACCGCCGCCTGGATGACAGCCAACCACCTCAAGCTCAACTCCAACAAAAGTGAAATAATCATTTTTGGACCCAACAAAACCATATGGGGTGACTCCTGGTGGCCCCCGCCCTAGGCCCTGCTCCTACCCCTGCTAACCACACACGCAACCTCGGCATCATCCTAGACCCCTCCCCCTCCATGACCCAGCAGATCAACGCCGTCACCTCCTCCTGTTTCAACACTCTCTTCACGCAGAAAAAAAACCTTCAAATGGATTCCCTTAGAGACCAGAAAGACCGTCGCCCACGCACTCATCAGCAGCAGGCTAGACTACGGTAATGCCCTCTACGCCGGCATCACACTCAAACTCAAACGCAAACTCCAGAGAATCCAGAACACAGCTGCACGCCTCATCCTGGATCTCCCTCGCCATGAACACATCTCACCACACCTCAGATCCCTTCACTGGCTCCCCATCGACAAGAGGATCACCTTCAAAATCCTCATCCACGTGCACAAATCCCTCCACAACGACAGCCCAACCTACCTCAACCAAAGAGTGACCTTCCACACTCCCATTAGCCACCTCCGATCTGCCGACCTCGCACTCGCCACAGTCCCCCACATCAAATGCACCACCACAGGAGGCAGATCCTTCTCCTACCTCGCCCCCAAGACCTGGAACTCCCTCCCCACCGACCTCCGCAAGACCCAGGACCTCCTGCTCTTCAGAAAAAAACTGAAGACATGGCTGTTCGAAAAGTAACCTCCCCCCCCAAATCCCCACCCCAGCAGCGCCTTGAGACCCTAACGGGTGAGTAGCGCGCTCTATAAATTTTTTGATTGATTGATTGATTGACTGGGTTGACATAGCCAATTATAATTAGTCTAATTTTCATACTTATTTTATACAGAGCACAGGCCTGGGACTGGTTAGCAGTACCCAGGGCATCATCAGAGTCAGGAAAACCCCAGCAAAAAGTGAAAAATTGGGGCACAAAGTTAGGGGGTCTCTGCCATCATCCCTGTTTTCTCACACCCTTCCATGCAGCATGGGAATCTGTGCTTGAGGGCATTTTATCCTGACTGGATGTGGCCAGCTTCCTTTTCTTGACTCAATGTACTATTTCTTGCATCCATGTTGGACGCCAACTACGCAACAGGCTTAACAGGACCCCAAAGATTTTACTCACTACTGCCTGCCTAGGGAGGGGTGTCCTTTAACTTGCCTCTTTTGTGCCCCCCTTCATAGCAGAATTTCCAATACTGGAACTGTCTGTCAGTTGTACCCCACCTGTTTCTCCTTCCTCAATCTGGGGCATTAGGGAAGGGGAAAGGAAAAGCGTACAACCCCCAAGTCTCAGATGCCCACCAGGCAGGGTCTCACCCACAGGGGGCAGAGGCCTCCCTTCTTCAACACCCTGTGCGCACAGTACCTCATCATTTTATTCTGCCTGCAAGTATTGCACAATACTCACGCAGCTCCCCTCAGAGGGCCAGGGATTCCAGCAGTGTTCAAGTCCAAACACTTCACCTGCACATGGGAAGGGGAGATGAAGTACTTCACGTAGCTGCCTTGGTGTCTCGTTAATTATTGGGCTCATCTGCCCCTCCACTGTCTCAGTACACGATTGTCAAGCAGTGCTGAAATCATCCTCTGGCATTGAAATGACAAACATCATTCCAATTTTGCCCCAGTTCATGTACATTAATTCTATTGATACGCAGGCCAGGTTATGTGCTGAATTTATGGGGATTTCCTGGGAGACTCACCACTTTGTAGCCCTCTTGGTCACTTTCAGATCATGCCCCAAATCCTATCTCATTCTCATTCATTGTCCCTTTTCTTGAAAATACTAATATTATTTTCCTAAAGAATTGTTTTAAGTCAAATCTGCATTAAATGGTTCATTTCTATTGGTAAAAAAGGCCCCTATTGATTAATATAGTTTCCATTGCAGTCAATGTCTTACTTGACAGGTTGACTACCTGATTAATAGCTTGCTGTCTTACTGGCACCTGCCCATAATGCTGTTCACCACTGGTGATGAAATTGGCAAAATTAATTCTCTTTGTGGCTTATTTTCTTCCCTCTTCATCTGCCTCTGTAATCGCACTGGTCTGTTATGAACAGAGTTTGGCCCGTGTGGATTTAGGTGGAACTGGAGGACGGAAACATTGATGCACAGATTGAATAGCACATGGTGGTACCTTTTGGCAACCATTTAAGACAAAAATTTCACCGTACTCTAAATGTTAGCTTTTATTATAGATGGTAATTATGCATACAGCCAGTGACCACCTTGACAGCAGTCTCACACTCTAACAATGGACCAAAATATAAATGGGAAGATTAAGAAACCTAACTAAGGGACAACAATTCAGGTTCTTGTACACTAATTTTGTGTACATAATAACTTCTTGGAGGAACATTTTAGACAAGCTTTCCTCAGCTTTAATTAATTGACCTATATGAAGCGAGAAATAGATCAGCTGTATGCATAGGACCACTATTGCACCTACCTTAAAGCCATTATCTGAAGTGTGTGGTGTAGCTACTATACGATTGAAAAAGCCACAAAATAATAAGTCACGTCTCAAATAGAACTAAAGGAAGGATAACTTCTCAAATAGCTGCCTGTGTTGAAATCTATTTTTCACCTCAGACTTCTCACTTTCCAAACCTGGGAGAGAGGCCTTGGTCCATGATGTCAGCCTCATTAAGCCTAGAAACTATTAGTTTAGGTGAGATACAATATACCTTTCCATTTATAGTCGCTCCCCCTGCAGCTCCACCAGCCCAGGCTCCTGAAACCTCCAAGCAAGTCCTGCAAAATCACAGTAAGTACCCGACCCCGCCCAGCCCCTCGCCCGGCCCCGCGCTACTCACCTCTTCTCCTGCTCCTTTCTTCATCTTTGATCTTCCTCTGTGCTCTTCATCTGTATTCTTCATCTGTGTTCTTCTTTCTTACCTGCACCCCGTCCTGTGAGTTCTTTCTTCTGTCTTCATCTGTGTTCTTCTTCTGTGTACTTCATCTGTGCTTCTTTCTCTCTCTTCTGCACCGCGACCTGCGTGTGCTTTCTTCTTCTTTGTCCTTCTTTTAGGCTCTTCTCTCTTCTGCTTCTCGCTCCTCTTCTTCTTCACCGTTTTCTTGGATCTTCTCTCTTCTGCTCCTCGCTCCTCTTCTTCTTTACCTTCTCCTTGGCTCTTCTCTCTTCTGCTCTTCGCTCCTCTTCTTCTTTACCTTCTCCTTGGCTCTTCTCTCGTCTGCTCTTCTGCTCCTCTTCCTCTTTACCGTCTTCTTGGCTCTTCTCTCTTCTGCTTCTCGCTCCTCTTCTTCTTTACCTTCTCCTTGGCTCTTCTCTTGTCTGCTCTTCTGCTCCTCTTCTTCTTTACCGTCTTCTTGGCTCTTCTCTCTTCTGCCCTCCTGCTCCTGACTCTTCTCTCTGACCTTCCTCACTTGCCACCACCTCTGTAACCCCCCTCCCCTATCCTCCTATCTTTCTATGTTTCTCTCTCACTCGCCACCACCTCTGTAACCCCCCTCCCCTACCTTCCTATCTTTCTTCCTAACTCCCGCCACCTTTAACCCGCCCTCCCCTATCTTTTCTCCCCTCTCCCTGACCCCCCCCTCTGCTTTCCCGCCGCCACCTCCTGCTCGCCCCTGCCCCCCTGCTCCCATTCGTCGCCCCACTCCCGCCCCCCACCCCCAGCCCCCAGCTGACCACTCCACCGCTCCTCCCTCTTATGGCGGCCGCTGCGCGGCCGGGCACAGCGGGCGGCCCGCTGGCTTGCCAAAGGCATGCCCGTCTGCGCCCGTCCGCGCCTGGACCGCACCCAGCGCCACGACCCCTGGCCCCCAGCACTCCCAAACCCCGCAGCACCGCTACGACCCCATCACCCTCCACGCCCTCAACCCGGGGCGCTCCAGCACCTGCTTCCAAGCCAACCCGAAACGTACCCACGGACCCTTCGTATGTCACACCTGTAAACTCACCTTCCACCACGAAAACACCACGTCCGCCAGCCCACGCGCCATCAACCACCTCAAATGCATCCTGATTAACGCACGCTCCGTCCACAAGCACGCCGTTGAACTTTGGGACCTCCTGGACTCCACCGCACCAGACGTCGCCTTCATCACTGAGACCTGGATGAACACCTCCTCGGCCCCCGACATCGCCATAGCCATTCCCGAAGGCTACAAGATTTCCAGGAAAGACCGCACCAACCAAGTAGGAGGAGGAATCGCCATCGTCTTCAAGGACTCCATCAACGTCACCACCTCCACCGAAGACACCCCCCTCGCCGCCGAACACCTGCACTTCCAGATCCACACAGACCCCAGGACCACCCTCAGAGGAACTCTCATCTACCGACCCCCTGGACCGCGCGCCCTCTTCAGCGACTCTATCACTGACTTCATCACTCCACACGCCCTTGCCTCGCCGGACTACATCCTCCTCGGCGACCTCAACTTCCATCTGGAACAGAACAACGACCCCAACACCACCGCCCTGCTCGACAACCTCGCCAACCTCAGTCTCAAGCAACTGGTGAACACCCCCACCCACATCGCCGGACACACGCTCGACCCCATCTTCTCCGCCAGCAATCACGTATCCTTCAGCCACTTCTCCGCTTTACACTGGACCGAACACAGATGTGCCCACTTCACCTTCCGACGCGAGACTCGCCACCTCCGCACACAACCCATACTACGTCGACAGTGGTACAAAATCCCCGAAGAACAGCTTCTCTCCACCCTCATCGACAACCAACCCACCATCTCCTCCGACCCCAACGATGCAGCCCTCAGCCTCACGAATTGGATCACCAACTGCGCAGACAACCTCGCTCCCCTCAGACGCCTCCCATGACAGACCAACACCAAAAAACCTCTCTGGTTCACTGACACCCTTAAGGAATAAAAAAAAAACTGCCGCACTCTCGAGAAAGCCTGGCGTAAGGACCACACCGCAGATAACATGACTGCCCTCACGACACTACCCGCGAACACCACCAACTGATCCGCGCCGCCAAAAGAAATTTCTTCACAGACAGACTGGACAAAAACAGCCACAACAGCAGAGAACTCTTCAACATCGTCAAAGAGCTCTCCAACCCCAACGCCATCACGCCCTCACAAGACCTTTGCAACTCCCTCGCCACCTTCTTCCATTGTAAGATCACCGACCTACACGAGAACTTCGGACACCAGACCCAGCCGACCACCACAGAACCCACAACCCCAGCCATCACCCTCAACGCCTGGACCCACATCAACACGGAAGAGACCAAAGCCACCATGAACTCCATCCATTCCGGTGCCCCCTCGGACCCCTGCCCACACTTCATCTTCAACAAAGCCGACGACATCATCGCCCGCACCTCCAGACCATCATCAACAGCTCCTTTTCGTCTGCTACCTTCCCCGAGAGCTGGAAACACGCTGAAGTCAACGCCCTACTGAAGAAACCTACGGCGGACCCAAGCGACCTGAAGAACTTCCGCCCCATCTCGCTCCTCCCCTTCCCTGCCAAAGTCATAGAGAAGACCGTCAACAAGCAGCTTACCAACTTCCTTGAAGACAACAACCTTCTCGACCCCTCTCAGTCCGGATTCCGAGCCAACCACAGCACAGAAACCGCCCTCATCTCAGTCACAGATGACATCAGAACCCTGATGGACAACGGAGAAACAGTCGCCCTCATCCTCCTCGACCTCTCGGCTGCCTTCGACACCGTGTGCCACCGCACCCTAATAACCCGCCTCTGCTCCACCGGGATCCAAGGACAGGCCCTAGACTGGATCACCTCCTTCCTCTCCAACCGCTCCCAAAGAGTCTACCTCCCACCTTTCCGCTCAGACCCCACCAAGATCATCTGCGGCGTCCCACAAGGCTCCTCGCTCAGCCCGACTCTCTTCAATGTCTACATGAGCCCCCTCACCGACATCGTACGCAAACACAGCATCATCATCACCTCCTACACCGACGACACTTAGCTGATACTTTCCCTCACCAAGGACCCCACCAGCGCCAAGACCAACCTGCAAGATGGAATGAAAGATGTTGCAGACTGGATGAAATTCAGCCGTCTGAAACTGAACTCAGACAAAACGGAAGCCCTCATCCTCGGAAACACCCCGACCGCCTGGGACGACTCCTGGTGGCCCACGGCCCTTGGCACCGCACCGACCCCCTCAGACCACGCACGCAACCTCGGTTTCATCCTGGACCCACTTCTCACCATGACCAAACAAGTCAACGTCATATCATCCTCCTGCTTCCTCACTCTCCGCATGCTCCGAAAGATCTTCCGTTGGATCCCCGCAGACACCAGAAAGACCGTGACCCACGCCATCGTCACGAGCCGCTGGACTACGGCAACACCCTATACGCCGGAACCACCGCTAAACTCCAGAAACGTTTGCAACAAATTCAAAACGCCTCCGCCCGCCTCATCCTCAACATACCCCGCAACAGCCACAACTCCGCCCACTTGAGACACCTGCACTGGCTTCCCGTCAGCAAAAGGATCACCTTCCGACTCCTCATCCACGCACACAAAGCCCTCCACAACAAGGGATCCGAATACCTCAACCGCCGCCTCAGCTTCTACACTCCCACCCGTCTTCTTCGCTCCACCAGCCTCGCTCTCGCCGCCGTCCCTCGCATCTGCCGCTCCACGGCGGGTGGGAGGTCCTTCTCCTACATGGCGGCCAAGACTTGGAACTCCCTCCCCACCATCCTCAGGACCACCCAGGACCACTCCGCATTCCGGAGACTACTCAAGACCTGGCTTTTCGAGCAGCAGTAACCCTTTCCCCCTAGCGCCTTGAGACCCGCACGGGTGAGTAGCGCGCTTTATAAATGTTTATGATTTGATTTGATTTGATGCACAAGCTTAAGGTTTATTATGCTGTTTGCACTCATCACAAGAGTAATGTTGAGTCATAGTATCATAGTATCTGACAGGATTCATGTTGAGAACATTAGCCCTGGCTTATTTTTTATGTAGATTAAAATGTGACTGACAAAATTGTTGGGCCTTTACGTTATTTATGCTCTAGTTTGATGTCTAGGTTAGTCTCCTGAGGGAAATGTAATCATCAATGAAGTACTGACTACACTTTCAATATATTATTCATCACAGCAAATTTTAACAGGTTGGGGAAGGTTGGGAGGGTAGGGACTTAGATCCTGATGATCGCCCTTTGATTTGGATACACAACATGATAGGGCAGAAATATAGGCGAGATGAGGCTGGTGTCCTGTTTCACCCATTCTATCAGAGAAATATTATATAGGTGCAGTGACATTTTAAGGATTGGTGGGGCCCTTTGGCACAACTTATTTAGGGGCCCTCTTCTCAGAGCAAACCTGAATGTATTACCCATTTTTGGCTCACTGAAGCTCTTGTGACATTAAACAATATTGAATTATATGTTAAACCTTCAGAAATGGGGACACACAAACACAGCCAAAACCTCAAACTGCCGGGTGTCTGCCACCCAAATGGCATCAGAATAAAGCTTGAACTAGCACTGAACAAGCATTGATAAAGACATTTTTTTTAGTTTGGATCTAGATTTTTCCCCATGCAACAACATATAGGCCCTCATTACGAGTCTGTCAATCTACTGACCACCAGACTCGCAGTGGCAGTCCCACCACTGATGGGCAGGCCATGAAGACTGCCATATTACGACCGTGGTGGAACTGCCACAGTCAGACCGCCGACACCACCAGGTTGCCAACAGCCACCAGCCTGGTGTCCCGGTGGTTGTAATCGGCCAGTGCAGCGCTGCCCTCCGAATTACGAGTCCCCATACTGCCAGCCTTTTTATAGCAGTTACACTGCCATGGAAAGGCTGGCGGAATGGGAGTTTCGGGTGGCACCTAGGGGCCCCTGCACTGCTCATG
The DNA here is from genome assembly GCF_031143425.1 of Pleurodeles waltl. Taxonomy (NCBI): domain Eukaryota; kingdom Metazoa; phylum Chordata; class Amphibia; order Caudata; family Salamandridae; genus Pleurodeles; species Pleurodeles waltl. The sequence continues at coordinate 1,181,894,041 of NC_090446.1, read as the reverse complement.
CAGTTGGCATGGGTAGTATAGGGCCCCCCATGCACAGCCCCATTGTGCATTCCACTGCCCAAATTACGGGCCGTGGAATGCGCAACGGGTGCTGTGCACCAATTGCACTGCTACATTGCCGCAGGGTTAATTATGAGCCGGCTGCAATGTGAAGACCCTGTTCACTGCAGGGATGTCAGGCAGAACTGCTGTTTCTGCCCACCGGCCCTTGGTGAACTCCAAATAGGGCGGCGAAGTTCTGGCTGCACTGGCAGTCAGGTGGTGGGGCGAGTCTGGTGAACAGCCTCTGCCCCCCATCAAACTCATACTGAGGGCCATAATGTGGTATTCAGTGTCTACCCTGTTTGCTATCCTAATTGTAGGAAAAACACATGCAGGGTGACTTGTTAGAAATGGCTACTGCATAATAGTAGAGTAAGACATATGCACAACGCACTTGAAATTGTAGCGTGCTTGCCCAATAGTTAACGTCATATTCCCTAATGTTATTTGTGCCATTTTAATGATTTTCACCATTCCACAAGTAAAAATCGAATAACTTTTTCCCCATTTTCCCACTTCTGCCTTGTCCCCCTTCTCCTTTCTATAGAAGCCCACTTATCAGCGAGGGAGTTACCTATGGCATTGCTGAGAAAGGGAAATGGGAAGCGGTATACTACAAGAGGTGAACAGAGACATAGGGTCCAGTTGGCAAGCCTGAAGTCTAAGTTTAGACCTGAAAGTTTAAGGTTAGACCTGAAGTTTAAGTTAGTGCTGAACGGCTAGTGCATAATATTGGAGTAAGACATATGCACAATACACTTGAAATAGTAGCTTTGCTTGCCAATTTGCTGTAGTAATACTTGTCCCCCTTCACTAATGTTGTTTGTGCTGTTTTACAGATTTTCACAATTCCACTAGTAAAAATCTAATAATTTTTTCTCAATTTCCCTACTTCTGCCTGAAGTCTAAGTTTAGATCTGAAGTCTAACTTTAGGTCTGAGGTCTAAATTAGACCTGAGGTCTAACTTTAGACCTGATTTCTATGTTAGACCTGAAGTCTACTATTAGATCTGAATTCTAAGTTAGACCTGAAGTCTAACTTTAGACCTGAAGTCCAACTTAAGATCTGAAGTCTAAGTTAGACCTTAGGTCTAACTTAGACTTGAAGTCTAACTTTAGATCGAAAGTATATCTTTTGATCTAAAGTCTAAGTTAGACCTGAAGGCTACCTTTAGACCTGAATTCTAAGATAGACCTGAAGTCTAACTTTAGACCTGAAGTCTAACTTTTGATCTGCAGTCTAATTTAGACCTTAGGTCTAAGTTAGACCTGAAGTCTAACTTCAGATCAAAAGTATAACTTTAGATCTAAAGTCTAAATTAGACCTGAAGTCTAACTTTAAACCTGAAGTTTAAGTTAGACCTGAAATCTAACTTTAGACCTGAATTCTAAGTTAGCCCTGAAGTCTTAGTTTAGACCTGAAGTCAAACTTTAGACCTGAATTCTAGGTTTAGACCTGAAGTCTAAATTTAGACTGACTTCTAACTTAAGACCTGAAGTCTACGTTTTAAGTCTAAGCTTAGACTACAGGTCTAAACTTAGAATTCAGGTCTAAAGCTAGCCTTTAGGTCTAAACTTATACTTCAGGTTTAAACTGATAATTCAGATCTAAAGTTAGACTTCAGGTCTAACTTAGACCTCAGGGTTAAATTTAGGCTTGAGATTACCTTTGTGAATCGGCCCCATAAAGAGAGTAGTAGGGTGAGAGAAGTAAAGTAGAGGGAGAAGGGAGTAGAGATAGAGATCATGGAGAAAGATATGCACGGTAGGGTGAAAAGTAAATTATATTAAAGGTGTGGTAGACAAAAGGAATGATGAGGAGAGATAGAAAGAAGATGATGAACATACACAAAGAGAGGCAAAGAAATAGGCAAAGATTTAGAATGAGATAGAGAGGTAGAGAGAGACAGAGATAGGGAGAAGGAAGTTTTGAGAGAGGAAGAGGAATACAGTGCTCCAAGGCACAGAGCAGAAAAAGAGGTAATGTAGAATCAAGAGAAGACTGATAGACAGGAAAAGGTAGTGTGAGGTAGATGTTGACAGAGGGCTGAGAAAAAGCAAAGAGAAGCAAGGTAGAGTGAGAACAAAATGAGAAGAGGTATGTAAAACCAGGTTGTTAGACCTGACAGCCTTAGGGTGGTCATCCCCAACTTTTTGCCTGCCTTTCTCAATTTTTCTGACCCTGTTTTTGCTGGTTTTAGGACTCTGCACACTTTACCACTCCTGACCAGTGCTAAAGTGCATATGCTCTCTCCCCTAAACATGGTAAGATTGGTTCCTTCCCAATTGACATATTTAATGTACTTGCAAGTCCCTAGGAAAGTGCAATACATGTACCCAGGGCCTATAAATTAAATGCAACTAGTGGGCTTGTGGCACTGATTGTTCCACCCACAGAAGAAGACCCTTAACCATGTCTCAGGCCTGCCATTGCAAGGCCTGTGTGTGCAATTTCACTGTCACTTCGACTTGGAATTTAAAATGATTTGCCAAGCCTTAAACACCCCTTTTTCTACATATGCCACCCCTAAAATAGGCCCTGGGTAACCCATAAGGCAGGGTGCTATGTAAGAAAAATGCAGGACATGTACGTATGTCTTTTACATGTCCCGATAGTGAAAAACTCACCACTTTGTTTTCCATTGCTGTGAGGCCTGCTCCTCTCATAGACTAGCATTAGAACTGCCCTCACATACTTTCACGTGGTAGATTCTGATCTGGAAGGAGTAGCACTGTCATGTTAGTATTGCCAGAATAGTAATAGAAAATCCTGCTTACTGGTGAAGAGGGTTTTAATATTACTATTTTAGAAATGCCACTTATAGAAAGTGGACATTTATCTGCAGTTACTGCATCTGTGCCTGACAGCCCTGTCTCCAATCCACTTCTGATAATCCCGCACAGGGATCCTGGCAGACAGGACTGGGCTAAAAGGGGAACTTGTGCACTTCGTAACCACTCTTTGAAGTTTCCACCACTTCAAAGGCATTTTTGCATATAGAAACTGGGTCTCTGACCCCACCAAATCAGACACTTCTGGACCTACACCTAGACTCTGTCAGATAGACTGCCTTGCTGCCGAATGGACTCATCTGGGCTATTTCCTGTTTGTTGCCCTGCTGCTTCTGACTCTGCTGGAAGGACACTCCCTTCAAGGGCTTGGATTGAGCTTGCCTCCTGTTTCTGAAGTCTCACCTGCTCCTTCTACCGGTGCATCAAGGATTTTCAACGCATCACCTCTGGGCCTCAAAATATCCCCACATCGCAGTGAGGAACCAAGGCTGTGCTCCTGGAAATTGACGCATCACTGTGCCCCAAAATCCAATGCACCACCATATTTTTCAACGCACCTCCTCCTCTGAGGCCCTGTGCATCGTTATTTTTCATGCATCCCAGGCACTGTGTACTACAAGGATGCAACCACTGTTTCTTAAGAGCTGAGATTCATTGGAACCTTTTAAAATTCATATTTCAACTGGTGCTTATTGGGTCTTTGTTGTATTGATCTTATTTTATTCAGAAAAATATTATCTATTTTTCTAAACCTATGTGGTGTATTTCTGTGGTGTTTTCACTGTGTTACTGTATGAGTTATTACACAAATATTTTATACATTGCCTTCTAAGCTAAGCCTGCCTGCTCTGTGCCAAGTTACCAGAGGGTGAACACAGGATCATTTGGGTTGTGTTTTCACTTACCCTGACTAGGATTGTGGTACCTTCTCGGATAGGGTGCATACTTCTTCAACTAGGGACCCATTTCTAATACGGTTCAAGTAAAAAGAGTTGTGGGGAAGAGAGAAAGGTAGAGATAGGGATGAAGGGTACAAAGAGGAATGTATGGTAGAGTGAAATGAGCAAGTTGAGAGACATACACTACAGGAACAGAGAGATGGGGCTTATGCAGCAAGTTATGAGATAGAACACGAGGAAGAAATCTTGAGATAGTGATCTGTAAAGAAAGAGGTTGAGAGAGATACTTGAGGTGAAGAGGATGAGAAGGCGGTCCAGAGAGAAGGATGTGTTTGTGTGTGTGTGAGAGAGAGAGAGACACAGAAAAAGAAGGGTAAGGAGTTGATGAGAGAAAAAAGTAGATAATAAAGACAGCCATGAAGGAATGTGAAATTTAGAGAGGTGAAGCAAAGGGAACAGAGTTAGAATGAGCAAAATAGGAGGTGGAGATGTGAGGCAGTGAACTAATGATAAGGTAAAGTGGGAGGTTAGGTAGGCAGAGAGAGATAATGAGAGAGATGTGAAGCAGAGAGAAAGAAATGTGATTGAGACGTAACAGAGATTTGTTAGGGAGAGAAAGGGCTGAACAGTAGAGAGAGGTAGGGTAGTAGACACATGGAGAGTATGACAGAGAAGTGAAGTAAAGAAAGAGATCAGGTTATTGTGAGGAGTGAAGTAGATGGAGGAGACATTCAAGGAGGTCAGATGGAAAAAGTGCTGTGGGGTATAGAGAAAGAGAGATATGAGATAGAGAGAGAGAGTTTAGGTACTGAGAGGGGATCAAAAGTGATAACCATAACAATAGGCTTAAAGTGATAGAAAGAGGGCAAGGTCATGAAAGAGAGGTAGAGAAAGATTAAATTAAGTGAGGAATGTTGAGGTATTTTGGAATGTAGTTGAGGTAGACAACAATGAGGTAGAGAGTGCGAAGACAGAAAAAGAGGATGACAGTACATAAAGAAGTAGAGATAGAGAGAGAGGTTAGGAGGGAGAGTTAAGGTAGAAGAGGTGAGATAAAGAAAGAAGAGAGAAATTACACAGTAAAATTGTTTTTTAATTTAATTGCCACTAATGTTCTGAGAGCATGAGGGTTAGCAGTGTTGGGCAGGCCCAATATGCTCACTCTGGATATAATTTATTTATTTAGCGCAATGTAGGGCAGCAACTAAAGTTGCTGCACTGAGTTGGATAAGGAGGGGGAAGCAACACATATTTATTAACAAGCAATGGCATAGCCAGTAGGTCTGGCATTGTCAACCAGCATTTTGGTTTTAAAACATTTAGGGCCTGATTCTAACTTTGGAGGATGGTGTTAAACCGTCCCAAAAGTGGCGGATATACCACCTACCGTATTACGAGTCCATTATATCCTATGGAACTCGTAATACGGTAGGTGGTATATCCGCCACTTTTGGGACGGTTTAACACCGTCCTCCAAAGTTAGAATCAGGCCCTTAGTTTTGTTCTGTCATGTTTTTTACAGAACTTTGTTGGGAAAGCTACCGGGTCCCTGTCAATCCTCAAAACAAAACAGTTGAAAAAAATATTTCACACATATCATAATAGTCCCTGGCACTCAAAGGAATTACTTTAAGTGAATGTGCTCAGTGTGAAAGGGCAGCCTGCAGGGACACACAGTGAAGTCAGTCAATGGCTGAAGTGGGGTGATCATTGCATCATGAAGTATGCTGGAGTGGGTGGAACGCAAATATAAATGACAAAACAAAAAACTAATGGATGATGTATGGTTGGAAATCCCTTCATCTATATTATACATATAATTTTAGTAAGAATAAAGGCCTTCATTATGACATCTGCGGTCTTTCCTAAGACCGCTGATGCCACCGGTGCCAGAAGACCAGCAGTGCTGGCGGTCTTCTGCCCGCCATACAATGGGTACTGCCAGTTTTCCGCCACATTGTTGGTGGATATCTGGAAGTAGACATGCTGGCAGAAGGTGGCGCTCTCGCATTGCTACCACCTGCACCTCCCTGCCAGTAGGATGTCGCCAGCCGTACTAAGACCAATAATACGGCGTGGCGGTGTCCTTCTGGGGTGGCGCTGCCGGCGGTGGCAGCGCCCGTTCCCGTTCACTGCCAGACGACCTCCTCGCCAGACAATGTAAGTCAAACATCTGACAGGGAATGGGAGTAGGAGGGTGGGGGGTGTTGTGTGTGAGCGTGTGGTGTCTGCGTATGTGTATGAATGCGTGTGTGTGAATGCGACTGTGAGTGCTGTGGTGTATGCATGTTTGTCTGCGTGTGAGTGAATGTGTGTATGAATGTTGAAGTGAGTGTGCGTCTGTCAGCATGCATGCGTGTGAGGATGCATGTTTGGACGTTTGTGTGTATGCGTGCCTTAATGCCTGTGAGTGTGTATGTGTGAATGCATTTATGGATGCGTGTATGTGTGAGTGAATGTGTGTATGGATGAGCTCCAATGCATTATCCATAGAGGTTTGTATTTCACATAGCTCAAAAAACATCAGCTGGATTTTTATGAAATTTGGTAGTATCACATATTAGGAGGCACAGATGATTCTGTGGGGGTACTACAGGTAAATAGAGAATGTAAATGTTAAGTTATAAGGTTTTTCAACTTAGTAATATATTGTAGCACAATACAAGTAGCAAGGAAGCCCACAAAATAAACTAGACTGCATGTGTAAAGTTTCACAGTTTTTACTACATGAACTGGAAGGCAAATGGAAACTGACAAGAAATATTAAACTAATAGAAAACATATTAATCTACATACATTTTTAGTGTGCTTTCTAGCTCACGAAATAAAAGTGGCCGAAGATAAAAACATCTTTCTTTTGCACCCTGTGCAAAATAATGAAAATGTGCCTTGCAGTGATCCACACAATCTACTATTTGGAGGGCATGAAAATTGGCCACTAGGAAACTGAATAATCTCCATTGTTCTAACAATAGCAATGATTGCCTTATATTCCCTCTGGCCTTGATATGTAGCACAATACTACTAAAAGTAGCAAGGAAGCCCAATAAAAACAAGACTGCATATGTAAAGTTTCAGATTTACTACATGAACAAATAAAAGACACATTTATAGTCACATGATTATGTACACCAATAAACAAATACATAACAACTGCAATAGATAAAAAAGAAAGAAATCACATTAAATCTGATTGTCATTCTGTAGTTATAAATAGTAATCCCAAAGAAAGTATTTTCTCAGAGAGTGTAGGAGGCTGGCCTGGCTTATAGTGGGTACCTTGTGGTACTTACACCTTGTGCCAGGTCCAGCTATCCCTTATTAGTAGATTAGTAGTGTTCTAGCAGCTTAGGCTGATAGAGGTAGCTATAGCGGAGCAGCTTAGGCTGAACTAGGAGACATGCAAAGCTCCTACGATACCACTTACATCATATAGCACTATATCATAAGAAACACAATACTCAGAGTTACTAAAAATAAAGGTACTTTATTTTAGTGACAATATGCCAAAAGTATCTCAGAGGATATACTCCCTCAGGAGGCAAGTAAAGTACACAAAATATACACACAAATGAAAATCAGGTAAGTAAAACACTTAGGGCCAGATGTCCGAAACAAAAAAATTGCGAGTCGCATTTTGCGAATCAATGCGACTCGCAAAATGCGACTCGCAAATTGGTATGCCAGAAAAGAAACCGGTCCGATTTAGCGACTCGCATCCGGACTCGCAACGCTGTGTGCGAGTCCGCAGATTGCGAGGTCGCTGTTTGCGAGTGTGCAAAAAACGAACTCGCAATTAGCGAGTTGGTGTCGCAAATTGCGAGTTCCCTCAAAATTGCTTGCAGGTGCAGCAGAACACTCCAGAAAGCACACCAAAACACTCTGGAAACACTTCCTGGCACATGATGATGACATCACAGCCAGGAAGTTAACAAATACACCTGGGAGGAGGCTGGACCACACCCTTTTACAACTGCCAGTCTGCACACTGAGCTAGCTGCAGCAGCCATGGAGGGAACCCCCCGAAAAAGGAAAATTAAATTCTCAGAGAGGGAGCTTGAGGTGCTGACCGAAGAATGTTGTCAGCACCATGATGAGCTCTTTGGGAGAGCTGCCCTCACTGTTCCAGAGGCCACCAAAAGAAAAATCTGGCAGGAAATGCAGGAGAAAATCAATGCCCTGGGGGTGAGCCACAGGACAATTGAGGACATAAGGAAGAGGTGGTATGACCTCCGCTCCCGGACCAAGGACAGGGTGGCAGAAAGGCTCCGGGAGATGAGAGGCACTGGAGGGGGACCATCATCTGTGCCACCACCCACACCCCTTGAAGACAGGATTGAGCAAACCTTTGAGCCGGAGGCAGTGTGTGGATTTGGGGACCTGGACACTTCAGAGCCCAGCACATCAACCGGTGAGTACCATGTGATAAGCCTGTACCCCTATCAATGTCATACCCCACCCACCATGTACACATGTGCATGCACAACCAAATTAGCTCCATTTCAGGGTAGAAAAAGCCAGAATGATGCATTATGGGAAATGTAGTCCAATAGGCAGTGCATAGGCAAATGTTTATTAGGAATTGTGCAACAGATACTAGACACTGACAGTGTGTTCCCCATGTCCCACAGGTCTCCAGCAAGACACCCCCTACACCCCAAGCACCCAGGCCCAGGAGGACACCCCAGGACCCTCCAGCACCCCCACATGCACAGTCAGCAGCATTCCTGCAGTTGTAACGCCTGCTGCAACAGCAACGCCAGGAGCTGCCCCAGCAACAGCCAGGGAGGATACAGGTGCGAGGACAGGGCAGCCACCACTGCGCAGGCGTCGCAGGGCAAGAGCGTCTGATATCCGGAATCATCCTCCAACCAGCAGTGAGGCACATCTGCTGCGGGGTCAGCGCCTGCAAAACACAACATTGGGCAGGATCAGTGGGGTGCTGCACCGCATTGAAAGACAAAACCAGGCAAGCATGCGGCACCTCAACAGGCGGATGGACCTGATGTGCCAGAACACTGGGGACATTGCCTCTGCCATCAGGGAACTGGCGGCCGGACTGCTGGGTCAGGCAGAGGCTGGGCGGCGCAGGGATAGGCAGATTATGTTAAGACTGGACAGGATGGCCACATCAATCGGCAGGCTAGCCATCAACACAACAGGCCTGTCGAGGAGGACAGTTGGCCTGCAAATTGAGATGGGCCATTTTGCTGGGGATGTTGCCAAGGGCCTGGGACGCCTCACACATATCATTGAACTAATGGAGACACGTGAGATGTCGAGGGCCACCGGGGAAACACCCCAAGATAGTGAAGAGGGCTCCACAGTGAGCAGTGTATCTGCCACTGACAGTAGGGTGCTAAGGAGTGGGAGGCAGAGCACCATAGATGCGGCTGGGACCAGCCAGGCTGGCAGGAAGGGCAGGAGAAGTTAGCCAACAGCCCGGACAAACAAATGTGGCACATGGCTTTAATGTGCCACATGAGTGGTTGGCATTTCCCTGCCCATGGACAATTGAATCATGTATATAGTTCATCCATTACATTATTAAAACTGTTATTTCTCTTCCACTTAACAAAAGGAGTGTCTGGTTAATGGGTGAGTATGGTGGGAGTTTACACGTACCGTCCAAAATATTGCGTTGCGATGTGTTCCCGTCTCAGTCTGCCTTGATTAGCTAGACTCCTATCCCCATGATGGCGGTGTGGTTGTTCTTGCTCTTCCTCATCAGGATCTGGGTCTGCAGGGGTGAGAGGTAGCCCACGTCTGGTGGCTATGTTGTGGAGGATGGCGCATGCGACCACAATTTTGAAGGCGGTAATGGGGGTGTATTGGAGGGCGCCTCCGCTGCGGTGGAGGCATCGGAATCTTGCCTTCAGGAGTCCGAAGGTGCGCTCGATCAGGTTCCTGGTCCTCTTATGCGCACTGTTGTATTGCTTCTCTGATTCATTGCTGGGTGTTAAAAATGGAGTCATGATTAATGGCCTTAGAGCATATGCACTGTCACCTGTTGGGCACAAAAGTACACTGTTAGTAAGTCCAGATAGTCGTGCACAGTGACCTGTGTGTGTGTCTGCAAGGTGTATGCAGCTCTACCTAGGAGGTATCCGTCTCCAAACTCCCCACGTTCCAGGCGTTGATGGATCCCACTATGTCTAAAAATGTAGGAGTCATGGGTACTGCCTGGAAACTTAGCTACGATGTCCGTGATGACGTAATGGGCATCACAAACAACCTGTATGTTGAGTGAGTGGGTACACTTTCTGTTGCGAAAAATATGTTCCAGATTAGCGGGGGCATATTTGAATGTGTGTCCCATCTACACATCCAATGACCTGGGGGAAGTGGGCAATGCGGTAAAAGTCCAGCTTCGTGCTGTTAATTTCTGCCTCATTCCTTGGTAAGTATATGAACTGAGACCTGTGCGCTACTAAGGCATCTAGGAATGCCCTGAGGAACCTTGACACTGCACTTTGGGATACTCCACCTGCCACGGCAATGACCCCCTGATAGCTCCCTGATGCCAAGAGGTGCAGTGCGCATAGTACTTGCACATGCGTAGGGATGGCGCAGCCACGCAGGGTCTTGTGTTCTAGCTGTGGTTTTAGTAAATCTATTAATTCTAGAATGGCAGCGCTGCTAAGGCGGTATTTAGCATAGATCTCCTCTTCAGTTTGCTGGAAAAGGGTCTGCCTTGTTCTATATATCTTCTCCTGTCTGTGGCCCCTCCTCCTCCTCTGCTGGGCTGCGTAGACTCTCCTCCTCACTGCTATCAGGTATAGGTCCGCCATCTTGAGTGACCCAGATGCCTTCTGGGTCTCCTTTTATACTTTGGTAATGGTTACAACCTGCTCTGAGTTAGTGGTAAATGCGACTTGCAAACTGGGTTTTTTGCGACTAGTCGCAATTTGCGAGTTGCAATTGCATAAGCTTTGCGAGTCGCAAATTGCGACACGCACATTGCGGGTCGCAAAAGGGGGTCGCAACGGGTGCGACTCGCAAACGGGGCACATCGCTTTTTGCGAGTCGGAAATGGGCTTTTTGCATCCCATTTCCGATTTTGCACTGTCGCAAATTGCGATTCTGCCCGTTTGCGAGTCGCAAACCTTTGCTACATCTGGCCCTTAGAAAAGTAGTGCAAACACTGTAGAACACAATAGAATGCAATAGGAGTCAATAGGCCCAGGGCCAACACAAACCATATACTCCAAAAGTGGAATGCGAACCACAAATGGACCCCAGGCCTACTGTAGTGTGTAGAGGGTCGCTGGGAGTGTAAGGAAACACTAAGGGTGTCCAAGATACCCCACCCCAAGACCCTGGAAAGTAGGAGTAAAGTTACCCTACTACCCCAGAAAGACAGTAAAGTCGAGATAGGGGATTCTGCAAAGACAACAACTGACTGCAAAGCACTGAAGATGGATTCCTGAACCTGAGGACCTGAAAAGGAAGGGGACCAAGTCCAAGAGTCACGCAAGTGTCCGGGGGGGCAGGAGCCCACTAAACCCCAGATGAAGGTGCAAAAGGGTTGCCTGCGGGTGGAAGAAGCTGAAGATTCTGCAACAACGAAAGATGCCAGGAACTTCTCCTTTGGTCAGAAGATGTCCCACGGAATGCTGGAGGATGCAGAGTTGTTTTCAGGCAGCACCCACAGAAGCACCTGAACAGTTGTTCAGAATATCTGAGCATGGCGGTTGTCTCAGCACAACAAAAGAGGGTCCCACAAAGTCGGAGGCCAACTCAGCAAGTTGGGCAATGCAGGACAGAGTGCTGGGGACATGGGCTGTGCTGTGCACAAAGGAAGTCTTGCAAAAGTGCACAGAAGCCCTAGAAACTGCATATCACGCAGTACACAGGATTACTGTCTGGCGTGGGAAGGCACAGACTTACCTCCACCAATTTTGGACAGAAGGACCACTGGACTGTCTGGGTCACTTGGATCCAGCTCCTGTGTTCCAGGGACCACGCTCGTCAAGATGAGAGGGGACCCAGAGGACCAGTGATGCAGAAGTTTGGTGCCTGCATTGGCATGGGGAAGATTCCGTCAACCCACTGAAGATTTCTTCTTGGCTTCCAGTGCAGGGTGAAGGCAGACAGCCCTCAGATCATGCACCACCCGGAAACAGTCGAGAAAGCCAGCAGGATTAGGTGCTACAATGTTGCTGGTAGTCTTCTTGCTACTTTGTTGCAGTTTTGCAGGCGTCCTGGAGCAGTCAGCGGTCGATCCTTGGCAGAAGTTGAAGAGGGAAGTGCAGAGGAACTCTGGTGAACTCTTGCCTTCATTATCTGAAGAGAAACTCACAGGAGAGACCCTAAATAGCCCTCAGAGGAGGGTTGGCTACCTAACCAGGTAAGAGCCTATCAGGAGGGATCTCTGACATCACCTGCTGGCACTGGCCACTCAGAGGTCTCCATTGTGTCCTCACACCTCTGCATTCAAGATGGCAGAGGTCTGGGACACACTGGAGGAGCTCTAAAATGGCTGTGAAATAATGTGGACGTTATTTCACTCAGGCTGCGGTGACAGTCCTGTGTAAGAATTGTCTGAGCTCCCTATGGGTAGCAAAAGAAATGCTGCTGCCCATAGGGATCTGCTGGAACCCCAATACCCTGGGTACCTAAGTACCGTACAGTAGGGAATTATAAGGGTGTTTCAGTGTGCAATCATAATTGGTAAAATTTGTCACTAGCCTGCAGTGACAATTTTAAAAGCAGAGAGAGCATAAACACTGAGGCTCTGGTTAACAGAGCCTCAGTGATACAGTTAGGCATCACACAGGGAACACATACAGGCCACAACGTATGAGCACCGGGGTCCTGGCTAGCAGGATCCCAGTGACACAGGCAAAAACAAACATACATACAAGTACAAAATGGGGGTAACATGCCAGGCAAGATGGTACTTTCCTACACAACCCCCCAAATGAGGGACAATAAGGCTAACCTTGCCCTGATGAGTCTTCATTGTCTAAGTGGATATATCTGGAGAGTCCATCTGCATTGGAGTGGGTACTACCAGGTCTATGTTCCACTGTATAGTCCATTCCCTGTAGGGAGATGCACCACCTCAACAATTTAGGGTTTTCACCTTTCATTTGTTTTAGCCAAAGTAGAGGTTTGTGGTCTGTCTGAACAATAAAGTGAGTACCAAATAGGTATGGTCTCAACTTTTTCAGTGCCCAGACCACAGCAAAGGCCTCCCTCTCTATGGCAGACCAACGCTTTTCTCTAGGGGTCAACCTCCTGCTGATAAAAGCAACAGGTTGATCCTGGCCCTCAGTATTAAGCTGTGATACCACTGCCCCAACCCCCAATTCAGAAGCATTAGTCTGGACTATGAACTTATTGTTGTAGCAAGGGCTTTTTAGGACAGGTGCAGAGCAAGTGCCCTGTTTGAGCTCATCAAAAGCTTTTTGACAGCTTGCTGTCCACAATACCTTTTTAGGCATTTTCTTACCAGTGAGGTCATTAAGAGGAGTTGCAATGGAGCCATAATTCTTGATAAACCTCCTATAATACCCTGTGAGGCCTAAAAAGGCTCTCACCTGGGTTTGAGTTGTAGGGGGAGCACATTCCATAATGGTCTGGATCTTCCGCTGCAGTGGTGCAATCTGTTCCACACAACTACCAGGTGGCCCAGATAAACCACTTTCTCCTGCCCTATCTGGCACTTTGAGGCCTTGATAGTGAGGCCTGCCTTTTGCAGGGCCTCCAAAACTTTCCACAGGTGGACCAGGTGATCATCCCAGGTGGAGCTAAAGACATCTATATCATCCAGATATGCTGCACTAAAAGCTTCAAACCCTTGCAGGACTGTGTTCACCAACCTTTGTAAAGTGGCAGGTGCATTTGTCAGACCAAAGGGCATCACAGTGAATTGATTGTGCCCTCCAATGGTTGAAAATGCAGTTTTGGGTCTAGCATCTTCTGATAATTTAATCTGCCAACACCCTGCAGTTAAATCAAAAGTGCTTAGATACTTGGCAGAAGCCAGTGTATCTATGAGCTCATCTGCCCTGGGTATAGGTTAAGCATCTTTCTTGGTTACTTGGTTGAGCCCTCTATAGTCAACAAAAAACCTCATCTCTCTTTTTCCATCCTTACTCTGAGGTTTTGGGACAAGCACCATAGGGCTAGTTCATGGGCTTTCTGAAGGTTTAATCACTCCTAAGTCTAACATTTTCTGAACCTCTTGTTTAATGCAGTCCCTGACATGGTCATGCTGCCTATAAATCTTACTTTTGACAGGTAAACTGTCTCCAGTATTGATTGTATGCTCACACCAAGTAGTGGTACCTGGTATCAGTGAGAATAGTTCAGAAAACTGACTTAAAAGATTTACACAGTTATTTTTCTGCTCAGCAGTAAGACGATCTGCCAGTACTACTCCCTCCACTAAGCCATCAGCTTCAGTGGTGGAGAACAGGGAGAGGGTCACTCTCTTCTTCCTGACCCTCATCAGTTGCCATGAGCAGGGTGAGATCAGCCCTGTCATAGTAGGGTGTTAGGCGGCTGACATGGAGCACCCTAAGGGGACTCCTGGCAGTGGCCAGGTCTACCAAGTAGGTAACCTCACCCTTTTTCTCAACAATTAGATGTGGTCTGCTCCAGTTGTCCTGGAGTGTTCTTGGGGCCACAGGCTCCAATACCCACACCTTCTGCCCTGGGTGGTACTGTGTCAGGACAGCCTTCTGGTCATGCCATTGCATTTGCAGCTCCTGGCTGGCCTGAAGGTTTTTACTGGCCTTTTTCATGTACTCAGCCATTCTTGATCTTAGGCCAAGTACATAATCCACAATGTTCTGTTTAGGAGTGTTTAAAGGTTTTTCCCAACCCGCCTTAACAAGTGCAAGGGGGGCTCTCACAGGGTGTCCAAAGAGGAGTTTGAAGGGGCTAAAGCCCACTCCTTTTTGGGGTACCTCCCTGTAAGCAAAAAGGAGGCCAGTTAACAGGACATCCCATCTCCTTCTGAGTTTTTCAGGGAGTCCCATCATCATACCTTTGAAAGTTTTATTAAACCTCTCAACTAGACCATTTATTTGTAGATGATAAGGAGTAGTGAACTTGTATGTTACACCACACTCCTTCCACATTGCTTTGAGGTAAGCAGACATGAAGTTACTACCTCTGTCTGGCACCACTTCCTTAGGGAAGCCCACCCTGGAAAAGATTCCCAGGAGGGCCTTTGCTACTGCAGGAGCTGTAGTGGTCCATAAGGGGATAGCTTCAGGATACCTAGTGGCATGGCCTACTACCACAAGGATAAACCTATTGCCTGAAGCTGTTGGAGGGTCAAGGGGGCCAACTAAGTCAACCCCAACCCTTTCAAAGGGCACTCCAACCATAGGAAGTGGAATTGGAGTGCCACCAGTCTTGCCACTGGCTTGGCAGGTCACACAAGAGTGGCAAAACTCTTTGGTGTCCTCTGACATATGAGGCCAATGAAACAAGGGTACAAGTCTGTCCCAAGTTTTACTTTGGCCCTAATGCCCATCCAAAGGAATGTCATGTGCCAAAGTAAGAAGAAACTCCATGTACTGCAAAGGGATGACCAATCTCCTGGCAGCTCCAGGTTTAGGGTCCCTTGACTCAGTATACAGGAGGTTGTTTCCCAATACACCTTATGGCTACCACTGACATCCCCATTCTGCTGCTTGACAGCTTGCTGTCTCAAACCCTCTAGTGTGGGACACGTCTGCTGCGCCACACGCAGCTCTTCTCTAGCAGGCCCCCCTGCACCCAAAAGCTCAACATTGTCTGCTGTCAGCTCCTCTGGTGTAGGTTCTGCACAGAGAGAGGATTCCTCTTCCTCAAAAGGGGAATCTTCTGGTGAGGGAGGGATAGTGGGCAAGGATTTACCCTTACTACCCCTAGCTTTTGGGAACACTTGGTCCATGTTCCAGAATCCAAGTTTCCCTGTCCTTTTTGCTTTTTGGCCTGACCCTTGTCAAAGCAAAAATATGCCCAGTAATGCCCAGCATTGCTGCATGAGCCTCCAACTCCACTTCAGCCCAAGCTGATGTCTCCAAATCATTGCCTAGTAAGCAATATACAGGTAATTCAGTGGCTACCACAACTTTCTTTGGACCAGTAACCCCCCTGTTGAGATTCACAACAGCCATGGGGTGGCTAAGAGTGTGATTGTGAGCATCAGTCACTTGGTACTGCTGGCCAAGTAGGTGTTGATCAGGGTGAACCAGTTTCTCTATAACCATAGTTACACTGGCTCCTGTGTCCCTGTAGGCCTCAACCTCAGCACCATGAATTAGGGGTAGTTGCTTGTACTTACCCATATTAAGGGGACAAGCAACCAAGGTGGCAAAGTCAATGCCACCATCAGAGAGTAAAACAGCCTCTGTGGTCTCCCTAACAAGACGAACCCCAACTACATTGCCAATAATGAGCCCAGCTACACCCTTGGATTGGCTATTTGTAGTAGACTTCCCACTACCACTGCTCTTACTAGGGGCACTAAAGGTTGCAGTTGGGGTTGTGCTAGTGGAAGCCTTGGTGTTTTTCTTTGGACAAGAGGCATCACTTGCCTAATGGCCTTTTACTTTACATAAATAACACCATGGCTTTTTGTGATTGTGAGAACAGGATTTGGACCCACCATCCTCCAAGGAATTTTATGGCCCTGATGAGGACTCAGAATGTTTTTTATCCTTGTCCTCACCCTTGTCAGAAGACTTACCATCCTTCTTCTTGCCATCCTTGTCACCCCCTGTATGAACTTTTCTGTTCACTCTTGTTCTGACCCATTTGTCTGCCTTCCTTCCCAATTCTTGGGGAGAGGTCAGATTTGAGTCTACCAAGTACTGGTGCAACAAATCAGACACACAATTGTTCAAAATATGCTCTCTCAGGACTAAATAATACAGGCTTTTATAGTCAGTCACCTTACTGCCATGTAACCAACCCTCCAAGGCCTTCACTGAACAGTCTATAAAGTCTGTCCAGTCTTGAGAGGACTCTTTTCTGGTGTCTCTGAACCTAATCCTGTGTTGTTCAGTGGTTAAGTCAAATCTTTCCAAGAGTGTGTCCTTCAAAACTGTGTAATTGTTAGCATCACATTCTCTGACAGTAAGGAGCCTATCCCTATCCTTACCAGTGAAAGGTAGCCACAAGATAGCAGCCCACTGCCTTTGAGGAACCAACTGTACCATACAGGCCCTCTCAAGAGCAACAAACCACTTGTTAATGTCATCCCCCTCCTTGTCAGGGGGTACTATCTTATTCAGGTTTCTGGAATCTTGCTCTCTAACAGGAGTACTATCAAAAATACTGCTGCTGCCACCATGGGGAACTAACCCCAACCTCTGCCTTTCCCTTTCCACATCCAGAGATTCCCTGTCTAAGGCCAGCTGCTGCTGTTTAAGCTTCAGCCTGGCCTCTTCCAACCTCAGCTTTCTGAGTTCCCTTTCCATTAAGTTATCCTCAGGGTGGGAGGCTTTGGAATTGTGAGACACAAAGAAATGTGGGAATTGGCAGAGTTGGACCTCTCTCTAACTGGCTGGACCCTAGTAACCTGGCCTTTAGAAGTGAAAGGTGCCCTACTAGTGTGTGGCCCCCTCCCACTACCAGTGTCACTAGGTGGCCTGTTAGCTGGCAGGTCCTTGGAAGAACCCTCGCCAGCATCCTCAGGGGACTCTTCTGAGTCTGGCTTGGTACCTCCCTCCTCCACCTCCTGATCCTGGGATGGGCCAGACTGGTTCTGGTCCCCTTCTAGGAGAAGGCTATGGAGAAGATCTTTGGCAGGATTCTTACCAATTGCTAAACCTCTTTCAAAGCAGAGACCACTCAAACCTTTAAAGTTTAGATTCCCATATATTGCCTGGACAACTGTGGGAGTAAGCTTTACCGCAGACATGACAGAAAAGGTTTAGGACACAGAGAGAAAAAAGTTTGTGGAACTTTTTAAAGAACAGAAAAAACTTTTTCAAACATTTGAAAACTTTTACAATTTTTCAGAAACGTTTTAGAAAGTTTTAGAGAATGAAAGTTAAACTGTTTAGGTTACTGTGTATATTCTGAAGTATTTGGTATAAGTTTTTTCTTATGAAAAGCACCAATGACAAAGTGGTAAAGCAGTTACAAGTACTTATCCCACCGCTGCCACCAATGTAGGAGGCTGGCCTGGCTTATAGTGGGTACCTTGTGGTACTTACACCTTGTGCCAGCTCCAGTTATCCCTTATTAGTAGACTAGTAGTGTTCTAGCAGCTTAGGCTTATAGAGGTAGCTATAGCAGAGCAGCTTAGGCTGAACTAGGAGACATGCAAAGCTCCTACTATACCACTTATATCGTGTAGCACTATATCATAAGAAACACAATGATCAGAGTTACTAAAAATAAAGGTACTTTATTTTAGTGACAATATGTCAAAAGTATCTCAGAGGATATCCTACCTTAGGAGGTAATTAAAATACACAAAATATACACACAAACGAAAATCAGGTAAGTAAAACACTTAGAAAAGTAGTGCAAACACTGTAGAACACAATAGAATGCAATAGGAGACAATGGGCATGGGGCAACACAAACGATATACTCCAAAAGTGGAATGCGAACCACAAATGGACCCCAGGCCTAGTGTAGTGTGTAGAGGGTCGCTGGGAGTGTAAGAAAACACTAAGGATGTCCAAGATACCCCACCCCAAGACCCTGAAAAGTAGGAGTAAAGTTACCCTACTACCCCAGAAAGAGAGTAAAGTTGAGATAGGGGATTCTGCAAAGACAACAGCTGACTGCAAAGCACTGAAGACGGATTCCTGGACCTGAGGACCTGCAAAGGAAGGGGACCAAGTCCAAGAGTAACGCAAGTGTCCAGGGGGGCAGGAGCCCACTAAACCCCGGACAACAATGCAAAAGGGTTGCCTCCGGGAAGAAGAAGTGAAAGATTCTGCAACAACGGAAGGTGCCAGGAACTTCTCCTTTGGTCAGAAGATGTCCCACGGTGTGCTGGAGGATGCAGAAACACCGCAAACAAGCCTTGCTAGCTGCAAGAGTCACAGTTGAAGGTTTTGGGTGCTGCCTGGGCTCAGGAATGATCAGGAGGTCGCCCCTTGGGGGAGGAGACAGAGGAGGTGCTCAGCAGCACAGAGAGCCCATTGAAAAGCAGGCAGCACCCGCAGAAGCACCTGTACAGGCATTCAGAAAATCTGAGCACAGCGGTCATCTCAGCACAACAAAAGAGGTTCCCACGAAGTCGGAGGCCAACTCAGCAAGCTGGGCAATGGAGGACGGACTGCTGGGGACATGGGCTGTGCTCTGCATGAAGGAAGTCTTGCAAAAGTGCACAGAAACCCTAGCAGCTGTAGATCACGCAGTACACAGGATTACTGTCTGGCGTGGGGAGGCAAGTACTTACCTCCACCAAATTTGGACAGAAGGACCACTGGACTGTCGTGGTTACTTGGATACAGCTCCTGTGTTCCAGGGACCAAACTCGTCAAGATGAGAGGGGACCCAGAGGACCAGTGATGCAGACATTTGGTGCCTGCGTTGGCAGGGGGAAGATTTCATCCACCCACAGGAGATTCCTTCTTGGCTTCCAGTGCAGGGTGAAGGCAGACAGCCCTCAGAGCATGCACCACCAGTAAACAGATGAGGAAGCAGGCAGGATTAGGTACTACAATGTTGCTGGTAGTCTTCTTGCTACTTTGTTGCAGTTTTGCAGGTGTCCTGGAGCAGTCAGCGGTCGATCCTTGGCAGAAGTTGAAGAGAGAAGTGCAGAGGAACTCTGGTGAGCTCTTGCATTCGTTATCTGAAAAGAAACCCACAGGAGAGACCCTAAATAGCCCTCAGAGGAGGATTGGCTACCTAACCAGGTAAGAGCCTATCATGAGGGGTCTCTGACATCACCTGCTGGCACTGGCCACTCAGAGGTCTCCATTGTGCCCTCACACATCTGCGTTTAAGATGGCAGAGGTCTGGGACACACTGGAGGAGCTCTGGGGACTACCCCTGGGGTGGTGATGGACAGGGGAGTGGTCACTCCCATTTCCTTTGTCCAGTTTCGCGTCAGAGCAGGGGCTGGGGGATCCCTAAACTGGTGTAGACTGGTTTATGCAAGGAGGGCACCATCTGTGCCCTTCAAAGCATTTCCAGAGGCCAGGAGAGGCTACTCCTCTCAGGTGCTTAACACCTATTTCCAAAGGGAGAGGGTGTAACACCCTCTCTCAGAGGAACTCCTTTGTTCTGCCTTCCTGGGATTGGGCTGCCCAGGCCACAGGGGGGCAGAAACCTGTCTGAGGGTTGGCAGCAGCGGTAGCTGCAGAGAAAACCCCAGAGAGCTAGTTTGGCAGTACCCGGGGTCCATGCTGGAGATCCGGGGATGCATGGGATTGGCACCCCAATACCAGATTTGGCTTGGGGGACAATTCCATGATCTTAGACATGTTACATGGCCATGCTCGGAGTTACCATTGTGAAGCTACACATAGGTATTGACCTATATGTACTTCATGCGTGTAATGGTGTCCCCGCACTCACAAAGTCTGGGGAAATTGCCCTGAACAATGAGGGGGTACCTTGGCTAGTGCCAGGGTGCCCTCACACTTAGTAACTTTGCACCTAACCTTCACTAAGTGAGGGTTAGACATATAGGTGACTTACAAGTTACTTAAGTGCAGTTTAAAATGGCTATGAATGGACGTTATTTCACTCAGGCTGCAGTGGCAGTCCTGTGTAAGAATTGTCTGAGCTACCTATGGGTGGCAAAAGAAATGCTGCAGCCCATAGGGATCTCCTGCAACCCCAATACCCTGGGTACCTAAGTGCCATATACTAGGGAATTATAAGGGTGTTCCAGTGTGCCAATCAGAATTGGTAAAATTAGTCACTAGCCTGCAGTGACAATTTTAAAAGCAGAGAGAGCATAAACACTGAGGTTCTAGTTAGCAGAGCCTCAGTGACGCAGTTAGGCACCACACAGGGAACACATACAGGGCACAACTTATGAGCACTGGGGTCCTGGCTAGCAGGATCCCAGTGACACAGGCAAAAAGAAACATGCATACAAGTACAAAATTGGGGTAACATGCCAGACAAGATGATACTTTCCTACAGACGGTACCTCCCTAATAACGTTCTACACGTTTCACAAATCACTACAAAACTTTCCAGATCTGTTGGATTTTCTAAATTTTTTAAATGATGTAAATGTTTGAGGTAAATTGCTAAGGGGGTTCAAAGATAAAAGGGGGTCCTAAAACATGTTTTTCCATTGCATTTTCCATATTCTCCATAGACTATTGTTTTTGATGTAACGTGAAAACAGCTGAATGGATTTACAAGAAATTTAGCAGAATTATACATTATGGCGTACATTTTATGCTTTCAGGCTACTGCAGTTAAGTAGGGTAAGTTTTGTATATGTTGTAAAACATTTAAACTTAGTGGCATCTGTCACTGTTGTGCTTCCATAGAATTTCACTAAATTGTGTGAAACTATCACAGTACATGGCTGTAATCTTATTTAAAAATGTATTTGAAAAACTCTCTATCTGTTACTTTAATAAAGTGGTAATTGGGAGAGACCTACTACTTACCTACATGTAAGGTCCTAACACTATACACAGCCAAAGTGTAGTAAAACTAATATGACAGTCTTTTCATTCTAAAAAAACAGCCATTACCCAATTATATACTGGCTTGTCATTGCCATGTACCACTGTATACCGTAAAGTTATCACATTATACCATGGACCAAAATATAACTATGGCCCAGCTGTATTATTGATTGCACTAAAGGTTTTGCAGGTGCACTGAAATACTTAAGTCAGATTTATAAAGGAACGCAAGGCCGCAATTCATGGCCCTGTGTTGATCTGGTAATTATGTAGAAACGCACTGCAGCGCAATTTGCTGTTGTGCATTACTCTGCACACCATAACTATATTGCTGCTAAAATGTACATACATCTGTATGGCAGGCCATAGTAGCCACCCCACTCTGTGCTATTCCATTCTACACCACACCACTCTATGCCCCTCCACTGTAGGAGACTTCTCTCTATGCCCCTTCACACCATGCTATTACATTGTCCGCAATCTGACTGTACACCACTCCAGTCTATGTCTCTCCACTGTTGTCCACTCCACTGGGTGCTACTCCACTATACGCTATTCCATTCTATACTATTCTACTGTACACCACTCCACTCAACACTATTCCACTGTATACCCCTCTACTCTACAATACTCCACTGTACACTCTTGCCACTGTACTGTATGCTACTCCACTCTGCACCTCCCCAGTGCATGGCACTCAACTCTACTCCACTTCCTTCTACACTATTCAGTAGGAACCCACTCCAATATATGCCGCTCCACTGTATGCTATTACACTATTCCCTATGCCACTGTATCTACTTCAGTCTGCACTATTCCATTATACACCACGCCACTGTAAGCTACTCTACTATAAACTATTGTATTCTACACCTCTCTACTGTACAACACTCTACTCTACACTATTACACTGTACACAACTCCACTCTATGCCAGTTTACTCAATGCTATTATATTGTATGCAACTCCACTCTACGCCTCTTCGGTGTACAGCACTTCACTGTATGCTAGTCCAGTATATGCTATTCCACTCTACACCATTCCATTGTATGCCACTCCACTCTATCCTATTCCACTGTTTGTCACTCCATTGCATGCTACTCTATGTCACTTCAGTATATGCCACACCACTCTACCCTATTCAATTGTATGATACTCCACTGGATGACACTCTACTGTAAGCCACTCCACTGTATGCTATTACTATCTACCCGATTCCAGTGTACTTCACTTCAGTCTATACCATTTCACTGCATGCCACTGCATTGTACGCTACTCCACTATATGCCATGCTAGTCTACACCTCCCTACAGTACCCCATACCACTATACGCTACTCAACTACAGTGTACACCATTCTATTCTACGCCACTCCGTTCTATGCTAGTCCATTGGATGTTACTGCATTCTGCATCACTCCACTATATGCTATTTCAATCTACCCAACTCCACTGTATACTACTTCACCCTACACCACTCCACTGTACACCACGCCACTCCACTCCAATCTGTGATATTCTACTCTACTCTATTCCACTCCACGG
Source organism: Pleurodeles waltl (assembly GCF_031143425.1). Classification (NCBI taxonomy): domain Eukaryota; kingdom Metazoa; phylum Chordata; class Amphibia; order Caudata; family Salamandridae; genus Pleurodeles; species Pleurodeles waltl. The sequence goes on along the minus strand of NC_090446.1, from coordinate 1,181,871,191 downwards.
CACTCTGTTCTACGATATTACTCTGTCTGCAACTTTAATGTTTGACACTCCACTGTATGGCATTCCACTGGACTGACTCTACTGTATGCCACTCCACTGTATGCTATCACACTCTACTCCACCCCACAATGCAACACTCTAGTCTAAACCACTTCACAACACTCCAATGTCTGGTATTACACTATGCGCTATAACATTTTAAGCCACTCCACGATACTCCACTTCTCCAAACCCACTGCACAGTATTCCACTATACGCTAGTCCATTGTTTCCTACTCCACTTTCCAGTAATTCACTCTGTGTAAATACAGTGTATGCCACTTCACTGTACGCTATTCCATTCTCTGACACTCTCATCCACTCTCTATATCTCCACTCTATAAAGGTTTACCACACTTCATGGCACTCTACAACATTCTTCTCCACTCTATCCCAGTGCACTCCAATGTACAACACTCTATTTCACTGTACAACACTGTTCTATTGTTGTGTAGCCATCTTAGTTATAGCTCCATGCACGGTATTTTAGCACACTAGGCCTGCCACTGTGCACTTTAGCCTAAATATATTTTATTCTGCATTGCTAATTATTTTAACAATGACCACATTTGCAGTCTTGATTTATTTCTCTCCATCTTGCTGTTCTTTGCCTAGCCCAGCACTGCATTCTTAAACAAGACATTTCTTTTACTCTGTGCTTCTCTCAAGGCTGCAGTAAGATAGGTTGCCAGTAAACGTGGTTACGCTTTGAATCTGGTATTCATAGAAACATACACATCTTAACATAGGGACATTTTCTCAGAACATCAGCTGTTTTATTATAAAAACACTTCCCTATCACATACACGTTAGAGGGAGATTCCAGCCAGATGACCACGACTGTATGCTGATTGCTGAATGCTTCGCTACAGCTGCTTGTTCAGACTTCAGGCCTTTGCTCAGATATGGGGGATGATGTCTTCCCAGGAGAACCTGAAGTGCAGAACTAGAGCTTAACATGCTGTGCTCTAATATAACCTAGGTAGGAATTAGTATATTGACTCTAGTGACAATAGGGTAGCATTATTTTTATGTTTCACTCTCATTGTCACAATTTTAATCCTGTCATGCTTTATTGTCCTGTTTTTTGCAGTACATGCTGTATTATCTAAGGTGCAATTGATTTATTAAAACCTTATTGAAACATATACTGCCTTTGCTTGTCCTTGTTTATGTGAGACTAGTGAAACTGAGAGAAACAGATGCGATCTGAGTGACCACGATTTCCCTGAGAAGTCAATTTTTTCATGCGCTCAGCTACCCAATCATCCCTGCTCTAGGGTAGAAATTAACTCAAAACTAAAATGGTAAGTAGTAGGGAAAAATACAGTTCTTAATATCTAAAAATGAAACTATAAATCAATAATTGAACCAGCAATTTAATTACATGCAGTTAATTCATACATTCAATTCAAAAATAAGAATAGCCTCTAAAGTGTACAAAACAAACATTATACATACATTAACCTCTTAGCTGCTGGGCCTTTTCCCCCCCAGTGCTGAGCCCTTTTTTGGCTATTTGGGGTAGTTCGCGCTTAGGGCTTCATAACTTTTTGTCCACATAAGCTAACCACGCCAAATTTGCGTCCTTTTTTTCCAACATCCTAGGGATTCTAATGGTACCCAGAGTTTGTGGTTTCCCCTGGAGGAGACCAAGAAAATAGCCAAAATACAGTGAAAATTTTGTTTTTTCCAAAAAAATGGGAAAAAAGGGCAGCCGAAGAAGGCTTGTGGTTTTTTCCCTGAAAATGCCATCAACAAAGGGTTTCTGGTGCTGAAATCACTATCTTCCCACCTTTCAGGAACGGGCAGACTTGAATCGGAAAACCACATTTTCCAACACAAATTTGGCATTTTACTGGGACATACCCCATTTTTACTATTTTTGGTGCTTTCAACCTCCTTCCAGTTAGTGACAGGATTGGGTGTGAAACCAATGCTGGATCCCGGAAAGCTAAACATTTCTGAAAACTAGACAAAATTCTGAATTCAGCAAGGGGTCATTTGTGTAGATCCTATAAGGTTTTCTTACAGAAAATAACAGCTGAAATAAAAAAATATTGAAATTGAGCTGAAAACAACAGCCATTTTTCTTTATGTTTTACTCTGTAACTTTTTACTGCGATGTCAGATTTTTTAAAGCAATATACCGTTTTGTATGCTGGACTCTTCTGGTTGCGGGGATATAAAGGGCTTATAGGTTCATCAAGAACCCTAGGTACCCAGAGCCAATAAATGAGGTGCACCCTGCAGTTGGTTTTCATTCTATACTGGGTATACAGCAATTCATTTGCTGAAATATCAAGAGTGAAAAAGAGGTATCAAGAAAACCTTTGCATTTCCAAAATGGGATCAAGATAAGGTTTTGAGGAGCAGTGGTTATTTGCACATCTCTGAATTCCGAGGTGCCCATACTAGCATGTGAATTGCAGGGCATTTCTCAAATAGACGTCTTTTTTACACACTGTCTTATATTTGGAAGGAAAAAATGTAGAGAAAGATAAGGGGCAATAACACTTGTTTTGCTATTCTATGTTCCCCCAAGTCTCCCGATAAAAATGATACCTCACTTGTGTGGGTAGGCCTAGCGCCCGCGACAGGAAATGCCCCAAAACACAACGTGGACACATCACAGAAAACTGAGCTGTTTTTTGCAAAGTGCCTACATGTAGATTTTGGCCTCTAGCTCAGCCGGCACCTAGGGAAACCTACCAAACCTGTACATTTTTAAAAACTAGAGACCTAGGGGAATCCAAGATGGGGTGACTCGCGGGGCTCTGACCAGGTTCTGTTACCCAGAATCCTTTGCAAACCTCAAAAAGTGGCTAAAAAAACAAGTTTTCCTCACATTTCGATGACAGAAAGTTCTGGAATCTGAGAGGAGCCTCAAATTTCCTTCCACCCAGCGTCCCCCCAAGTCTCCCGATAAAAATGATACCTCACTTGTGTGGGTAGGCCTAGCGCCCGCGACAGGAAATGCCCCAAAACACAACGTGGACACATCACAGAAAACAGAGCTGTTTTTTGCAAAGTGCCTACATGTAGATTTTGGCCTCTAGCTCAGCCGGCACCTAGGGAAACCTACCAAACCTGTACATTTTTAAAAACTAGAGACCTAGGGGAATCCAAGATGGGGTGACTCGCGGGGCTCTGACCAGGTTCTGTTACCCAGAATCCTTTGCAAACCTCAAAAAGTGGCTAAAAAAACAAGTTTTCCTCACATTTCGGTGACAGAAAGTTCTGGAATCTGAGAGGAGCCTCAAATTTCCTTCCACCCAGCGTCCCCCCAAGTCTCCCGATAAAAATGATACCTCACTTGTGTGGGTAGGCCTAGCGCCCGCGACAGGAAATGCCCCAAAACACAACGTGGACACATCACAGAAAACAGAGCTGTTTTTTGCAAAGTGCCTACATGTAGATTTTGGCCTCTAGCTCAGCCGGCACCTAGGGAAACCTACCAAACCTGTACATTTTTAAAAACTAGAGACCTAGGGGAATCCAAGATGGGGTGACTCGCGGGGCTCTGACCAGGTTCTGTTACCCAGAATCCTTTGCAAACCTCAAAAAGTGGCTAAAAAAACAAGTTTTCCTCACATTTCGGTGACAGAAAGTTCTGGAATCTGAGAGGAGCCTCAAATTTCCTTCCACCCAGCGTCCCCCCAAGTCTCCCGATAAAAATGATACCTCACTTGTGTGGGTAGGCCTAGCGCCCGCGACAGGAAATGCCCCAAAACACAACGTGGACACATCACAGAAAACAGAGCTGTTTTTTGCAAAGTGCCTACCTGTAGATTATGGCCTCTAGCTCAGCCGGCACATAGGGAAACCTACCAAACCTGTACATTTTTTAAAACTAGAGACCTAGGGGACTCCAAGATGGGGTGACTCGCGGGGCTCTGACCAGGTTCTGTTACCCAGAATCCTTTGCAAACCTCAAAAAGTGGCTAAAAAAACAAGTTTTCCTCACATTTCGGTGACAGAAAGTTCTGGAATCTGAGAGGAGCCTCAAATTTCCTTCCACCCAGCGTCCCCCCAAGTCTCCCCATAAAAATGATACCTCACTTGTGTGGGTAGGCCTAGCGCCCGCGACAGGAAATGCCCCAAAACACAACGTGGACACATCACAGAAAACAGAGCTGTTTTTTGCAAAGTGCCTACCTGTAGATTTTGGCCTCTAGCTCAGCCGGCACCTAGGGAAACCTACCACACCTGTACATTTTTGAAAACTAGAGACCTAGGGGAATCCAAGATGGGGTGACTCGCGGGGCTCTGACCAGGTTCTGTTACCCAGAATCCTTTGCAAACCTCAAAAAGTGGCTAAAAAAACAAGTTTTCCTCACATTTCGGTGACAGAAAGTTCTGGAATCTGAGAGGAGCCTCAAATTTCCTTCCACCCAGCGTCCCCCCAAGTCTCCCGATAAAAATGATACCTCACTTGTGTGGGTAGGCCTAGCGCCCGCGACAGGAAATGCCCCAAAACACAACGTGGACACATCACAGAAAACAGAGCTGTTTTTTGCAAAGTGCCTACCTGTAGATTATGGCCTCTAGCTCAGCCGGCACCTAGGGAAACCTACCAAACCTGTACATTTTTGAAAACTAGAGACCTAGGGGAATTCAAGATGGGGTGACTCGCGGGGCTCTGACCAGGTTCTGTTACCCAGAATCCTTTGCAAACCTCAAAAAGTGGCTAAAAAAACAAGTTTTCCTCACATTTCGGTGACAGAAAGTTCTGGAATCTGAGAGGAGCCTCAAATTTCCTTCCACCCAGCATCCCCCCAAGTCTCCCCATAAAAATGATACCTCACTTGTGTGGGTAGGCCTAGCGCCCGCGACAGGAAATGCCCCAAAACACAACGTGGACACATCACAGAAAACAGAGCTGTTTTTTGCAAAGTGCCTACCTGTAGATTTTGGCCTCTAGCTCAGCCGGCACCTAGGGAAACCTACCACACCTGTACATTTTTGAAAACTAGAGACCTAGGGGAATCCAAGATGGGGTGACTCGCGGGGCTCTGACCAGGTTCTGTTACCCAGAATCCTTTGCAAACCTCAAAAAGTGGCTAAAAAAACAAGTTTTCCTCACATTTCGATGACAGAAAGTTCTGGAATCTGAGAGGAGCCTCAAATTTCCTTCCACCCAGCGTCCCCCCAAGTCTCCCGATAAAAATGATACCTCACTTGTGTGGGTAGGCCTAGCGCCCGCGACAGGAAATGCCCCAAAACACAACGTGGACACATCACAGAAAACAGAGCTGTTTTTTGCAAAGTGCCTACATGTAGATTTTGGCCTCTAGCTCAGCCGGCACCTAGGGAAACCTACCAAACCTGTACATTTTTGAAAACTAGAGACCTAGGGGAATCCAAGATGGGGTGACTCGCGGGGCTCTGACCAGGTTCTGTTACCCAGAATCCTTTGCAAACCTCAAAAAGTGGCTAAGAAAACAAGTTTTCCTCACATTTCGGTGACAGAAAGTTCTGGAATCTGAGAGGAGCCTCAAATTTCCTTCCACCCAGCGTCCCCCCAAGTCTCCCGATAAAAATGATACCTCACTTGTGTGGGTAGGCCTAGCGCCCGCGACAGGAAATGCCCCAAAACACAACGTGGACACATCACAGAAAACAGAGCTGTTTTTTGCAAAGTGCCTACCTGTAGATTTTGGCCTCTAGCTCAGCCGGCACCTAGGGAAACCTACCAAACCTGTACATTTTTGAAAACTAGAGACCTAGGGGAATCCAAGATGGGGTGACTCGCGGGGCTCTGACCAGGTTCTGTTACCCAGAATCCTTTGCAAACCTCAAAAAGTGGCTAAAAAAACAAGTTTTCCTCACATTTCGATGACAGAAAGTTCTGAAATCTGAGAGGAGCCTCAAATTTCCTTCCACCCAGCGTCCCCCCAAGTCTCCCGATAAAAATGATACCTCACTTGTGTGGGTAGGCCTAGCGCCCGCGACGGGAAATGCCCCAAAACACAACGTGGACACATCACAGAACACAGAGCTGTTTTTTGCAAAGTGCCTACCTGTAGATTTTGGCCTCTAGCTCAGCCGGCACCTAGGGAAACCTACCAAACCTATACGTTTTTGAAAACTAGAGACCTAGGGGAATCCAAGATGGGGTGACTCGCGGGGCTCTGACCAGGTTCTGTTACCCAGAATCCTTTGCAAACCTCAAAAAGTGGCTAAAAAAACTAGTTTTCCTCACATTTCGGTGACAGAAAGTTCTGGAATCTGAGAGGAGCCTCAAATTTCCTTCCACCCAGCGTCCCCCCAAGTCTCCCGATAAAAATGATACCTCACTTGTGTGGGTAGGCCTAGCGCCCGCGACAGGAAATGCCCCAAAACACAACGTGGACACATCACAGAAAACAGAGCTGTTTTTTGCAAAGTGCCTACATGTAGATTTTGGCCTCTAGCTCAGCCGGCACCTAGGGAAACCTACCAAACCTGTACATTTTTGAAAACTAGAGACCTAGGGGAATCCAAGATGGGGTGACTCGCGGGGCTCTGACCAGGTTCTGTTACCCAGAATCCTTTGCAAACCTCAAAAAGTGGCTAAGAAAACAAGTTTTCCTCACATTTCGGTGACAGAAAGTTCTGGAATCTGAGAGGAGCCTCAAATTTCCTTCCACCCAGCGTCCCCCCAAGTCTCCCGATAAAAATGATACCTCACTTGTGTGGGTAGGCCTAGCGCCCGCGACAGGAAATGCCCCAAAACACAACGTGGACACATCACAGAAAACAGAGCTGTTTTTTGCAAAGTGCCTACCTGTAGATTTTGGCCTCTAGCTCAGCCGGCACCTAGGGAAACCTACCAAACCTGTACATTTTTGAAAACTAGAGACCTAGGGGAATCCAAGATGGGGTGACTCGCGGGGCTCTGTCCAGGTTCTGTTACCCAGAATCCTTTGCAAACCTCAAAAAGTGGCTAAAAAAACAAGTTTTCCTCACATTTCGATGACAGAAAGTTCTGGAATCTGAGAGGAGCCTCAAATTTCCTTCCACCCAGCGTCCCCCCAAGTCTCCCGATAAAAATGATACCTCACTTGTGTGGGTAGGCCTAGCGCCCGCGACGGGAAATGCCCCAAAACACAACGTGGACACATCACAGAACACAGAGCTGTTTTTTGCAAAGTGCCTACCTGTAGATTTTGGCCTCTAGCTCAGCCGGCACCTAGGGAAACCTACCAAACCTGTACATTTTTTAAAACTAGAGACCTAGGGGAATCCAAGATGGGGTGACTCGCGGGGCTCTGACCAGGTTCTGTTACCCAGAATCCTTTGCAAACCTCAAAAAGTGGCTAAAAAAACAAGTTTTCCTCACATTTCGGTGACAGAAAGTTCTGGAATCTGAGAGGAGCCTCAAATTTCCTTCCACCCAGCGTCCCCCCAAGTCTCCCGATAAAAATGATACCTCACTTGTGTGGGTAGGCCTAGCGCCCGCGACAGGAAATGCCCCAAAACACAACGTGGACACATCACAGAAAACAGAGCTGTTTTTTGCAAAGTGCCTACCTGTAGATTTTGGCCTCTAGCTCAGCCGGCACCTAGAGAAACCTACCAAACCTGTACATTTTTGAAAACTAGAGACCTAGGGGAATCCAAGATGGGGTGACTCGCGGGGCTCTGACCAGGTTCTGTTACCCAGAATCCTTTGCAAACCTCAAAAAGTGGCTAAAAAAACAAGTTTTTCTCACATTTCGATGACAGAAAGTTCTGGAATCTGAGAGGAGCCTCAAATTTCCTTCCACCCAGCGTCCCACCAAGTCTCCCGATAAAAATGATACCTCACTTGTGTGGGTAGGCCCAGCGCCCGCGACAGGAAATGCCCCAAAACACAACGTGGACACATCACAGAAAACAGAGCTGTTTTTTGCAAAGTGCCTACCTATAGATTTTGGCCTCTAGCTCAGCCGGCACCTAGGGAAACCTACCAAACCTGTACATTTTTGAAAACTAGAGACCTAGGGGAATCCAAGATGGGGTGACTCGCGGGGCTCTGACCAGGTTCTGTTACCCAGAATCCTTTGCAAACCTCAAAAAGTGGCTAAAAAAACAAGTTTTCCTCACATTTCGATGACAGAAAGTTCTGGAATCTGAGAGGAGCCTCAAATTTCCTTCCACCCAGCATCCCCCCAAGTCTCCTGATAAAAATGATACCTCACTTGTGTGGGTAGGCCTAGCGCCCGCGACAGGAATGGATCACACAAGGGTCAATGGTAGTCCTTGCTTGAGGTCTACTGTTAACCCTGGAGTGATTCATTCCTGAAGCAGGCACTAGGCGCAGGCACACAAGCGGGGTTGTGTTTTTATCAGGACAAGTGGGGAAACACTGGGTGGTAGGAATTTTGAGGATCCCTGCAGATCCCTGGACTTCTGCTCATTTGAATGCAAGGAAAATGTGTTTTTTAAGCACATAATGTAATTTCAAGGGGATTCTGGGTGAAGGAAAACTGGTGAGAGCCATGCAAGTCCTGCACCCTTGGTCTCCCCTGGTACTAGTTTGTTAAAGTTAACCCACCACTCACACTGGTTGGTTTTAGCACCTCCAGAAATTATGGTTTTAAAGCATGATTACTTATCAAAGTATCTGAATGTTGAAACCAAGCCTTCTGAAGGTGGGCCATAAAGCTGCGTCCAGGCACCAACCTCTTTATGGTCCATTCACACGCCATTCACGCACAACAAACAACCGTTTCATATCGCCAGCCACGGGCCCAATCCAATCAATCACTCCACTCACATTAACTTACCGCTGCCAGACAAGGGCCCATCACATTCACACGCCACAGAACGGAATAAGTTTGACTACATTTTACCACCTGTCAAGTAACTGCCTCCTTCTTCCTTAACATTACCAAATGCATGCGTAACAAACCTTTACTAATGACTCCTGTGACAGCCACCTGAGGCTTAGGAAGACATGTTTTTCATGCGCCTTTAGCGCACTGTCTGTGCTAAATCCAACTCCTTCCAGTTTGTGGATGCAAGTTGGGGGTGTCCGAGTATGCCGTACAAAGCGATTCCTCGAACTGAGTGAGCATATCTACCTTTGACACTAAGGGAGACATGCTGGGGATTTCTCATGCTGTTACCTAAAGAGAAGGTCATAGGCTACCTGCCTCCTTCTTCCTTAACATTACCAAATGCATGCATAACAAACCTTTACTAATGACTCCTGTGACAGCCATCTGAGGCTCAGGAAGACATGTTTTTCATGCGCCTTTAGCGCAATCTCTGTACTAAATCCAACTCCTTCCAGTTTGTGGATGCAAGTTGGGGGTGTCCGAGTATGCCGTACAAAGCGATTCCTCGAACTGAGTGAGCATATCTACCTTTGAAACTAAGGGAGACATGCTGGGGATTTCTCATGATGTTCCCTAAAGAGAAGGTCATAGGCTATGGAAAAGGGTAGTGTTTGGTACATAGGGGAGTCCATGAGAACGTAGCATATGTCCCAGCCAACATTATGTGCAGTGATGTGACTATAATGCACTTATACAGCAAACTGAACATCTACTAAGTTCTGATGGAGGATGAACATGAAAAGCAGGTCAAACACTGACCTATACAAGTCATTCTCCTTTAGTGCTGGGATGGCACCAATGGGTTTGAATCCATAGGTGTAGATGATGTACATCTGTACTACCTTTACTATCTGCCTTCTACCTGTGCAATAACCCTGTGAAGGCACTCCTACCATAAGCTTTCCTTACCCATCCATGTCTCTGTTCTCATCAGAGTCCTGGCTAATCCTGTATAATGGCCAAGTGAACCTATACTAGTTTGTGGAAGCAAGTTGGGGGCTTCCAAGTATGCCCTACAAAGTGATTTCTCGAACTGAGAGAGCATATCTACCGTTGAAAGTAAGGAAGACATGCAGGTGAAGAAAGGGTACTCCGTTGCAATGTGGCATATGTTCTGTCTACTAGTATATGCAGTAGGGGGAAGAAAATGCATGTTAATTGAACAGAACACCGACCACGCCAAAAGGAAGTCCATGATGAAGTAAAATTCTGTGGCTCCTTGCCTAACGAAGCAGTGGCCCATGGACGTTCGGTACACTTTACAGCGACGACATGGGCGATCCTTTTTGGGTGTTTTAGGTATGCGATCAGCAAAGTGTCGCTCCTGCAGCCTTGCCACATCCTCCAGAACATATGAGGTGGAGGCTGCTGCTTCTTCAGTAACAGCAGTGAGGCTTTCAATTACAGACAACTGGAAGTCAAGGAAAGTCATGAGTCTTCCTGTTGTTGTCTGACGGTAAACAACATACGCATTATATGTTGCCATCTGAATCAGGTGGGTAAACAGTTTCTTGTACCAAGCGCGAGTTTTACGACACGCATTGTATGGTTGAAGAACCTGGTCGTTCTTGTCCACTCCACCCATGTACTTATTGTAATCGAGTATACAGATGGGCTTGTGGACTTCGGCCATCTGACCCCAAACCGTGATGGGAGAAGTGCTCTCATCATGAATTGTAGTGAGCACGTATACATCACGTCTATCTAGGAACTTGACTGCGAGCAGTTCGTTAGAACGCAATGCAGTACTCTGTGATTTCTGGAGCTTCTTGCAAACAAGCTCCCGCGGGAATCCTTTTCGGTTACAACGAACTGTACCGCAGGCCACAGTGCCAGCTTTGTAGAGCTCACTGAACAGCTCTACTCCTGTATAGAAATTGTCCACATAAAGGTTATAACCTTTGTGAAGAAGTGGCTGGACAAGTTCCCATACAATCTTACCTGTGACCCCTAACGCGGGAGGGCAACCTACAGGGTTTAGGGTAGAATCCTTCCCTGTATACACTCTCAGGCTGTACACATAGCCAGTAGAGCTCTCACACAGCATGTACAGCTTTATGCCATAGCGAGCTCTTTTGCTCGCAATGTACTGTCTGAAAAGCAGCCGTCCTTTGTACAGGATCAAGGACTCATCGACTGCTATATTCTTTCCAGGAGTATAGATCTCTGGAAACCTGGCAGACAAATGTTCCACGACAGGCCGAATTTTGAACAACCTGTCATGATCTGGATGGTCCCGGGGCAATGCAGCAGAATTGTCATTGAAATGCAGCATGCGCTGCAGTAGCAAAAAACGATCTCTGCTCATGTATGGTGCGAAGATGGGAGTTACCCAAACCGTGCGAGTCGTCCAGTAGGACTGCAAGGTGGGTTTCTGTACTAACCCCATTTTGAGGGTAAGGCCCAAAAATATCTTCAACTCCGCCAGCGAAGTGGGAGTCCACTGGCGTGCCCTAGAACGGGGCCCTAGAGTGCCTCCGCGCTCCCTCAGAAATTGGTCTGCACGCAAATTTGTTTGCTGCACAACTTTCTGAAGAAAGTCAACATCCAAAAACAGATAGATGTAGTCGACTGGCAAAAAGTTAGCTGTATCGACTTTACATCCAGCGTCACCAGTAAAAGGTGGAATTTGGGGCTGAACCAAACAGGGGGGCTGCCATGAGAGCACTCGTTCTGTGCTTGCGGCAGCAAGCACGTGCTCTCTGGGTTCGGCTAACCCAATGTGGTCCCGCTGCCCAGAATGTGCTTGCGAAGGGACAGCACGGATGTCGTCATTGTCTCCTTCAGACTCACTGGAAGAGGTGTCGTCAGATGGGACTCCGCCGACTGAAAAATCACTCCCAGAATCTGCCCCATTGTCCTCTCCCTCAGATGCTGTCTCAGTGTCTGCTGTCTCAGTCTCTGAGCCTACATCAGAACTGTCCTCCATAACCCGAGCTAGGGCTTGATCAGCAGTCATCCAACGAGACGCGATCTCTGCAACTGGCTAAACTGTCCCTCTAAATTACTATCCTATGTAGAAGGCAGATAGTCACAAAATTGCTTGTTGGTATGTTTGTTGTGTACAACAGGAAATGTCGTCACCTTACCTTCGCTTCTTCTCCAATTCTGCAGATTCTCTGAAAACACTGAAAAAAACAAAAAAAGAATGTATTACTTCACCTTACCACACACCCTGTGCAACAGTCATTTTTGGTGCTCTGCCTCCCATTACCTCCTCTTCTAATTCCCTCAGTACTATCCAGCAAAACTGCCACTACAGAAAAGACATGCATGCATGCATATTGTGTATATATATATATATATATATATATATATATATATATATATATAATAATATATATATATTTATATGTTTAGAAACAAAGTGGTTGAAGGGTTGCTGGGCGGCACACTCCACTGCCGGTGCCCAGTGACAGGGAAGACCAATCTAGAAATTATCTAATGCCGAAAAATTTCACCGCACTCCATGAAGTACAAATAAACGTGTATTTTATTGCAGTCAATAACCACCAACGTGTTTCAACTCACCAAGGAGTCTTGATCACGGTCCTCGTGGAGTGCGGTGAAATTGTTCACCATTATAAAACAACACACACAAGAATAACAAGCATTTACAATGCAATGGGTCTCGCATCTGCTCGAGTTAGAGCTATTAGCGTTATAAACTCCTAACCCAACTTTTCTTGCCACATAAATTGATAATTTAAAGTTAAACTCTTTCACATAAGAGAGCCGATTCACAGCGCCATGGCCACCATGAGCATCATGTGAAGAGTTACACAAAAGGAAAAGAAGTTCGCTCGCAGTTAAACGTAACAGCAAAAGTGCAATTAGCCATGTACCAGGGGAGATGGCCAAGGCGGTAGCAAAACCTCCCCAAGGAGGGACAAAGGTAAATCATTTTCCAATGCCATCAAAGGAGTGGTAGTGATGGGCGTGAGGTGGGTGTTGTTAGAAGCCCAGATACACACCAACAAGTCAGAAAAGCAGCACATGGACGCTGCAATGCTTGTCCTGAAAAAAATATATATATCTATCTATATATATATATATATATATATATATCTATATAGATATATATATATATATATATCTATATAGATATATATATCTATATAGATATATATATGTGTATACATATATACACATATATATGAGACTCATGTCACAAATCTTTTTCTTTTTATACATGTGTGCTTGCCCTCGGCAAAGCACACATGTATAAAAAAAAAAATGGCCCCATTGATGGTCACCCTAAGGGCTGACCACCAACAATTTGTTTTTTTTTGTTTTCTTTTACCCTGGGGGGGCGATCGGCCTCTCCAGGCAAAACTACGTTTTTTTTTTTTCCCCTGGGGTCGGCCCGTGTTCCAAGGGCCGACCCCGCCATTTTTTTTCTTCGTTTTTTTTTTGTGGGGGGCGCGATCGCCCCCCAAAACAGTGTAAATAATTTAAATATTGCCGGGGAGGGGTGGCCCTTTTACGAGGGGGCCGACCCCCCCCAAAGAAGATCCCTGGTGCCTAGGGGCGTTTCCTGGCCGTGGATCGCAGCCGCGCTGCGATCCACGGCCAGGAAACGGTGCCAGGGAGGCATCGATGGAAAGGGGAGAGCCTCCCCTTTCCATCAATGCCTCCCTGGCATCTGGGGAGGCCGTTTTGGCCTTTGTTTCCCCACCGGAGAAGGAAAGAACGCCACTGGTCGTGACCCGCACCAGGGAGGGAGTGTGGGCGTCGGCCAGTGGCCGACGCCCGCATTCAACGGGTTAAATTATAAACAAACAAACAAAAAATAAATTCCATAAAACATGTAGTCCTTCAATCTTCTGCTCATTAGTTCCAAACAGTGTGGTTATCACCAATATTTTTGTGCTAAATCCACAGCAAAGAGATGGTTGCAACATCTAACACATCTTTATATCCTCTTTACTTTCATCCATATTTAAAGAAAGATGTGTTCAACAATCCTTATACAGCGTGTATACCTTCCTCGCAACCTCTCTTATATACCAAAGGTCTACGTGTTTTGGCCCACTTAAGTACGGGCCTCATCAGGAATAGGGGAGAGAAAAATACCTAATAAATACAAACAAAATAAATTACCAAACAAACAGCTTTAAACCATTAGAAACCTCCACCATGGAAATTCTATTAAGACTTAAAAACATGCATCGTGTAGCCACAGGCTGACCTCATTAGTAGTTTTGTGATTCTCGACTAAGTGATTGTCAATCAATCAAACAATCAATCATTTGGAAAGCGTGCTACTCACCCAATAGGGTCTCAAGGTGCTGAAGGGGGGGGTGGGAAGGAAATGCTACTGCTCGAATAACCAGGTCTTGAGGCATTTCCTGAAGGTCAGGAGGTCCTAAGTCTGTCCTAGGTGGGCGGGGAGGGTGTTCCAGCTCATGGCGGTGAGGTGGGAAAAGGATCTGCAGCATGCCAAGGCGTTCTGTATATGTTGTAGCTTCTTCTGTGGTTCCTGCATAGAGCGCGTTGCTTTAGTCCAGTCTGCTGCTGATGAGGGTGTGGGTGACCATCCTTCTTGTTTCGGTGGGGATCCATCTGAAGATCTTGCAAATCATGCAGAGGGTGTTGCAGCAGGAAGATGAGACGCATTGACTTGATGGGTCATGGTGAGCGATGAGTCTAGGATGAAGCCTAGATTGTGTGAGTGGGTTGTGGGTGTAGGTGCGGTTCCTAGGGTGGCTGGCCACCAGGAGTCATCCCATGCGGAGCGGTTGGAGCCGAGGATGGGGATCTCTGTCTTGTCTGAGTTAAGTTTGAGGCGGCTTTTCTCCATCCAGCTGGCGATGGCATGCAGTCCGTCGTGGAGGTTGGTTTGACAGTGGCGGGGTTCTTGGTGAGTGAGAGGATCAACTGGGTGTTGTCGGCATAGGAGACGATGTTAAGGTTGTGGGATCAGACGAAGTTGGAGAGCGGTGCCATGTAGATGTTAAAAAGAGCTGGACTGAGAGAAGACCCTTGGGGAATGCCGCAGATGGTCTTGGTGGCTTCTGACATGAAGGGAGGGAGGAGGAATCTCTGAGTTCTGCCGGAGAGGAAGGATGTGATCCAGTCCAGGGCCTTGTGGGCGGATCCCAGCGTCGTAGAGGCGAGTGCAGAGGGTGTGGTGGCAAACGGTGTCAAAAGCAGCAGAGAGGTCTAGCAGGATGAGGGACGCGGTTTCGCCTTTGTCAAGCATGTTCCTGATGTCGTCGCTTGCTGCGATGAGGGTGGTCTCGGTGCTGTGGATCTGGATTTGGAGATGTCCAGTGTGTTGTTGTTCAGGAAGCGGGTCAGTTGCCCATTGATGAGCTTCTCGATGACCTTCGCCGGGAAGGGAAGGTGGGAGATGGGTCAGTAATTCTTGAGGCCTTTGTCAAGCATGTTCCTGATGTCGTCGCTTGCTGCGATGAGGGTGGTCTCGGTGCTGTGGTTCTGTATTTGGAGATGTCCAGTGTGTTGTTGTTCAGGAAGCGGGTCAGTTGCCCATTGATGAGCTTCTCGATGACCTTCGCCGGGAAGGGAAGGTGGGAGATGGGTCAGTAATTCTTGAGGTCTTCGGGGTCCGCTTTGGGTTTCTTTAGCAGGGCGTTGACTTCAGCGTGCTTCCAGCTCTCCGGGCAGGTGGAGGTCTCGAAGGAGCTGTTGATGATCATGCGGAGTTTGGGGGCGATGACGGGGCTCCCTTTGTTGAAGACATGGTGGGGTCAGGGGTCGGAGGTAAATCCGGAGTGGGTGGTGCTCATGGTTTTGATGGAGTCCTCGTCATTGATGTGGGTCCAGGAGAGCAAGAGGTTGGTTTGGCTGGGGGCTCTGGGGTTGGTGGTGGCCGTGGTGGTAGTGGGGGGCAAGGAGTTGAAGCTGTCATGGCTTTCTGTGATCTTGCGATGGAGGAAGGTGGCGAGGGGGTTGCAGAGGTCTTGGGATGGAGGGGGGTCAATGGAGCATGACCTGGGGTTTGTGAGTTCTTTGACAATGCTGAAAAGCTCTTTGCTGTTGTGGGCGTTGTTGTCGATGCAATCTTTGTAGAAGGATCTTTTGGTGGTCCGGATGAGCTGGTGGTGCTTGCGGATAGCTGTCTTGTGGGCTGCGTGGTTGCTCTCTCTTGGTTTGTGGCGCCACTTCTTATCGATTTTCTGGTACTTCCGCTTGGAGGTCTGAAGGTCGGCAGTGAAACAGATGGCCTTGGTGCTAGTGAGGTTGTTGGTGGATTTCCTGAGCAGAGAAAGGGTTTTGGCGCAGTCATCTATCCAGTGTCTGAGGTTGAGGGCGGCGGTTTTGGGGTCGGTGGTGCTGGGTGGCACGGCCTGGGTGAGGATAGAGATCAGTTGGTCTTCCAAGGTCTTGTTCCAGCTGGGGTGGGGGATCTGTTGTGGGCGGTGGTGAGTGGCGGGTTTCTGGAAGGTGAAGTGGATGCAGCAGTGGTTGGTCCAGTGGAGTTCCGTGGTATAGGTGAAGGTGACGTTGCTGCTGGTGGAGAAGATGGGGTCTAGTGTGAGGCCGGCAGAGTGGCTGGGCATCATGACCAGTTGTTTGAGACCGAGGTTGGCGAGATTGTCGATCAGAGCAGTGGAGTTGCTGTTGTTGGTGTTCTCGAGGTGGAAATTCAAGTCGCCGAGGAGAATGTATTCTGTAGAGGCAAGGGCCTGGGTGCTGATCATGACGGCGATGGAGTCGCTAAACTGAGGTCAGGGGCATGGGGGCCTGTAGACAAGGGTTCCTCTGAGGGTGGTGTTGGTGTTGATGTGGATCTGGAAGTGTAAGTGTTTGGCGGCTTCGAGGGTGTCATCGGTGTTTGTTGATATTCTGATGGTGTTCTTATGGACTATGGCGATTCCTCCTCCCGGTCTGTTGGTGCAGTCTCTGCGGGTAATCTTATAGCCTTCGGGGATGGCTATGGCGATATCAGGTTACGAGGAGGGAGTCATCCAGGCTTCGGTGAGGAAGGCGACGTCTGGGGAAGATGAGGTGAGTAAGCCCCATAGTTCAACGGTGTGCTTGTGGACGGTGTTGGTGTTGAGGAGAATGCAGCTGAGGTGGTTGTGTGTGGTTCTGGTGTGGTGCTTGGCGGCAGGTGAAGCTGCAGACCCGAAAGGTGAAGAGTCCGTCAGTAAATTTAGAAGCCACTCGGGTGCCTAATCTTTTGTGCGGGTATTACATTCCATGTAAAGTCAAAATATAGTGCTACCACATCTTGTACCCCGGTTTTAGAATACAACACATATGCCTGTATTCAGACATTTTTTGTCATACTTGACTGAAAACATCTATTTCCTAAAGAACAAAACCAAATACAAAATACCGCTTAAAAGTTGCTCTGCTTAAGCTAAGCTAAAGTGTCCGTGTTCCTCAGGACTTACTTTCATCTCTACCAAGCGTTACGTCATGGGTCTGCTTAAACCCATCAATATGTCAAGCGTTTCTTGCCTGAAGGGAAAACCCCGGCCCTTCAAGTGTGAGTTCAAAACTTCTTCGAGTGGTCTTCCTGATTAGAGATGAGGCACTGCTAGTTAGCCTGAACCAGAAATTCGGATTGGGCCGTAGGGAGTACCTAACTAAAGCTGTCGGTTGCTCAAGCTTCAACCATTAAAAGGATAATCCCCATTTGGTGTGCTTATCTCTGAACAAATGTACTATTCATTATGGCAAATCCACCTCAGGTAGCAATTGCAGTCAGTGTGCGACCACCTCTTACTGCACATTTACTGGCATGTGGGCTAATGGCCCGGAGGGGTTCAATCACATTTGTTGTTGAGGCTCACCCATCCGATAGAACAGAACTTTTTTATTCTTGGGTCACATTTCCAACAGTTGAAGGGAACACCAATACATTTCATCACTATACACCTGCAAACGTACCTGCACAATAGAGAGCATATGCATATCTAGAAATACCTCTATCTTATCAAGAACATAATGATTGGCTTGATGGCGCCCTACCGCACACAATTTTACACGTTAGGTCAGGACCTCTAAGTAATGATGGTCCTACCTGGCCTTTATTGGCCACTTATACACCTCACCCTGCTGCAGCGAACCTAAGGGTAGCTGAAGTCCGCCGCTTATACGCTGAGCTGCCGGAAATATATAGACAATTAGCACAGTTTGTCATGCAAACATTAAACACAAACCCAGCACGTGTCGCACCAGTGCAACCACATGCAGTAACGTCAGGTAATAATCCTGTGACTGTACATTCGATCATAGGTAAAGTACCCACCCAATGAGAAGAAATTCCATTTTGGTTAGCTCAAAAAATAAATGCACTGGAAGCAGTATTTTCTCAGGATAAACACAGGATATTAACTATGTGTTTGCCATTTGGGATGGTTCCTACTATAGACAACTGTAATATATGGGGCATGAGATTTGCCATGATCTATACTACTGCACACGCTACCCTGACACTTGCCAATTTAACAGAAGTGTTGAAACAAATTCATGACTAATATGGGGCTGCCCAGGCCCTGGACTTTGGGATGCAACTAATGGCCAACTTTGCCACAGTATCCTCAATTATATTAAGTAACCTTAAAGGGGAAGCGGTAGCACTGGCAGTGCCCATGTGGCTCCGGGATGTTCCTCCACAGGATCAAGAACGTGAGCTGCCAAAGATTATCGCGGAAACCTTCTCTAGTATTGGTCGAGATAGTCTGGGGGACAGACCAACAAAACCACAATTCAAAGGTAAATCTAATAAAGATTCTACCAAGCAACTCCTGAGGGTACTAAGAAATGCTGGGAAAAAAAACAACAAACACCTAACAAAGAAAGGGGAGCAGCTCCACATACTGAGACCCCACAGAATATATATAATCTCAGAAATAGAGATAATATAAAAACGCCTGACAGATATCAATATACTGATACACGCCAATCTTGTTCCTTTCAGGACTCACTGGAAAAACGTACTGAGAGAGGTGGGCAGTCAGAGCAAAGAACTGAGTAGGTGAAGCCGAGATTGGAATCGCAACGCTTTTTTGCTTATGCAGGGTCATTCATGATCTTTTTGCCTCCTATTTTTTCTGACCTGTTTCTGTTGGCTTTTGAACTCCGAGCACTTTACCACTGCTAACCAGTGCTTAAGTGCTTATGCTCTCTGTGTAAAATGTATATAATTGGTTCATCCATGATTGGCATATTTGATTTATTAATAGGTCCCTAGTACAGTGTACTAGAAGTGTCCAGGGTCTGTAAATCAAATGCTACTAGTGGGCCTGCAGCACTGGTTGTGCCACCCACATAAGCAACTCTGTACTCATATCTCAGACCTGCCACTGTAGTGTCTGTGTGTGCAGTTTTAACTGTAAACCTTCCCATTTCTCACATGTAAGACACCCCTAAGTTAGGCCCTATGTAGCCCCAAGGGCAGGGTGCAGTGTGTGGTTAAGGTAGGACATATAGGGGGTCATTCTGACCTCGGCGGTAAAAGTCGCTTACCGCCGGCCAGAAGGCCGCCATAACACCGCCGCGGCCGCGGTAAACCGCCACGGTCATTCTGACCTGCAACTGGCAAACCGCCAAAAACCCGACATCCACAAAAGTCCGCGACACCAAAGGTCAGCGGGAAACTGGCGATGACCAAACCTCCACCGTCACGCCAACAGAAATACGCCCATACCATTCCGACCCACAAATCCCCGCAGCGGTCTTTCAACCGCGGTATTCCATTGGCGGTACACACCGCCGAGGTCAAAATACACACACCTTTACAAAACACTACAACATTGGATAATTCAAAATACACACACCTGAGACACATACACACACCACTCCCACACACCCAATTAAATATAAAACACACACCCACATCACCCACAAACCCCTACGACCACAATTGCGAGTGAACGACAGAGAGAGCACAGCATAGAGTACACCATCACACAGAGGCAAATCACAACATCACCCACACAATTTCCACGCACAAAACACCATGCACCACAACACTCACCACACTCTACAACACATACACCACCCCTCACCTCATCCACACCACCCCATGGCACCCCAAAGACACCCCAGGTTCTCTGACGCAGAACTCAGGGTCATGGTGGAGGAAATAGTTCGTGTAGAGCCCCAGCTCTTCGGGGCACAGGTGCAGCACACCACCATTGCCAGGAAGATGGAGCTATGGCAAAGAATAGTGGACAGGGTCAACGCTGTGGGACAGCATCCACGCAATCGGGACGACATCAGGAAGCGGTGGAACGACCTACGGGGGAAGGTGCATTCCATGGTATCAAGGCACAACATTGCGGTGCAGAAGACTGGCGGCGGACCCCCACCTACTCCCCCAGAATTCACAGCATGGGAGGAGGAAGTCTTGCACATCCTGCATTCTGAGGGCCTCGCAGGAGTAGGCGGAGGAATGGACTCTGGTAAGTCAAATCTTCACTACTCCATTCCCCCCACCCCACCTGCATGCCAAATCATACCCCCACCCCCATCACACCAACTCCTTGCAAATGGCTCACCATCACATCCCACCCATCCCAAAACCTAGCCCTGCATGCGTCCCCAAAGCATGGACACCCATCCCCAAAGCATGCCCACTGCACACACCCATCACCCCCACAAGCCACCGTCACAAAAGCCCCCACAAGGGAATGCCAGCACTGGGGGACACGGCCACCGACCCATTACACAAAATGCCACACACAGAAGCAATAACCATACTCTTATACCCCTGCAGGACCCGAACGCCACCACACCGCCACGGAGGGTCCAGAGATGTCCATCCCACCCCCAGAAGAGGCCCCCAGTGATGACAGCAGCTCTGTCTCCCTGGACCCTGATGACCAGCCCGGCCCATCGGGGACCTCAGGACAGTCGGTTCCCCACAGACAGCCACAGGCTACACCAGACCTAACCCCCTCTGGGAACACCAGCACAGCTCCCACCCAGCGGGCCCATGCCTCTGTCTCCAGGACACGTCAATCAGCGGTGTGTCCACCACTACAGGGCACCCAGGTTGACCCACCACCCCAACAACAACAGGGACCTGGGGCAGTGGTAGTGGGCACACCGTCCAGGGGACAGAGGCCCAGGGAAACAGGGCAACTGGGAGGGCTGCTGTGCGACAGGGGGGGACAGGCCCAGGGAACCGACTCTCCAAGAGGCCCTCTCCTCTATCATGGGAGCATACCACCACTCCCAGGAGACGATGGCTACGGTACTGGCCAGGTTCCAGGAGATCCAGGTCATGCAGGAGCAACAGTACATGGGGTTCAGAGAGGAACTGAGGAACATTAGTTCCGCAATGGGGACCATCGTCGTGGCCCTAACCCAGATAGTCACCACATTGTGGGACCATGTGGCACCACAAAGGGCCCCTGTCACTAGCCTGGACCAAGAACAGCCTACCACCTCCGCCGGCGCTAGTGGACAGGAGGCCCCCACACAATGACAGGCCACCAGAACCACACCTCCTGCAGAAGAAGAACCACCCCGCAAGCGGAACCTGAGATCTCACAAGAAGACAGAGTAGGATTGCAAGACCCCCGCCAGAAAACAATACCCCCTGATGTCATCCCACTGTCCCACATTGTCACCCTGTCCAACCTTGAACTGCCCCTGCTCCATCCTTCCACAGGCATATGGACAATGCACCTGTGCGACTGAGAACTGGACTCTGCCATGGACATTACTCCACCATCACCCATCCCTGTTTTACAATCATGTTCCTTAAATTTAGCACTTGAATTAAATCACTTCTTGCACTAAAAAAATCTGCAGTCTGCTTGTATTTTGAACAAATGTATTAGACATAACGGTGCCAAAATGTGCGGTTACATTGTGATGACAACATACCACTGTCACACAGCTGTAGTCCATGGTCAAACAAAGCAGAGGTCACGCAGTGGGGCCCACACCTCTGAAAACGGAAGGGAAAGTCACAACTCAGTTATCAGGAACTGGAGGGGAACTCAGACAGTAGAGAGGCAGGAGACTTTAAGTAAATGTAAAATGGCGTGGTTGATTCGTACCTGTGTGCTACTGAAAATACTGTTGTATCACTGTGTCCCTGTTGTCTGTGTCGTCTCCGTCGTCCTCCTCCTCTTCACTCTCCACAGGCTCCACAGCTGCTACAACACCACCATCTGGACCATCCTCCTGCAGGAAAGGCACCTGGCGTCGCAAAGCCAGGTTGTGAAGCATACAGCAGGCCACAATGATATGGCACACCTTCTTTGGTGAGTACATTAGGGATCCCCCTGTCATATGCAGGCACCTAAACCTGGCCTTCAGGAGGCCGAAGGTTCTTTCTATAATCCTCCTAGTTCGCCCATGTGCCTCATTGTAGCATTCCTCTGCCCTTGTCTTGGGATTCCTCACTGGGGTCAGTAGCCACGAGAGGTTGGGGTAACCAGAGTCACCTATTAGCCACACACGGTGTCTCTGTAGCTGTTCCATCACATAAGGGATGCTGCTATTTCGCATGATGTACGCGTCATGCACTGACCCAGGGAACTTGGCATTTACATGGGAGATGTACTGGTCAGCCAAACAGACCACCTGGACATTCATAGAATGATAACTTTTTCTGTTCCTGTACACCTGCTCACTTCCACTGGGGGGAACCAAGGCCACATGGGTCCCATCAATGGCACCAATGATATTGGGGATATGTCCAAGGGCATAAAAATCACCCTTCACTGTAGGCAAATCGGCCACCTCAGGGAAAACAATGTAGCTCCGCATGTATTTCATCAGGGCAGACAACACTCTGGACAAAACCTTAGAAAACATAGGCTGAGACATCCCTGATGATATGGCCACTGTTGTTTGGAATGATCTACTTGCCAAAAAATGGAGTACTGACAGAACCTGCACCAGAGGGGGAATCCCTGTGGGTTGGCGAATGGGGGACATCAGGTCTGGCTCCAGCTGGGCACACAGTTCCTGTATAGTGGCTCGGTCAAGTCTGTATGTAAGTATGACATGTCTTTCTTCCATTGTCGACAGGTCCACCAGCAGTCTGTACACGGGAGGATTCCTCCATCTCCTCGCAAGTCCCAGCGGACCGTGCCTCGTAAGGACAACATGGAGCACAGAGTCAAGCAACCCACAGGTACGTAACCACAGCTTGCACATTACACGAATCGCTATGCATTGAATGGCTTGTATGAGTGGCAATGCAAGGCCTAGGCCTGTGTGACGCTGTAGAAATTCAGCCATGTGGGCCCTTGAAACGGCAGCTGCCTGACCTGTGAAGTGTGACAATGGGATGTGAGGTCAAAGCGCTGGCGTGGCACACCGTGGCGGTAGGCGGTCGAGGACCGCGGCGCAAAGCAGCATTGGTTAACATTGAACCCTATGGGTCTCAGCAGCCAATGACGATGTGCGCCGGCGGTCGCGGTACGCACCGCCGCGGTACGCACCGCCGCGGGCGTGACCGCCATTTTCTACTTGCTTAATCGCTCGAGACCTGATCATCCACAGGAGAGGACCTATACTGCAAGTGCTGCTGTGAACTAGGTCTGGAAGAGACAATGGCTGCTGCGACTGGGGAAAGGGCCCCTGCCTTCACATCTGAGGAATTGGATAAACTTGTTGATGGGGTCCTCCCCCAGTATACGCTACTCTACGGTCCTCCAGACCAACAGGTAAGTACACTGGGAGCACGTAGTATGGGCTATGCCTGTGTTGAGTGGGGTGGAGGTAAGATGGTGGGGAGGGGAGCGAATGAGGAGTGCAACGCACGACAGATGAGAGCATGTGCCACATGGCAAGGTTGGGGAGGGGGGGCCGCGCACATCGACCATGCAGAAAAGTGATGATATTTCTTTTTCCACCCTGTCCATGTCACATAGGTCAGCGCCCTTCAGAAGATCGACATTTGGCGTGCCATCGCCAAGGACGTCCGGGCCCTGGGGGTCCACAACAGACGGGGCACCCACTGCCGCAAGAGGTGGGAGGACATCCGCCGCGGGAGCAGAAAGACCGCCGAGGCTCTGCTGGGGATGGCCTCCCATCGTAGGAGGGGTGCCAGTCGTCAATTGACCCCCCTGATGTCCCGGATCCTGGCGGTGGCCTACCCCGATTTGGATGGGCGCCTGAGGACATCACAGCAGACACAAGGGGTGAGTATCAGCACATTCCGCTATATTAGCGCACAGTGGAGGCATCTGGGTGGGGGAGGAGGGCTGTGGCTATCTCTAGGCCAGGGCGGGTTCTGTAGGCTAGGCCCCTCCGTTAGACATGGCCCAGTGCCCCCGCCCCCCACCTCTGTAGGGTGCTAAGTACAGCTATCCATGGCCCGGGCTCACCTATGTGTGCATTTGTCGTCCATAGACTTGTAGGCCAAGTCACTAGAATTGAGTAGTGTACCCCGAGTGCACGGCATAGTGCAGGGGGCTTCTGTGTCTGTCCTCTCCGCCAACGGTGCTGCCAATGAATGCACTCAACATGTCTTTCTTTCTTCTCCCCCCTTTTTTTTTGGTTTTCCTGTTCATGTGTGCATTAGCATCATCAGGCGGAGGAGAAGTGGCAGCGGCGCACAAGGGAGCTGCATCTCACATGGCCCCAGAGGGCCCTGCAACAGACTCTGACTTAACCAGTGAGACGGAGGGCGAGGGGGGCTCCACAACGGGGACCCGTGGAGACGTCAGCGACACCGACACGTCCTCGGAGGGGAGCTCCCTTGTGGTGGCGGCAACATCCGTGCCCACCGCAACAACAGGTACAGCCGCCACCCAGCGCACCAGCTCCGCCCTCCCAGCAGCCCCTCAGCTTTCGCCCCGTGCCCGCTCTGCCAGGAAGCCGGCCATCTCCTTCGCCCCTGGCACCTCAGGTCCTGCCCCAGTTACCCCTGCTGCCCTCAGTGCGGAGATCATTGACCTCCTCCAGACGCTCATTGTTGGGCAGTCTACCCTTTTGAATGCCATCCAGGGGGTGGAAAGGGAGGTGCATCGGAGCAATGCATACCTGGAGGGCATTCATTCGGGTCAGGCTGCCCATCAGCGATCGTTCAACGCTCTGGCCTCAGCACTGACGGCAGCAATTGTCGCTGTGTCTAGTCTCCCCCCTCCAACTTCCTCAACCCAGTCCCACTCCCCTGTTCCTCTGCCTATCCCAGACACACCTACAGATCAGCCTGCACACACCTCAACACCCAAGGGCAGCTCATCCAGACATAAGCACCACAGATCACACAAGCATTCACCCAAGCAACATCCACATGCAGACACAGCAACACCCACTGCCTCCACTGTGTCCCCCTCCTCCTCGTCTTCCTCCTCCCTCCCTGTGACGTCTCCACTCACACCTGCATGCACACCACCATCAGCCAGTACGTCCATCACCACCACACCCACCAGAACAGTCCGCACACGTGCAGTCACCACCCCCACTACCATTTACACGTCCCCTGTGTCCTCTCCCAGTGTGTCTGTCACCCCCTCTTCCAAACCCCACAAACGCAGGCAGCCACCCACCCAACAGCCATCCACCTCACGACAGCCTCCGTCACAAGCACCTGCACCCAAAGACAGCACACTTGACTCTCCTACAACCACATCCTCTTCCTCCACTCCCATACCCACTACAACTACCCGTCCCTGTCTTTCTAAATTGATTTTCCTTTCCAACCTTGACCTCTTTCCAACAACTGACCCACCCCCTCCATCTCGTAAGACTCCAACCAGCACCTCAGCCACCACAAGCCCTGCACCTACTAGGACCATCGTTCAGGGCTATTGGAGTCCACCAGCTCCTAGGGCAGGAATATCGGCCAGCAGCAAGGGGACAGCCAGCCCACCCCCTGGGAAAAGAAGCAAAAAAGGCAAGGGCCGGCGCCACAGGCCTGAGACGGCTGCCCCCAAGGACACCCGCCTTGCACCGTCACCTGGCCCATCCACCAAGGGAGGCAAGGGCCCCAGAGATTCTTCCAAGGAGGGCAAGGGCCCCAGAGATTCATCCAAGGGAGGCAAGGGCCCCAGAGATTCTTCCAAGGGAGGCAAGGGCCCCAGAGATTCTTCCAAGGAGGGCAAGGGCAGCAGGGTGAAGAAGTCCGGCAGCAGGCGAGCTGCCCAGGAGGGCCCCACCAGCCCCATTTGGGGTGTGGCGGAGGACACCCCCGGGCCCAGGAGTCCAGCACAGTTGGGCCCCGCAAGCGATAGGTCGGATGGCGACTGAGCGGGAATGATTGCCCAGATCTGGTTCCCTAGGAACACAAGACAAGCACCGCTGAACAGGGCCCCGCCAAGAGAAGCACAGCTGAACAGGGCCCCGCCGTGAAAAGCACCGCTGAACAGGGCCCCGCCGTGAGAAGCACCGCTGAACAGGGCCCTGCCGTGAGAAGCACCACTGAACAGGGCCCCGTCGTGAGAAGCACCGCTGAACAGGGCCCTGCCGTGAGAAGCACCACTGAACAGGGCCCGCAGTGATAAGCACCGCTGAACAGGGCCCCGCCGTGAGAAGCACCGCTGAACAGGGCCCCGCCAAGAGAAGCACCGCTGAACAGGGCCCCGCCGTCTCTGCACCGCTCCGCTGGGCCCTTCCTGTCATGCACCGCTCCGCTGGGCCCTTCCTGTCAAGCACTGCTCCGCTGGGCCCTTCATCTCAAGCACCGCTCTGCTGGGCCCCGCCGTCTCTGCACCGCTCCGCTGGGCCCTTCCTGTCATGCACCGCTCTGCTGGGCCCTTCCTGTCAAGCACCGCTCCACTGGGCCCTTCCTGTCAAGCACCGCTCCGCTGGGCCCTTCATGTCAAACACCGCTCCGCTGGGCCCCGCTGTCTCTGCACCGCTCCGCTGGGCCCTTCCAGTCAAGCACCGCTCCGCTGGGCCCTTCCTGTCAAACACCGCTCCGCTGGGCCCCGCCGTCTCTGCACCGCTCCGCTGGGCCCTTCCTGTCATGCACCGCTCCGCTGGGCCCTTCCTGTCAAGCACCGCTCCGCTGGGCCCTTCCTGTCAAGCACCGCTCCGCTGGGCCCTTCATCTCAAGCACCGCTCCGCTGGGCCCCGGCGTCTCTGCACCGCTCCGCTGGGCCCTTCCTGTCAAGCACCGCTCCGCTGGGCCCTTCCTGTCAAGCACCGCTCCGCTGGGCCCTTCATCTCAAGCACCGCTCCGCTGGGCCTTTCATCTCAAGCACCGCTGGCCCATTGGCAGGGCCGGATCTGTGTCGGGCAGGGCTTTACGAAGCACTCTGGGCACCATGCCTCCTCCATGACCAGTGGAGTCTGTAATCCACCAGATGGACTGTGGCTTTGCACTCCCCAGGATGGTACAGTGGGCAATCCACCCACTGAAAAGACTTGTGAGACTGTGGCTTTGCACTCCCCAGGATGGTACAGTGGGCAATCCACCCACTGTAGAGACTTGAGAGACTGTGGCTTTGCACTCCCCAGGATGGTACAGTGGGCAATCCACCCACTGTAGAGTCTTGAGAGACTTTGGCTTTGCACTCCCCAGGATGGTACAGTGGGCATGGAGGCCCCTCGTGGATCTGGCGTCGTGGACTCATGTGGCTGAGGTGCCCCCCCTTCCCTTCCCCCTGAGGTGCCTGTGGTTTTATTATCTGATGCCCCAGCAGTGTTCTCTCCAATGGAATTGGGTCTTGTGTGTGGGCTTTGCCCATGTGTTTATGCACATTGGCCCACGAACAATGGCATGTAGCCAATATGTGCTGGACTTTTAGACTATGTATACATTGTTCATGTTGTGATTTATTTGTTTTAAAAATCTCATATTTCACTTAAGTTCAAATATGCTTTAATATACTTCTATTTTAATGATCATTTTATTTTGACTTTGAATTATTCCGGGGGGTTTGGGGGGTGTAAATCTGACTTGTTGCTCTGCATTGTTGTGTGGGGATTTGAGGGGGGGATGTCGCGTATGTGTGTGCCCATAATCTTTTCTCCTCCCCCCTCCCCTGTGTCGTAGGTGTAGTACTCACGTTGTCTCCTGCGGCGGCGTTCGTGCTCCTGGTAGAGGAGCAGGTAGACAATCGCTGGTAGGATGTTTAATTCGGGTTCCATGCTGTCCAGACTCCTCGTGGAGTGTATAGAGATGAGCGTTTTCCCGTTCGTGGTCTGTTTCCGCCGTGTTTTTATCGGCGGGGCTTTCGCCCCGGAAAAGGTGGCGGATTGGTGGGTCGTGATAGGGTGGGCGGTACATTGTCTCCCGCCTGTCTGTTGGCGGTGACCGCTGCGCTGTTTGTTTGCCCCGCCGTGGCGGTCGGAGTGTTAAAGTGGCGGGCTGTGTTGGCGGTTCCCGCCAGGGTCAGAATTCCATTTTTTTTTCCGCCTGCCTGTTGGCGGGTTGGCCGCCGCTTTAACACCGACCGCCGAGGTCAGACTGACCCCCATAGTAATGTGTTTTATATGTCCTGACAGTGAAATATTGCTAAATTCGTTTTTCACTGTTGCAAGGCCTGTCCCTCTCATAGGTTAACATGGGGGCTACCTTTAAATCTGATTAAAAAGTGTAGATTCTCTTTGGGAACAGATGGACATGTGGAGTTTGGGGTCTCAGAGCTCACAATGTAAAAATACATATTTTAGTAAAGTTGATTTTAAGATTGTAAGTTTGACAATGCCACTTTTAGAAAGTGAGCATTTTCTTGCATATACCATTTCTGTGACTCTGCCTGTTTGTGGATTCCCTGTCTGGTTCAGTTTGACAGTTGGGCTGGATGGACATCACACTAGACAGTGACACAAAGGGAGCTGGGGTGTAGTCTGCATTTCCTGATGAGCCATCTGTGCTAGGAGGTCACTTATACCTGAAAGGGCTATGCTTCTCCTCACACAATGCAGTCTCCAACCCCCTGGTGAGTGTCTGGGGCCTGGCCTGGGCAAGGCAGGATTTCATAATCAAAAGAGACTTTGCTTTGAAGTAGGCCTACTTTAAAGGAGAAGATGGGTATAAGAAGGGCACCCAAAGAGAAGAGCTGAAGAGCTGAGGAAGAAGAGCTGCCCTGCCTGTGACTGTGGTATGTGGAGCTATGTTGCAGTTGCTGCTTCTGCCAGAGTAAGAGGGCAAAGACTGGACTTTGTGTGCCTTCCATCTTGAGAAGAAATCTCCAAGGGCTTGATTTAGAGCTTGCCTCCTGTTGTTTGAAGGCTCAGGGACAGCAAAGACTTCTTTATGCCAGCACCTTTAGTCTCTGGAGAGACTCCTACTCTGCCCTGTGGTGCCCATCCAGTTCCTGGGACCCTGATAGGAGAAGCTGGCAGCCTAAGAGGAGGAAATCCACACACAGGATGCTGTGTGGGGAAAAGATTGACGTGACTCCGATCTGTGGCTGAAGCAACGATGCTTTGTCGGCTCCGCGGCTGAAAATCTACACTTGCTGGAA
Source organism: Pleurodeles waltl (assembly GCF_031143425.1). NCBI lineage: Eukaryota > Metazoa > Chordata > Amphibia > Caudata > Salamandridae > Pleurodeles > Pleurodeles waltl. Next base: position 1,181,842,036 of record NC_090446.1, on the reverse strand, counting down.
ACGCAACTGAAGAATCGATGCATGGAGCAGGAGAAACGACGCACAGCATTGCTGATGGAGGCTGGGAGATTGCAACCCGTGCTGCATGGTTTTCAGATCATCGTGCAGCTGGATTTTCGACGCAAGCACCGCCGGGTGTGTAAAAACAACACAAGGCCTGCCTGGACCCGAGAGTGCTGACCGGATTGACACATCACTCTCCTGCAGAGAGAAGAAACAACGCGCCCGACCCGATGAAGGGAGAAACAACACAAAGGGGGTCATTCTGACCCTGGCGGTCAACGACCGCGGGAGCACCGCCAACAGGCTGGCGGTGCTCCCAAGGGCATTCTGACCGCGGCGGTATGGCCGCGGTCAGAAACGGAAAACCGGCGGTCTCCCGCCGGTTTTCCGCTGCCCTGAGGAATCCTCCATGGCGGCGCAGCTTGCTGCGCCGCCATGGGGATTCCGACCCCCTCACCGCCATCCTGTTCCTGGCGGTTGTGACCGCCAGGAACAGGATGGCGGTGAGGGGTGTTGTGGGGCCTCTGGGGGCCCCTGCAGTGCCCATGCCAAGGGCATGGGCACTGCAGGGGCCCCCGTAAGAGGGCCCCTAAAAGATTTTCAGTGTCTGCCATGCAGACACTGAAAATCGCGATGGGTGCTACTGCACCCGTCGCACCCTTCCCACTCCGCCGGCTCCATTTGGAGCCGGCTTCCTCGTGGGAAGGGGTTTCCCGCTGGGCTGGCGGGCGGCCTTCTGGCGGTCGCCCGCCAGCCCAGCGGGAAACACAGAATAACCGCGGCGGTCTTCTGACCGCGTAGCGGTATTCTGTTGGGGGAACTTTGGCGGGCGGCCTCCGCCGCCCGCCAAAGTTAGAATCACCCCCAAAGTCTTGCTTGGTAGTGAAATCGAGGCATCGCAAGTGCTTTTTGATTCACATTCGCCTGTGCTGGGTTATTTTTGACGCACCCAAGGTACATTTTCACTCTGACAGTGTTAGTGTGTGTTTGAAACTGCATAAATACTCTTTTTGCTTTTTATTGTAAACTTGACTTGTGTATTGTGGATTTTTGTAATTTTGGTCTTGTTTTCTTTAGATCAATATTTCCTATTTTTCTAAACTATAGTTGTGTCATTTTGTAGTGTTTTCATTACATTACTGTGTGTGTTGGTACAAATAATTTACACCTAGCACTCTGAAGTTAAGTCTACTGCTCTGACAAGCTACCAAGGGGGTAAGAAGGGGTTAGCTGAGGGTGATTCTCTTTTACCCTGACTAGAGTGAGGGTCCTTGCTTGAACAGGGGATAACCTCACTGTTAACCAAAGACCCCATTTCTAACAAGAAGTTTCTGTTAAATAAGAAAAGAAAACTCCCCAACAAAAACCCCAATTCAAAAAGGCAAAGGGGGAAGCAGTTGCAGTCTCACATGCCACTCAAGAGGAGGGCTCTATTGAAGAACAAGAAGTGGGCATTAGCGCCATTAGACAGCACGGCAGAGGTCACAATAGTTTTCCGGAATCTTCTAGAGCATAGAAGGAGACATTGAGCGCACAATTGATGCAATCTTTTGGGACTTCGAAGTAAACATCTATGATATTTTACTGGCCGAAAGGGATTGGCCACCTGAATTTGTCCGTACTTGCCCTTATGGGGAAGACGTTATTAAATCTTCCTTCTCGCCCCCTGTTCCTGAGGAGCTTGCAGAATCCTACACCATTGATTGGGCATTGGTGCAGACACCCGCATTATATCACAACCACATAGGATGGGATAAAGATTCCCCCTGTCATGTATTCCCTATTAAAAATCAACCCCAGCCACAACCCCAAGATCAAAAAAACATAATGCAAAAGCATATGGGAAATCCTCACACAACTGGAGTACCAGGGCGTAATCGAACCCTGTGTCTCACCCATGAATAATTCATTATTCCCAGTAGCTAAACTGGACCATTCATACAGAATAGTTTTAGACTACAGACATTTAAACGGTTATACATGGACATATGCTATGCAAAAGTCACATAGCACAGCACTCATGAACAACATAGTGCGTAAAAATCACAAAACAACACTGGACATTTCCAATGGTTTCTTCTGCCAAAATATAGCACCTGACAGTAGAGACTTAATAAGTTTCAGCACACTTGGCTCCCACAAAAATTCTGTCATTTACTCTAGGGGTACAAGAACAGTCCAGGGCTGTTCGTGGCTCATGTGACTTCAATATTGCACGACATTGACCCTGAAGCATTGTCCTATGAAGATGATATCTATCTTATGGATGATGAATTGATGCAACATTTAATGGGGGTAGCCCACATTGTTGTGGGATTTGCTGAGTTCGGCTACAAATGAAATTTAAAATGAAATTTCAAATTAAAAAAAATAGCCTTTCCTAGCGTCCTATTTCTGGGATATGAGCTATTGAGTGAAGGAAAGAGCCTAGTGCCACAATTCTTGGAAAAATGCACACAGTTACAACCTCCAAATACAACAAAAAAAACTGCAATCCCTATTGGGTTTCCTAAATTTTGGCAGAACTTGCATTCCTGATTATGCATCATGCATAAAACCTTTATATTACTTAATACGTCCTGACTTTTTAGGTAAATTTTGGACAGTCGAACACACATGCATTCTCATACATGTTTGCAGCACGACATTTACATACAAGGGAAAACAAAAAACATCTGGTCACAAGAGTAATTGCCTGAGCCATTAGTTTCACCTATGTAACTTTCAATGAGGGTGAGACAGTCCCGATTGCATACAAATCACATTTGTATTCAGCAGCAGAACAACGCTTTGCTCCCACTGAGAAAAGTCTCACTGTGGTTCAGATGGCCGTCATTAAAGAAAGACCTTTAGTCCAAGGCAAAAGCATTATTGTTGTCACTCCAATCCCATCCCTTATGGCTGTTAACAAAGCCAGCGTTCATCCACGTTGGATTCAATGGGCAACGTCTTTGACAACCACTGATGTAGATTACATTTTTGACCCAAAATCACAAACTCAAGAATTTTTGTACCATGAACTAGAATACCCAATTCCAGCGAGTACACTGCCTATTGATCAATATCAAAGAGTCATGTGTACTGATGACTCAGCGCAACCTGCAATTGGCACAAAACATCAGTACTCCTCTGCTTGTGCAGTCGTAAACGGCTATATGGAGGATAATATATTTTGTCCCCAACATACATTCACGCAAACCCTAGGGGATTGAACAGCACAATTAACAGAGCTCAAGGTTATGGAGATGGCACTGGAAAACACGGATCCTGCAAAGCTAACACTCAGCATCTGTGATTCGCACTATTGTGTCCAGTCATTCAATGAATACCTGCATTACTGGCGCCAGAATGGGTTCAGAGTTACTAAAGGCAACACCATCAAACACAGACTTCTGTGGTGGAAAGTAGCGTATCTGAAGGAAATGCTACCAAATGCCCATGTTGTACATACACTTAGACACCAGCACGTTGGAATACACATTGCTGGAAATACACTGGCTGATGAAGCCGCAAACTCAGCAGTAGCTACAGCTTCTGTTGCTGCAGTAACCCATTCAGGAACAAAATCGGACAATGGCATATAGGCTACCGTGAAAGCCACGGCTGAAGGCGTGCCCTATCCAAAGGCCATTCCTGCTAAATATTCCTACAGAATGGGAGGCTTCCTAGATGCCGAAGTACAGATACCAGGCGTGGGGGTTCGAGTAATTCCCAATAAAGACATAAGATCAGAGTTGATGAAAGCAGCGCATGAGGGGGTAGCATCTGCCCATGCGGATGTGGCCGCTACAATATCATTGTTGCAAGCACGTTATTGGTTGCCAAGCAGTATGTCCTTTGTTGTGACATCTGTCAACAAATTAAGGGTTCCACCGTCAAACACCTACCGCAGACACCCCTCCTAATTTCCAATAAACCATTACAATGTGTGTATTTGGACCACTGTGGTCCCCTAACACCGGACAGTGCATACAAATACATTTTAGTAGCTGTTGACTCTTGGTCCAGATTTCTATGGGTGTGGCCACAACGCTTGGCTGACGCTATGACTGTTTTGAAAGATTTGCGAGACTTTATCAGTACATATGCAGTTGCACCTTTGCACTCAGACCAGGGCCCTGCTTTCGGCTCAAGGGCATTCAGGGACACCATGGCCTCGTTAGGGGTCCAACTCCATTACTCGTCTCCATTTCATCCCAAGGGAAATAGTGTTGTGGAGCGACAAAACCGTGATTTAAAGCAGTCTTTAACAGCCACAGTCTTAGGTTCGTGTCATAGTTGGCTTAACCACCTGTATGGAGTCAGAGAGTACTTAACAATCTGCCTAGAAGGTCCCTGGGGAGGGTTGTACTTCATACAAGTGCCTGTTCAGAACTCTAATGTATGTTCCAGATCTTACGTAGAGGTGTCAGAAACACCCTTTGACATGAATGAACGTGCCACTTACAGGAATTACAACAGTTCTGTGACTACAACGCTTCTGCCAATCCTGTCTCCACAGGAATGAAGGATGTACCAATAACACCCACAAGCTGGATTCATAAGGTTGGGGATCTAGTACGTGAAAAGGTTGCTGTGAAAATGGAGTTGGCTCCTTCTTATTGTGCACCGGTCCCAGTCTTGGGAATACACGGTACCAGAACAGTCTTTCTACAACCGTTGAAAACCGCTTTGTACCTATCGACAATGTCAAGTTACACCGTGTGGCTGATCCTGCACAGCAGACCAAGAGTAACAGACAGTATTTCCCAAATCCCTCTCACTACTGGTCAAGGAGTCCCTCTACAAGTTTTAAGCAACGATGATGACACCTCTCTGAGCTTGGGGAGGGTGAAAAATGATCTTGCATTAGTTCCACTAACATATGTTACAACAAACAATACTGAAAGTACTGGTCAATTTGACACAAATTCAACCCAGACAGATGGCGTAATTTACTATGAACCGCGCGGGAGACCTCTACCAGTTCTCCTCCTACAAATATGGCTCCATCTTTTGCACGAATGGCTTCTGAATACTTTGCCGATGTCAATGACACCATTGCAGACTCATTTGCCTCTTCTACATCTGAATTACCAAAAATACGTAAGCTGATAAACTGGCTTAATACAAATTGCTTTATTTTCCCATGGAATTATCTATGACTCTCTTTGACTGTACTAGCTTTCCTTCTTTGGATTGGTTTTGTCAGAACATTCTTTCTAATCATATATTGTAATTTTCTTCCTGAAAGATCAACAGTTGAACTGGTGAATGAGATCCTAAAACCCCATTTTTCTTCTCACAGGTTCTGCAGAGACTTGTCTTTTGTGAACATTTCCGCTATACCAATTCTTGATGGGATTGTGTTTCATAACATTTGATATATACGGTCCGACAGAGGTCATTCAAATACCATATGTGTTTAAACTTTCAGCACTCCATATTCTAGTTTATAACAGTATACTAGCTATGCTATACCAGTACAATGTACTCCATATCACTCCATTCTACGACATACCATTATACTTTACTGTACTTTACTCATACTACATTACACCACTCCACTTGACTGAACTCCACCACATGAGACTTTGCCTCACTCTATACTACTATACAACAATCCACTCTATGCAGCACCACTTTTTCACACAAAACTGTACTCTATGCAACTCCAATCTACAACACTTTACAACACTGTATGCAACTCTCCGACATTTTACTCCTGTCTATACCACTTCACTCCACTATACATCACTGTACTATGCTATATGAACTGTAAAACATTCTACTCTACTCTATGATACTGTAGTGCACTACATGACACTGCATGCAACTCTTTGTATGCCACTGCACCCCACTTTACTCCACTCAAGTCTGACACAGTATTCCACTCTACTCCACTCAATGCCATTGCACTCTATAACACTGTATGACTATCCACTATAACACACACTGCAACACTGTACTATCCTGCACATCACTCCAGCCTATAAAAATCAACCAGAGTGTATGCCACGGTATTCTATTATAGTTTACATCACTTTCCAATACTGTACAACACTCCACTACACTCTACTGTACAACACAGTACTCCACTTTATGAACTTTACTCAACTGTGTGCTACACCACTCCACTCTACTGCACTCCGCGCCACTATAGTATATGACATGCCACTCTATGACACTTTACTCTGCTGTAAATTACCCCACTCTAGTATAGTCCACTACACTATACTCCACTTTACTGCACTATATCCCATTCTACACCACTGTATTATACCTACTCTATGCCCCTCCACTGTCTGACACACTACTCCATTGTATGCAACTCCACTCTACAACACTGTACTCACTCTGTGCCACTCTATGACACTCTGCTCCACTCTATGTCCATCCACTCTATGCCACTGTTCTACACTGTAGGACACTCAATGAGACACCACTCAACTTCTCTCTAGGATCTGCCACTCTACTATATGACTCAGCATTCCACTCTACAACATTCTTCTCCATTGTACTATGTGAGACTTCACTTGATGATCCAGGGAGAATCTTGGTTTCTTAAAAGATGCCACCCTCTCCATGCAGGACCCAGTAAAGGCCACTTGTGGCAATTGATTTGGCCTGCTGAGACTACTGCATAAGCTCTTCTGGTGGAATCTGATGAACGAGCAAAATAGAGTTGTTTAGGCATTGATTATGAGCAGGGTGGATTACGGCAATGTTCCATGCCTGGTAATGGTTGATTTGTTGTTTAATCATTTGCAGTCCGTTCAAAATGCAGCAGCCAGACTCATTTGTAACAGTACCTGCAACAGTTCAGTCTCTCTCTGTTTAAAATCACTTCATTGGTTGCCTGTATGCAAGAAAGTTAAATTTAAGCTGTTATGCCATGCCCATAAAGCATTGCATGATACTGATCCTGCTATTCTGCGTGGCTGAGTGGCTTTTTATAACCCTACATGAGAACTTCACTCAGAAAACCTTGCACTGGCTAGCACTAAGCTTATCAAAAAAGCCATTTAGCTACCAGTCATTGGAACTTGATGCCTATTGATCTTCATCTGACCTCGGACCTTGTTAGGTTCCTGAAGAGACTGAATGCCTTGCTGTTCCCCTATAATTAACTATGAGGCAGGATGCAATGTAGCAGGTGATCTATCGCCATGCTATCCCTCTGAAGATGAGTGCAGCACATTATAAATATAATAATAATAACAATAATAATACAAATAACAATAACAACAATAATAATATTAATAATAATAATAATGAGCAGAAGAAGAAGAAATATACTCTACTCTATGATATTCTACTTCACCCTCCTCCACTTTAAAACACTCTACTCCACTCCATGAATGTGTACAACACCCTGCTCTCCTGTTCCATACGTCATTTCACTGTACAAATCAATGCTCCAGTCTACAATACATGAGTCCACTGTATGAGACACCATGCCACTACATCATATAACACTTTACCACACTGTACAATACATTATTACACTCTACTCTGCTCCACTCTATTCCAACCTACAATACTCCAGTTCATGAGAATATAATTTACAACACTCTCTTCCACTGGACTGGACGACACACCACATAACAATTCTCCACTTGCGACACTAGACTCTAGGATTTGAATCACATTTTATTACGTTTTTAAAAAACACAAGTTCAACTACACAAACTTTAAAAATTCTAAAGTTATAGTTATAACTTTCATTTACAATGTATCCACCACTTTCAAATTCTTATAATTAGCAGACCTTGTTACACACTCTATTTTCAGCTCACTAAGCAGACAACATTATCTGTTTTTTTTCATTATATACATATACCTAGTGAGATGTAGGTATAGTGAGAGAGAATGAGACATTGATATATGTTTATATATATGAATATATAGATAGAGCTAGATAGAGATGGTTACACAGAAAGCTAGAGAGGGTTGCATAGATAGAGATGGATGCATAGATAGAGTGATAAGATAAAGGCAGATAGAAAGATTGACAGACAGATGGACAGAGAGAGATAGGACACAGAATTACATAAATAGATACAATTGCATTGATAGATATGCATACAGATAGACCAATTGAGTTGATAAGACCAATAGAGTGGATAGATAGATAGATAGATAGATAGATAGATAGATAGATAGATAGATAGATAGATAGATAGACAGATAGACAGATAGATAGACAGGTAGATAAACAGACAGGTAGATGAAGAGATGAGTAGACAGAAGGGTAGATAGACAAGCAAATATACAAGTTGATAGACAGAAGTGACATGACATACAGGAGTGCAGTTATAAATGCTCTTCATTGCTTCCATATTAGAAAGAAGATAACCTCCTAAAGCACTTTCAAGTAGACACAGGTGGTCATTACAACCCTGGCGGTCAGTGTTAAAGCAGCGGTAAAACCGCCAACAGGCCGGCGGTATAAAAATGGAATTACGACCGTGGCGGAAACCGCCAACATAGACAGCTACTTTAACACTCCGACCGCCACGGCGGTACAAACAAACACCGCGGCGGTAACCGCCAACAGACAGGCGGAAGACAATGTACCGCCAACAGAATTACAAGCCACCAATCCGCCACCTTTTCCGGGGTGAATTCACCGCAAACAAAAACACGGCAGAAACAGGACTTCGAAGGGAAAACGCTCACCTCTACACACCCCATGAGGAAACAGGATGCCATGGAACCGGAACTTCAGATACTCCCAGCCTTTATCTTCCTGCTCCTCTACCAGGAGCACGAAGGCAGGCGGCGAAGACCATTGTGAGAACTGCACCTACGACACAGGGGAGGGGGGAGAGAAAAAACAGTGACACACACACACGCAAAATGCAACACCCCCACCCCCACCCTCACCCACAACAGCACACACACCAGTACATATTGATACATCACAGTTACACCCCCCAATCCCCCCTGGAAGAATGCAAGGACAAAAGGAAATGAGTCGAATGAATGTAATATATTAAAATACAGTAATCAAAAATATTTACATATATACACATTTACACTATGAACAATTATATACACCAAGAACACAAGTCCAAGGGATTCCACCATCATAGTCCGTGGACCACTGGGCCCAAAAGGCATGGGCGAGGCCCACACTCAATACCCGAACAAGACGGAGAAAACACTGCAGGGGCATCAGATAGAAATATAACAGGCACCTCAGGGGGAAGGGAAGGTGGGGGGCACCTCAGCCGGATGAGTGCACGACGCCAGCTCCACGAGGGGGCTCCATGCCCATTGATGTATCCTGGGGAGTGCAAAACCACAGTCTCTCAAGTCTCTCCAGTGGGTGGGTTGCCCACTGTTCAATCCTGGGGAGTGCAAAGCCACAGTCTCTCAAGTCGATAACAGTGGATGAGTTGCCCACTGTTCAAACCTTGGGAGTGTAAAGCCACAGTCTCTCAAGTCGATAACAGTGGGTGGGTTGCCCACTGTTCAATCCTGGGGAGTGCAAAGCCACAGTCTCTCAAGTCTCTACAGTGGGTGGGTTGCCCACTGTTCAATCCTGGGAAGTGCAAAGCCACAGTCCCTCGAGTGGATAACAGTCTCCACTGGTTCTGGAGGGGGCTTGGTGCCCAGAGCGCTTCATCCTGCCAAGGACAGAGGTAGTGGATGTAACTCTCCACTAGTTCTGGAGGGGGCTTGGTGCCCAGAGTGCTTCATCTTGCCAAGGACAGAGGTAGTGGATGTAACTCTCCACTGGTTCTGGAGGGGGCTTGGTGCCCAGAGTGCTTCATGCTGCCCGTGGCGGCCTCAGCAGCGTAGTAATCATTGGGGCTCACTGTCCTGCGGTGGTGCTGGCGGTCTTGTCCTGGGCAGCGGGGCTGCTGGTGGTCTTGTCCTGGGCAGCGGGGCTGCTGCTGGCAGTCTTGTCCGCCGTGCTGATCTTCCCAGACTTGCCGGTTTTAATGTGCCCCTTCCCCAGCTTGGATGGTGTCGCAGCTGTCTCCACACTCCCAACTGTACACCTGGGAGCGGCTTTGGTGGCTGATTTCTTTCCCCTCTCCCGCCGGGCACTGGCCAACTTTTTATGCTTGACAGGTGGGGGACTGTCCGTACTCTGGCTCCTTGCCACACTGGCTGCCCTGCTGCCTGGTGCACTCCATAATCCGGTGACTACTGGCACCACTGGTCCCGCCGATGTTGTGGCTGAGGTCCTAGGTTGGGACCTGGAGAGTCGGGCTCTAGGAGGCTGAAGGGGTGGGGGAGGTGAGGGAAAGATGTCAAGGTTGGCCAAGAAAAGTTTCTTAGGAACACTGGGACGGGTAGCTGGAGGGGGTTTGGGAGTGGAGGAAGAGGTAGTGGTTGTAGGAGGTGTACGTTTGCTGACTTTGGGTGAAGGTGCATGGGCTGGAGTCTGTTGTGAGGTGGATGGCTGTTGGGTGGGTGTGTGGCTGCGTTTGTGTACTGTTAGAAATGTGGTTTCTGGTTGGCTAGGGTATTCACCTCAGCCAGGCAGAACTTACCCACTCTAGTCAGGGCAAGGGAGTTACACGTCCAAGATAATCCCTGCTCACCCCCTTGGTAGTTTGGCACAAGCAGTCAGGCTTAACCCAGAGGCAATGTGTAACGCGCTTGCACAATACACACAACACACGTGACACAATATCCCCACCACAAAGGAAACACAACACCAGATTATATGAAAATATACTGTATTGTACACAAGGCAATCATCAGATCAAACATCACATATCAGTACTAACCTGCTACCTTAGCAGTTGTCAGAACGTTACACATTAGTTACTCTGCAACCTAGCAGTAGTCACACATAACACACAGGTTACTCAGTATTCTGCAACATAAGCAGTAGTCAGGAAAATACGTTATTACAGCACTTGTCATAAGAATATCATAAAATGCCCATAGTAGGAACATTAGAAAACTATGGCAAGTTAGAAAAACATATTCGCAAGCATGTCCATAAAAGGAACATTTGCACACACATATGTAAAAACATCAAACGCAGGTAGGTAATATATGAATCAAACAAAAGTCTGTAGAAAGAACTTTGGATTGCAACTATATTGGTCCTTTAAACAGTACCTGGTTGGATGAAGGCACCTCCAGTGCCTAGAAGGCGAACAATGGGGCCCCCGGTGCTCCTATGCGCAAAACGGGGGCCTCCCTTATACTCTGGGGTCAGAGGAGGGCGACATGCACCTCCTCTCTTTTATAGACAGGCCCCTCCGGGGACTGTGATTACTGGGGGCCCCCCAGGGCCTCAGCCGGCCCTCACAAGGGGGGCCAAAGCCAGCAAAAACAACTAAGGGCAGGAGGGGGGCACCACGCACCCCCTCCGGTTTAATGACAGGCCCCTCCCGGGACCCGCGATCTCTGGGGGCCCCCTGGGCCTCCACTGGCCCTTCCACCAAGGTGGGGGGCACAATAATGCCCGTTTTACCTAACAGCAGAAAAGGAGCATCCTGCTCCTAACGCAAGGGCCAGGGGAAAGGGGGCACTCCCTGCGCCTTCCCCTGGTCCTGCCGTGAAGCCACAAGAAGATTGGACCCCTCCTGGGGCCCGAGCAGACACTCGCCTGCACCCGATGTGGTGCGCAAGTGTTCTTCCAGCTTCCCGGGCCGCTGCGGTGATCTTATTTAAAGGGGCACAATGCAGCCAGGAGCCTACGAGCTCCCAAGGCTCCATAAGCGTGCTGCAAACCATGGAGAAGCACCCTTCGTAAAAAAATTGATTCAGGGGTCAGGGGCCACAGCACCCTGCCCCTGGGGAGCAGAATCTTAAGACAAGGTCCTCAGGTGGAGGGCCCAGCTACAGGGCAGCACAAGGGAAAGGCAGCACGTGGCAAGTCCTTCACAGTGACCAGGCAGGTCACAGGTCAGCACAGCAGCAGCAGTCCATGGCGGTTCCTGGTGAGTCCTTTCAGCCTTTGGTGTCCAGTTCCAAGATGATTCCAAGAGTCTCCAAATTGTGGGGAAAATTCCCCTGTACTTATAGTCAGTTCTTACAGTGTTTTACAATGGTAGGGAGAGGAGGTTCCAGCCAGTTACAACTGGTTCTGGGAGTGCCCCCTCTCTCCTTTCAGCACAGGCTCCAAACATCAGTGGGGGGTTAACAACCCTATTGTGTGAGGCCAGGGCACAGTCTTTACAAATACAGGTGTGCCCCGTCTCTCCCTTCTCTCAAAAAATACACCCACACCAGTAAGCAGCATTTATTATCACCATCACAACCATACCAAACACGCCTAGGCTACCCCTCATAAATCAGACTATACCCCTTACACATAAGGCAGGGCATTTCTAATGCAATCCTATGAGAAGGCAGCACTCACAGCAGTGAGACACCAAGTTAGGCTGTTTGTCACTACTAGGACAGGCCATGCAATATGGCACATGTCCTGCCTTTCTACATACATGGCACCCTGCCCATAGGGCTAGCTACGGCGTACCTTAGGGGTGACTTACATGTAGTAAAAGGGGAGTTCTGGGCCTGGCAAGTAAATTTAGATGCCAGGTCCCTGTGGCAGAAAACTATGCACACAGGCCCTGCGCTAGCAGGCCTGAGACAGGTTTTAAAGTCTACTTCAGTGGGTGGCGCAAGCAGCGCTGCAGGCCCACTAGTAGTATTTAATTTACAGGCCCTGGGTATAGAGATACCACTGTACAAGGGACTTATAGGTAAATTAAATATGCCAATTAGGTATAAGCCAATCATACCAACTTTAGATGGGAGAGCACCTGCACTTTAGCACTGGTCAGCAGTGATAAAGTGCTCAGAGTCCTAGAGCCAACAGCGAGAGGTCAGAAAAACCAGGAGGAAGGAGGCAAAAAGACTGGGGATGACCCTGCGTAAGGTAAAAATTCCAACATGTACCTTGGGAGGTAGCCTCACAGACACACTGGGAGAGGACACAGGGGACGTGTGAATGGTAGTAGGGTTGGTGACTGCACGTGAGCAGGGTGTGGTGGTGGGTGTGCTGGTGATGGACGTAGTGGCTGAGGATGTAGTGCATGCAGGTGTGAGTGGAGACGAGACAGGGAGGGAGGAGGGAGATGAGGAGGAGGGGGACACAGTGGAGGCACTGGATGTTGGTGTGTCTGCAAGGGTATGAGGCTTGTGTGAGTGCCTGTGGGATGTATTGTATTGTATTGTATTGTAATCGTATTTATATAGTGCTTACTACCTCTGACGAGGCGTCGAAGCGCTTTTCGATGAGTAGCACGCTACTCTGGAACCCAACAAGAATTAGTGATGGATTAGTATCGTTAAATAATGAGTACAGTTTTAGTATTATTATGAGTTAATTTGAGCCGCGGATATGAGAGTTTGTTAGTTAGATTGACTGGAGTAATGGAGGAGTGGAGGAGGAAAGAAATCCAGAAGTGTTAATTGGGAGTATATCCTTCATTTACTCAACTCAAAGGCTTGGGATGAGTAAAGGGGGGCGGAGGGGGAAGAGTATGTAGAAGGGTTAGGGAGAGCATAGTAGCAGGGTGAGATAAATGCAGGAGAATTTATTAGGGTTGTGTGGGAGGTCACAGTAGTAGAGTGAGGTTTGGTGAGTTAGATGTAGAAGCGGAGGGAAGAGCTTAGGCAGAGATATTTAGGAGATGAAAGTGGTAGAAGTGATTTGGGATGAGTCAGAGCGGGAATGGAGGATAGTTTGATAGAGACATGACATAAGAGTGATGAGTAGATAAGTGTGATAAGATGAGAGCAGGAATTCATAGATATCGAGTATAACAACCCACCCAGGAGCCATGCAATGATCCACGAACATGCCAAGCACAGAAACAACATATACACATACATACACATATATATATACACACACACATACACATGAATACACACACATATGCACATACAATACATAATTAGAACCATGGGTAAAAAATACTTAGTCAAACAGGTTTAAAGAGTGTGTGTGTATTTTATTGTTATGACATAGTAGCAATACATATTTTCTAAAGAAACTATAAATAAATAGAAATATACATATAATCTGAAAAAAATATTTATCAACATAGGCATATGCAGTTCATAGTTGTTTGAATAAGGTGGTTATGAAGGAAAGAGCCAACTCTTGAGTAGTTTTCTGAAGACAAGAAAGAAATCTGTGGCTCTTATAGTTGGGGGTAATGAATTCCATAGTTTGGCTGCTTGGAAGGAGAAGGATGTACCACCTATAGTCTTTTTCTTGTATGGTGGTGTTCTAAGGCGGAGGTGCCAATCTTGAGTGGAAGGTTCTTTGTTGGATGTATTTGGTAATTTTCTTTCTGATCAAAGCGGTCCTGTTCCATGTATAGCTTTGTGTGTGATACAAAGCAGCTTGAAAGTGCATCTTCTAGCAACGGGTAACCAGTGTAGTGCTCTCAAGGCAGGGGAGAGGTGGGCTTGTGGCCTTATATGTAATAGTAGCCTGGCTGCGGAATTCTGGATACGTTGTAGGTTTTTCATAACAGATAGAGATGATCCATGGTAGAGGCTGTTGGCATAATCCAGTTTGGATAGTACAAGCGAGATAGTAGCTTGCACCTTGTGTGGAAATCCGAGGTGGGGGAAGATGCGTCGTAAAGTCTTTAAGGTGATGAAGCTTGTGCATGCTAATTTGTCTACTTGGGCCTTCATAGTTAACTTGGAATCCATGGTGATTCCTAGGTTTTTAACTTCCTTGGATAATTGAGGAGGTGGTCCGAGATCGTCAGGCCAGACGCACAGAGGGTCATAATTTTTCCAGTCACCAGATATGAGTATTTCTGTTTTGGAGGGATTTAGTTTGAGATGGCTCCAGGTCATCCACTGATCAACGGCTCTGAGGCAACTGAAGATTTGTGAGTTTTCAATGTTATTGGGGCATTCTAATTTAAGTAGTATTTGTGTGTCATCTGCATAGTTGTATCATGTGAGATGGAAATCATTGATCAGTTCTGGTAAAGATATCATGTAGATGTTGAAAAGCAAAGGTGAGATGATTGACCCTTGGGGGACCCCTGCTTTTGTGAGGTAGAGTTCGGATGAGAAGGGGGGGCGAGTGGATGATATTCGATCTTTTTTTAAGATAGGAAGTAATCCAGTCGAGAGCAATCCCTTGTATACCAGCTTCGTGGAGTCTTTGAGTCAGGGTGTCATGGTCAACCGTATCAAAGGCAGCTGAGAGGTCCATGAGAAGTAGTGCAGCAACTCCATTTCGGTCGACTGTGTTTTGAAGATCGTCCCAGATTGCCATGAGTGCCGATTCAGTGCTTCTTACTGGGCGGAATCCAGTTTGGAAGTTTGAAAGTATAGAATTGTCTTCAATGAATTGTGACATCTGGGCGAATGCTGCTCTTTCTATCAATTTGCCCAGGAAAGGTCCATTTGTGATTGGTCTGTAGTTGTTGGGGTCTTGCGGGTCTAGGTTTGTTTTGTTTAATAAAGGTCGTATGTATGCAGTGTGTCTGAATGACGAATAGCTTAGCAGTCACAGAAGGAAAGGTGACGAACTTGTCCTTAACTTGTTTCCCGAATGCTTGACTCTGTTGAGGCCTGCTTGTCGCAGAAATGCTGCTTACAGCTTGGTAAAGACACCTTTGAAATAAACCAGAGCAGTAATCCTAGGGCAGCACTTCACCATTCTGCCCTCTGACCATGCAGCATCCCCCGGCCAAGAAGTAAAGCAGTTACGTAAATAAACAGAGCGAGGCCTGTAAGCCGATTACCCGCTCACTCCAATAGCCCTGCGGATGTGTTGTGCTTATGTTTGCCCGAGCTTCCCTTGTGTGTTGAGGTGTGTGCATGCTGGTCTGATGGTGTGCTTGGGATAGGCTGAGGTACAGGGGTGTGGGTCTGGGTGGAGGAAGTTGGGGGGGGAGGCTAGAGACAGGGACAATGGCTGCCATCAATGCTGAGGCCAGAGTCTGAAGTGCTTGCTGAAGGGCTGCCTGACCAGAGTGAATGCCCTCCAGGTATGCATTGGTTTGTTGCAACTGCCTCTCTACACCCTGGATGGCATTAAAAATGGTAGACTGCCCAACAGTGAGGGACCTGAGGAGGTCAATGGCCTCCTCACTGAGGGCAGCAGGGGTGACTGGGGCAGGGCCTGAGGTGCCTGGGGCGAAGGTGATGCCCACCCTCCTGGGTGTGTGGCCACGGTGCAAAAGCTGAGGGGCTGCTGGGAGGGCAGTGCTGGTAGGGGGGGTGGCGGCTGTACCTGTAGATGCGGGGGTACAGATGGGACCGCCACCGCAAGGGAGCTCCCATCAGAGGAGGAGTCCATATCGCTGGTGTCAGCTCCTGTCCCTGCTGTGGAGCTCCCCTCGCCCTCCGTCCCACTGGTGAATTCAGACTCCGTAGGTTCACCCTCCAGGGCCATTGTGGGATGCAGCTCCCTCCTGCTCCGGTGCCACTGCTCCTCCGCCTGATGATGCTAATGCACACAAGAACAGGGAGACCACAAAAAGGGGGGGGGAGACAGAAGAAAGACATGTTGAGTGCATGCAATACCGCTACCGTTGGTGGACACGACAGACACAGAAGCCCCCAGCACTACGCCACGCACTTGGAGTCCACTATTCAATCCCAGGGATATGGGTTACAAGGCTATGGCCGATTTCTGCACACATGGATGTCACAGGAGCCTGACTAGGTGTAGTTGTTACTTTTACACAGGTGGGGTGGGGTGCCACAGGGCCTGCCTTAAGTAGGGTCCTTGCCTACTAAACTCGCCCTGGCCTAGGGGAACCCACAGCCCACCTCCCCCACCCAGACTCCTACAATGCGCGCTGAATCAGCAGAATGAGAGTGTACTCATCCCCTTGTTGCTGCTGTGATGCCCTAAAGCGCCCATCCAACTCTGGGTACGCCACCACCAGGATCCTGAACATCAGGGGGGTCATGGTGCAACGGGCACCCCTCCCACATTGGGAGGCAATCCCTAGCTGGGCCTCAGCCGTCTTCTTACTCCAGCGGCGAATGTCCTCCCATCTTTTCCGGCAGTGGGTGCTCTATCTGTGGTAGACCCCAGGGTCCTGATTTCCTTGGTGATGGCACGCCAAATGTCCTTCTTCTGGTGGGCGCTGACCTACAGGAATAGCACAGGGGAAAAGGAGAAGATATTACCGCCCGCACCGTCACAGTCATTGGCCCGCATCCCTACCCTTACCATGACGCACATGCGCTCACCGTCTTTTCATGCACGCCTCATTCTCACCCCCCCCATATTTCATCCACCCCACTCCACACAGGCATTGCCCATACAGCATGCTCACAGTGTACTTACCTGTTTGTCTGGAGGACCGTAGAGTAGCGTGTACTGGGGGAGGACCCCATCCATGAGTCTCTCCAACTCCTCCGTGCTGAAGGCAGGGGCCCTTTCCCCAGACACACAAGCCATTGTCTCTTCCAGACTGAGGTCACAGCAGCACTTGCAGTGTAGGTTCTCTCCTGTCGAAGATCAGGTATCAAGTGATTAAACAGATAGCAAATGGTGGTCACGTCCGCGGCGGTGCGTACCGTCACCGCCGGCGTACATCGTCATTGGCTCCTGGGACCCATAGGGTCCAATGTTAACCAATGCAGGATTGCGCCGCGGTCTTCGACCGCCTACCATGACGGTGTACAATGCCAGCGCAGTTACCTCATATCCCCTTGTCCCACTTTACAGGTCAGGCAGCCGCCATTTCATGGGCCCACATGGCATTATTTTTGACTGCGTCACACATATGTAGGCCTTGCCTAAACACTCATACAGGCTAATTTCGAATTGCTAATATTTTCAGAGTAAGCTGTGTTTACGTACCTCAGAGTTGGTTGACTCTCTGCTCGCTGTTCTCCTCCAAAGGCACTGTCCGCTGGGGCATGTGAGGAGATGGCGGCATCCTCCGGTGTACAGACCGCTGGTGGACCTGTCGACAATGGAGGAGCGACATGTGATCATCACCTACAGGCTTGATCGTGCCACAATCCAGGAACTCTGTGCCCAGTTGGAGCCAGACCTGATGTCAGCTATCCGCCATACCACAGGAATCGCCCCTCAAGTGCAGGTGCTGTCAGTACTCCATTTCCTAGCAAGTGGGTCTTTTCAAACTACAGTGGCCATAGCATCAGGGATGTCCCAGCCTATGTTTTCCAACGTGTTGTTCAGAGTGTTGTCTGCCCTGCTGAAACACATGTGGAGCTACATCATTTTCCCTCAGGTGGAGGATTGCCTACAGTGAAAGGTGATTTCTATGCCCTGGTACATATCCCCAACATCATAGGTGCCCTTGATGAGATATATGTGGCCTTGGTACCCCCGCAGCAGTGAACAGGTGTACAGAAACCGGAAGAGTTGCCATTCCATGAATGTGCAGGTGGTGTGTTTGGCAGACCAGTACATCTCCCATGTTAATGCCAAATTCCCTGGCTCAGTGCATGACGCTTACATCCTGTGGAATAGCAGCATCCCTTATGGGATGGGGCAACTCCAGAGGCACCGGGTGTGGCTATTAGGTGAGCACATGGACCCAATACAGTGGGAATAGGGTCTGTGGATGTCGCTATGAGTTTGTGTGTGTCTAACAGTTGTCCCTCGCCATATGCAGGTGACTCTGGTTACCCCAACCTGTCATGGCTACTGACCCCAGTGAGGAATCCCAGGACAAGGGCAGAGGAACGCTACAATGAGGCCCATGGGCGGACTAGGAGGATTATAGAGCGGACCTTCGGCCTCCTGAAGGCCAGGTTCCGGTGCCTCCATATGACAAGTGGATCCCTATTCTACTCACCAAAGAAGGTATGCCAGATCATCGTGGCCTGCGGTATGCTTCACAACTTGGCTTTGAGACGACAGGTGCCTTTTCTGCAGGAGGATGGTCTGGATGGAGGTCTTGTGGCAGCTGTGGACCCTGTGGACAGTGAAGACAAGGAAGCAGAAGAAAAGGACATCGACAACAGGAACATGGTGATCCTGCAATACTTCCAGTGAGACACAGGTAAGAAGACAACACTGCCTGCTACATCTGATTTTAATCCACGACCTCTCTACTGTCTGTCATTTTCACCTAGTGTATGGTCACTGAGTTGTCACTTTCCCTTATGATTTCACAGATGTGGGTCCCACTGTGTGACATCTGCTTTGTTTCCTCATGGACTATAGCTGTGTGACATAGGTATGTTGACATTACCTTTGAAAGAGCATTTTGCCACTGTAATTGCTAATACACTATTTCAAAATCACAGACTCCTGATTGTTTTGTGCTTTAAGGGTGTTTATTTAAGTGCTCAATATTGGAGGGGTCTGCAAAATGGTGAGGGGTGATGGTGGAGGAATGTCCATGGCAGAGTCCAGTCTATTTGTCTCACAGGTGCATTGTCCAAAGGGGCATAGGAAGTGGAGCTGGGGCAGTTTAAGAATGGACAGGGTGACAAGGTGGGACAAAAGGATGACAATCAGGGTGGTCTCATTTCTTGGCGGGGGTCTCGGCATCGTTCTCTGTCTTTGTCCTGGATCTCAGGGACCGTTTGCGTGGTAGTTCTCCCTCTGCAGGAGGTGGGGTGCTGGTGTGGTGGTCCTGTGGCGGTGCCTCCTGTCCACTAGCGCCGGCGGAGGTGGTGAGCAGTTCATCGTCCAGGCTAGTGTCAGGGGCCCCTTGTAGTGCCACAGTGTCCCTCCTGGTGTTGACGAGTTCCTTCAGCACCCCTACAATGGTACCCAGGGTGGAATTGATGGATTTGAGTTCCTCCGTGAAGCCCAAATACTGTTCCTCCTACAGTCGCTGGGTCTCCTGAAACTTATCCAATACTGTTGCCATCGTCTCCTGGGAATGGTGGTAGGCTCCCATGATGTTGGAGAGGGCCTCATGGATAGTGGGTTCCCTGGGCCTGTCCTCCCCCTGTCGCACAGCAGCCCTCCCAGTTCCCCTGTGATCCTGTGCCTCTGTCCCCTGAACTGTGTGCCCACTGCCACTGCCCCCAGGTCGCTGGTGTTGTTGGGGTGGTGGGTTAGCCTGGGTTCCCTGTAGTGGTGGACAAACTGCTACTTGACGTGTCCTGGGGAAAGAGGTATGGGCCCGCATGGTGGGTGCTGTGCTGGTGTTTCCAGAGGGGGGAAGGTCTGTAGTGGCTTGTGCCAGTGTGAGGGGAACCGACTGTCCTGAGGTCACAGATGGGCCGGGCTGGTCATCTAGATCCAGTTGGACAGAACTGCTGTCATCACTGTGGGCCTCTTCTGTGGGTGGAGTGGGCATATCTGGAACCTCCTGTCCGGTGACGTTGGTTAGGGGTCCTGCAGGGGTGTAAAAGCATGATTATTGCATCTGTGTGTGCCATGGTGTGCAATGGGTGGATGACGGTGTACCCCAGTGCTTGCATTCCTGTGTAGGACCTTGTGTGATAATGGTTTAGGGGGGTGTATGGGTATGTGCAGTGGCCATGCTTTGGTGATGGGTGCCCATGCTTTGGTGTTGCATGCAGGGCTTGGGTTTGGGATGTGTGGTTTGTGATATTGGGACATGTGTGAGGAGTTGGAGTGATGGGGTGAGGGTGAGGGTGAGGGTGAGGGTATGTGATGGCATGCAGGTAGAGTGGGGGATGAAGTAGTAAAGATTTGTCTTACCAGAGTTAATTCCTCCAGCTACTCCTGCGAGGCCCTCAGGATGCAGTATAGCCAAGACCTGCTCCTCCCATGTTGTTAGTTGTGGGGGAGGAGGTGGGGGTCCGCCGCCAGTCCTCCGTACCGCGATGTGGTGTCTTGAGACCACGGAACGCACCTTCCCCCGTAGGTCGTTCCAACTCTTCCTGATGTCATCCCTAGTTCTTGGGTGCTGTCCTACTGCGTTGACCCTGTCCACGATTCTTCGCCATAGCTCCATCTTCCTAGCT
Organism: Pleurodeles waltl; assembly: GCF_031143425.1. Classification (NCBI taxonomy): domain Eukaryota; kingdom Metazoa; phylum Chordata; class Amphibia; order Caudata; family Salamandridae; genus Pleurodeles; species Pleurodeles waltl. The sequence continues at coordinate 1,181,821,204 of NC_090446.1, read as the reverse complement.
CTGGAGGTGTGCTGCACCTGTGATCCGAATAGCTGTGGCTCTACCCACATGATTTCCTCCACCATGACCCTGAGCCCCTCCTCAGAGAACCTGGGGTGTCTTTTCAGTACCATGGGGTGGTGTGGGTGATGTGTGGGGTGGTGTGTGTTGTGATGTGTGGGGTGATATTTAGAGGTGTGTTGTGTGAGGTTCGTGGATGTTATGTGGGTGATGGTGTTGAGCGCCTGTGGATGCGAGTTTGTAGATAGTGGTGTCTCTCTCTGGCGTTCTGTTACAATTGTGGTCATAGGGGATTGTGGGTGATGTGGGCTTGTGTTTTATAGTATATTGGGTGTGTGCGAGTGGTGTGTGTATGTGTATAAGGTGTATGTATTTTGAATTGCCCAATGTGGTCGTGTTTTGTAAGTGTGTGTGTATTTTGAGCGCGGCGGTGTGTACCGCCAATGGATTACAGCGGTTGAAAGACCACCGCGTGGATTTGTGGGTCGTGATAGTGTGGGCGTATTCCTGTTTGCATGACGGTGTCGGTTTTGTTATTGCCAGTTTATCACTGACCTTTGGTGTGGCGGACTTGTGTGGGTGTCTAGATTTTGGCGGATTCCGGGCTTTGGGTCATAATGACTGTGGCAGAATTACACGGACGCAGCATTGTGTTGGCGGTCTTCTGCACTGCGGTAAGCGGCTTTTACCACCAATGTTGTAATGACCCCACAATCTGGTATGCTGTGTGTTGGAAATTGGATTACTGATTGAGGGGGGGTGAAACCCTACTCAAGCAAGAACCACAATTCCTGTCAGGTTGAAACATAAACAAACACCAAACTAACCTGTGCTTAACTTTCTGGTAGATTGGCACAAAGCAATCCGGCTTAATTTAGAGGCAAAGTGTAAAGTATTTATGCAGCACCTCAAACAGTTATAAAGCGAAAACACAGCACAAGAAAAATCTCACACAAATTCAGAATAAAGAAGAAAAATGTAATACATTAGATGACACCAAAACAACAACAATCCAATCAGTAAAACCAGAGGTATGCGGTTATAAAGATGTTAGTGAAAATAGTGCCTAGAAGCACAACGTACCAACTCTGATTATCTGGTCGCGCCAGTCACAACTCCAAACTGACTACGATGGAGCATAAGCCAGATACAGGGACCAACTTAGGGCTGTTGAAAAAAATACCTTAAATCCTGGTTGTGAAGCATTGGATGATCCCACATCTGAGATGTGTTGTACACAGGTGGTTATGGGAAACTGCAAGATTGATATGCAGACTCCTGTGTGATCAATGAGGATGCCATCAATGAGGGGCTTACGATCTGAAGTGCTGCCCTGAAGATGCGTCACACACTGGTGGTTCTGGAGAAGCTGCGTGGCTGCAATGTGAAGCTGTGCATTGTTGTCAATGATGCCATTGACGAGAGGCTTGCAATGGAAGGGCATGCAGCAAAAATGCTTTTTGAAGCGGCAGTTCCAATGAGACTGTGGCCTGTGATGCGAAGTCTGGGGTTAGGCCTGAATCACGCTGTCCCAGTTCCCAGACGGCTGCAGAGACATGGGTTGCACAGTGTCGGTTCTGCTTACAGGAGCACAGCTGGCCTGGCAGAGAGCTTTCAGGCCCACTTTCAAGGGTCAAGGACAAGGGCAGCAGCACTTGGGAGGCAAGACTCACAGCAAGGAGGGTCCAGGTGCTGGACTCAAGATAGTTGGAGCCTTATATGGTCCTGAGTCTCTGATCAGAAGGGCAGCCAATTAGCCCTCAGGTCACTCTGGTGGTCCTGAGTTCAAGATGCAGTTCCAGTCCTTTCGCTTAGGCAGAAGATTAGCAGTGTAGCAGTCCTTCCTGCAGAGCAGCACAGCAGTTCTTATGAGTTCTGAGTCTTCCGCAGGTTCAGAGGTGTACTGAAGAGTTGGGTCTGAGGGTCCATTGTTTAAACCTGGTGTCAGCTTTGAAGTAGGAGAAGATTCTGGAGGTTTTCATCCCCAGTGGTGTTTAGAATGTCCTGCCTCCCTGCCCTGGCCTTTGCTTTCCTAGAGTCACAAAAGACTAGTGTCAAACTCATTGTGATTGTGCCCAGGCAGAGCCTTTGCAATGTGTAAGTGTGGCAGGTGACAGCTCCTTCCCCTCATCACCTCCGAGATGGTCCATCCTGCCAATACCTATGGCCCTTTGTCTCACTGTCTGAGAGCAATACATAAAGACCAACTGCCAGCTACATCAAGTCATGTGACCCAGGATACAGGCTGCAGACACCAAATGACTGGGGCAACAAAGGGCCTGATTACAACTTTGGCGGAGGGGGTTAATCTGTCCCAAATGTGACGGATATCCCGCCCACCGTATTACGAGTCCATTATATACTATGGAACTCGTAATACGGCGGGCGGGATATCTGTCACATTTGGGATGGATTAACCCCCTCCGCCAAGGTTGTAATCAGGCCCAGAATGCCAATTTTCTAAAAGTAGCATATTTAGAATTGTGAGTTAAAATTTTACTTTACTTTTAAAGAGGACTTTAAATTAAAACTCTTTAAGAACCAAACTCAGTATTCCTACCTGCTCCCAATCGAAAGTTATCACTTATTAAATGTACTAAGTTAACCCAATGTTATCCTATGGAAAACCAGCAATAAAAACGAATTTAGGAGTGCACTGCACCCTGCCATATGGAATACTCAGGGTCTACTCTAGGGGTGACATATGTATTAAAAAGGAAGGTTTAGGTCTGGCAAAAGGTTTAGTTTTCCAGGTCAAGATAGTAATTTAAAACTGCAGACACAGACTGCAATGACAGACCTGAGACATGCTGAGCTGCTGCTGAAGTGGGTGGCATAATTGCTGCAGGCCCACTAGTAGCAGTTAATTTATATGCTCATAATGTTCTGAGTGTATAACACAAACTTACTCTACGCTGCGGTAGGTAGGTTAGTTTTGGCACTGTGGCACACACTGCACTGTTACTCACAAGAAAAGGATCTATGTAATGAAAAGACTCAAAGGTACCCATCTTCTGCCTCCCCACAAACAGTGCATCCCATGGTTGAGTGGTGTAAGCATATCACACGGATGAATGCAGCTTTCACAAAAATTAACTTTTATGGCAGCATTTTTGAAACAACTGTCAGGGAAAGGATAGCTGGACTTTCTGTTCATTCCACCCAACCATAAAAAGTGCACAAGCAAACAGTGTTTGTCAAAGTGAGTCTAGAAGAGGCACAGGTAATCACCTGAGCTTCTGGTTTCCTTCTCATCCTGGATGATGGGGAGTGAAACAACAGAGGGGGTTGTTCTAAACCAGGCAGTGGTGGTTAACAACAACAGAGGGTGGGTTCAAAAACAAAGAAGAACAGGAAGGGGAGAAGGTAGGTTAAAAACAACAGAGGTGGTGTGGGTTAAAAGCAACAGTGGAGGGTGGAGGAGGGTGGCTTAAGTGGGGGTAGGTAAACAACAGAGAGTGGAAGGAGGGTCGATGTTTGAAACAACAGGGAGTGGGCAGGCGGGTTCGTTAAAATAATGGAGGAGTACAGCTAAAAAAAAAAAAGCATTCGCCAAAATAGTTTGTTTATGAAGTAGCTCCAGCAAGGAAGGAACCGGATGAAAACTTCAAAATGAAGAAGTTCTTTATCCACGGTCCACAGAAATGGCAAAAACACGAGGGGATATGAAGAGAAACCAGAAACCTACAGGTACAGGCATGCAATAACAAATAAAAAGCAAGGAACAAGCAAACCAACTGACAAGCAAACCCACAAACGGTACGTAATAAACGGATTATAAACTCTTTTTAGATTTTTTTTTATTTACAAGAGATTTCACAAGCTCAGTACAGGAGCTTTGCAGGTGAAACCTAAAAACGTCCTGCTGCTGTTCACTACCCCTTACCTGGCACACCACTTCTGCACCATGATGCAAAGATGTGAGTGTGCTGTGCAGCACAGGATTTTCCACTGGAAGCATAATCTTCCAGTGCAAAATCCTAAGCCTAGACAAATGATGAGTCTTTCTACACATTGTATGTGTGCTGTGTTTGCAATGCATTAGATATATGCAGAAATTAGAACACTTCTCCATGTTAGTGTCTTCTTCAAGGAGACGTGATTTTTGTTAACGCAAACATGATCTAGCTAGCTTAGTAGTTTGGGCTTTGAGTCGAAAAATATGGGTGCTTGCTCTTATCCACCCAAGTTACAACCAAAGTGGTGCAATGCAGCACAAAACGCTATTTACACTGAGAAAGGGGCATCTTCCAGTACAAAATTACTTTTGCACTGGAATACAAGTGCCCTTGTAAGAGTTTGCACTGCTTTGCATCACTGAGTGAATTTGCCCCAGCACAAACATTCAGTAAATGTGGCTTTACGTTTCTGTTAACTCAGCTGTCAAATTAGAAAAATAAGCTATTTTAGTACGAACAATGTTATTATGGCAGGAATCTAGACAGACCACTCATTTTACTAGTTGCCCGCTTCGAGGGTGTGACCCTGGGCCATTTATTGTCCGCCCATGCCTGAAAACGTCTTAGGTGGGATGGCTTACTGAATAAAGAAACGTGTCTCCTCTTCTTACTAATTTTTAGAACCCCTCTCAAATGCAAAAAAGCTAAAAAAAAAGAGATCTGGCATACACCTGCCGTGCAGTGTTAGTTTCTTGCAAAATGTGATAAAGCATGCATTTTTTTTTTTTTTTTAAATAGCTATTGGGCCTATAAAACTGTGATTAGCCCTTCAGCCTTTTGAGTACGGTGGATAAATTTCCCTGCACGAGCAATTGAGGTGTAACGTGGGATCTGTCATGTCGGACATTTTGTGGGTTTCTACTAGAAAAAGCGAGACTCACCTTTGACTGTGGCTAATAATTGGTCCTATGGCTTACTGTAGAAAAGGAACCTATAAAAGATAGAGCTATGATTCCGCACTCTACTTCGTCTATGTGGCCTGGGTTTGCGAACTAAACAGTTTATATTCGAGAATGTCGAGCTTTGTGTCACTGCAGAATTCGTCCTCTCATTTGTGTTTTTTGAAAGTGTAGTTTTAAGGAGTTAAAAAGCAATGCTCTGTATCTATTGGTCTACACTTTTTCCTACGCTTTCATCTGCCGACAGAAATTATTTTTGACAAGAAAGTGTGGCTAGAAAGAGAGAAAACTGCGCTAAAAGCTTGTAACCTTGTGACGAACCCACGGTATCCTCCCTCTTCCTCAAAGGAGAAGGTCATCAAAGACGTTCTTTCCCGCGCAATAGAGCTTGTTTGATTTTTGATTTTTTTTTTTGCCTTAAAGAAGAGAATCGTATGAACTTTCCTTTGACGTCGCATAATTCCGGAGCTCGTCAAGGGATCAGATGGAAATGATTCTTGGAAACCCTTCCCATTTCTCCGTTTCAGAAAGGCTTGATTTAAAGACCCTTTTTTTAAATATTTCACGTCTCTGTTGGTAGAGTCAGTTAAATCACCAGTGTCGTAAGACACCTCTGAGGCTGAGCGCGAACATTATTCAATGTTAATCAAGTGCTAATACGGGATTTTTGTACTAAACCGTTGGTTAGGTTCATCCATGGGCACTAACCGTCACTTAGAAACAGGAAGCTGTTCTATAGCTAAATAGATCCCCCCCCCCCCCCAACGTCCCCTCACCCCCCACCCCACACCCGTACAGGAGCATTTATTTCAAAGAGCACTTCCAAGAGCCATTAAGCAACCATATACACAGAAACAAAAATTACATTTCATGCAGTTCTCGTAGTGGGGTGTGGAAGTGCAACAAGGGGCACCCTGCAGTCAACCCCTTCCTTAGGAATAAGCAGGAGCGGCTCCTCCATAAGAAGGGGTAGCATCGGCCCCCAGCCAGAAGCGGAAGTTGCAAAACTTTTTTTCAAAAAAGGATCATAAACTATGTTTATGATCGTTTTTTTGGGAAAAAGGGCGCGGCCACGTGGGATGGTTGCTGTGCTGGAGAAAACCTGCACGGGCTCCCAGTCTGCCTGGGAGCACCCTGGCTGGGCGCTCCCAGCCAATCCAAATGCTGCTCTAAGCAGGATTGGTACTGGGCAGACTGGAAACCTGCGCCTGCTTCGCCAGCGAGAAGGAGGAGCAGAGGAGTGGCGCGGCACAGGAGCGGAAGTAAGTGGGTTTAAAAAAAAAAGTAAATTTCATTTAATTATCCCTGACCCCTCCCGCACGTGCGTGCGCCACCCTGCCCCTTTTCATTAGGGCGAGCCACAACTGGAAATAAAGTAACAAGGGTGAGCACCCATTGGCTTTTAAAGAATAGCTTCTTTGGTCATGTAGTTAATTCCATGTTTAAAGAGGACTTGACAATATTTAAATTTTGTTCAAGGTGATCTAATATGCTATAGAGATAATTAACTTATTTCCACACTTTCTTTTCTTCCATCTCATCATGCTACTTGATGAAAATACTAGGAATAATTAATTGTCTTTTTCAGATTTTCAGAAAGAGTGGGCCAAATCCCTTTGGGTCTCATATATAAAATAATTGTGTGAGAACGATTTGGATTGAAACACAATCATATTTGCAGTGCGCAAATATCAACATCTGGACTCCACACGATGAAAAGACTTCCAAGATTTATTAAAGAACAGAACACCTTACAGGGCAGAGAAGTAATATCTCCTTCAAGTCCCTCCTCTTAGCGTCTCCTTCAGACTCTATCTCACATAGAAATCTAGAACCTCCAAAGGAGCACTCTCTGAGCAATATTATGTTATGTTATGTTATGTTATAATTGCTTGTATAGCGCTTAAACTGCCCGAAGGCCTGGTAGCGCTCATGCTGCAACGCAGAATCGCAATAGTACACAACATCATATGAATTTCAGGCTCTGAAGAGCCATGTTTTTAGGGCTTTCTGAAATGAGGTTTCTTGAGATCTTGATCTGAGATTATGTGGCAGACTGTTCCAGAGTTTAGCTCCTAGAAAGGTCAACGACCTTCCTCCCCATCTTGTCTTTTTCACCTTTGGGACTAAACTAACCTAGCTGAGGAGGATCTAAGTGATCTGCTCGGTATATAGAACTAAGCTAATGTTCTCAGCATATCAGGACCTTGATTATGTAGTGCTCTATGTAGGTGGCATAATGCCTTGAATTGGATCCTTTTAGCTACTGGGAGCCAATGTAGAGAGGAGATTCCGTTACGGATAGATTGTCGTTTTGGAACTTTTAGGAGCAGTCGTGCAGCTGCATTTTGCACTCTCTGCAGTCTTTCTATAACATAGCTCAGTGAGCTTATAAACAAAGCATTGCCATGGTCAATTCGAGATCCTATCAAGGCCTGGATAATCAATCTTTTTGCAGAAAAAGGTAGAATTGACAGGACCTTCCTCAGAGACCTGAGAAGAGCAAAGGAGATGCCAGCAACTCTGTTAACATGTTGTGACATTGAAAGTTGGGGGTCCAGCCAAAACTCCCAAACGTTTAATAAGGTTTTTTGGGGGTGGGAGAGTACCCACTCCTTCTATTATGGATGCATTGACCAAAAGGTTTTTTGGATGCCCAAAGAACATTATTTCGTTTTTTCCGTCATTCAGCTTCAATTTGCTTTCTAACATCCAAGCAGCAACTGCTTGTAGGCACGGACCTAGTGCAGTCCCAAGCTCCGGTTGCTTATTGGAAAAGGAAACAATAAGTTGGGTATCATCTGCATATGACACCAATTTTACGCCAAATGACTGACCAATCTCTGCACGTGGCAGCATACAGATGTTAAACAGTAGTGGGCTTAGGGAGGATCCCTGGGGAATGCCACAGATGCTCATAATGCTTTTGGAGATGCAGGATCTGTCTAATACTTGAAAGGATCTTCCGTAAATAAATGAGAAGAGCTATTCTAGAGCGATTCCAGAAATTCCAATCTCTTGCATCCTCTTTTTTAAGATATTCAGATCTACTGTGTCGGATGCCGTGCTGAGGTCTAGGAGGATACTGGCTGTATCAATCCCTTTGCCAAGTATATTTTTTGCTTCCTCCGTAATAGCAATCAACACGGTCTGCACTGCATGCAGTGGCCTAAAACCCATCTGTGTGGGATGTAGTATCTTTCTCTCTTCCAAAAGAGCGGAGAGTTGAGCATGTACATGCTTTTCTGCTATTTTGGCCATAATAGGTAGCAGTGAGATTGGACGATAATTGTTCATCACCTTTGAGTCAAAATTAGATTTTTTTTAAAGAGGCTTAACAATGGCCTGTTTCCATAGGTCTGGAACTATACCGGAGGAAAGTGAGATATTAATAAGACTTACGATTACAGGACCTAATACTGGCGCTCCCACAAGAAGAATCTGAGGTGTTGCCGGGTCCAAGGGGGAACCTGATTTAATGGATCCCAGCAATCTTATTACTGTGTCCATGTGTATAGGAGTAAAGTTAAGCAGGGTTATCCCCTCCCTTAACTTCTGCCTAATCTCAGTAGGATCTCCTTTAGGAGTATTGGGAAAGGATACATAAATATCCTGAATTTTTTTATTTAAAAAAGTTGCAAGGTTATCAACAAGCACCTGCGGAATCCATAAGTTCTACATCGTCAAGAGGGTAAATAAATTCTTTAAGAGCCTTAAAGATCTCCTTTGGCAAATTCGCTGCTACTTCTATTCTTAAGGAATAATAATTAGCCTGTGCACTTTTAATTTCGGCATGATAGGAACAAATCGAGTTCCTATATTCCTCTTTCAATGAATCATCTTGCATTTGCCTATATTTCCTTTCTCGCCTTCTACATTCCCTTTTTTTCTCGAGTAGGCTCAAGGTGAACCACGGGGAGATCCTCCTCCGTGGACTATACCTTGAATCGGAGAAGGGTATGAGTTCATCCAGGCTGTCACTGATCCATTTATTGAAGAAAGCTTTCAGCTCGGTTATATTATTATTATTATTTTCTGGCATATTTTCTTGCAGTGAATTAATAAAATCAGAGGCTTTTAATTTATGCCACCTTCTTTTGCGTATTGGAGCAATAGGCTTAGTCACCTTATGCTTGGGTATGGTCATTTCTAATTCTATCAAATAATGATCAAAACATACTAAAGGTTAGCTGTTAGGTATTTAAGTCTCGGATCATTTGTGAATACAAGGTCAATAGTATGACCTTTGTTATGAGTGGGCTCTTGAATTAATTGTATGAAGTCACATGCCATCATATCTGCTGTCAGACGTTTTGCTGAAACATTATCAATGTCATCTGCATGTATATTAAAATCCCCTAGCAGTGTGAAATTAGATTTGGTACAGACTAGTTGTGATATATTCTCTGCTAGAGAAGACAGAAAGTCCCTGATTGGGCCCGGAGGCCGATAAACCAGAATACCGAAAATATTATGATGAGGGTTCACTCTAATCGAGAAGGACATGCTTTCGCAGCCATCAATCCATAAAGGAGTCGTTGTGACCGCGCAGGGGTCTCTATAAACTACTGCAATCCTACCACCCCTTGTCGGCCTGTCCATCCTGCTAATGTTATAACCAGCGGGTAATGCCATAACAGTATCTGGTGAAGAACTTTAATCCAACCAAGTTTCAGTAAGAAACACGGCCATAGGTTTTGTGTGTTCTAAAAGAATGTTAATGTCAGTTTTGTGAGCTCCTAAAGAGCGGCAGTTAATTAAAAAGATGGAATGTTTATAGCTTTCCTGAGTCGCGTTTGAGTCCACAGAGTATTGTGGAGACCAGCGGCAGACGGGACATATATATTCCTTGTTTCTTGGATCCATAGTCCTAACACATAGGCTGTGAGTTTTGTGATTAATAGCATACAAGGCAGCCTAAGTATATTTAATTCTTACTTTCTCAGCTGTGTTTAAAGCAGGGGTTCTGGGCTCTGGGGGGGGTCTGGCGCGCCTTAGGCGCCTTAGGCGCGTCTGCTGCGCGTCACGAGCATTGGGGCTTAAAATAGCCCAGAGAATAAAAGAACTACAGCGCTAACCCCAAAGATGGCGGTAACTAGAATACCCTAGTTCCCAAAGAAAGATGGCGGCTGTGAAAAGGTAAGCCCTTCAGCCCAACTGCTAGCCTCGAGGTAAGGGCCAGAGTGCAGGAATAAGAATGGAGCGGTAAGTGTTCTAAAAATACTATCAGTTATAATCACAATGAAGGTGTGAAAATCAAGTCCAAAAAATATTGAGTCATAAAAAGCATTAAAAAAACATTAAAACATATAAATCATCATTCAGTATGTATTCGTAGTGCAAAGGAGCAGTGTGCAAAAGAATCCAAATTCAAACAGTTGTGAACATTGACTATCACAAAAAACAGCGAGCAGCGAGCGTTAGGTGACAGATTAGAAAACAAAACCTTGCCATCTACCTTCCGCTGCGCGTCGCGAGCATCAGGGCTTAAAATGGTCCAGAGAATAAAAGAACTACAGCGCTAACCCCAAAGATGGCAGTTACTAGAATACCCTAGTTCCCAAAGAAAGATGGCGGCTGTGAAAAGGAAAGCCCTTTGGCCCAATTGCTACCCTCGAGGTAAGGGGCGGAGTGCAGGAATAAGAATGGAGCGGTAAGTGTTCTAAAAATACTATCAGTTATAATCACAATGAGGGTGTGAAAATCAAGTCTAAAAATATAGAGTCATAAAATGCATTAAAAAAACATTAAAACATATAAATGATCATTCAGTATGTATCCATAGTAAAAAAGGAGCAGTGTGCAAAAGAAACCAAATTCAAACAGTTGTGAACATTGACTATCGCAAAAAACAGCAAGCAGTGAGTGTTAGGTGACAGATCACCTAACGAATGTTACCACTATAAATACAATTAAAAGAAAACACATGCAATTTACAAAAACCTATTCACACATCTTTCCCCTTTATGAAATATATTTTGCATTACAACAACAAGATAATAACATACTGAAATATAAAATATCAAGAAGTAACCCTACTATACAAAATAAATTATCTTACTTCCCCTGCCAATTTGTCTTCACAAATGGAATCCGACAACCATTTCGATCTCATACAAATTCTTCTGTTTCAAGCACTTACTCAGTCTGGGAGCACGCTAGTTCCCTTCCTGTACGATCCATTCCTTGCCAATCGTCCATCACCTCATCCCTCCCTTTGCAAACCACCACTTTCATCATCCTTCAAATCAATATTAACTTCACAATTATCACTGTTTAGTTCACAGTTTTCCACATTTCCACACTCATTGTCCAAAATTTCATTCTGACGACCTGAGTTACCCAGATCACTAAAATCTAACCAGTTGGCTTTTCTCCTGTCACATCCTTCAAACAAAGTTTTATCTCCCTTAAGTACAGCAATTCTTAAATTCCACACCTTTCCATCACTCAATTGAACAGCATTGCGTAAAACTTTGGACACTATAAATAGTTCTTAATACTTGACTCTCTTTTTTTATCTTCCAGGGTTTCTTCACTTTCACCCACATACCTTCACAAATATCAATACTCATAGACTCCTTTTGTGATCAAACATTTCTTTTTACTTCTGATGTTTCTTAATAATGTTTTCCTAACCTCTTCCATCAGAAGAGTGCTGTTTGATGCTTGCAACAACCACTCAGAACTGCACTTCGTCCTTGCTTCCCCTTCCTGTCATTACCTCAAATGGAGACACCTCCAAAGCTTCATGTAAAGTTGTTCCATGCAAGCTTCATGTAAAGTTGTTCCATGCAACCATACTGTTTTAAAAAATTCAATTTCCCAATTCTTGCCATTCTTTTTTGCAAGTTGTATGGCATTCTTCAGAGCCTTATTAAATCTCCCACTCATACCATATCAACTGGGATTGTACAAAGAAGTGGTTCTATGTCTGTCTTCAACTTTTTCAAAATATTTTTTAGCCAGTTTGGACAAAAACTGCACTCCATTGTTTCTAACAATTAGCACAGGCATCATTGATCTATGAACACTTCATCAATGAACTTCAACACTTTTATATAATCTACTTTTTCCACCACTTCAATCACAGGCCATCTCAAGAATACATCAATAAGTGTGGTGTGATTATAAATTTAGCTGGAGAGCCAATTTGCCCCATTATGTAAATGACTACAGAGTGCCAAGGCTTCTTGGGAATTATTGGTTCAAACATATTACGTCTTAAAGTCCTCAAAGGCTTATCTGAATTGGTGCGCCACAAACAATTCCTCACACACCTTTCTGCCCACATGTCCATTCCTGGCCACCAATGCCATTTTTTGTTACATCTTGTTTCGTTTAAAAAAAAACTGCCATGACCTTCATGGCACAGATTCATGATGTTTCTCTCATAGGAGGAACAACCCTATCATCTCCACATACAAATCCATGAACTACAGATAGTTCATTCTTGACTTCCCAAAAATATTTCAACTCCTTAGTAATATATGTTTTTCTTGGCTAACTGTAGGAGGCTTGCCTGGCTTATAGTGGGTACTTGGTGGTACTTACACCTTGTGCCAGGTCCAGATATCCCTTATTAGTAGATTAAAAGTGTTCTAGCAGCTTAGCCTGATAGAGGTAGCTATAGCAGAGCAGCTTAGGCTGAACTAGGAGACATGCAAAGCGCCTACTATACCACTTATATCACTTAGCACTATATCATAAGACACACAATACTCAGAGTTGCTAAAAATTAAGGTACTTTATTTTAGTGACAATATGCCAAAAGTATCTCAGAGGATATACTCCCTTAGGTGGTAAGTATAATACACAAAATATACACACAAACCAAAATCAGGTAAGTAAACAGTTAGAAAAGTAGTGCAAACACTGTAGAACACAATAGAATGCAATAAGAGACAATAGGCCTTGGGGCAACACAAACCATATACTGCAAAAGTGGAATGCGAACCACGAATGGACCCCAGGCCTAGTGTAGTGTGTAGAGGGTCGCTGGGAGTGTAAGAAAACACTAAGGGTGTCCAAGATACCCCACCCCAAGACCATGAAAAGTAGGAGTAAAGTTACCCTAATACCCCAGAAAGACAGTAAAGTCAAGATAGGGGATTCTGCAAGGACAACAACTGTCTGCAAAGCACTGAAGATTAATTCCTAGACCCGAGCACCTGTAAGGGAAGGGGACCAAGTCAAAGAGTCACGCAAATGTCCAGGGGGGGCAGGAGCCCACTAAACCCCAGATGAAGGTGCAAAAGGGATGCCTCTGGGTGGAAGAAGCCAAAGATTCTGCAACAACGGAAGGGGCCAGGAACATCTCCTTTGGTCAGAAGATGTCTCATGGCATACTGGAGGACGCAGAGTTATTTCCACGCAGGAAGACCGCAAACAGGCCTTGCTAGCTGCAAGAGTTGCAGATGAAGGTTTTGGGTGCTGCCAGGGTCCAGGAAGGACCAGGAGGTCGCCCCTTGGAGGAGGAGACAGAGGAGGCACACAGCAACAGAGTGAGCCCATGCAGAAGCAGGCAACACCCACAGAAGCACCTGATCAGGCATTCAGGAGATCTGAGCATGGCAGTCATCTCAGCACAACAAAAGGGAGTCCCACGAAGTCGGAGTCCAACTCAGCGAGTTGGGCAATGCAGGACGGAGTGATGGGGACCTGGGCTAGGCTGTGCACAAAGGAAGTTTTGCAAAAGTATACAGAAGCCCTAGGAGCTGCAGTTCACGCAGTAAACAGGATTACTGTCTGGCGTGGGGAGGCAAGGACTTACCTCCACCAAATTTGGGCAGAAGGGCCACTACACTGTCAGGGACACTTGGATCCTGCTCCTGTGTTCCAGGGACCAAGCTTGTCGAGATGAGAGGGGACCCAGAGGACCGGTGCTGCAGAAGTTTGGTGCCTGCGTTGGCAGGGGGAAGATTGCGTCGACCCATCTGAGATTTCTTCTTGGCTTCCAGTGCAGGGTGAAGGCAGACAGCCCTCAGAGCATGCACCACCAGGAAACAGTCAAGAAAGCCGGCAGGATGAGGCACTACAATGTTGCTTGTAGTCTTCTTGCTCCTTTGTTGCAGTTTTGCAGGCGTCCTGGAGCAGTCAGTGGTCGATCCTTGGCAGAAGTCGAAGAGGGAAGTGCAGAGGAACTCTGTTGAGCTCTTGCATTCGTTATCTGGTGAGATACCCACAGGAGAGACCCTAAATAGCCCTCAGAGGAGGATTGGCTACAGAGAAAGGTAAGCACCTATCAGGAGGGGTCTCTGATGTCACCTGCTGGCACTGGCCACTCAGAGGTGTCCATTGTATCCTCACAGCTCTGCATCCAAGATGGCAGAGGTCTGGGACACACTGGAGGAGCTCTGGGCACCTCCCCTTGGGAGGTGCTGGTCAGGGGAGTGGTCACTCCCCTTTCCTTTGTCCAGTTTCGCTCCAGAGCAGGGCTGTGGGGATCCCTGAACCAGTGTAGACTGGCTTATGCAAGGAGGGCACCATCTGTGCCCTTCAAAGCATTTCCAGAGGCCAGGAGAGGCTACTCATCTCAGGCCCTTCACACCTGTTTCCAAAGGGAGAGGGTGTGACACCCTCTCTCAGAGGAAATCCTTTGTTCTGCCTTCCTGGGACTGGGCTGCCCAGGCCCCAGGGGGGCAGAAACCTGTCTGATGGTTGGCAGCAGCGGTAGCTGCAGAGAGAACCCTGGAAAGTTAGTATGGCAGTACCTGGGCTCTATGCTGGAGCCCCGGGGATGCATGGAAATGTCCCCCCAATACCAGAATGGTATTGGGGTGACAAGTCCATGATCCTAGACATGTTACATGGCCATGTTCGAGTTACCATGGTGACGCTACATATAGGTATTGACCTATATGTAGTGCACACGTGTAATGGTGTCCCCGCACTCATAAAGTCCTGGGAAATTGCCCTGAACAATGTGGGGGCACCTTGGCTAGTGCAAGGTTCCCTCACACTAAGTAACTTTGCACCTAACCTTCACTAAGTGAGGGTTAGACACATAGGTGACTTATAAGTTACTTAAGTGCAGTGTAAAATGGCTGTGAAATAATGTGGACGTTATTTCACCCAGGCTGCAGTGGCAGTCCTGTGTAAGAATTGTCTGAGCTCCCTATGGGTGGCAAAAAAAAATGCTGCAGCCCATAGGGATCTCCTGGAACCCCAATACCCTGGGTACCTAGGTACCATATGCTAAGGAATTATAAGGGTGCTCCAGTGTGCCAATCAGCATTGGTAAAATTAGTCACTAGCTTGCAGTGACAGTTTTAAAAGCAGCGAGAGCATAAACACTGAGGTTCTGGTTAGCAGAGACTCAGTGATACAGTTAGGCACCACACAGGTATACACATACAGGGCACACGTTATAAGCACTAGTGTCCTGGCTAGCAGGATCCCAGTGACACAGGCAAAAGCAAACATACATACAGTAAAAATGGGGGTAACATGCCAGGCAAGATGGTACTGTCCTACACTAACCTTGCTCTATGAACTTTACATGTTGCTGTAGTACCTTATCTTTAGCATGTTAAATTACCCAAATATCTTCTTTCAATCTCACTGTTCCCTGATCATTAATTACTGCAATTTGAAAGCCATCCCATTGATTTTCACATTCTTGTATGTCATTAGGCATACATGATAGAAAATATGTAAGAGCATTCCATTTACCTGGCACATATTCCACCTCATAAATAAAATTCTGTCATCTCAATGACATCCCCGCAATTCTGGCAGAAGCACTCAACAACCCTTCTGTCATCAGTAATGTTTCTAAAGGTTTATGATCATTACGCACTCTACACTGCTTACCCAACAGAAGTTACCTAAAATGCTCCAGGACCCAAACACAAGTTAGAGTTTCCTTGTCAGTTACAGAAATGTGTTCGTCTACTGGTGATAATGCCCAGGATGTATATGTAATTAATGTTTCTTTGCCCTTAGAAACTACCTTAGAGAACTCCCCCTAGAACTTTATTACTTGCATCCACAGTAACAATGTTTTGTGAATCTGTCAAAACATTTCAAAATGGGGGAACTCACAATTGCCTACTTAGGGGCATATTTATACTCCGTTTGTGCCGAATTTGCGTCGTTTTTTTCGACACAAAACTAACTCCATATTTATACTTTGGCGTTAGACGCGTCTAGCGCCAAAGTTCATGGAGTTAGCGTAATTTTTTTGCGTGAACACCTTCCTTGCGTTAATGATATGCAAGGTAGGCGTTCCCGTCTTAAAAAATGACTGCGATGCATATGCGTCGTATTTATACTCCCGGGCAAAAATGACGCCCGGGAGTGGGCGGGACAAAAAAACCTGCATTTGCGCCGGATTTTAGCGCCTGGGTCAGGGCAGGCGTTAAGGGACCTGTGGGCTCAGAATGAGCCCAGAGGTGCCCTCCCAAGCCCCCAGGGACACCCCCTGCACCCTTGCCCACCCCAGGAGGACACCCAAGGATGGAGGGACCCATCCCAGGGAAGAAAAGGTAAGTTGTGGTAAGTATTTTTTTTATTTTTTTTTGTGGCATAGGGGGGCCTGATTTGTGCCCCCCTACATGCCACTATGCCCAATGACCATGCCCAGGGGACAGAAGTCCCCTGGGCATGGCCATTGGGCAAGGGGGCATGACTCCTGTCTTTGTCATGTTAATGGCGTCTGGGCGCCCAAAAAAAATGGCGCAAATCGGGTTAAGACGATTTTTTTGCCTCAGCCTGACTTGCCCCATTTTTGGATGCCCAAACCTCATTTTTCCCTACGCCGGCGCTGCCTGGTGTACGTGTTTTTTTTTCACGCACACCAGGCAGCGCCGGTCGGCTAACGCCGGCTAACGCCATTCAATAAATACGGCGCCCGCATGGCGCTTCAGAATGGCGTTAGCCGGCGCTAATTTTTTTGGCGCAAAACTGCGTTAGCACAGTTTTGCGTCAAAAAGTATAAATATGGCCCTTAATATCTTGAAATTCTTTTTTGTACTCTAATGACCACAGAAATGTCACCTTATTTTTTTAAAAGTTTCCTTATATTATCCACTCTTCAGGTGAACCCTTTTGCAAATTTAGCATAAAATTCCGTCAGTCCCAGAAATGACCTACTTCATCCTTACTCACTGGGTATGGAGCATCCTGGATAGTATCTACTACTTTTGGTTTAGTAGTTACCCCTTCAATCAATTGTGGATGATCAGAGACCAGCATCACCGACGGGTGGCAGGGTGGCATAGGGGGAGATGTGAGTGACCAGAGCAGGACGTGAAGAACAATAGCCAAGGCAGATGCGTGTGATATGAGGAGACCAGAGTGGGTGCAGAGAACACTTGACTACTGAACCCCCCCTCTGAGTGGTGAAGTGGAAGTTAAAGTGATCAAAACATGTTTTGATGTGAAGTGTGGGAGGGCAGCAGACACCCAAGCACTGGGGGGGTGGGAGTGAGGAGTTAGGAGGAGAATTCCAACACTTCCGCAGACACACAGAAGGCATTGCAGATGACCATACAGACCAAATGATTGCAAGGATCTGAATGTTTCACATGGGCACAGACCCTGGCAAGCCTTGTCCAGAGTTCACAGTTCTCTCCTGAAATGTGAATGGATGCAAATTGAAGCGAGAGTGCTATTTTTAAACTGACATAACCCACACATAATCCTGCTCCAGAAGACTCATCTAGTGGGGAATAACTGCACCTTTCTGGGAAGTGGCAGATACATATTCCCAAAACACTTTAGAACTGGTTCGTAGGGGAGTGGGGTTTCTGGTTAAAAGGTCTCTGTCGCTCATGGTGTTTCGGACCTTGAGAGATCCATAGGGCTGCTGTGCAGCACTGTTGGAAGAGTGAGATGGGGATTTCATAGCTATAGCTCCCTGACATCTACCCTCACCCTCAGTCTCAAGATCCAGCTGCTTCAAAAGATGGGGAACTAGTTGGTGCAGGCTCCACAGGCCGTCACAATAGCAGGGGGAACTGTAATCTTACCATGGAGGGGCACTTGACACATTCACTCACAGCAGGCACCCAGTGGAGGGAGACACACATTTACATACCTTTTTTCCAGTTATGGAACTGATTGACTTTAAGAGAGACTTGCACCCTAGAGAGCAACAATAGTTTTATGCAGCACAATTGAGGGGTCCATTTTGAGACTAGACAATTACTGGTTCTCCAGGTGCAAGGAAGTTATTACAGTGACACCAGGTGTATGTCTACGGCAATATCAGACCACTCACCAATCTGTATACAACTGGGTTGGCAGCATTGCATGAGTAGGATCGGATGGAGGGAAATGCTGGATATATCTGGTATATATCAGTTACATCAGATAGTGGATGAGGGAGGGGCCGTGACACAGACTGCACAGGACATTACGGGTGCCTTTACCACAGACTTGATACATTTTTGTAGTCCCAAAGCTGTGGGGATGGGAGAAACCGACCTCCAGAACTTTGTGTGTGACTTGCCTGTCCCTCCTCTTGACTGAGACAATGCAATAATTAGACAACACAATAGTGCTTGAAGGAAAATCTGTGCTGAAGAGGTCAGAGAGTCAATACACCAGCTTAAGAGAGGGAAGGCACCTGGGTCTGATGAATTTCTCCAGAATTCTTCTGATGCACCGGGAGCCATGTGTGTGACCAGATCTGTAAAATGGTGTGTGAAACAAAGGAGAGGGGAAGTCTACCTTATGATCTCAGACTTGTGACTGTAGTCCTTATCCACAAACAGGGCAATCCCCCAGAGCAGTGTGCCTCTTACAGGCCAACTATGCTCCTAAGTACAGATATCAAAATACTGGGTAAAATATTGGCTAACTGTCTTCAGCA
Source organism: Pleurodeles waltl (assembly GCF_031143425.1). Lineage (NCBI taxonomy): Eukaryota > Metazoa > Chordata > Amphibia > Caudata > Salamandridae > Pleurodeles > Pleurodeles waltl. Next base: position 1,181,802,527 of record NC_090446.1, on the reverse strand, counting down.
AGTGATCGATAAATTGATCAGACCTGACCAATCAGGACTTATGTCCTTGAATTCCACCCACCATAATTTGAGGTACCTTTTTGATGCCTGGCTATGCAACGGGTCCTAAGGAAAGTGCCGGCCTGTAGTCATTGGAAGCCGAAAAGGCCTTTGACTCAGTCAAATGGCAATTCCTAGATTGGATTCCACAAGGAGTTTATATCCTGGGTTGGTCTCCTGTACATGAACATACTGGTTAAGGTACGGATCAATGGCTACCCTGGGATGGGGCGCAAGACAAGGGTGTCAGTTTGCTCCCTTTTATTGTTCACCCTGGCCTTGGGACCCTCAGTGTGGTGTGTGCTAGTGGATGCCCGGTTGAGAGAACTACATTGGGATATGCTGTGGGATGACATTATCTCCTTGTACATGGATGGCATATTACTATTTTGGCTGACCCCATTTGTACCATCCCTGGGCCAGTGAAATTCTGGAAATCTTTGGCGTACTTGTGGATCCCGATAAATTGGCCCAAGTGGCCTTCACATTGTTGGAGTGGGCTCCACCTACAGACTGGGCTTGCCTGCAGCATTGGTCTCCAGGGTGGGAGGGGTTCTGTTACCTGGGAATCCATGTGACAGTGAATAAGATGGAGCTCCAGAGAGCCAACTTAGGTCGGGTTCTGGATGGATACAGGGGAGACATGGAGCACTTGCAATCGCTCCCTCTACACTTAATGGGCAGGGCTATCCTCCATCAAATGATAGTGCTGCCCACTATTATTATGATGTGCTAGAAGCCTTTGTCAGGGAAATGGATGGAGTGACTTTATCACTTTTTATTGGGTGGAGAAATATTAAGGATAGCACTGCAAAAGCTAACTCAAAACCCCTATGAGATGGGTGGCGCTCCGATAGCTGTGTCTCTAATATAGGCCTGCACATCTCTTAATAGTAAACAACTGGGCATTTGCCTGTCAATGAGAGCCCTTGATACTGATAGGAATAAAATGTCTTTGCATGGATGCACACAAAGGTTCTATGACAGGGCTTAACTGACTCAAGAACCATCCCCAGCAGACCAAGTGGTCAACCTATGGAATGTATCTACAACTAAATTGGGCTTAGAAGGGCAGCTGATGTTGGAATTCCTGCTATAGGATTCGGCATACCTGGGAGACCTCTGCAGACTGGAATCCAAACAGGAGTGGGATATGATTGGCATGTTTGAACTAGGTGATATCTGGGGACCACAGGGCCTCTTATCTTCCGAGGAACTACAGGATCAGTTCAACCTGGCAGACTTCCAGCTTTACTGCTACAGGCAGGTTCAACATTCTCTCCGGGGGTAGAGAGCGGTGCTACAGGGGTGGCAGAGGAGAATCCATTGGTGTTTAGAATCCTTGGGGCTCTCCTACAGAAACATTCAGGGCCTTATTTATACTTTTTGGTGCAAAACTGCACTAAGGCAGTTTTGCCCCAAAAGGTTTTGCACCGGCTTGGACCATTTTTTAGCACCAGCTGGGCACCATATTTATGGAATGGTGCAAGCCGGTGCAAAGGGTAGGCTAGCTTAAAAAAAAATTACGTTAGGCAGTTTTGAGTCAAAATAAATGATTCAGACCAGATTAGCATAATTGTTTGGCGCTAAGGGGGTATTTATACTCTGTTTGCACTGAATTAGCGTCATTTTTTTTTAACTCTAATTCAGTGCAAAACTAACTCCATATTTATACTTTGGTGCTAGACCCGTCTAGCACCAAATTTATGGAGTTAAAGTCATTTTTTGGAAGTGGAAACCTACCTTGCCTTAATGAGATGCAAGGTAGGCGTTCCCATGCAAAAAAATGACTCTATGGCCTTAACACCATATTTATACTCCCATGTAAAAATGGTGCAAGGGAGGGAGGAAGGGTCAAAAAATGGGGCAAAGCTTGCTTTGCCCCATTTTTTAAGACCTGGGTCAGGGCAGGTCTTAGGGGACCTGTGGCCCTATTTCCATTGTGGAACACCATGGAATAAGCCCAGAGGTGCCCTCCCTAGGTCCTAGGGGCACCCCCACCCACACAAGAGGGACTGCGAGGATGGGGACCCCATCCCAGGTAAGTACAGGTAAGTGCATTTTATTTTTGAAAGTGCCATGGGGGGCCCTGAAATGGGCCCCCATACATAGCACCGGGTGCAATGGCCATGCCCAGGGGACCCCTGTCCTCTGTGCTGGCTAATGGGGTGGTGGGCATGACTCCTGCCTTTTCTAAGGCAGGAGTCATATGGTAGGTTTAGCACCATAAAATGACGCTAATCTGGTTAGAATCATTTTTTTTTACTCTAACCTGCCTAAAGCCATTTTTTGGTGCTAAACCCTCTTCTTCTACTGTATACTGCCTGCCCCACCGACTAAAGTCATTTTTTTAAACTCTAGCCTACCCTTTGCACTGGCTTGCACCATTCCATAAATATGGTGCCCGGCTGGTGCACAGAAATGGTGCAAGCCGGTGCTCAACTTTTTGGTGCAAAACTGAGTTAGTGCAGTTTTGCAGCAAAAAGTATAAATAAGGGCCAATATTTTGTAATTTTGCGCCACTTTTGTGTCATAAAATGACGTTAATGCGGTGCAAAAAAAGTTTAAATCAGGGCCTTGGTGCTAGATGGGTCTAGCACCAAAGTATAAATATGGAGTTTGTTTTGCACCGAATTAGAGTAAAAAAAAATGACACTAATTCGGTGCAAACAGAGTATAAATATGCCGCAGAGTATAAATATGCCCCTAAATATGGTGTTAAGGCCATAGAGTCATTTTTTGCACGGGAACGCCTACCTTGCATCTCATTAAGGCAAAGTAGGACTCCACTTTCAAAAAATGACTTTAACTCCATAAATTTGGTGCTAGAGGGGTCTAGCACCAAAGTATAAATTTGGAGTTAGTTTTGCACCGAATTAGAGTTAAAAAAAATGACACTAATTTGGTGCAAACAGAGTATAAATATGCCCCTCAGTCTCTCAGATATACCAAACACTGCCCAACAACTGTCTGTCACCCTTACCGAGCTATGAGACAAGTGGGAGGTAAATTTGGGAAGGTTGTCAGATGATAATTGGGGAGAGGTGCTTCACTGCCCCATGGAGATAGTAGTTAGATTCGGCTTCAAGCTGGCGCTACTAAAAATATTATACCAGGCATCTTTCACATGCCTCCACCTCCTCCGAATGGGCAAGATCAAAGATGGCAGATGCTTAAAAACCTGTGGCGAGAGCAGCATGCTAGCGCACACAATCTGGAGAATGTCTTAAAATGCAAGTATTATGGTCTCGGTGGGTGGATGTCTGTACTGGAAGACAAATATACAATTGACCAGCCGCTGGCTTCACTGTGGATATAGGTTGAGCAGATTTTGCCCAAATATACTATTCTCTTTGGCAATATGGCACTAGTGGTGGCAAGGCAAGACATTATAAGAATATGGTGGTAAAATGGAAACACCATTGACGAAACAATGAAAAATGGGCCAAGATTGGTGTATGCATGCAGAACATATGATCTATATGGCCCACCTCCAGGAAATGTCAGAAGGCTTGGAATCAATAGCAGGAATACAGAGAACTGGACTAACTGGGTATTACTGCTAAGGCTGGATAAAATTGCCTAACATGATCAATGGAATAAGTACCAAACTGTCTTGCAGCTGTGAAGTAGATTTATTTGTATGTCTTGTAAGAGCCTAATTCACAAAGGTAATTTTCACTAGCCAAAAAAATTAAAAGGTTCAAAAAGGATAGAAAAAAACATTATTTCTGGAACCACCTATTCTTGTTTAGAAATAGAAAAAAAATCCTGTTGTCATGTCTGTCTCTACATTTTGGTATATAATAAATAGTCTGCAGTATAAAGGTGTATATAAAACCAAACACCTCGATCAATAAATTTATTTTACATTTATAAATACTGCATCAGCTTTGTATTTTTTGATGCCGACTGGATACAACATTTGTATGTGATTTTATAAGCTTACTGAAATTAGTCTATAGTTGCTTTATAACCAAGATTAAATTAATCCAGCATATCAGACTGGCTTGCATTAGTATGCACCAAGGGAATGTTCCATGGGTATTGTATGGTGTTTATCATGCACCCACCCATGGATTTAATGCAAATCCATATGTACAGTAAGATGTAGATATGTTTTTGCGTCGAAGTCCAGCACTTCCCTGAGGCTGCCAGAACAAAGAGAAATATTTTTTTCTGTTTCTTCCTCTTTGCATGTGTGCTGCATTCTACAATAAACACACCGAGGAGAAAAAGCTTTGAAGGATGCACTTTATGTGGAGAAAGGTGTCCCTTCCTGTGATAAAACCTATCCTAAGAATTATACGGACACCCATAGAGGAAGGGTACCTGTATCGAGAGAAGGCTAAACAAAGCTTTCCAGTGCATTAGAAGAGTGAAACTGTACACTTTCTTTGTAGATATAGCACAAATGTGTTAACTGACATTGACAGCACCAAGATTATGCATAGTAGGAGCTTCAGTGTGATGAAAGACTGGCCTCTCCGTGGAGAGCTCTTGTTGGATCTGGCCTTTTCTCCATGGTCAGCCCCAAACATTGTCCCTCTTGACCTCCGTTTTTGCTGAATTCATTTTTTGTTAGCTTTAGGACATTGGGCACTGTTAACTAGTGCTAAAGGTAATGTTCCTTGCTTAAAACTTGGTAACATTGGCTTATCCACAATTGCCAAATTTAGTTTACTTTTAAGTCCCTTGTAAAATGCACTACATGTGTCCAGGGCCTAAAAATTAAATGCTACCAGTGGGCCATCAGCACTTATGATGCCACCCACTTCCATTGCCCTTCAACCTTGTGTCAGACCTGCCATTACAGAGCCTGTGTGTGCAGATTTAAACTGCCATGTCGACCTGGCAAGTTAACCCTCTTGCCAGACCCAAATCTTCCTTTTTAATAAATGTAGGTCACCTCTAAAGTAGGCCCTTGACAAAAAGTAAGACATGTACTTTTAGGTTTTTACATGTCCTAATAGTGAAAAACTCTTAAATTCATTTTTCACTACTGTAAGACCTCTCTCTCCCATCGGATAACATTGAGATTACCTTATTACATTTATAAGTGTAACTACAAATTGGGAAGAGATGGAACCCGTGAGTTTGGGGTCTCTGGAATCACAATTTGAAATCACAACTTATGGTGAAGTCGCATTTTAAATTGTAAGTTTGATAATGCTACTTCTAGAAAGTTGGCATTTTCTTACTTTAACCATCTGGTGCCTTCTGCCTGCCTCTGAATGGTGGATGACAGCTGGGCTTTTGTGCATTCCCTCTAGAAAGCTGCACACAAAGGGATCGCAGGTGTGACTGATAGGCCATCCACAGCCTGATAGGCCATCCTGGGCAGGATGGGTGGGAAGAGCTGACGCACACACGCCTGAATGAGCTGTGTCCAGATCTCACATAAAGGGCTGCATACCCTCCGTAGTGAGTCTGTGGTCAAATCAGGAAGAGCAGGAGCCATGTACACTACAAAGGCCTCTCTTTGAAGTCTCCCCCATTTCAAAAGTACCAATGGGTATAAGAACTGGAACTCACACACCACCCACTCAATACACCTCTGTAATTGTGGAGTACTCTGCCAAGAAGAAGGACTCCTTTGCTGCTGGAAGGATTGTCACTCCAGTGAACTCTGCTGGACTTCTGCTATGCTGTGCTGAGCTGCTGTCTGCTGCCCTCCTTGCCTGCTGGTGAGAAGGAGTGGACCTCAATCTTTCCAACCCGAACCAAAGTGACTCCAAGGACTTGTTGGCTTGCCTCCTATTCTTCTGAAGTCTTAGGGACATGAAAGACTTTTCTTGATCTTGCAATAGCACCTGAACTTTGCTTGCTGTAAGTCTTGCCCTGCCAAGTGGTGTCAGTACAGATCTGGGTTCTTGCAAGTGGGTATAAAGTGCTGCAAGTGCCAGAACCTGTGCTTTGATACCACAGTACTAATCGGAACTGATGCATCTCCATTGATTGCAACTCCATTGAGGCTAATGCATCACCACTGCTGCGAGGATCAGGAGCACTGCATTGCCAACTGTGTTATGCATTGCCACCAATTCCGATACCATTCCTACTTTGCACGCTCAGAGTTTATGCATTGCCTACATTTGCAGGATCGATGCCAACGCATCACCTCTTTTACTCCTAGCATCTTGCCCTCGACGTTGATGCAACGCTAAACTAAGGCACTGTTTTCAGTAGGCCAAGGCTGGTCCCTGTATCCAATCAGTGCTCCATCGCGGTTGGCCTGACTTGGTGCTTTATGATTCTAAGAACTACAACTAAGTTTATTCTTTAAAAATTAATATCTATACTTCTACTTATGGGTTCATGCTGTTTTGGTCTTGCTTTGTTCACTAAAGTAAGATATTTTTCTCAAACCTGGTTTGTTACCTTTTTGTGTGATGTTTTCACTGTTTTACTATTTGAAGCATTGCAAAAATACTTTACACATTGCCTTTTAATCTAAACCTGACTGCTCTGTGCCAAGCTACCAGAACATGAGCACAGGTTAATTTATGGTGTGTATTTGACTTACCCTGTCTAGAATTGTAGTTCCTGCTTGGACAGGGTACATAATTCTGTTAGAAACTCAATTTCTAACAATTCTGTACAGAGCAAAGGATGTACATGAGAGGCTTACCCACATAATAGGGCTTAGGTGCTTAGGTGCATCTCCATAAACAGCTCTGCACAGGGTGAAAGCAATGCATAGTATGGGCATGCTCTTATAATGGGGCTTAAGTGTTGTAAGGGACTGACTTTTCCTTTAAAAGAGCTCTGTACAAGACAAAGGGGCTTTGCCACCTAACTGGCCTCAGGTGCCTGGAGGCAAAAGGTGTACATAGTAGTGGTGTGGCTACCTAATGGGGCTTTGCTGTCTGAAGGGAACTGGTCCTCCATGAAGACTTTGGTACAAAGTGAAGGCTGCGCATAGTAGAGACTTGGCTACTCAATGGGGCTTGGGTGTCTAGAGCCAAAGGGTGTTTATAGTAGGGCCTTAACCACCTAAAGGAGAATTGCTGTCTTGAGGGAATGAGCTCTCCATGAAGATGTCTGTGCAGGGCAAAGGCTGTACATAGTAGGGGATTAGCCACCAAATAGGGCTTGGTTTTTTAGAGGAAGGGTTACATAGTGGGGCCTAGGCCACATAAAGGAGCTTGTCTCTCTGGAGGGAGTAGGCTTTCCAGGTAGATGTCTGTACTGGGCAAATTAGGGGCTTAGACACCCAGTGGGGCTTGGGTGTTTGGAAGCGAAGTGTATGCTTAGTGGGGGCACGGGCACTGTTGCAATTGGGTTCCACTCATTCAGCACACCCGATGTTTTCACTTTTTTTTTATCACCCAGTTTTGGACTTTCTCCTGTAGGTGGGACTCCCTACATGTGTTTTTCCCCACAGTAATCACATGGCACACCAACTATGCATGTTTAACACCAGCATCTGCCTTTTAAGTTAAGGCACTGCAATGCAGCAAGGAAAAGGGGCAATTGACTGGTTACACGTGAACAGGCATGCACACATGTGTGCAGGCTGCATGTGGGAGACTCCTGCCGTACGCAGCCCTATAACTGCACACAGATAGTCTAGCGCAATGGAGACTACAGCAAAAGACATTAACCTGAGATAGGCCATATAATGCTAGTGCATATTAATTGGGAAAATCAGTGTGATTTACTGTTTTGTCTGTAGTGACGCTTCATTATACAGAAACTGCCTTAGAGTGTAATTTTGTTTTCCTTGGGTCTACAGAGACCATTGACATGTCGAATTGGGACGTAACCTGTGTGGCAAATACAACTCTGCAATTTTCAAAATTATATCTGTACACTTTATGGGTCCTCATTGTCACATTTCTCTGGCTCAGCTCAGGATCAAAGCCCAGGCCTTTTGTCGCCCTGCTGTGCCCAGTTAATTACCTTTGTCTCTAGCAGCAGGAACAAAAGCCTCACCACACAAAGGGAGCAATAAAAAGTACTTTACCCATCTCCTGAGGAGGAAAGGGGTGGGTTGGAATAATCTGCATCAATCAATTAGCTGTCACACTGTGCCAGAAATTGGCCTGCACAAGCTCACTGAACAAAGGAGGGAGTGTAGACAACTGGAGCCAACTGAGGAGGGGGCTCTCTTTGAACTTTTGGTGTACAATGCCCTGACAGTAATGTCAGCGAGGGGCAAAGCTGAGGCCCTAGGAGCAGATGTGACCCATGACTCCTGAATAATTCCATTGAGAACTCTTTCATGAGTTAGGAAAGGGGTGGAGCGGTGATGTGCACCCTGGGATTGGCGAGGGCTGCCTGACTACTGGTACCTTCCTCTCCCCTTTAAAAACTTTTACACAAGGGACATCTGCCTGGTGATTTTACTGAGCTTCATTGCTGGATCCCAAGACCACCATTGATAACTGGAAGGAAGGACCCCTTGATGCCCAGAAAGGACTAAGGACTCTGCCCAGTTGACCCCAGGACTAGTCGGTCTCCCCAAGTGCCGGTGACACTGGCCCCTTTACTACCCCTGAGGACCTGCTGGGGGTATGCCCTGGAATTTTGAGTCCAGACCCAATATCAGAAAGAAGGCTGGTGGAGCGAACAAGGAGAACCAGCACCTTGAGGACTGCACCACTTTGCAGGTGAGGAGGTTTGCCCTTGTTTGCTAGAGTGCACCATAAGAAGTAGAATGAGCCCAAAATTGGCCTAACAGGGCCGGAATGATGGCATTTTAAATTTTGTCAATCTTTGACCTTTCTTGACAATGGAGCACATGCGGCTTTGCTGCTTCTTCGAATAAGATTCCTGAGGTTGGCCAGGGCCTGGGGGACAGTGCAGGATCTATTTCCTTCAGGGAGGGGTGTGCATGGGTACTTTCCCTGGACATTCCACTGCCCAAGGCCCCTATCCCATGGGCTGTTTATGCTAAAAATGAGTGCTGGAACCTCATTCATGGCCCCTCAAAGCAAAAGATAATAGGGAGCTCAGTTGCACCCCCCCAATGGCAGTGGCCTCACCCCGCTCCCTATACCTATGTATGGAAGGAAGGAAGCTGCTTGCTCCCGCACCTGCACTTGGAGGTGCACGTTGCACAGGAGCCAGTGGGGATGTGAGGGAGGGGCTCACTCAGCTGCCCTCAAAATCAGAATGTAAATGCCATGTAAGAGGATGGCTTGGTTTGTAATGGGTACCAAAGGTACTTACACCTTATACCAGGTCCAGCTATCCCTTATTAGTGAAATGTAGTCAGTGTCTAGAAGCCAGGCTGTATAGGAGTATCTGTAGCTGAGCAGCCAAGGCTGAACTAGGAGGCATGCAAAGCTCTTGCATTACCACTGTAGTCACACAGTACTCACACACATGAAAGAAAATACTCAGTGTTACAAAAATAAAGGTACTTTATTTTGGTGACACAAATGCCAAAAATACCTTAGAGACTATACTCCCTTAGGAGTAATATACACAATATATACACTAGTAACCAACAAAAGGTAAGTACACAGTCAGAAAACAGTGCAAATAGTGAAAACCACAATAGGCTGCACTGGGTCTAGGGGGAACACAAACCATATACTAAAATATTGGAATGTGAATCTTGGTTTCCTACCTAGGCAAGTGTAGTGTGTAATGGGTGGTTGGCAGTATAAGAAAACATGAAAGGTAAGTAATAGAACCCACACCAGAGCCCAGGAAAACAGGAGTAAATCACAGTAAGTTTCCTAAACACACAAGAAGTCATGATAGAAGATTAAGCAAGAACAAGAAGAGACTGCAAGACACCAATGATGGATTCCTGGACCTGAAGACCCGTGGAAGGAGGGGACCAAGTCCAAGAAGTACTGAAGAGTCCAGGGAGAACAGGAGCCCCTGCTAACCCGGATGAAGGTGCAAAAGAAAAACCACCAGTGAGAAGACAAAGGGCCTGATTCTAACTTTGGAGGACGGTGTTAAACCGTCCCAAAAGTGGCGGATATACCACCTACCGTATTACGAGTCCATTATATCCTATGGAACTCGTAATACGGTAGGTGGTATATCCGCCACTTTTGGGACGGTTTAACACCGTCCTCCAAAGTTAGAATCAGGCCCAAAGTCAGTTATGCAACCAAGAAGACAACTGTGGGTTCCTGGTTAGTGCAGAAAATGCCCCACGCTGGATGGATGATTGCAGTCTGGTTTGCGTTGCTGGATTCCACCAACAAGCTTTGGCACACACAAAACTCATGGTTGGCAGAAAATGGCGCTACCCGGGACCAGGAGGGCCCTGGTGGCCTCTACCCAGAAGGGGGAGACAGAGAGGGTTCTCAGCAACTCAGAGAGCCCTCAGAAGACCAGGCAGCATGCACAGGAGTCCCACAGCATAGGGACAAAGAAGGTGCAAATAGAGACCCTTGCAGCATGACAAAAAGGGATCCCACGCTGCCGGAGAACCACTCAGGAAGCTGTGCATCACAGGATGGAGTGCTTGGGGCCTAAGCTGTGTTGTGCACAAAGATCTTCATGGAATGTCATACACAAGCCTTGGCAACTGCAAGTCAAGCGGTGCACAGGGATACTGTCTTGCGTGGAGATGCAAACTCTTACCTCCACCAAAGTTGGACAGCTGGACATTGGGACTGTTGGGGTCATTTTAGTCCACCACCTGTGTTGCTGGATCCACGCTCATTGTCTGGATAGGGGACCCATTCGTCTGTGCAGAGAGGTGCCTGCTGAAGCAAGGAAGTGACTCCATCACTCCACAGGAGATTTCTTTGGTTCTTCTTGTGCAGGCTGAAGACAGGCAGGCCTCGGAGGATGCATGACCTGGAAAATGTTGCAGTTGCTGGCAGGAGCTGAAGATACAATGTTGCATAAGTCATCTTTGCTTCTTTGTTGCAAATTGTAGAGTTTCTGGAGAATTCAGCTGTGGTTACATCGGTAGAAGATGAAGTATAGGATGCAGATGATTCCTGCTGGAGTCTTGCAATCCGAATCTGAGGAAACACCCAGAGGAGAGACCCTAAATAGCCCTGAAAGGGAGATTTATAACCTAACCAAATAAACACCTATCAGGGGAGGGCTCTGACATCACCTGCTGGCACCGGCCACTCAGATGATCCCAGAGCGTCCCACCACCTTGGAATCCAAGATGGCGAAACCCAGGGACACTCTGAAGGAGCGCTGGGCACCACCTCTGGGGTGGTGATGGACAGGGGAGTGGTCACTCCCCTTTCCTTTGTCTAGTTTCGTGCCAGAGCAGGGACCTGGGGTCCCTGAACTAGTGTAGACTGAATTATACAAAGGAGGGCACCATCTGTGCCCTTCAAAGCATTTCCAGAGGCTCTGGGAGGCTGCCCCCCCATGCTTGTAATACCTATTTCCTAAAGGAAAGGGTGTAACACCCCTCTCCCAAAGGAAATCATTTATTCTGCCTTCCTGGGCTTGAGCTGCTCAAGCAACAGAAGGGCAGAATTCTCTGCTGTGTCAGCAGCTGGGGCTGCCTGGAAATCCTCAGAAGGCTGGTACGGCAGTACTCGGGGTCCATATTGGAGCTTCCAGGGTGCATGGAATTGTGCAACCAATACTAGACTCAGTATTGGAGTACAATTCCCAATTGTTAGACACCTTACATGGCCATATTTGGAGTCACCATTGTGAAGCTGGACCTAGGTATTGACTTATGTCCAGTGCAAGTGTAAAATGGCATTCCGCACTAACGTAGTCTGGGAGAATGGTCCTGGATGACGTGGAGGCACCTCTGCTAGTGTAGGGCTGCCCTCACACACAGATACTTTGCACCCAGCCTTCTGGTTTCAAAGACCTGGCATATAGGTGACTTATATGTGACCTGGTGCAGTGAAAATGGCTGTGAAAGGGTGCATGCACCATTTCACGCAGGGTGCAATAGCAGTCCTACTGAAGCCTTTGCATGGGCTCCCTATGGGTGGAAAAAGTAATGCTGCAGCCCTTAGGGATCCCCCGGAGCCCCAATGCCCTGGGTACCATATACTAAGGTGTGACCTGTATGCCAATTTGGAGTGAAATACTGTGTTACCAGTATGTAGTGATCAATTTGGAAACAGAGAGAGCATAAGCACTAGGGTCCTGGTTAGCAGGAATCGAGTGACACAGTCAAGTATACTTTAAAAAACAGTGAAACATACTGACAAGCAGGCTACAAACCATACGCATTGGGGTTCTGACTAGTAGGATCCCAGTGGCACAGTCAGAAGCACACCCCTCAGCCTCACCCCGCTCCCTATACCTATGTATGGAAGGAAGGAAGCTGCTTGCTCCCGCACCTGCACTTGGAGGTGCACGTTGCACAGGAGCCAGTGGGGATGTGAGGGAGGGGCTCACTCAGCTGCCCTCAAAATCAGAATGTAAATGCCATGTAAGAGGATGGCTTGGTTTGTAATGGGTACCAAAGGTACTTACACCTTATACCAGGTCCAGCTATCCCTTATTAGTGAAATGTAGTCAGTGTCTAGAAGCCAGGCTGTATAGGAGTATCTGTAGCTGAGCAGCCAAGGCTGAACTAGGAGGCATGCAAAGCTCTTGCATTACCACTGTAGTCACACAGTACTCACACACATGAAAGAAAATACTCAGTGTTACAAAAATAAAGGTACTTTATTTTGGTGACACAAATGCCAAAAATACCTTAGAGACTATGCTCCCTTAGGAGTAATATACACAATATATACACTAGTAACCAACAAAAGGTAAGTACACAGTCAGAAAACAGTGCAAATAGTGAAAACCACAATAGGCTGCACTGGGTCTAGGGGGAACACAAACCATATACTAAAATATTGGAATGTGAATCTTGGTTTCCTACCTAGGCAAGTGTAGTGTGTAGTGGGTGGTTGGCAGTATAAGAAAACATGAAAGGTAAGTAATAGAACCCACACCAGAGCCCAGGAAAACAGGAGTAAATCACAGTAAGTTTCCTAAACACACAAGAAGTCATGATAGAAGATTAAGCAAGAACCAGAAGAGACTGCAAGACACCAATGATGGATTCCTGGACCTGAAGACCTGTGGAAGGAGGGGACCAAGTCCAAGAAGTACTGAAGAGTCCAGGGAGAACAGGAGCCCCTGCTAACCCGGATGAAGGTGCAAAAGAAAAACCACCAGTGAGAAGACAAAGTCAGTTATGCAACCAAGAAGACAACTGTGGGTTCCTGGTTAGTGCAGAAGATGCTCCACGCTGGATGGATGATTGCAGTCTGGTTTGCGTTGCTGGATTCCACCAACAAGCTTTGGCACACACAAAACTCATGGTTGGCAGAAAATGGCGCTACCCGGGACCAGGAGGGCCCTGGTGGCCTCTACCCAGAAGGGGGAGACAGAGAGGGTTCTCAGCAACCCAGAGAGCCCTCAGAAGACCAGGCAGCATGCACAGGAGTCCCACAGCATAGGGACAAAGAAGGTGCAAATAGAGGCCCTTGCAGCATGACAAAAAGGGATCCCACGCTGCCGGAGAACCACTCAGGAAGCTGTGCATCACAGGATGGAGTGCTTGGGGCCTAAGCTGTGTTGTGCACAAAGATCTTCATGGAATGTCACACACAAGCCTTGGCAACTGCAAGTCAAGCGGTGCACAGGGATACTGTCTTGCGTGGAGATGCAAACTCTTACCTCCACCAAAGTTGGACAGCTGGACATTGGGACTGTTGGGGTCATTTTAGTCCACCACCTGTGTTGCTGGATCCACGCTCATTGTCTGGATAGGGGACCCATTCGTCTGTGCAGAGAGGTGCCTGCTGAAGCAAGGAAGTGACTCCATCACTCCACAGGAGATTTCTTTGGTTCTTCTTGTGCAGGCTGAAGACAGGCAGGCCTCGGAGGATGCATGACCTGGAAAATGTTGCAGTTGCTGGCAGGAGCTGAAGATACAATGTTGCATAAGTCATCTTTTCTTCTTTGTTGCAAGTTGAAGAGTTTCTGGAGAGTTCAGCTGTGGTTACATCGGTAGAAGATGAAGTATAGGATGCAGATGATTCCTGCTGGAGTCTTGCAATCCGAATCTGAGGAAACACCCAGAGGAGAGACCCTAAATAGCCCTGAAAGGGACATTTATAACCTAACCAAATAAGCACCTATCAGGGGAGGGCTCTGACATCACCTGCTGGCACCGGCCACTCAGATGATCCCAGAGCGTCCCACCACCGTGGATTCCAAGATGGCGAAACCCAGGGACACTCTGAAGGAGCTCTGGGCACCACCTCTGGGGTGTTGATGGACAGAGGAGTGGTCACTCCCCTTTCCTTTGTCTAGTTTCATGCCAGAGCAGGGACCTGGGGTCCCTGAACTAGTGTAGACTGAATTATACAAAGGAGGGCACCATCTGTGCCCTTCAAAGCATTTCCAGAGGCTCTGGGAGGCTACCCCCCCATGCTTGTAACACCTATTTCCTAAAGGAAAGGGTGTAACACCCCTCTCCCAAAGGAAATCATTTATTCTGCCTTCCTGGGCTTGAGCTGCTCAAGCAACAGAAGGGCAGAATTCTGTGCTGTGTCAGCAGCTGGGGCTGCCTGGAAAACCTCAGAAGGCTGGTACGGCAGTACTCGGGGTCCATAGTGGAGCTTCCAGGGTGCATGGAATTGTGCAACCAATACTAGACTCAGTATTGGAGTACAATTCCCAATTGTTAGACACCTTACATGGCCATATTTGGAGTCACCATTGTGAAGCTGGACCTAGGTATTGACTTATGTCCAGTGCAAGTGTAAAATGGCATCCCCGCACTAACGTAGTCTGGGAAAATGGTCCTGGATGACGTGGAGGCACCTCTGCTAGTGTAGGGGTGCCCTCACACACAGATACTTTGCATCCAGCCTTCTGGGTTGAAAGACCTGGCATATAGGTCACTTATATGTGACCTGGTGCAGTGAAAATGGCTGTGAAAGGGTGCATGCACCATTTCACGCAGGGTGCAATAGCAGTCCTACTGAAGCCTTTGCATGGGCTCCCTATGGGTGGAAAAAGTAATGCTGCAGCCCATAGGGATCCCCGGGAGCCCCAATGCCCTGGGAACCATATACTAAGGTGTGACCTGTATGCCAATTTGGAGTGAAATACTGTGTTACCAGTATGTAGTGATCAATTTGGAAACAGAGAGAGCATAAGCACTAGGGTCCTGGTTAGCAGGAATCGAGTGACACAGTCAAGTATACTTTCAAAAACAGTGAAACATACTGACAAGCAGGCCACACACCATACGCATTGGGGTTCTGACTAGTAGGATCCCAGTGGCACAGTCAGAAGCACACTGACATCAGGCAGAAATTTGGGAAAACATGCCATCATTTTCTACATGCCACCCCATGCTAGGATGCGTAACACAGAAAAAGCAGCCGCTCTCCATGGCACAGTGGAAGAGCTACTCATAAAAAACTCAATGCTACCAGGGCAGCTCCCCATAATGCCCTGCGGGGCTTAACTGTTTCGACACTTTTTTGCTTGCGGTGACCCTCATAATGAGCAGGGGCCACCACCAACCTTATCAAGGAGGCCTGAAGGGCAGGTTTTCTTCATTATTTTCAAGCATTCCCCAAGCTGGAGCTTTTGCTCTACAGCTGGCATAGTCTCACACTCTAGGGCATATATTCATTGTTGCCATTGTTGTGGCCTGAAAGTAGCTAAAGAAAGTACATGTCTTGAAGCGCTCTCTAGGTGCCAAGTTTATGGTTGCAATGCAATTCTATTACGATGTGATGCCCTCTAGTGGGCAGCTTTTATAATTGCAATATTTATGATAGAAAGTCTATAAAAAGTACAAACCTGTGTTTTGTTTATTTTAAATTCTTTATTGGATTCAGATAATGTTGACAGTGATCATTGCCCACAGTGTATATGTTTTTTTGGCAATCATAAGTGCTTTCACCAGGTTTATTATTTTTTATATTTGTATTCATTTGAGCATGAAATGATGATGTTGAAGTGGTTTGTTGCTCTTGATCAATGACCAAGCCAGTAGACTCAAATTATATGTTTGCATGACCCCTTTAGGGGGTGGAAGGTGACTTTGCAATGCCATCTATGGCATTTCCCATCTGCCAATGTACATATTTGTAAATTATTGCATAGTATTTAGTAGTGTGTATGTGATAAATGTACATCTCCTTTTTCTAAATAAAATTTACCGACTGGACAATCATTTATTGCGTATTATTATTGCATGCCAGTGAACGGTGATTACTAGCCCACACCACCTCCTCTAAGTGGTACTGCTCTGCCTCACTACCTAGAGAGAGTCAAGTGCTACAGTGGGGTACCCAGTTTCCTACAGCCACCTAATAAAGCTTGTCTGTCTGGATGGAGTGGGCTCTCTAGGAAGACTTCTGTACTAGGTGACGGTAATGCATTGCAAGCCCTTGGCCATCTAATGGTGCTTAAGTATCTGCATGTAGTAGGGAATTGGCCAATTGATGGGGCTTGGCTGGTTGGAGGGCGTGGGCCCTCCGTGAAGACTTTTGTACTAGGCAGAAGCTGTGCATAGTAAGGGCCTGGCCACAGTGCAGAGTGATGGAGCAGTTGGTAAGACAGCCAAACAGCTTAAAGACACCATGAATCCAGCAAAAAAATATCAATTTATCCGATCCTCCAATGGTTTGATGATATGTGCAGAGGAATCCTCTGTGGCCATGTGCCTGCTGCACGCCATCAGGGCAAACTCAGAGATGGTGCCAGACTAGCAGCAGCACACAGAGAACACAGAGAAAGACCCTAGAAGCCTACCAGAGGTCAGCATGCTTCACATTTGGCCAGATGGAGTGCAGGCAGAGTATGATCAAAGCAATCTATCTGCCAGACCGCTTACCCCAGCAGTGGGAGGAGTGCTGGTTAGCAAAGTGAAATATTATTGGTAGCTGCTACAGGTACTGTTACAAAGTATAAGTATACATTCAACAGCAATATTTCTTACTCATCACAACTTTATGTAACTGATCAAACAGCTGCTTAATGGAAATGATTATGCAGTGCACTGTCAGTAGTAGTGGCAGTCACACTTCTACTTAACAGGAGCACTGGACCCTCATTTGAGGGAGAAACAATGGTGGAAAAGATGATTCAAAATCAAATTCTACATGTAATTACCAATACAGAAATTAGGCTCCATAAAGGAAGAAAACAACATCAAACAGAAGGGAGCCAGAGCCCATTAGAGCTGGCTAGAGAAGAGCCACACACAGAGAATATGTAACTGAACGTAATGCTGAAAAAACTAGGTTAGGTCCAAGGACACTGTGATTGGGAAATGGACATTAAAGCTTTCTCATAAAAATCAAACATTGAAGACATATTTAAATAAAAAGTGAGTTTTTGCTACATCAGTCAGATCCAAAACCTTGAAGCTAACTACAGGAGGCTCATAACTCTCATTGTCCATATAGTCAAAAGAAGGACAGAGCTCCACAGCTGAAACAAGCCAGATGGTTTATACACCACAATACTCTTCATCTATAATAGACAAGAGATCCATAATGAGGAAACCTCACTGGCCGCTATCTTCCATCTGATACAGATTCCTAGAAAGGAGACATTATTGTCCTACATGGAGGTCAAGGCAGAAAATCAGCAGATACAATTTCTTGCTGAGGTTGTTGGCAACATGTGTGCTCTAGCAGAACAAATGGCAGAACTAGAGAAATGCACTGCAGACACTAAAGCAGCAACCAATCACAAGGCTGCAACAGTACGTGGGCAAGAAAATCAGATATAAGAAATATTATAGAAGTTGTGAACAAGACTGGCATGTCTCAAACTAGGCTCATGGAAGTGAGTGATGATGGACTCCATGAGGGAAACATTGTGTCTCCACATCCTAAACTAGGGACATGGAAGTCAGTGCTGATGGCCCCAGGGTCTGTATACTGTGGCAGGATCTCTGTGGTGTGTAAAATGATAAAGGGGAGGTTGTGAGGGCTCTAATAGGGGGTACCCCAATTAGTGGGTTTAGGCAGGAAATCTCAAGTAGAATTCTGGTGTTATCATGGTGGGCACCTAGGGGTAAAAAGCTCACTATTCCCCTATTCTGCTAAACCAGGAGTGTGAGTGCATTTTTGTACTTGATACTTTATTTTCACATGTACATTATGGTTATGATGAAAGATAAGTATAACCCCTTGTCAAGAATCTTTGCGCTTTATATTTTTAGCACTGAACAACTTTCATATTGAATGTTCGTGTTTTGGATTAGTATCTGGACAGGGCCCGAGGTATTGCCTCCACAGGTGTAATTGGATTTTATGATTTATGGTATCACAATATGATATTTGTGCATGTTTGATCTAATTAAATGTGTGATGTGAATCATGGGTGTCCACAGAACATTTTATGGGTTGGGGGGCATAATTTTAACATCATCCATCCCGAACCTTTGTTGACAATGTCAAAAGGGCAGGGGCATAGTCATTATCACATAAAGCGCAGGCATGCAAAGGGTTGAGAAACCTGATGCAAAAGCTTAATAGAAGGATCAAGCTGCCATTGTCTGTTTACCAATTTCTAATCTGTTTTTATGTTATCACTATTGAATGGACCACGTTATTCATACACACATGATCAAAGCACTATAACTGAAAAATATAAAAATATAAAATCTGCATTTGATGTGAAATGGCAGAAAAAAAGAAAATTAAAATATATGACAAACTTATTTATTTTGAAAATGTGTTAACTTAAATATATTAAAATATATAAAGTTAAATATAATAACTGAAATAAAATAACAACTGTTCTCATCCAAATTGGAAAATAAAACATTTAAACTTAAACTGTATAACTGTTGCAGGTTAGGAACAGCAAACATATACACTCTTATTCAAATTTAACAATCACATTTTTCAATGAATAGTTTTATACAGTTTTTGTTCACTGGTTAGTGATCTTGAAAAAGGAACTGTAACTGCCTGTGGTCCTGTGCAAATTTATCAACTACTTTTTCAATCAGCTGTTGTTTGTTTTTATAAATTTTTGCCTGATGTATGCTCATCATGCACAAACCCAATAAAACATCATCTGCCATTGTCAACCTCAACCCTTCTCACTGTGATGAAAGACCTTTGAAAGACCTTTCCACTGTACAAGAGGTCACTGGTAATAGGAGAGCAACACAAAGGGGGTTATTACAACTTTGGAGGAGGTGTTAATCCGTCCCAAAAGTGACGGTAAAGTGACGGATATACCACCAGCCGTATTACGAGTCCATTATATCCTATGGAACTCGTAATACGGCTGGTGGTATATCCGTCACTTTACCGTCACTTTTGGGACGTATTAACACCTCCTCCAAAGTTGTAATAACCCCCAAAGTGTTTGCTGGACTGATGGAAATAAATCTGTGTGGTTTAGCAAATCCAGAAATCCACTGTCAAACTGCTCATCCTTCGTTGACCAGATCCCAAACCACGTGACTGCTTTGGCTTCCAGATTTTGAATATTGTAAATTTCTCTGATGTTTGCAATCTGGCATTTGTCTTGTTCATGTGTCATTTGTGCAATGTGCTTTGGGTAAAGTGAAAACAGACTGAAATGTTTCCTGTTTTCATTGTCAAACTGTCTTTCTAATGATGTGATGATAGAGTTCATGCATGGCACATAGCTAGACTGGTTGACAGTATTCTTCCACAGAAGAGGGACCAAAATTAGAACAAAATTCTTGCTGGCCACACTGTCTGGTAACACAAAGGTCGATGTTATTTTTTCTGCCATTGTTTGAACATTTGAAAAAATGGCTTTAAATTCTTCTTCTACTTTTTGTCTGTGATCACGGAACACTCAGAATGTCTTGCATGTGATTACACACCTGGAGAATATCAAGCTGAATTGCTTAGAAAGACTGTCTTACAGATTCTAATGTTGATGAGTAATTTGGAATTATGGACAAGCAAAAGAGAAACCTCACTGTGCTTGAGGAACATTGCAAATTGGTATGCATCCTAATGTGTTTTCCCTGATGCTGTACTAAACAGCAAGCTTAATTGCTTAAACATCTCTTGAAAGTTTGAGCTAAAGATGTTAATGCTCTCGTTTTTTGCTATTTATTGTGTTTCAATCAGCAAGGACACATTGGCAATAAGAGATCATCTTTTTGGACTCTCATGGAAAAACTTGCTGATGGCTTTCACTGTGCCAATAGAATTCCATATAGCAGGATGAACACTCAGCTCATTAACAACCAAATTAAGTGTATGTGCTACTGAGTGAACAAATGCAAAGTTAGGATCTTTTTTCTTTATTATAGCTTGAACACCTCCTTCCTTTCCTGCCATTGTACAGTATCCATCATATTCTTGGCCATTGAGTTTTTCTAAGTGTAATCCAAATTTAGAACATGTATCATAATCATACTCACAATTGAGGTAGCATCCATTTCTTTTACATTTTCAATCCAAGGAATTCTTCTCTGATGACAGCTACAGTGCTACTTGTGTCTACAAAATGTACTTAAAGTGACATCTGTTCTTTTCTGGATCTGTCAGCTCTTTCATCAGCAGTAATTGAAAATTAATTTGATGAATTGACAAAGGTTTCTAGATCTTCTCTTAATGTTTCTTCACATAATGTAATCAATTCATGTTCAACTCAAACTTATGTATAATGTGCATTAACTGGTGCATTTTCCAGATGCTTCTTTAGGATCATATCTCCTACTTCAGTGCGAAATTGGTACATTTCCGGTAGTACTTTTTCCCACGTAAAGCAATGTAATTTGTGCCACAAAATAAGATAGTGGAAAAAATAGGAAATAACTTTTTCCGATTTTCTTCAACTTGCCTTTTCACAATGCTGTCTATTTGGCAAACAATACATGCTTCCGTTTTTTTTTCTGATTGCCAAAGAGTGAGTTGGATCCACCTTTTATGCCAAAATGATGGATCATGGATGCATGCACTTGCATGGAAGTCTTTATATTTAATGAAAGGCATAATTATGAATGCTCCTTGTGTCTCACAGTATACTGGCTGTGGAAAAACTGTGCAATACATGCAAATTATACCTTTTAGTAGTGGGGAGTAGCTAAACCATGGTGAATAATGATTAATCCACACATGACAGAAACAGTGTGGTCCTTGAATCCATCGTGAAGTCATACTTTTCTGGTGGGGTATATGTATTTATTTATTTGTTGTATTTAAAATCATCTGTCATTTTTTTGGGGTGAAATAAAATACAATCCATTATCATTTAAGGGAGCACCAACATCAGTAGCTGAAACTGGACCTGCAGAACTGCTTGTGCTTGGTTCTTCTGCATCCTGTTCACCATGTCTAGATTATTTTCTTTGTTTTCTCATCAGATTCTAAATCATACAATTTTAGTTTCTGAAAACATTTTGCAGATGTCCATTTCTAAAAAGAAATGGGGATAATTAAATACTCTGCTCATCACTGAGCTGTCATAAATAAACTGTGAGTTGTAGATGAGCTGCAGGGAGTTGAAAAGTGTCTTTAAATTTCTCCTGCAAGGAGAACCATGCTTTCCTTGCATAATGCATAGTTATTATTGGGAGAAATACATACATCCATATTATACACCACATAAATATAACACTTAGCTCCTGTTATAGCTATCTTACTTCTCCTGTAACAGCAGCTCAGTGCAATACACATGCTGCAGCGTGCTTCTTCTGACTGACGTGAGTCTACACACTGCTGCTGGGGGGTAAGGGGTGTGGGAGGGCCAAATTTGGAGGTCGAATGTCAGAGTCAGTCACAGATTGGTCATACTTGGGAGTCACGCACTGTCACTAGTACTAGCGCATGTGCTGTTTCGCACTGTCATTGGTCAAGGTGTGCTCAGCCCCAGCTACCAATGACAGTGTGAGATTCCTGAGTCAAACCAATCTGGGACTGACTCTGACTCACTCTTAGCTGCCACCAGGAGGACCTACCCGCCGTGACCCATCCGCCACGGTTGGCGGTGTCCCCGCCTATTTTGACGGGGGCCGTGGGTGTACTAGTGCAGGCAGCATAACCTGATGGTGGCAGTAGTGTTATGCTGCACTGTGAGCCTGCAGTCCAGGCTGTACCTAAATCCAGGGGGCAAGCAACCCCCTTACCCTCCCCCGCAGACACCCATGATATGCATTAGGTGAATGTTTTTTTCAACAAATAAACATATTTACACTGTCCCAAGTTATAGTTTTTGCAGCTAAATATAAGTTGTGCGCTCACCATGCACTGCTTATGACATTTTAAATGACATCACTCCCTCATAGTTATGGTTAGCTCAAGTTATTATAACTTGTGCCCTAGGTAACTACAGTATAACTCATGACTCCGCTATGCACAGTTTTCTTCTCAATAATTTTTCTGCAAATGTTACATTGATATTATCAAAGATGTTATCAAAGATGTCATGAGTGATGCAATATGTAGGGTTATTAGCAGTGCACGGCGAGGGTGCAAGACATAGTTACCTTAGGGCATGAGTTATAGTTAACTGAGCAAATCATAACTTGCTAAATTCCTATGGTTTTTTGTGAGCAAATTCAGTACCTAACTATAACCTCCCTGTAACCTTTGTTTTTTAAGTGAATTTCTATATTTAAAAAAAAATTCTATTTCCTAACTATAATGTTCCTGTAACCTTTGTGTTTTTCAGTAAATTTCCAGGATTTTTTTTAAAAGTAAAGTAATTTTAATTACTGTATTTTAATCTAGCCTCCACCATTCACAGCCTTCAGCTGTGCCTAGCAGGGTAGGGTGGTGGGCACAGAGCCTGGCTTGTGGCCAGGCCCTTCCACCAACACCCTATAACCACACCAACCCCGTGCCACGCACAGCCTTGTGGCCAGGCCCTGTGGTCAACGCCATTTAAGCTCCAAAGCCTGTGCCATGCACTGATTGGCCACAGGTCCTGGCCTTAAGCAAGGCCCTGCAGACTACCTCACTATAAGCAACCAACTCCACGCACGGCCAACGGCTTAAAGGGGGCAACATCATACATATACATTTAGGGGAGCTACATGCCCCCCCGAGCCTTGGGGACCACCAACGTCCCAGACCTACCTAACACAAATTGTTGGGGGTCCAAATGGACTCCCCGGAGCCCCAGGGACCACCACCTACATGGGGCAACAAATTAAAAATAGTTAGGGAGGCCACACTGACCTCCCGGGGACCACCATCTCCCCAGGACTACATGACATAATCTTTTAGGGGGCCATGCTGACCCCGATGTGGCCCGGGGACCATCACCTTCCCAGGGCAACATTAAGTGAATATATGGGAGCCACACAGATGCCCCAGGGCCCGTGGTACCACCACCTCCTGAGAGCTCCAAAAATAAAAATGTTGGGAGGGCTGGGTGGATCCCTTGGGTCCTGGTGCCCACTATCTTCCCAGGACAACATTTAAAAAATAAATGGGGGGCCATACAGACCCCCCGGGACCCAGGGACTACCATATCCCCGGGGCTACATTATAACATTTATTAGGGGGGCCATGTGGAACCCCCAGCCCCCGGTGACCACAACCTCCTTGGGGCTTAATTAAATAAATGTAAGGAGCGGTATGCAGACTCCCTCAGACCTTGGGGCCACCACCTCTGCATGACTGCCTACTGAAAATATTTTTTGGGGGGGCAAACAGACCCTCTGGACCTTGCGGACCCCCACCTTAGGACAGCGGGCAGGAAAAGAGTTGAAACTCTGATTCCAGCAAGCAGGAGCAGTTTAAAAGCTCCAGCTTGCTGGTATCAGAGGTATGTTTGTTTTTGCGTGGCGGTAGCCGTCAATTCCTACAAAGCAAAAGAAAACAGCTACCTCTCAAATGGTTGGCACCTCAGGAGGAAGCAGGAGGCAATTCTGGGCAGTGGCTGTCCCCAGGCCCATAAAAAGCTCCAGTAGGGGGCCATGCAGGACCCCTCATCTCTATTGGATGGGCCGGCCCCAGGGATGTTCTGCTCTCCGGGACTGTATATGACCCCCTCCTTCTGTAAATATGAATTGGCCCTGGGGAGAAGGAAGGGCCCGGGGCTGTCCACACAGTCCCTCCCCATCTTCATATAGTTTATGCTCCAGGGAGGTGATGGGCCCACGGGGCTATGCACGTCCCTCTAGCAACTTTATACACAATAAATCAGGGATGTGGAAGTCCAGGAGCCTGGAGGGATCTGCCCAGTCCCCCCATATTGCAGTGTTTAACCCAAGGGAAATGGTGGACCCTGTTGCTTTAATAAGCCCTAGAAGGGGGGGATGTGTGCCCTCCTCCTTTATAAATGCCCCCGGAACCTGGTCCAGCTGGGGCAAAATAAATAAAAAATGCGGAGGATGTTTTTTTTTAAATTCTTGGCAAAACCTGCTGCCTCAGCTACAGATTTTGCTAAGAATTCAAAAGAAAAATACTTTAATGGCCTGGTGGGTCACAAGGCTAAGTGCCCCCCTGGACCAAGCCTAAGTGCTCAGGGTGCTCCTGCCCTGGCCGCCATTTTTTAAAAACTTTTTTTTGGGACTCGGCTGAAGCAGAGTCTCTAAATGGCTGCCTACACTTCTAGTTTGAAGTGTTGACAGCCAATCAGATCTCAGCAGGAGATCTCCCTAGATTTGAGGCCCTAGATATCCAAATTTTTTTCCCTTTAATATCTCAAAACCACTGAAGGGATTTACACCACATTAAAAAAAGCATGATCTACAGACCAAAAGCTACCTTTTTTAATTCACCCTTTTTCTTGACCCCACTTGACAGATCCTCTCATAACCTTCCATGTACAACAAGACCCAAACAGCATGTACTTTTTTACTTTTTTTTTGAAAATTCAGTGAAGATCGTTAAACGGTGCCAAAGATATAGGCAAGTCAAAAACACTTTCTCTATGGAAACTAGGTCCTAACTAGCTACTGGTGACCCCTACTAGGTAATATTTTTACATATAAATATATATATATATATATATATAAAAAAGAGAGATTGTCCTGAATAGCGTGCTACGGCGCACTTATTTTCTCTTCGGTGGTGCCGGTTTTCGGTAGGACGACCGTGTTATATAAAATGAATTCTCTTTCTGTTAAGAAAGAAAAAACCACACTCCGTCATTGTGCCTTATTTGATTTACTTTATTCCATTAGTGAGATTACGGCAGAGCAAAAAGCAGGAATCCCCTAACGCGTTTCGGTCACACCAGACCTTGTTCACAGGTGTTACCTGTGCATTGGTTTGGCGCTTAAATAAACAACATGAACTTTACAAAAAACACCCAATACTCAAAAAAGTCATCAAAAACTGCCCATTAGTTTCTCAAAATATGTATAGACTAAAATAAAAAACTAAAACCCTTTACCAAATACTATTAACATATCACGACTTTTTCATATTTTACTGGAATAGTTCTCTCCTTATTCCTACTATTGCATTGGCGTCTGGTAGATGTAGTTTGTTCATTCTTCTCAAGCAGAAAGATTTTATAAGACAAAAAGATTTTATAAAACACAGTTGAAGGTGTATTCTCACATTTAAAAAAACCTTATATTTCAAATAATTTTCAAATAATGTTCAATTTTATTTAAAGCCTAAATAGGCGCATTAAATTAAACCACAAATATATATTTACATTCAACCTCCCCTGAGTACTACACCTCTACCATGCATGTTTTGGTATTTGTGTGTCCAAACCTCTATAATTCGTTCAATTTTAACGCGCCAAAAATGAATGTAACACTATATAGGTGAAAACATTTTTACATCAATAGAAAATATTTTATATAAAAGAAAGAAAAAAGGGGACAGATAGAGTAACCATTCCACAGAGTATATAAATGTTTATCTATGCCAAAGCCCCCCACTTTTTTATACCCAAAGAAAGAGAGTTTATGGTTGGTAGCAAAAATTTTGTGTATGAAGAACCTTACAAATGTACAAATAACTCCTCATCCTGGTTCAGGCCTAGCGGGGTTAGAGAGCGGATATTCAATATATATCTGGATTCCAATTGACGCAACTTTTTTTCTCTGCCTCCACCTCGTTCCGGTTTTGGTACTTGATCAATCACATAGAATGTCATAAGTTCCCAATTACTATTATGATTTTGCTCCATATGTCTCGCTGTTCCATAGCTCCCATCTATATTAATGGTTGCTCGAATGTGTTCTAAAATTCGCTTTTTGGTCTCATATATAGTACTACCGATGTATTTTAGCCCACATGGGCACTCAATCATATATACTGTGAAGCGGCATTTACAAGTCAAATGCTTACGTATCACTCTCACAGTACCAGTGTTTGTTAAATATTCTTTCTTATTTTTCCCAATTTTGCATGCCTTGCAATCGCTGCATTTCCAAAAGCCCGGTTTCTGTAGCCAGGTTGTTTTTCTGGTTTGAAAGTGACTATGGGGGTCATTACGACCTTGCGCCCGCCAGGTGGTAACCGCCGTGCGGCCGCCAATGCGGCTGCACTCACGCGGCCCCCATTATGACATTCCCGCTGGGCGGGCGGGTGCAAACAAAGTTTGCGCCCCCGAGCCCAGCGGGAATGAGGCCACAACATAGGAGCCGGCGGTGTTGCGGCCGTGCAACGGGTGCAGTTGCACCCATCGCGCTTTTCACTGTCTGCTATGCAGACAGTGAAAAGCTGGCCGGGGCCCTGTTAGGGGGCCCCTGCACTGCCCATGCCAGTGGCATGGGCAGTGCAGGGACCCCCAGTGGCCCCAGGACACCCCTTACCGCCAGCCTCTTCCTGGCGGTGTAAACCGCCAGAAACAGGCTGGCGGTAGGGGTGTCATAATCCCCAGGGCAGCGCTGCTTGCAGCGCTGCCCTGGCGGATTATCACCGCCGGGGCTAAAACGGTGGGAAACCGCCGGCCCTGGTGGTACGACCGCTGCGCTTCTGTCGCGGTCGTAATAGGGCTGGAAGCACCGCCAGCCTGTTGGCGGTGCTTCTGTCCTTTTAGCCCTGGCGGTCAAAATTACCCCCTATGTGTTAATTTGTCACTAAGATTTGGTGTTCTTCTGAAGGTCATTTGTGGAT
Source organism: Pleurodeles waltl (assembly GCF_031143425.1). Taxonomy (NCBI): domain Eukaryota; kingdom Metazoa; phylum Chordata; class Amphibia; order Caudata; family Salamandridae; genus Pleurodeles; species Pleurodeles waltl. The sequence goes on along the minus strand of NC_090446.1, from coordinate 1,181,775,558 downwards.
ATTGTCCCATAATTTCTCCTACTATTGAGTCCATTAATAAGATTGACCAATGATTCTCCAAAAGTTTTCGAACTTGTGTAGCACTCGGTGAGTATGTTGTTATAAACCGCAGCTGTTGTTGTTTAGCATGTTTTGTGGCATGATTAACTTCCTGAATTAGTTGTTCACTTGATGATTGTTTCAAACGTTTCTTAGCTTGAGTTAAATATTTGTTTGAATATTGTCTGGCTACAAATCTCTCCTCAGACAATTTTAAGTGCTTCTCACACTCCTCCGGTTCACAGCAGATTTTTTTTATTCGCAGAAATTCACCATACAGAATATTCACTTCGTTCTTGGGGGGTGAAAACTGTTAGCATGTAGTATAGAATTCGTAGCTGTTATTTTTCTATGTAATGAAGTTTGGATTGTTCCATCTTTTACAGAAATTTCTGTATCTAGAAATGTCACACGTGTCGCACTAATTTCATAAGTGAAATTTAGATTTGCTGCGTTCGTATTCAAAATCTTGAAATATGCATGAAACTCATCCTCAGTGCCATCCCAGATAAGAAATAAATCGTCAATAAACCTCAACCAAGTCACTACCTTTTGCTGATGAATCTCATCTTCTTCTGCCCATACTATTCGCTGTTCAAACCAACCCATTGTTAAGTTAGCAAAATTTGGAGAAAAGGAAAAACCCATTGCTGTACCCTTCATTTGTAGATACAGTTGTTGATTGAAAAGGAAATAATTTTTAGTTAGACAAATGTTAAACATTTCCAAAAGCATCTCATTATGTTGAAAGAAACGTATGTTCCTTTGATTCAGAAAGAATTTGCATGCCTGGACTCCTATATGAAGTTCAATATTTGTGTAGAGTGAAACCACATCCATCATTACTAATTTGTAGGTGCTCTGCCAGGGTATGCCTTCCAATTGTAGCAATAAATCTCCTGTATCACGCAAGTAGGAATTCAAATTTCTTGCTAGTGGTGCTAAGAAAAAATCAATATAATCTGACATTGGTTCTAGTGAAGATGCTTTGGCTGATATTATTGGTCTGCCCTGTGGATGGTGCAAGTCTTTATGAATTTTCGGGAGGAAGTATATCGTTGGAGTTACAGGATGTTCCACTTTCAGATATTTTGCCTCTTCCTGATCAATGAGGCCTAGATCTTCCCACCTCATAATACACAGACAGATTTTCACCTTCAATTTTATTAATGGGTTCCCACTAGCTTGTACATAACATGTTTTATCTGTTAATTGCCGCATGGTTTCTTTCACATTATCCTGTTTGTTTTGTATCACAATGCTTCCACCTTTATCGGCTGGCTTGATTTCCACCGTTGTCTCCATTTGGAGTTTGTGTAGCGCCTGTCTCGCAATATAGATAGATTATCCTCTTTTTTATTCCAGTTATTTTTGTATAAATCATGAATAACCATTTCAGCAAACAGATCAATTTTATTCCCTGCTGGTAATACTGGGTAAAACTTAGATGGTGGCCTTTTACCCGTAAGACCAGCCCCAAGGGGTGTCACTACTTCAGTTTCTTCCGATGGTTTGTCTCCCGAATCTAAGTTCACCAAGGTCATCTATGTTTCTCTGTCTCCCACTGTTAAATTATACTCCTGTGTTGGTGGATAATTTTTCTCTTTTATTTTAGCTTCTGCAAAGGTCTTTCTCAAGTTTGATTTTGCGTATATATTTGTAAAAATCTATTCGTGTTTGCACTAGATCCAGATTGGTAGATGGACAGAATTGTAATCCTTTTTTTGAGAACAGATTCCTCCGACTGGGACATTTCCCAGGTAGAGAGGTTGATGATATTTAACTCTTGAAAATTGCTGCTGTTTGTGCCCTGGTTTTTCTTTGTCTTCCCTCTTTGTCCCCTTCATGTGGGTTTGTTCCTTTTGCACCCCGTCCTCTTCCTCTTCCTCTCATTTTGACTTGCTCTTCTTCATATTATCCAATGAGGAATTGAACGGCTCGCAAGACCGCCTTCCGCCACTGTGGAATTGCCTCAATTCCTTCTGTCCCTACATACAGGACAGGTGGTCGACATTTCAGGGGGGAGCAGGCATATCGACAATTACTGCATCATAGATTAGACTGGCACCTACTTCGCCATTAACACTGTCCCAATACATAAGTACAACATGTGGACTGAAGTTGTGGTTTTGTTGTTCCAGTTGTGACAGCCTACTCACTCTTGTGTCTGTTAGATACCTACCGCTGTGGATGAATAGGAGGTGGAGACATACCCCTGTGTACATACCCACTGGTGGACTTAGCTTCACTAGAGGAAAGGCACATAGGCCCTCATTCCGACCCTGGTGGTTTGAAACCGCCAGGGTGGAGGGCAACGGAAGCACCGCCAACAGGCTGGCGGTGCTTCCAGGGCTATTCTGACCGCAGCGGTAAAGCCGCGGTCAGAAAAGGGGAACCGGCGGTTTCCCACCGGTTTTCCCCTGGCCCAGGGAATCCTCCATGGCGGCGCTGCTTGCAGCGCCGCCATGGGGATTCCGACCCCCTTCCCGCCAGCCTGTTCCTGCCGGTGAAACCTGCCAGGAACAGGATTGCGGGAACGGGTGTTGTGGGGCCCCTGGGGGCCCCTGCACTGCCCATGCCACTGGCATGGGCCCCCTAACAGGGCCCCACCATGATTTTCACTGTCTGCTATGCAGACTGTGAAAATCGCGATGGGTGCTACTGCACCCGTCGCACCCCTGCAACTCCGCCGGCTCCATTCGAGCCGGCTTCCTCGTTGCAGGGGCTTTCCCGCTGGGCCGGCGGGCGATCTTCTGGAGATCGCCCGCCGGCCCAGCGGGAAAGTCAAAATGACCCCGCGGTCATTTGACCGCAGTGCGGTCTTTGGGCGGCTTCCGCCCGTGGGGTGGCGCCCGCCGGACTCGGAATGAGCCCCATAATCCTCACCTATAGACTGGAAAGGGCAACAATCACAGAGCTATATGCCCAGTTGGAGTCTGACCTGATCTCATCTATCTGTCATCTGAATGGGATCCTCCCCTCTTATGCAAGTGGCATCAGTGCACCATTTACTGGCAACATGTTCTTTCCAAGTGACAGTGGGCTTGGCACCATGTGCAGCTACATTACTTTCCCCCAGGTAGAAGATTTGGCCACTGTGAAGGCCGTATTCTATGCAATGGGACATATCCCCAATATTACTGGGGCGATTGATGGTACACATATTGCATTTGTCCCCCTATCAGAATGAACAGGTGTACAGGAACCATAAGAGTTTCCACTCACTGAATGTGCAGATGGTGTGCCTGGTGGACCAGTACATCTCCCACATCAATGCTAAGTATCCTGGGTCGGTGTATGATGCCTTTGTTCTGAGGAATGGCAGCATCCCACATGTTGTGGCCCAACTACAGAGGCACAGGGTGTGGCTAATAGGTGAGCCTTGCTCCCCACCCACTGAATGTTAGTGTGTGCCTCTGGTGTTAACCCCATAGGATTATGTGTGGCCAAATGTTGTCCCTCAATACTTGCAAGTGACTCTGGCTACCCAAAACCTAATGTGGCTGCTGACCCCTGTGAGGAATGCCAGGACAATGGCTGACCCTGTGAGGAATGCCAGGACAAGGGCTGAAGAATGTTATAAAGAGGCACATGGGCTAACCAGACGGATTATTGAGAGGACCTTCTGCCTCCTGAAGGCCAGGTTCAGGTGCCTCCATCTTACAGGTGGATCCCTGTGCTACTCACCCGAGAAGGTCTGCCAGATAGAAGTAGCATGCTGCATTTTGCACAACCTGGCCCTCAGATGCCATGTACCCTTTCTGCAGGAGGAGGGGATAGGAGATGCCCCTGTGACAACAGTAGACCCTGATGACAGTGAGAATGAAGAGGCTGAAGATGAGGATAGGGACAACAGAACATCAGTTATCCGTCAGTACTTCCAATGACACACAGGTGAGACACTGCAACTACACATTTCTATGACTATTGGTATATTGTGTGTGGCTGTGGTATGATGGCATTAACTTACTTTTACCTTTACTTACTGTCACCTATGGTTTGTCATTTTACAAATGTTGGTGATATAACAACTGTGTACTGATGTGCAGAATACAGCCAGCTACAGGTCATTATGCTGGTGGCCTGTGGGTCCTGTGGCGGGGCCTCCTGCCCACTAGCGGCAGTGGAAGTAGAGGACTGGTCAATGGACCGGCCAGTGGTAGGGGTCAGCTGCTGTTCTGTTGCCTTCCTAATGATGTTGGCCATGTCTACCAGCACCCCGGCTATGGAGATCAGGGTGGTGTTAATGACCTGCAAGTCCTCCCTGATCCCCTGATACTGTCCCTCCTGCAACCACCTCTTCTCCTGTATATTGTCAAGGATCTAGCCGATCGTGTCCTGGGAATGTTGGTAGGTTCCCAGGATCTCGGAGAGTGCCTCCTGGAGAGTCGGTTCCCTGAGCCTGTCCTCCCCCTGGCACACAGTGGTCCTCCCAGTGTCCCTGTTGCCCTGTGCCCCTGTCCCCTGAACGGTGTGCCCACGGCCAATGACCCCAGGTCCCCGATTGTCTTTGGTATGAGGTTTGGACTGGGGCCCCTGTACAGGTGGGCACACTGCTGATTGACGTGTCCTGGGGACAGAGGTGTGGGTAAGCTGGGTGGGTGCTGTGGTGTTGAATCCTGATAGGGGAGACTCTGTGGTGGTCTGTGAGTAGGCTGGGGTGACCGACTGTCCAGTGGTCCCTGATGGGCCAGGTTGTTGATCCAGTTGTCCAGAGTTACTATCATCACTGGGGGCATCTTTTGTTGGGGGACTGGATAGTTGTGGCACCTCTTCTCCACTGAGATTTGCTGGGGCACCTGCAGGGATGTAAGAGATGTTTTAAGCTTCATGCCTGTGACATGTTGTACATCCCTATCCTCCCCTCTATGGTTGCTTTTGTCCTGCCACTGAGAAAATGTACATAAAGTTAATCATACACCATAGCTGCTAGGCATCTGTTTATCTTTATTATGTTGCCATGTGCTCGACAAACCTCCTGAACTTTGATGATTGACCTTGTGCTCGCAGCCTTGGGCTGCAATCTGCTTATCGCTGTAATTTACTTGTTCTAACCGTAGTTCAGAGAATTTTTGTGCTTAATCAGTAACTGCCAGAACAGGTTTGTACAGGTCGTTGCCACCTCCTGCCAGCTGCATCTGTACCTTCTCCCACCACACGTGTATCCCTGAAATATTCTGAAGGCCGCAGAGGACCTTGAATACGCTAGGGGTGAAGTTGTCCTCTGACTAAGCAGTTTTGTGCCCTAAGGTTGGGTGCCCCAGAGTGAAGGGGCAGCCTCCGTAGGGTAGTCACTTGACTGTCCTGGGACTCTGTATTAGCTCGAGCTATAATCTATGTAATAAACTTCTCTTTATTCCTCCAGTTGGTGACTCTGCTTGATTTGTGTACTCTCGGCTAAACGGACCCTGAGGACTAGGGTATCCATCCACCGCTGGGAAGAAGACCCCGGGTGGGGATTCTATCTTTCCTGGTTCCTCAGTTGGCTCCCGAACAGGGACCCGAGTCAGGCATCCAGGGGACCGACCAGGTGACCGAGGACTCACGATTGGACTTCCAAGGGAGGCGCCCCACACCAGATTCTGAGCTTCATTTTCTGTCGTGGACCTGCGGATCTCCACTGTGTGTCTTCCAGCCGGCTCAACTTCTCCTGGCGCTGTCTGAATTCGGGTCTCTGTTTTCCGTGAACTACTGGAGTCCCCAACTGTTGGACTATAACAGAAGTGTCAGGTAAGGAGGGAAGTAGAAAGATTCCTGTCTAAAAATAGGTCTGTGAGTATTGTACGGTTTCTATCGCTCTTTGCAAAGATCGACGTCAGTGGTAAGACTGACCTCAGTTGTCATTTAAGTATATAGGAAGCAAAGGGCATATGTGCCACTCATTTGGTGTATTCAAACAACTGGTGTAAGATTTTTTTTTTTTTAAATACTGGAAGAATGCCAGCGTTCAGTTGTTTTAGGAAATTGTGTGGTTGTCTTTGCAGTACGGACTCCCGCCTGGAGGAAACATGCCCCGCTCCTCCGGCCGGGACTCCGAATCCTGATATATATGTTAAATATGGCATAGGTCCGATTATCTGGTCTGATATATGGAGAAAAAGAACCAAAGGTAGTTCTGATTTACAATGGCCTATTCACGGGACATATGATAAAGATAAATTTGACTATTTACAGGAACGTTTGTTTGTGACAAAAAGTAGACCAGGGATGTTTGATTCACCATGGGATTGGCAGAAAGAAGCAGACCAAAGACATAGGAAGGCAGAGAAAGAATAACAGAGACATATGACCAGGACGGTGACTGAAAAGGTATATGACTCTGACGTAGCTGAACATCACCAGAAAATTTTAGAACATGACTGAAGGCTTCACTTGCAAAATGATAAGTGTTACCCTTCCAGGACAGTAGTGGATAAGCCACAAGAGGAAGACCCCCTTTTAAATGATATGTTAGATAAACCCCCGTTATATACTCCACCAATATATCCTACACTACATCCTCAACCTGCACCAGGTGACCCTATTGTGCCACCCCCGGTTGGATTTCAGGCGAGTGCTCCGCCACCCACCACCACCCCTCCTGTCACCAGACCTATAGAGGATACACCCCGCCCGACTGTACCCACCCCTCGACTGGCCCCCGTTTGGCCCACCCCTGACTCCTGTTTAGACACCACACATACCCCCGTCCCATGACCCCGCGAAAGCGCATCCTCCGCGGACACTTGTTCTCTCATTCACAAGAGGAAGATGTCATTGAAGAAATGACACGGAGGTGGATGACTAATTGGAATGACTATGGGGTCAGGGACATTGTCCACACTATGAAACAATGGGATAGTTTAGTTTAGTTACTTGCAGCTACCCTTATGTGCAACATTATAATACAAGAATATGAGGATGATGGTTCCTCAGCTCCCGCGTGACTGGTGTACCTCTGAAAACGCGCCTCTACTGGACTGCCATTTGGTTCTGGTCTACATGATTATGTTGTTACTCTTCTCGTATATAGGGACCGCCTGTGGACATGTAGCCCTTCTATAAGGGCATCCATGTTTCCCATGAGAGAGGTTCTGCCGGTTTGGCGAGAGCCGGTGATGGATAACCCTGGCCAAGTTATTACCGCAGGGCATTTTCAACAAATGTGGGTACACACCCCATGGAAAAGATCTCAAACATATACCCTAAAAGCCGCCTTACCTGACCCCGTAAGAATCCTGCAGGATATTATAAAGAACTGCAACAAATTCTTGAATCCTGTACTATGACGTTGTCCGATATTGACATGTTAATGGCAGCAGTAGTCCCGCAGGAAGTATGGTCAAAAGTACGGAGGCACGACCATGCTGAACTAGGGGGCCCGTGGGACCAATTGCAAGCAGCAGAAAGGGACAGGGTTGGGGGAGCGAAACCAGACCCATTTATATTGGCTCTCCCACTGCGTATTTTGGATTTAATGAAGACCATACTTGCACCACACAGGATAAATTGGCCGCCTGTAAACAGAAAAAGGACAAGGGTGTTTCGGACTTTTATGCAAGGTTTGAGGGTGTCGTTTCTGATTACAGCGGCCAAGACATGACTACTGAAGGGGGGATAAGACTCTTTGTTGCAAATTCGTGGACAATTTATTACCAGACATAAAGGGAAAATTGAAATTGTGTGAAAGTACGTGGCCAGTCTCTACTGCCACTGGAATACTGGCAATGGCCCAATATTATGAGAACAGGGAGATAGAAGAACAAGAAAAGAACGAGAAAAAAACAAAGGAGTTGAAAACGAAGGTGTTAATTCAGCAGGCCTACCCTCAGCCCCGTCAACAGCAGTCCAGATCAAGGTCACAAGGACCTCCCAATGACAGAAGGCAGTCCCAAAGCCCTCCCCGTTCTTCCCTCTCCTACAATCAGTGCACCTATTTCAAGCAGGAGGGCCACTGGAAGAATGACTGCCCCAATAAGGACAACTCCACAGGCCGCCCCAAGCCCCCACCGCAACAGGACAACAGACCACGCGGTAGGTCTGGTTCTGCAGACAGACCCCGCCAGCAGGCCCATTCACGGTCCCACAGTACCCTCCACCCGAATTATTTTGATGCTTCATCCCAGCATCAATATTTTAATGATGACTATGATGCGTACGAAGGTCAGGGGTCCTCCTTTGACTAGGACAGCCTTCGACAGGGGAGGTGGGACCAGTTTCTATTCCTGTTAGGCAGAATGGCCCTCACGTTGAGGTACAATTAGACGGTACTCCACATGATTTTTTGGTAGATACTGGGGCCACCAAAAGTTCTGTTAAACAGGAAGAGGTCCAAGGGGTCCCTCTGTCTGGCAATATTAACGTCTCTATGGGTTTTTCTGGTGTTCCGGTGGCTAACCCCGTCTCCCAGCCGCTGCATGTTGCTATAGGTCCTTACACCATTACCTCCCCTCTCATTCTTAGTTCGGCCTGTAGTGAGAATTTATTGGGTTTGGACCTATTAAAGAAATTGTACGTCACCATTTATTGCTCTCCGGATGGAGTTCATGTCACTTTAGGTAAAAATATTTCCCCGTCACAATTTTTGTTAAAATCACTTTCACCCGAACTTCGAGATTTGCCAGACATTTTATGGGCCACACATAAGGACGATGTTGGATGTCTGGACATACCACCGCTTGAAAGCCAATGCCAAATTATCTCATCTTCGCCAATACAAATTATCCCAAAACATTGAACAACAACTCAAAAATATTGTGACCCAGTTGATTGATTTGGGTGTCATTGAAGAAACGCGTGGTAATGATTGTAACAGTCCTGTTCTTCCTGTTCATAAAAAATTATCTGATGGCACCGCGTCTCCAGGACTCTGATTTGTTATTGATTTACGGGCGGTCAATAAGATTGTAATACCCCAGTTCCCCGTTGTTCCTGACATTACGACATTATTAACAATGATACCTGCCTCCGCTACTTGGTTCTCTGTTATCGATCTTAAAAATGCATTCTTTAGCATTCCCATTCATCCAGATAGCAGACACATCTTTGGGTTTTCACTGGGTGGTCGCAGTTTCCGGTTCTGTCGCGCTCCACAAGGCTATACTGAATCGCCTAGCATTTTTAGCCAGGCCCTCAAGGGTCAATTAGATACCCTTGTTTTTCCTTGCTCCTCGACGCTGGTTCATTATGTGGATGACCTTTTAATAGCATCCACTTCAGAACAACATTTTAAAACAGATACTGTAGCCTTATTGAAACATCTTGCACACCATCACCATAAGGTCTCCCTCTCCAAATTGCAATATTGTAGACAGGAGGTTATATACCTAGGACACCTCCTGTCTAAGGAGGGACGTACGTTGACACCTGAGAGAATACAAGCTATACGAGACATACCGGTTCCAAGGACACAGAGAGAGGTTAGGGCCTTTATAGGTATTACCTCCTTCTGTCGTCAATGGATTCCTAATTATTCTCTTTTGATAAAACCGTTTTTGCATCTCACCCACAAAGATTGTCCTGAAACAATAGAATGGAATGACAATTTTCAGTTTGGTTTTGATGAATTGAAAAATACACTCTGCACAGCACCTGTACTGGGTACGCCTGATTATCGTAAAGATTTTCAGTTATGTGTGAGCGAGAGAAATGGATGTTCACTATCAGTGTTAACCCAAGAGCATGGCGGCAAACAACGCCCCTGTGCTTATTTTTCGGCCCTACTGGATCCAGTGGCCCATGCACTCCCGAGCTGTCTACGGGCAGTAGCCGCTGCAGCAGTCGCAGTGCGCCAGTCGGCTGGGATAGTCATGGATTCACCCCTCACCCTGTTGGTCCCACACACTGTTGATGCACTATTAAACAAAACAAAAACACAGCATCTTACTAATGCACGATTAACTACTTATGAACTGACATTTTTAGCTAGTCATATAACATTAAAAAGGTGCAACACGCTCAATCCTGCCACTTTATTGCCAACTACTGAAAAAACTGAAGATTCTTATGCTGACATACATGACTGCATTCTCCGGACGGAGGATGAAACAAAAGGGAGAGTGGACTTACAGGACACTCCACTGAAAGACCCTGATGGCATATTATACGTAGATGGCTCATGCATCAAGCTACCCAATGGCACTACCTCTGCAGCCTATGCAGTTACAACAGCTACCACTGTAGTTGAAACAGCTAGAATACCACATAACTCTGCTCAGGCCGCAGAATTAATAGCTCTAACACAAGCCTGTGAGTTAAGTAAAGGACTTAATGTGAATGTTTACACGGACAGTCAGTATGCATTTGGAGTAGCACACAATTTTGGTCGCTTGTGGGCAGAACGAGGATTCCTCACCTCACATGGGACACGTATTCAACATGGAACCCTTATAACTAACTTACTTTCTGCCCTGGCATTGCCCAAAACAATGGCTATCATGAAGTGTAGTGCACACAAAAAGGTGAGAGATGAAACTGGACAGGGCAACGCCCTAGCCGATCAGACAGCAAAAGATACAGCGTATGCAAAGACAGGACACGTCTGTGGTAGATAGTACAGAGAATGTTCGTTCCCATGAAATATTTGGGAACACAGTAGTGAGTGTCAGGAAGATACAGGATGAGGCAACTGAACAGGAGAAAAAGGAATGGGAAGAAGGGAAGGCCAAGCTAGATGAAAATACGCTGTGCTGGACAGATCTGTCACAGAGGGAAAGATGGATGTTACCCAATGCATTCGTTCTGCCAGTAGTGACTATGGCCCATGGTCCTGCACACGTTAGTGCGAAAAGCATCTGTGATTTGCTTGATTTTGGTCAATAAAAATATCAGAAGAGTAGCTGACCAACTGGTTCAACCCTGCATGATTTGTTCACAACATAACATAGGGAAGGGTGCCTCAGTCCCCGCTGGGCATTTTTCACCACCAACGTATCCCTTTGAAGTACTACAAATGGATTATATTGAGATGGAAAGGTGTAACAACTTGAAATATGTCCTAGTTGTGGTCTGTATGTTTAGTAAGTGGGTAGAAGCTTACCCTACCAAAGATAATACTGCCCTTACTACCGCAAAGGTACTTCTGAAGGAGTTCTTCCCACGGTTTGGGGTCCCAAGGTGTGTCTGGTCAGATAATGGGAGTCATTTTGTAGGGCAGGTGATGAAAAGGGTGTGTGAAGGGTTGGGCCTCCGCCAGAAGTTTCATGCAGCTAACCACCCCCAGTCAGCAGGACTAGTTGAAAAAGATAATGGCACACTTAAATTGAAGATGTCAAAGATATGTGCAGAACGCGATATACGGTGGCCGGACGCGTTGCCCCTGGCTTTAATGTCTGTCAGGATGATGCCTCACTCTAGATCAGGGTTGTCACCCCATGAGATAGTGATGGGAAGGCCAGAAAATATCTGGGGGGTCCCTCGACCTCACAAGTACTCAGAACTAGAACATCCTGTTTTGATGGACTATTTAAATGAACTCACTAATTCTTTGCGTTCTATTCACCAACAGGTGCGTGAAGCACTCCCATCTCTATCCACTGATCCAGGTCACAAGATACTACATGGCGACTGGGTTCTCACAAAGAATTTCCAGCGGAAAAAGAGTCTTGAACCTCGATGGAAAGGTCCGCGACAGGTCCTTCTTCCTACTCGAACAGCAGTTAAAGTTGAGGGAGCTAAGAATTGGATACATGCATCCCACTGTAAGAAAGTACCCCTACTCCTACCCTCTGACGAAATAAAAAGTGGTGACCACCCGACGACTGAGGACCAATTCAGCAACACTATGTGGAGTGATAAAAAACAGAACAACAGTGTGCTGCAGGAGGTTCCCTCAGATTTTGGTCACACTGAACAATTGTTTCCTGACCATACCATACCACAGTCCACAAGATACGATTTCCGCCCACGAAAATACAAAAATGAACAATGAACTTATTGCTTGTCCCCTGTACTAAGTCGGACGATAGCTGCAGGGCCGTGATTTTGTCTGTCGGGGCGGACCAGAGTGTGTCGATAGGACTGCTGGTATCACCCCACAGTGAAGCAACCACCAGTCACGGGCAGCACTTAGGTCGGACTGAACTGCTAGTGGGACAAGCAATAAAGAGAAATGGGTGTTATACAAGAAGACAAGAAGAAAAAGAAGAAAATAAGTAATTTAAAAAGACTATTAGGCCCACGTATCGCTTGTCTCACCATAACAATACTATTTTTGGTACTTCTGTCCTGCATTGGGTGGGTAATACATGATTCTGATTCAGAGGTCTCACCAACTACGCCACCACCTTCAGAACACAGCCATGTTTCCTTACCACCCCATGAGGAAGGACGACGTAAGGAATATGAAAACAATACCTTCATATCTATGTTACATCAACATCAGCTGGCTGTAAATAGAACAAATTGTTGTATATGTGGCTTGCTACCGAGTTCCGTGCAAAGAAGGTTGCCATATATTTCATTCCCTTTTTCTTTTGATGGCTCCTGCAGCATCTGGTATGAACTATCAGCCCTTTGGGCTACCTCAATGGATGCTACTAATTCCGGACTATTGGTCACCCACCTATACCGGTTATGCTGGCCCACTGGAACGAGAGTTTATGGAACAAAGGAAGAAAAGTCAGAATATGCTGACCGATGAAATAGGTCTACTGACATATATTTTTTATCCTTTAATACCACACCCCGGATTGGCCAAAGATTTTTTGGAACACAGGCCAAGGCTCCACTTTGTTTTCAGAAAAGTGGTAATAGAAGTGTAGGTGCCAGTAACTGTAATGCTACAGTAATATTGAATGGAACTAATTGGCCTACCATGATACCATCACGAAACTTGTATTTTGTTTGTGGTAATAATGCCTACACCTCCTTGGTACCCACCTGGACCGGCACGTGTTACATTGCTTGGTTACTTCCACCAACTTACACAGCTGGCCCTCAACACCACAGGACTCGGAGAGGGGTAATATCTGCAGAAGATACCTCAGCACATGAAGCATTGGAATACTTTAAAGGAGTCCTTCCATTTTGGGGCCCTATGATGAACAGTAGGGATATCAGACATCTCACACGAGTCGTGGAAGCAACAATAAATGAAACAGCAGGAGCTCTGAGTAACATCACTGCAGAGCTAGCTGCTGACCGCCTTGTTACTCTTCAAAACAGAATGGTTCTTGACATCATCTTGGTGGACCGTGGTGGAGTTTGTACTTTGATCGGATCGAGCTGCTGCGTTTATATTCCAGACAATGCCCCTTCAGTGTATAAAGCTATTCATAGGTTTCATACAATAGCTTCCACAATACACCAAGACGAAGGAACATGGTCCTTGACCGACTGGTTTTGGGGCTTGATTTCCCAATGGGGCTGGAAGATACTAATATTCCTTTTTGTGCTCGCTGCTGTATTCCTCATCTGTTGTCTTTGTGTACAGTGCCTACCTGCTTTGTGCGGTTGCTGTATGGCATCCCTTGCCCCCTGGCCTGTTCGCCCTCCTCAACACACGGCTATGCTGTCCCTTGAGCAGGAGATAAAAGACCTTGGGGGTAATTCCAAGTCTGGCGGGCGGCGGAGGCCGCCCGCCAGACTTCCCCCCTCCGAAATACCGCTCCGCGGTCGAAAGACCGCGGAGGGTATTCTAAGTTTTTCCCTGGGCTGGCGGGCGGTCGCCAAAAGACCGCCCGCCAGCCCAGGGAAAAACTCCCTTCCCACGAGGATGCCGGCTCGTAATCGAGCCGGCGGAGTGGGAAGGTGCGACGGGTGCTGTTGCACCCGTCGCGTATTTCACTGTCTGCCAAGCAGACAGTGAAATACTTGTAGGGGCCCTCTTACGGGGGCCCCTGCAGTGCCCATGCCAGTGGCATGGGGACTGCAGGGGCCCCCAGGGGCCCCATGACCCCCCCTACCGCCATCCGGTTCCCGGCGGGCGGACCGCCGGGAACTGGATGGCGGTAGGGGGGGTCGGAATCCCCTCGGCGGCGCAGCTAGCTGCGCCGCCTTGGAGGATTCCAAAGGGCGGCGGTACACTGGCGGGAGACCGCCAGTGTTGCCGGTCCGACCGCGGCTTTACCGCCATGGTCGGAATGCCCTTGGGAGCACCGCCGGCCTGTCGGCGGTGCTCCCGCGGTCCTCCAACCCGGCGGTCATTGACCGCCAGGGTTGGAATGACCCCCCTTATGTCCATTAACATAGACACTGAATGACGTTCAAACTTGCCTCACAATGGCAAAAGGAGGGATTGAGAAAATGTACATAAAGTTAATCATACACCATAGCTGCTATGCATCTGTTTATCTTTATTATGTTGCCATGTGCTCGACAAACCTCCTGAACTTTGATGACTGACCTTGTGCTCGCAGCCTTGGGCTGCAATCTGCTTATCGCTGTAATTTACTTGATCTAACAGTAGTTCAGAGAATTTTTGTGCTTAATCAGTAACTGCCAGAACAGGTTTGTACAGGTCGTTTCCACCTCCTGCCAGCTGCATCTATACCTTCTCCCACAACACGTGTATCCCTGAAATATTCTGAAGGCCGCAGAGGACCTTGAATATGCTAAGGGTGGAGTTGTCCTCTGACTAAGCAGTTTTGTGTGTATATAAGGTTGGGTGCCCGAGAGTGAAGGGGCAGCCTCCGTAGGATAGTCACTTGACTGTCCTGGGACTCTGTATTAGCTCGAGCTATAATCCATGTAATAAACTTCTCTTTATTCCTCCAGTTGGTGACTCCGCTTGATTTGTGTACTCTCTGCTAAACGGACCCAGAGGACTAGGGTCTCCCTCCACCGCTGGGAAGAAGAGCCCGGGTGGGGATTCTATCTTTCCTGGTTCATTGCGACCTTTGATTGTGTATGGTGATGTATTGTAGGATTGTTAGTTCACCTATGCTGTGCATGATGTGGTGATGGGTGTCCAGGCAGGGCTGGGAGGTCTGTCCATGCATTGGTATGACATGCAGGGCTTGGCACTGGGGTTAGTCATCTGCGTTGGTGCAGTGTGTGGGATGGAGTGGAGTGATCGGGTTGAGGGTGTGAGATGACATGCAGTTATGGGGTGATAAGTGGTAATTTTTTACTTACCAGTATTCAGTCCTCAGGCTACTCCTGTGAGTCCCTCAGGATGCATTATTGCCAAGACTTGCTCCTCCGTGAGCTGTGGGGGAGGAGGTGGGGGTCTACCACCAGTCCTCTGTATGGCGAGCTGGTGCCTTTCTGCTATGGAATGTACCTTCCCCTGTAGGTCATTCCACCTCTTCCTGATGTTGTCCCTTGTTCTTGGATGTTGTCCTACGGAATTCACCCTGTCCAAGATTCTCTGCCATAGCTCCATCTTCCTTGCAATGGATATTTGCTGTGCCTGTTCTCCAAACAGTTGTGGCTCTACCCTGACAATTTCCTCCACCATGACCCTTAAATCCTCCTCATTGAAACAGGGGTGCCTTTGTTGGGACATGGGTGTTGTGTGGTGTGTGTTGGTGAGAGTGTGTTGAGTAATGTGGTGGGGTGTGTAATGTGGGGTGTGTGAGGACTGCATGGGTGTAAGTGGTGTTCGTCTAGTTGTCTAAGTAGTCATGGTGTCAGTCTTGTGGCAAGGACTTGTGTTCGTAAAGGATTGTGGGTAATGTGGGTGTGTGTTTTATAGTGGTGTGGGTGTTTGGGTGTGGTGGGTGTATGAGGGTCAGGTATGTGTTTTTCGTATAGGCCAATGTAGTGTTGTTTTGTATGTAGGTGTCCATTCTGAGCACAATGGTATGTACTGCCAGTGCGTTACCACCATTGAATGTCCGCTGTGGTGATTCGTGGGTCATAATGTGGTGGGCGTTGTTCTGTTTGCGTAACGTTATGGGTGTTGGTACTGCCACTTTATCACTGACCTTTAGGCTGGCGGATTTGTGTATGTGGCTGTATTCTGTCAGATTGGTGTGTGTGTGTCATAATATGGTGAACCGATATTCGCCACCGCGGCGGTATGTTGGCGGCCATCAGCGTGGCAGTAAGCAGCATTTACCGTCAATGTCTGAATGAGGGCCTTAATGATGTGCCTTGGTGTAGGTGCTAATAAATCTTTGTTGTGTTGTTCTTTTCTTTTTCTTAGTGGGAGTTTTAAAAAGCAGACTTTCACGCTTCAATCCCTCCGCTTTTTTTGAGGCATTTTCCAGTACTCGCCTTTTATATCCCCTCATTCTTATTCTTTGTAGCACCCCTTGCTTCTCCATAGTTTTCTGAAGTACTACAATTTTGTTGACACTTAGAAGTTCTCCATTAGGTATACTTTGAACATGAGGTGAAGGATGGAAAATAGATGCGTGCAAGATGCTGTTGCCTGCACTCACTTTTCTATAAAGAGAAGATTCCAATCTACTCCTCACCCACCTTCACATTTAAGAAGCCAATCAAATGACTAGTAAATCTCATATTTAAATCATTTTCATTAATTTGTGCTACAAATTTCTCCGCACTTTGTTCATCCCCTCTCCAAATCACAAAAATATTGTCTATATAACACAGCCATAATATTATGATCTCTTGTCACAAATCTAGGGGGGGATTATTGAGGATCTGATCTTCCCACCAGGCCATATGCAAATTTGAAAAGCTGGGGGTGAAGCAGGTCCCCATCATGGTTCCCTGCTGTTCACATATAAAGTTGTCAAAGAAACAAATATTATGTTTTAAATACCACCTCATTATAGTTAGTAGCATGATATTATGTTTGTAAAATCTTATGAGTTTAGCTCGTAGAAGGTGCTCTGTGACCCTCAATCCATCTTCATGGTGGATGCTAGTATAATGTGAGGCCACGTCCAGAGTCATCAGTAATAGTTAATCATCCCAAGCTATATCAAAAATTATCTTTAAAACATCAGTATTATCTTTTAGGCATGAAGGTAGGATCTAAACAAAAGGTCTGAGGAAAGAATTAACATATTGAGATACATTTTAAAAGTAACTTTATTGAGCTGCAGTTCTGAGTCTCCCTGGAGGGTTGGTAGAGTTCTTGTGAATTTTAGGTAAGAGGTAGAACACAGGATGTCTAGGATTATCAACTCTAAGAAAACTGTGTTTTCCAGAGATCAACAAATTCTCTCATTACATCTACATAATGTGCATGGTCAATCTTTTTACAATATTTCTCATCAGACAAGTGCAGGTACGCTTCCTGCATGTACTTGTTGAGGGACCAAATCACTGCATTTCTTGCTTTATCAGCATTTGTACCACTATCTCTTTGTTAGAGTCTAATCTTTTCATTTTATCTAGATAACTCTTACCATAAGATTTCTCTTCTATCTCTCTCAGCATCTTGAGGTAATTCACTATAGCATCTGAAAAAAGATAAATATTATCGCCCCACCCAACCAGAGGAATGGTTGTAGATTTAGGTTTGAAAGATGAGCCTTCCTCCTCAGAGAGCAACACACCTTCCCTTTCAAGAGGCTCTACTACTGCAATCTCACGTAATTCACCACTGTTTCTGCTTCAAGTCCCCATAATTGTTGAATCAGATTAACATCATAGGTAAATTACTGAATGTTCCCATACTACTAGGCAATATCACTCTGTTTTTCTTATTCAGTGTATTAAACTTCATTAATTTCAATTTTCTAGAAAGTAAAAAAAAAGAAAAAATTCTACTTTGAGTGTAGTTAAAATTAATTTCTTTGCAAAAAGATAGCCACAAACTGAGAGAGTTCAAGGCTTGTTCTGTTAAATCCATGTCAGAAAGACTGACCACCATTATCCATTGTCAGTATCTACTGTTGTTGCTGGTCACTTTCTCCTGTATTTCTCTTTCTGATTCTTTTTCCTTGGCCACCTCTTCTCTTCTTCCTCTGCCTTTGCCTCTTGGTTTTCCTCACCAGGATCTGTTGCTTGACTGTCTGTCCTGGCATGAAAAATCAATTTCTTCTTGTAGTGATGTACGGGTATCCATTCTCCCTGGTTCATCCACATCAGTATCTGAACTTTCACTCACATCTGTGTTCTTATCACTTGGCGGCAGGAGTATTTTACTAAACCCTCCACCTTCTGTCTCCTTAGCTTATAATTTTTGGGGCTAAAGTGTAAATTTGGCCAGTCCCTGTCATGTTGCATTCTCATTGGAGGGCCACGTGGGGAGCCCACACTCAGCTGCTCTCACCAGCTCCCTGCCCAGCCAGCACCTTCTTGACTTTGGTAGTGTACCCGTTCCGATGGGCAGACCCTGCTGAGGTGGCCTGAGGATAGGCCATGCGGGGGAGGCATACAGGTGTCCCCCACCTCTCCTCTTGTGTCTGCCCACTCATGGGAGAGAGTGACAGCATCTTCATAGGGAGGGTAATGGCGCATCCTGACTTCTTCTGCCACCACAGGGCCCTGGGATGGAGTGTTGGGGCCCTTCACCCATCTTCACGGGGGCATGACGGTGCCCCACAACTTTGCCTCTGTGTGGGGCCCTGGCATGAGGTCCAAGGCCCCTGGATGATCTTCATGGGGAGCGTGATGGCACTTCCGGGCTTGTTCTTCAGCCACCTGCCATTTCCACAGTTGGCAGCCATCTTTGCGCAGGGTATGACTGTATCCCCCAGCTTGACTTCTTGGAGGGCCCCAGGATGTGGTCCGGGGCCCCTCTTACAGTCGCATTTCCCAACTTGGCCCCTTCTACCAACTTCATGGGGGGGATCAACACCACCCCCCCCAGCTTTAGTTCAGGCCCGCAGCCCTGCCCATAATCAAGTTTGATTCCTTTTGTGGACCCAGGGATAGGGTCCAGGTTCCCTCTGTTAGCATTCAGGGGGGTGCAATGGTGCACCCGGCTGTACTTCTTTTGGGGTCAACTCCCAGGCCCTGGCCCAAACTGGGGGGCACCAACCAGAGAAGCAGTAGAGTCACTCAGTTCTTGAAAGGTCAAAGGTCTCAGACCTACTTCTGGTGATATCTTGGGCCCCAAGGGCTGATTTGGATGATCTTGGTGCTATTTCGATCCTTGTGGCAAGCCCTTGCCACCAGGTGTACTTTTGTTAGGCCTCCTGGCCTAGAAGGTCCCAAAATTGTAGGGAGCCAGTAGTCCCACTGACTCACTGCCCCAGCCTTTCATCTAGGTGCCTTCCTTTTCTATTGGGCAGCGCGCTATCCTTGCGCCAGCCCAGTCTTTCCCCCATCTGGTCCTCAGAGAGGGTATGGGAGCCAGCTTACCTAGCCCTGGCATGCACCTCGATGGGTTGAAGTTGTTCAGGGGCTGAGTCCCTGCCCCAGTGGGCAGTCAGGGTTCTTCGTCACAGTTGTCCATGATGCCAATCTTCGGTCCCAGTGTCCTGTAGTGAAGCACAGCCAAGAGAGAGAGAGCCTCCTTTGTGCAGGACCTTTTAAGTGGAGGCGGAAGGGTCCAGCAGACCTGCACCTCTGGCCAACACAGATGTGTCACATCACTTCCTTGCCCCTGTCTCCTTCTTCCTGCACAGTTTTCTGGGACAGCTCAAAATGGCATCATCCAGGAGTTAATGCCACATGTGTACTGAAAGTCTCAGTCCCTCCTCCCCGACATTCCTTTCAGGGCCACTCCGCCCATTTCCTGCCATGAAATTAAAGCTGCTTGTTGAAAAATGGGATATTGGTAAGGGCAGGTAAGTACCTACACTTAGCAATAGGCCACTAACCTCCACTTAGTTCCAGATAGGTCTCAGTAAATTAAACCTAGCTCAAACCTTGGTAGCTTGGCAACGAGCGACAAGGCTTAAATTACGAGACAAAACGTGAAGCATTTAAATATCACAAAACAGTAATTACATCTAAGACAAAGGAAACAGTTTGAAAATCCAAAATCAACTTATAAGATTAGGAGATATTTTTAGCTTTAAAGTGACACCAAAATGAATAAAATCGGATAAGGGGAACCAGAGATTTGAATTTTTAAAGAATTAATGCTTGCTAGCGCATAGAAACAAAAAGTGCCAATCTGGGTATCTGGTCACACCTTGACCTGGGCAAAGTCAAAGTTTAAGGCCAAACACGATGGAGCCCGGCTCGGCTACAGCCCGCCGGAGGACTTGGTGAAAAGTTTACCTTAAGATTTAGTCATTTTTCTGGAGATTATCTTCAGGGGGACCAAGTCACCAGTTCAATCCGACCTCCTGGAACTCTTCCTCGGATACGCGTTGCGGGAGCCCCTGGTGGAGATTTTTACCTTTGGACTTAGTCGTTTTTTCAAAGTGAAAATCATTCAACCTGAATCTTGATCCGACATCCTTGGAGCCCTCTGCGGATACACTGCCTGGGAGGTCCCGGTCAACTTCCTACGTTCGTACTTCGTCACTTTTTCGGAGATTTTCTTCACCGGTATGAACCTGTAATTCAGGCCGGGTTGTGATTGAGGCAAGCCAGCTAGAGTTGCTGCGGCGGGTTGGTCCCTTTATGGAGCTTTTTTTTACAAAAGTTCTCCAAACTTCTGGATCTTCTTCCAGGTGTTCCTTTAAGGGTTCTTCGAGGTCCACAACTCACCCCAAGGTTCCAGAAGCTCTGAGATGCTACTTGAGGGTGCAGACTACATCTCCCAGAATGCACCTGGGGCAAACTACTTTTTGGCCACTGGGCAGTGGTCAGCTGGTTGGTTTCTTCAGGAGTTGGTGCAAGGGACTCTGGTTAGCAAGTTTTCACCTGGAGCAAACAGGGAGTCCCTCCTTGAACCAGTTGAAGTCAGGAAAAGTCCTTCTTGTGGTGAAGCTCAAGTGTGCAGTTGGTGCAGTCCTCCAGAGTGCAGTGTCCAGGTGCAGGTCAGGGGTCCAGCAGGGCAGTCCTTCTTCTTCTGTAGTTCTTCCTTGTTGGAATCTGATGGGGATCTGAGGTGTGGGTGCAGGTCTGCCAGTTGAATCCATGCTCCTTGGTGAAAAACAGGAGGGTCCTGGTTCTCCAATCAGGGGCAGGGTCCTTCCCTCGGTGGCAAAAATCAATCCCAGGGATAATCAAGTGGGCACCTAATTGTCTGGGTTTGCAGGATGTGAGGGTGTTGCTGGGTTGCTCCAAATGTCCTTCCCTGCCTTTGAAGATCAGTTTGGCAGCCATTCCTGCTTCCCCATCTGCTGAGGGGAGATCTCCTCCCCCAGGCACATCTCTTTGTGTTGAACCAGGCCACTTCACACCTCAGCCTGGTAGCCTGGCCAGGCTGCCAGAGGCTGGCCAATCAGAGCAAAGCAGCAAAAACACTGCAGGGGTGAAGTTGGCAACTTTTCAGGCGAAGTTTAAAACTCCTTACCTGAACAAGTTATATTAAATCCAACAACTGGAAGTTGGGGGATTTATTGTAACAATTAATTTGATACCAAACTTGTGGTATCTGTTACTTAAGTGGACTTTTAAAATTCAAAAAAAGGCCCTCGTTACAACATTGGCGGTAAAAGCCGCTTACCGCCGTGCAGAAGGCCGCCAACACACCGCCGCGGCCGCGGAATCCCGCCACAGCTATTATGACCCACAGCACGGAATCCGCCAAAATTCAGACACCCACACAAGTCCGCCACACCAAAGGTCAGTGATAAACTGGCGAAAACAAAACCGACACCGTCACGCCAACAGAAATACGCCCACACTATCAAGACACACGAATCCATGCGGCGGTCTTTCAACCGCGGTATTCCATTGGCGGTACACACCGCCGCGCTGAAAATACACTCACTCTTACAAAACACAGCCACAATGAACAATTCAAAATACACACATCTGATACACATACACACACCACTCCCACACACCCATTACAATATAAAACACACACCCACAAACCCCCACGACCAAAAATTCCGAAAGAAGCTCAGAGAGAGATAGCACCAGCAAGAACAACAGCATCCACAGGCACACAACACCATCACCCACATAACTTCCACGCACCTCACACTACACACCACTACATATCAGCACACTTAACACCACACACTCCACCCCACACATCACCTACACCACCCCATGGCACTGCAAAGACACCCCAGGTTCTCGGAGGAGGAGCTAAGGCTCATGGTGGAGGAAATCGTCCGGGTAGAGCCATAGCTATTCAGAGCACAGGTGCATCACACCTCAATTGCATGGAAGATGGAGCTATGGCGAAGAATAGTGGACAGGGTCAACGCAGTGGGACAGCACCCAAGAAATCGGTAGGACATCAGGAAGAGGTGGAACGACCTACGGAGGAAGGTGCGTTCCGTGGCCTCAAGACACCGCCTGGCGGTTCAGAGGACTGGCGGCTGACCCCCACCTCCTCCCCCAGAACTAACAACATAGGAGGAGCAGGTCTTGGCGATTCTGCATCCTGAGGGACTCGCAGGAGTAGCTGGAGGAATGGACTATGGTAAGACAAATCTTAATTATTACATCCCCCACCCTACCTGCATGCCATCACATACCCCCACCCTCACCCTCACCCCCAGCACCCCAACTCCTCACATATATCCCAACATCACAAACCACCCATCCCAACACCAAGCCCTGCATGCAACAACAAAGCATGGACACCCATCACTAAAGCATGGCCACTGCACATACCCATACAACCCCCTAACCCATCCTCACACAAGGTCCCACACAGGAATGCAAGCACTGGGGTACACGGTCACCCACCCATTGCACACTATGACACACACAGATGTAATAACCATCCTTGTATACCCCTGCAGGACCCCTACCCAACGTCACCGGACAGGAGGGTCCACACTTGTCCACACCACCAACAGAAGAGGTCCACAGTGATGACAGCACCTCTGTCCAACTGGATCTAGATGACCAGCCCGGCCCATCGGCGACCTCTGGACAGTCGGTTCCCCTCACCCAGTCACAGGCCACCACAGACCTTCCCCCCTCTGGAAACACCAGCACAGCACCCACCCAGCGGGCCCATAACTCCGTCCCCAGGACACCTCAATCAGCAGTGTGTCCACCACTACAGGGAACCTAGGATAACCCACCACCCCAACAACAACAGGGGCCTGGGGGCAGTGGTAGTGGGCATACGGTCCAGGGGACGGAGGCCCAGGAACACAGGGGAACTGGGAGGGCTGCTGTGTGACAGGGGGCAGACAGGCCAAGGAAACCCACTCTCCACGAGGCCCTCTCCTACATCATGGGAGCATACCACCACTCCCACGAGACGATTGCAACGGTACTGGCCAAGTTTCAGGAGACCCAGCGGCTGCAGGAGGAACAGTATATGGGTTTCAGGGAGGAACTCAGAACCATCAGCTCCACCCTGGGCACCATCGTAGGGGTGCTGAAGGAAGTACTCAACACCAGGAGGGACACTGTGGCACTACAAGGGGCCCCTGACACTAGCATGGACGATGAACTGCCCACCACCTCCGCCGGCGCTAGTGGACAGGACGCCCTGCCACAGGACCACCACACCCCACCCCCTGCAGAGGGAGAACCACCCCGCAAACGGTCCCTGAGATCCAGGACAAAGACAGAGCACAATGCCAAGACCCACACCAAGAAATGAGACCACCCTGATTGTCATCCTACTGTCCCACTTTGTCACTCCGTCCATACTTTAACTGCCCCAGCTCCACTTCCTATACCCATTTGGACAATGCACCTGTGAGACTAATAGACTGGGCTCTGCCATGGACATTCCTCCGCCATCACCCCTCACCATTTCACTACCCCCTCTAATATTGAGCAGTTAAATAAACACACTTAAAGCACAAAACAATCTGGAGTCTGTCTGTGATTTCGAAATAGTGTATTAGCGATTACAGTGACAAAATGCTCTTTCCATTGTAATGTCAACATACCTATGTCACACAGCTCTAGTCCATGAGGAATCAAAGCAGATGTCACACAGTGGGACCCACATCTGTGAAATCGTAAGGGAAAGTGACAACTCAGTGACAATACACTGGGTGAAAATGACAGACAGTAGAGAGGTAGTAGTGTTAAAGTACATGTAGTAGGCAGGTCTGTACTCTTACCTGTGTCTCACTGGAAATATTGCTGGATCACTGAGTCCCTGTCATGTCTTCTTCCTCTGCTTCCTCGTCTTCCATGTCCACAGGCTCCACAGCTGTAACAACACCGCCATCTGGACCATCCTCCTGCAGAAAAGGCACCTGTCGTCGCAAAGCCAAGTTATGAAGCATACAGCAGGCCACGATGATCTGGCACACCTTCTTTGGTGAGTAGAATAGGGATCCACCTGTCATATGGAGGCACCTGAAACTGGCCTTCAGGAGGCCGAAGGTCCGCTCGATCACCCTCCTAGTTCGCCCATGGGCCTCATTGTAGCATTCCTCTGCCCTTGTCCTGGGACTCCTCACTGGGGTCAGTAGCCATGACAGGTTGGGGTAACCAGAGTCACCTGCAAATGGTGAGGGACAACTGTTAGACACGCACTAACCTGGAGGGATATCCCCAGACCCATACAACCATTCCCACTGACTTGCCTCCAGGTGCTCACCTAATAGCCACACACGGTGCCTCTGGAGTTGACCCAACACATAAGGGATGCTGCTATTCCGCAGGATGTAGGCGTCATGCACTGAGCCAGGGAACTTGGCATTCACATGGGAGATGTACTGGTCTGCCAAACATACCATCTGTACATTCATAGAATGATAACTCTTCCGGTTTCTGTACACCTGTTCACTCCTGTGAGGGGGACCAAAGCCACATGTGTCCCATCAATGGCACCTATGATGTTGGGGATGTGTCCTAGGGCATAGAAATCCCCTTTCACTGTAAGCAAATCCTCCACCTGAGGGAAAACGATGTAGCTCCCCGTGTGTTTCAGAAGGGCAGACAACACTCTGGACAATACGTTGGAAAACATAGGCTGGGACATCGCTGATGCTATGGCCACTGATGTTTGAAAAGACCCACTTGCAAGGAAATGAAGCACTGACAGCACCTGCAATTGAGGGGGGATTCCTGTGGGATGGCGGATTGCTGACATCAGGTCTGGCTCCAACTGAGCACACAGTTCCTGGAATGTGGCAGGGTCAAGCCTGTATGTGATAATCAAATGTCGCTCCTCCATTGTCGACAGGTCCACCAACGGTCGGTAAACCGGAGGGTGCTGCCATCTCCTCACATGTCTGAGCGGATGGTGCCTATTAAGGACAACAGCGAGCACAGAGTCAAACAACTCAGAGGTACGTACCCACAGTTTACCCAGAACACCAATCATACACAAAAGGTGGCCTGTATGTGTGTTGAGTCTAGGCCTAGGTATGTGTAACACAGTTGGAAATTAAGCCATGTAGGGCCCTGAAATGGTGGCTGCCTGACCTCTAAAGTGGGACAATGGGATGTGAGGTAACTGCGCTGGCGTTGTACACTGTCGCAGTAGGTGGTCGAAGACCGCTGCGCAATGCTGCATTGGTTAACATTGGACCCTAAGGGTCCCAGGAGCCAATGACGATGTACGCCGGCAGTGACGGTACGCACCGCTGCGGACGTGACCACCATTTTCTATCTGTTCAATCACTCAATACCTGATATTCGACAGGAGAGGACCTATACTACAAGTGCTGCTGTGACCTCGGTCTGGAAGAGACAATGGCTCGAGTGTCTGGGGAAAGGGCCCCTGCCTTCACATCGGAGGAGTTGGAGAAGCTTGTGGATGGGGTCCTCCCCAGTACACGCTACTCTACGGTCCTCCAGACAAACAGGTAAGTACACAGGGAGCATGTTGTATGGGCTATGCCTGTGTGGAGAGGGCTGGATGTAAGAAGGAAGGGGGGAGAGTGCTGCGTGCATGAAAGACGGTGAATGCATGTGCCACATGTCAAGGTTAGGGATGGGGGCCAATCAGTTTGACGGTGCAGTTGGTAATAACTTCTCTTTTTCCCCTGTACATTTCATGTAGGTCAGCACCCACCAGAAAAAATATATTTGGCGTGCCATCGCCAAGGACGTCCGGACCCTGGGGGTCTACCACAGACGGAGAACCCACTGCCGGAAAAGATGGGAGGACATTCGCCACTGGAGCAAGAAGATGGCGGAGGCTCAGCTGGGGATGGCCTCCCAACGTGGGAGGGGTGCCCGTCGCACCATAATCCCCTGATGTTCAGGATCCTGGCGGTGGCCTACCCGGAGTTGGATGGGCATTTGAGGGCATCACAGCAGGCACAAGGGGTGAGTACAGTCTCATTCTGCTGACTTTGCACGCAGTGGAGGGGTCTGGGTGAGGGAGGTGAGCTGTGGGTTTCCCTAGGCCAGGGCGAGTTCCGTAGGCAAGGCCCTCCATAAGGCAGGCCATGTGGCACCCCAGCCCACCATTGTAGAGTGCCAAGTACACCTAGTCATGCCCCTGTGTCATCTATGTGTGCAGATGTCGTCCATAGCCTTGTAGGCCATTTCCCAGGAATTGAACAGTGGAGCCCAAGAGCAGGGCGTAGTGCAGGGGGCTTATGTGTCTGTCGTGTCCGCCAACGGTAGCGGTAATGCATGCACTCAACATGTCTTTCTTCTGTCTCCCCCCCCCTTTTTGTGGTCTCCCTGTTCTTGTGTGCATTAGCATCATCAGGCGGAGGAGCAGTGGCACCGGAGCATGAGGGAGCTGCATTCCACATGGCCCTGGAGGGTGACACTACGGAGTCTGAATTCACCAGTGGGACAGAGGGCGAGGGGAGCTCCACGGCGGGGACAGGAGCTGACACCAGCGACACAGACTCGTCCTCTGATGGGAGCTCCCTTGTGGTGGCGGCAACATCTGTGCCCCCTGCATCTACAGGTACGACCGCCACACCCCCTACCAGCACTGCCCACCCAGCAGCCTCTCAGCCTTTGCCCCGTGCCCGCTCACCCAGGAGGGTGGGCATCACCTTCGCCCCAGGCACCTCAGGCCCTGCCCCAGTCACCCCTGCTGCCGTCAGTGAAGAGGCCATTGACCTCCTCAGGTCCCTCACTGTTGGGCAGCCTACCATTTTGAATGCCATCCAGGGTGTAGAGAGGCAGTTGCAACAAACCAATGCATTCCAGGAGGGCATTCATTCTGGTCAGGAGGCCCTTCAGCGAGCTTTTCAGACTCTGGCCTCAGCACTGATGGCAGCCATTGTCCCTGTCTCTAGCCTCCACACTCCAACTTCCTTCACCCCGACCCAATCCCCTGTACCTCAGCCTATCCCAAGCACACCTACAGAACAACATGCACACACCTCAACACTCAAGGGAAGCTCAGGCAAACATAAGCACCACACATCCCACAGGCACTCACGCAAGCATTAGACACATGCAGACACACCAACATCCACTGCCTCCACTGTGTCCCCCTCCTCCTCATCTCCCTCCTCCCTCCCAGTCTCGTCTACACTCACACCTGCATGCACTACCTCTACAGCCACTACGTCCCTCTCCAGCACACCCACCACCACACCCCGCTCACGTGCAGTCACCACCCCCACTACCATTCACACATCCCCTGTGTCCTCTCCCAGTGTGTCTGTGATGCCCCCTCCAAAGATACACAAATGCAGGCACACACCCACCCAACAGTCATCCACCTCACGACAGCCTCCAGCGCATGCACCTTCACCCAAAGTCACCAAACGTACACCTCCTTCAACCACCACCTCTTCATCCACTCCCAAACCCCCTCCAGCTACCCATCCCAGTGTCTCCCAAAAACTTTTCCTGTCCAACCTTGACCTCTTTCCCACACCTCCCCCACCCCGTCAGTCTCATAGGTCCCGAACTAGCACCTCAGCCACAACATCTCCGGGACCAGTGGTGCCTGTAGTCACCGGATTCTGGAGTGCACCGGCCACCAGGGCAGCCAGTGTGGCACAGAGCCACAGCGCAGACAGTCCCCCACCTGTCAAGCATCAGAAGTTGGCCAGTGCCCAGCGGGAGAGGGGGAAGACTCCAGCCACCAAAGCTGCTCCCAGGGGTACAGGTGGGAGTGTGGAGTCAGCTGTGACACTGTCCAAGGTGGGGAAGGGCCACAAGAAACCCAGCAAGTCTGGGAAGAGCAGTACGGCGGAGAAGACCGCCATCATCCCCGATGCCCAGAAGGCCACCGCCAGCACCAGCCCACCTGCCCATGAGGCCACCGCCAGCAGCAGCTCAGCAGCCCAGGAGGTCACCGCCAGCACCAGACCAGCTGCCCAGGAGGCCACCGCCAGCACCAGCCCAGCTGCCCAGGAGGCCACCGCCAGCACCAGCCCAGCTGCCCAGGAGGCCACCACCAGCACCAGCCCCGCTGGGCCATGAAGGACCGCCAGCACTAGCCCCGCTGGGCCATGAAGGACCGCCAGCAACAGCCCCGCTGGGCCATGAAGGACCGCCAGCAAAAGCCCCGCTGGGCCATGAAGGACCGCCAGCAGCTGAGACCCTGCAATGGAGACCGCCATCTCAAGCCCCTCTGAACAGGGCACCGCCGTCTCAAGCACCGCTGCACAGGGAACCGACGTCTCAAGCCCCGCTGAACAGGGCACCGCCTTCTCAAGCACCGCTGCATAGGGCACCGCCGTCTCAAGCCCCGCTGAACAGGGCACCGCCGTCTCAAGAATCGCTGCACAGGGCACCGCCGTCTCAAGCCCCGCTGCACAGGGCATCGCCGTCTCAAGCACCGCTGCACAGGACACCGCCGCCTCAAGCACCGCTGAACAGGGCACTGCCGTCTCAAGCACCGCTGCACAGGGCACCGCCGTCTCAAGCACCGCTGAACAGGGCACCGCCGTCTCAAGCACCGCTGCACAGGGCACCGCCGTCTCAAGCACCGCTGCTCAGGGCACCGCTGTCTCAAGCACCGCTGCACAGGGCACCGCCATCTCAAGCCCTGCTGAACAGGGCACTGCCGTCTCAAGCACCGCTGAACAGGGCACCGCCATCTCAAGCACCGCTGCACAGGGCACCGCCGTCTCAAGCACCGCTAGCCCATGAGTGGCAGGGGCACTGACGCAACTGAGTCCGAAACAGGGTGAATGATGAACTCTGGGCACCATGCCCCCTCCAGAACCAGTGGAGACTGTCATCCACTACCTCTGTCCTTAGCAGGATGAAGCACTCTGGGCACCATGCCCCCTCCAGAACCAGTGGAGACTGTCATCCACTACCTCTGTCCTTAGCAGGATGAAGCACTCTGGGCACCATGCCCCCTCCAGAACCAGTGGAGAGATCCATCCACTACCTCTGTCCTTAGCAGGATGAAGCACTCTGGGCACCATGCCCCCTCCTGAACCAGTGGAGAGATCCATCCACTACCTCTGTCCTTAGCAGGATGAAGCACTCTGGGCACCATGCCCCCTCCAGAACCAGTGGAGACTGTCATCCACTGGTGAGACTGTGGCTTTGCACTCCCCAGGATTGAACAATGGGCAACCCACCCACTGTATAGACTTGAGCAGTGGGCAACCCACCCACTGTATAGACTTGACAGACTGTGGCTTTGCACTCCCCAGGATTGAACAGTGGGCAACCCACCCACTGTAGAGACGTGTGAGACTGTGGCTTTGCCCTCCCCAGGATTGAACAGTGGGCAACCCACCCACTGTAGAGACTTGAGAGACTGTGGCTTTGCACTCCCCAGGATTGAACAGTGGGCAACCCACCCACTGTATGGACTTGAGAGACTGTGGCTTTGCACTCCCCAGGATTGAACAGTGGGCAACCCACCCACTGTAGAGACTTGAGAGACAGTGGCTTTGCACTCCCCAGGATTGGACAGTGGGCAACCCACCCAATGTAGAGACTTGAGAGACTGTGGCTTTGCACTCCCCAGGATTGGACAGTGGGCATGTGGCCCCCTCGTGGATTTGGCATTGTGCACTCAAGTGGCTGAGGTGCCCCCCCCTTTCCCTCCCCCTGAGGTGCCTGTTTAGTTGCTCTCTGATGCCCCTGCAGTGTTCTCTCCATCATGGTCGGGGATCTTGTGTGGGCCTCGCCCATATGGTGTGGTCCCAGTGTTCCACGGACTTTCTTAGAGCACTACCTGGACTACTATGCTTGGTATATATTTTGTACATGGTGTATATATATATTTCTGCCTACTTGCTTTTAATATATTACAATGGTTACACTCATTTCCTATTGTCTTTGCATTCTTCCGGGGGTTTTGGGGGGTGTAACTGTGATGTATTGATATGCATTAGTGTGTGTGTTGTAGTGGGTGAGGGTGGGGGTGGGTGTGTTGCGTGTGTGTGTCCCTGTTTCTTGCCTCCCCCTCCCCTGTGGCGTAGGTGCAGTAGTCACCGTGGTCTTCGCCGCCGGCATCCGTGCTCCTGGTAGAGGAGCAGGAAGACTATTGCAGGGAGAATTTGGAGTTCCGGATCCATGGCGTCCTCGTTCCTCGTGCGGTGTGTAGAGGTGAGCGTTTTCCCTTCGGGATTCCTGTTTCCACCGTGTTTTTATCCGCGGTGAATCCGCCCCGGAAAAGGTGGCGGATTGGCCTGTCATAATAGTGTGGGCGGTACATTGTCTCCCGCCTGTCTGTTGGCGGTGACCGGCAAGCTGTTTGTTTGTACCGCCGTGGCGGTCGGAGTGTTAAAGTGGCTGTCTTTGTTGGCTGTTTCCGCCACTGTCATAATTGCACATTTTTTACTACCGGCCTGTCGGCATTATTACTGCTGCTTTAACACCGACCGCCATGGTTGTAATGACCACAAAAGTCTCCCCAATCTAGCCTATGAAGGCCGTTCACTACAATGAGGGAAAAACAAATTTGGCTGTTTTACCTCACCAGGGTTTGTAAAACTATTTTTATAAGGTCCCTGCATATAGTTACATGGCACCCAGCCCGAGGGACACATAGGGCACACCTTAGGGGCGACTTATATGTAAAAATAAGGTAGTTTAAGACTTTGGAACTACTTTGAATTCCAAAGTCAAACTTGCATGTAACTTTAATTTAAAAGCAGCCAGCAAGGCAGGCCTGCCTTCAAAATTACACTGGGCACCACAGCAGTGCACCTATGGGGGCACTACCTATGCTGGGGTCCCTAAACCTACATGCCCTATCATATACTATGGACTTATAGGTAGGTACATTTTGCCAATTATAATTAGCCTAATTTGCATATCCACTTTACACAGAGCATTGGCCCTGAGACTGGTAAGCAGTACCTGGGGCACAGCCAAGAGTCAGTAACCACCAGTACCTGTCTGAAAGTTTGGAGGTGACCAGGGCTAAAAGAAGGACTTTCCTACATTGCCTGGTTGATGCAAGGCCCTGCTTAGGCAGATGAACAGAGCAGTAGTTGGCCCTAATCCTGAGCTGAGACAGAGAAAGACGACATTCCTGAATGACCCATAAGTTGTACAACTATGCCTTTGTAACCAACTGCATTATTATTTCATACATGTTACAGTTGACATTGGTGTGACACTGGACTCTGTGGACTTTAGGGGACTGGAGTTCCACCCTAGGCCGTTTTTTCACATTGCCATTTAATGGAGTGTCTCTACAGTGAAAAGACAATAAGCACACTGATGTTGGCATTTAATGGAGTGTCCCTACAGTGAAAACACAGTAAGCACACTGACAATCCCTCACATGTGTACACCCATCTCATGAGGCCTACTCTAGGTCACCACTCACTCTGCATAGTTCCTTCTGTGGCAAGCTACCTAAATGCAGTTCTTGGGCTGCACATGCCAGGTAGCACTCATAGAGGTGCACACATATGTGCACCCGTGATTACATGTAACTAGCCCTGGGCCTCCTACCCTTGCTTCATCACAACAGCCTGTCCTTAGCAAGGTAGTATCGGCGGGGAACATGCGCAGTCCATGAGTTTACTGTGGGTGAGTCCCCAACTATGAGGCTCCCTCACAGTAAAAGGTCAAAAACCAGGTGATCCAAAAACAAAAAATTAGAGCGAACCAGATAGTCAGAACCATTCTTTCACATCACTGCATTATTTGCAATTCAATTATTGATAAGAAAACTGTGCATATATATGCACACCATGTCATGTTTTTTATTCTATTTTCTAACTATAACATCCCTGTAACCCTTTGTTTTTTCAGTGAATTTCTAAGGTCCTTTAAATGATATTTCCTAACTATAACATCCCTGTGACCTTTATTTTTTTTTTCTGTGAGCTTCTACTTTTTTTAATGCACCAGAGAGTTGACCACAGGGTCAGGCCCTATGGCCAACCCACTGCATTCATGTAACCACATACATCTCGCCAAGCGGGAACCGCCAGAAGACCGTACCGCGGTCAAAAGACCGCAGCGGTCATTCTGGGTTTCCCACTGGGCTGGCGGGCGACCGCCAAAAGGCCGCCCGCCAGCCCAGCGGGAAACACCCTTCCCACGAGGAAGCCGGCTCAGAATGGAGCCGGCGGAGTGGGAAGGTGCGACGGGTGCAGTTGCACCCGTCGCGAATTTCAGTGTCTGCAAAGCAGACACTGAAATTGTTTGTGGGGCCCCCAGGGGCCCCACGACACCCCATACCGCCATCCTGTTCCTGGCGGGTGAACCGCCAGGAACTGGATGGCGGTATGGGGTGCCAGAATCCCCATGGCGGCGCAGCAAGCTGCGCCACCATGGCGGATTCCCATGGGAAGCGGAAAGTCGGCGGTACACCGCCGGTTTTCCGCTTCTGGCCGCGGCTGTACCGCCGCGGTCAGAATGCCCGGCGGTGCACGCCAGCCTGTTGGCGGTGCTACCGCCGACCGGGTCAGAATGACCCCCTATATGTCTGTTTGAGTGGGTATGTCTCTGTATGCGTGAGTTTTCACCTAGGTGTATTACTGTTTGCATGAGTATGTGCTTGGATGTGTTAGGCCCACATTACAACTCCGCCCGCCAAGTTGAAACCGCCGGGCGGCCACCAATGCAACCGCACTCCTGCTGGGCCTATTTTGAGATCCCCACTGGTCCGGCGGGCGGAAACCTGGTTTCCGCCAGCCGGCCCAGTGGGGATTCCAGCCGCAACACGGGAGCCGGCTCCAAATGGAGCCGGCGGTGTTGCGGCTGTGCAACGGGTGCAGTTGTACCCCCCACGCTTTTCACTGTCTGCTATGCAGACAGTGAAAAGCTCCATGGGGCCGTGGCAGGGGGCCCCTGCACTGCCCATGTGCAGGGGCCCCCTGGGGCCACGCGACTCCCCTTTCCGCCAGCCTTTTCATGACGGTTCATACCGCCATGAAAAGGCTGGCGAGAGGGGGACTCGTAAGCCCCTGGGCAGCGCTGGGTGATTACAACCGCTGGGACAAAAGTGGCGGGAAACCGCTGGTCCCGGTGGTGCGACCGAGGCGGTTCCGCCGCTATCGTAATGCCCAAGTTTGTACCGCCAGCCTGTTATGGGTACAAACTCCAAAACAGCCCTGGCGGTCTTTGACTGCCAGGGTTGTAATGAAGGCCTTAGTATTTTTGTGAGGGTATGCCTATATGTGGTAGTGTCTCTATAAGTGGGTCTGGGTGTGTCAGTGTATGTATCACTGTGTGCCTGGGTGGGTTAGTGTATGTGTTGGTGTGTGCCTGGCTGTGTAAGAATGTACATCAGTATGTGGCTTGGTGTCAGTGTCTGAATATCTGTTTGGGTGTGTCAGTATATGCATGAGAGAGTGCATGGGTGTGTTAGTGTATGTTTAAGGGTGTGGCTGGGTATGTGCGTGTATACACCAGTATGTGTCTGAAAGCATCAGTGTTTGTTTCAGTATGTGACTTGGTGTGTCAGTGTATGTAGATTGTGTGCATGGCTGTGTCAGTGTATGTATCAGTGTGTGCCTGAGTGTGTTAGTGTATGCATGAGCGTGTGGTTGGGTGTTTCAGTGTATGTGTCAGTTTGCGAATGGGTGTGTCAGTGTGTGTGTTAGTGTGTGCCTGGATGTGTAACTACATGCATCAGTGTGAGTCTGTGTTAGTGTCTCTATTAATATGTGTATGAGTGTGTTAGTGTATGCATCTGCTTGGGTGTGTCAGTATATATATGAGTGTGTGCATGGGATTGTCAGTGTATGTGTATATGTATGTCTGGGTGTGGAATTGTATGCATCAGTATGTGACTGGGTGTGTCAGTATCTGTTTAAGTATGTGCCCGGGTGTGTCAGTTGTCAGTGCATGAATGAGGGTGCGCATTGGTGGTTTCAGTGTATATGTAAGCATGTGCCCGGGTGTGTAAGTGTGTGCATCAGCATGTAACTGGGTGTGAAAGTGTTTGAGTTTGTGTCTGGGTGTGTCAGTGTATCCATGAGTGTGTGCATGAGTGTTTCAGTATATGTGCCTGGGTGTGTATGCATCACTGTGTGGTTGGATGTGTCATTTTGTGCATCAGTGTGTACCTGGGTGTATTAGAGTCTATATCTGCATGTGTATGGGTGTGTCAGTGTCTGAGTCAGTGTGTGCCTTGGTGCGTCAATGTATATAGAAGTGTGTTCCTGCGTATGTCATTGTATGTATGAGTGTCTGCATTGGTGTGATAGTGTATGCATGAGTGTGTGCCCCGGTGTGTCAGTGGATATATTAATGTGTGTCTGATGTGTCAGTGTATGTGTCAGTATGTTCCTGGGTGTGTCAGTGTCTGCATCAGTATCTGCCTGGTTGTGATAGAGTATGTACTATTGTGTGCCTCGGTATGTGACTTTATGTATGAGTGCATGCGTGGGTGTGTCAGTGTCTGTATCTGTGTGTGCCTTGGTGTGTCAGTGTGTGCCTGGGTGTCTCAGTATCTGTATCAGTGTGTGCCTGGGTGTGCCAGTGTATACATAAGTGTCTCCCTGGATATGTCAGTGTATGCATGAGTACACATGCAGTAACACCAGGCATTAACCCTGCAACTGTACATTCAATCATGGGTAAGGTACCCGCCAAACGAGAAGAAATTCCGTTTTGATTATTCCAAAATATAAATACGCTAGAAGCAGTAATTCCTCAGATGGGACATCAGGTTAAACACAGAATACTAACTATGTGCTTGTCATTTGGGATGGTTCCCACAGTAGATAACTAATACATCGGGCAAGGTATTTACCACGCTCTACACTACTGCACGCGGTACACCGACACTTGCCAATTTAACGGAAGTATTGAATCGAATGCAAGATGAATACGGGGCTGCCACAGCCCTGGACTTGGGGATGCAATTAATGGGCAACTTTGCCACAGTATCCTCAATTATATTAAGCATCCTTAGAGGGGAAGCAGTCGTACTAGTAGTACACATGCGGGTCAGGGACATTCTTCCGCAGGATTAAGAATGCAAGCTGCCAAAGCGGAGATCTATTCTAGTATTGGTTGAGATAGTCTGGGGGCCAGACCAACAAAACCACAAATTCAAGGTAAATCTAATAAAGATTCTACCAAGCAAGCACCTGAAAGTAATAAGAAACGCTGGGATAAAAAACAACAAACATCTAAAAAAATAAAGGGGAGAATCTCCATGTAAGGAGACACCACAAAATAGATATAATTTCAGAAATAGAGATAATATAAAAACGCCTGGCAGATATCAATATACTGACACACGCCAATCTTGTTCCTTTCAGGAATCATCAGA
Organism: Pleurodeles waltl; assembly: GCF_031143425.1. Classification (NCBI taxonomy): domain Eukaryota; kingdom Metazoa; phylum Chordata; class Amphibia; order Caudata; family Salamandridae; genus Pleurodeles; species Pleurodeles waltl. The sequence goes on along the minus strand of NC_090446.1, from coordinate 1,181,740,142 downwards.
AACACACGAGAGAAGTGGCCAGTCGGAGCGAAGAACTGAGTATGTGAAATTGAGACAGGAATCGCAACACTCAACAGAGGTTTCTTTTAAAAAGTAAGAGAAACCTCCCCAACAAAAACCCCAATTTAAAAAGAAAAAAGTGGAAGTGGTTGCAGTTCAACATGCCACTCAAGAAGAGGGCTCTCTAGAAGAACAAGAAGTGGAAACTAGTGCTACTAGACAGCGCGGCAGAGGTCACAATAGTTCACCGGAATCTTCTAGAGCACCTGGAGATGAAAGCAACTGATGAATTCCTACAAGTAGAAACAGCGGACATGCATGTCTGCACACCTGACGGTGTACAAAGTAACGTTACTATTAGAAGGAGACAGTGAACGCACAATAGACGCAATCTTTTAGGACCGCGTCATCAACATATATAATATTCTACTGGCCAAACAGGATTGGCCACCTGAATTTGTCAGTACATGCCAATATGGGAAGGATGTTATTAAACCTTCTTTCTCGCTGAGGAGCTCGCAGAATCCTACGCCATCGATTGGGCATTGTCACAGGCACCCGCATTATATCACAACCACGTAGGATGGGTTAAACATTCCCCCTACCATGTAATCCCTATTAAAAATCAACCCCAACCTCAAACCCAATATCCAATAAAACATGATGCTTAAGCACCCATGAGGGAAATCCTCACACAATTGGAGTACCAGGGCGTAATTGAACTCTGTGTCTCACCTATGAATAATCCCTTATTCCCAGTAGCTAAACCGGACCATTCGTACAGAATAGTCTTAGACTACAGACACTTAAAAAGTCATACATGCACTTATGCTATACAAAACTCACATAGCACAGCACTCATGAACAACATAGTGCATAAAAAATACAAAACAACATGACATTTCAAATGGTTTCTTCTGCCAAAATATAGCGTCTGAGAGTAGAGACTTACCAAGTTTCAGCACACTAGGCTCCCAGAAAAAATTCTGTTGTTTACCCCCAGGGTACAAAAACAGTCCAGGACTGTTCGCAGCACATGTGACTTCAATATTGCACAACATTGACCCCAAAGCATTGTCTTATGTAGATGATATCTATCTCACGAATGATGAATTGCTGCAACATTCAAGACGGGTAGCCCGCATTGTTGTAGGATTTGCCAAATTTGGATTCAAATTGAATTTCAAAAAAACAAAAATAGCCTTCCTTATCGTCCTGTTTCTAGGACATGAGCAATCAATTGAAGGAAAGAGCCTATCGCCACAATTCTTGGAAAAATGCGCACAATTACCACCGCCTCAGCTTCTACGTCCCCACCCGCCTCCTCCGTTCCTCTGGCCTCGCGCTCGTTGCCATCCCTCGCATCCGGCGCTCCACGGCGGGTAGGAGGTCTTTCTCCTTCCTGGCAGCCAAGACCTAGAACTCCCTCCCCACCAGCCTCAGGACCACCCAGGACCACTCCGCATTCCGGAGACTCCTAAAAACCTGGCTTTTCGAGCAGCAGTAACCCCCCCCCTTTCCCCTAGCGCCTTGAGACCCGCACGGGTGAGTAGCGCGCTTTATAAATGTTAATGATTTGATTTGATTTGACTCCACATACCATTAAAAAACTCCAATCTCTATTGGGTTTCCTAAATTTTGGCAGAACTTACATTCCTGATTATGCATCACGCATAAGACCTTTATATGACTTAATACGTCCTGACTTTTCAAATAAATTTTGGAGAGTTGAACATACATGTCTTCTCAGAGCTCTACAAACAGATATGGTTGCAGCGCAACACTTACACTCTAGGGACAACAAAACACACTTGTTCATCAGAGTAATTGCTGGTGCCATTGGTTTCACCTATGTAACTTTCAATGAGGGTGAGACAGTCCCCAAAGCATGCAAATCACATTTGTACTTAGCAGCAGAACAACACTTTGCTCCCACTGAGAAAATTCTCACTGCTGTTCAGATGGCTGTCATTAAAGAAAGACCTCTAGCCCAAGGCAAATGCATTATAGTTGTCTCTCCAATTCCAGCCCTTGAGGCTGTTACCAAAGCCAGCGTTACTAACGCTAAAGCACTACATCCACGTATTGGATTCAGTGGGCAAGGTCATTGACAGCCACTGATGTAGACTACATTTTTTACCCAAAATTATAAACTCAGGAATTTTTACAATATGAACTAGAATACCCAGTTCCAGAAACCACACTGCATATTGATTGGTATCAAAGAGTCATTTACACCGATGGCTCAGCGCAATCTGCAATTGGCCCAGAACATCAATACTCCACTGCTTGCTCAGTTGTTAGTGGCTATATGGAGGATAATAAATGTTGTCCCCAACATACGTTCACGCAAACCCTGGGTGATGGCTCTGGAACATACGGATCCTGCACAGTTAACACTGATAGTTTGTGATTCGTATTACTGTGTCCAGTCCTTCAATTAATACCTGCATTACTGGCGTCAGAATGGGTTCTGAGATTCTAAAGGCAACACCATTAAATACGGACTTCTGTGGGGGAAAGTAGCAGATCTGAAGGAAACGCTACCAAATATCCATGTTGTACATACACTTGGACACCAGCGTGTTGGAATACACGTTGCTGGAAATACACTGGCGGATGAAGCCGCAAAGTCAGCAGTAACTACGGCCACTGTTGCTGCAGTACGACGATGACATATGGTCTGCTGTGAAAGCTACGGCTGAAGGTACGCCCTACCCTAAAGCATTTCCTGCTAAATATATGGGAGGCTGTTTAAACGCTGAGGTAAAGATGCCAGACGTAGGGGTTTGATCTAATCCCAACAAAGATATAAGATCAGAGTTGATAAAAGCAGTGCATGAGGGGGCAGCATCTGCCCATGCTGGTGTGGCAGCTACAATATCATTGTTGCAAGCATGTTATTGGTGCCCAGGCATATTGAAACAGGCCAAGCAGTTTGTCCTTTGTTGTGACATCTGCCAACAAATTAGGGTTTTCACTTCTAAACGCCCACCGCAGACACCCCTCCTAATTTCCAACAAACCACTACAATGTGTTTACTTGGACCATTGTGGTCCCCTAACACCGAATAGTGCATACAAATATATTTTAGTCTATTAGATAAAAATAGATAGCTGACATTTGGACCCATATTGGTACTTCTAATGTGAATTTTGACAAGTTGAGTAGACTAAAGGCTTTATTATTCTAAAAACATGTGGCGCTCACATCTGCACGTGAGACTTACGCACTTCAGGTGGCAAGGTCATCCACTGAAATACAGTCCCTTTTAAGTACAGACTTTCGGAGACACTTCTGTGAATTTGTGGGACAAATATTTAATGCGTCCTGTACTACTGGAATGACAAGTTATTTTAAGGCTGTTGGTTCTGGTTTCATTCACACCTTCTCCTCCATAGTTGGTTTGATACCATCAGCCATCCACCCAATATTCTCCAGTATTTTCAGGGGAATTCCAATAACTTTGGCTATAATAGTTGGCATTTTGCTATTGCCACTTTTCTGTGCAATGGCTGTCCCACCACAAGGAGGAATGAAAGCGCTCCCACCAGCGCAGCTGTGACATGAACGCCTGATGCAGTACTTTGAAGCAATACTCCTGGAGCAACTGGAGTGTGACTGGTCCTTGTCATTCAGACCGGTTTTGCATTGTGTGCAGCCCGTGTTTCGATGGCTCTGGTGCTTGTACGAACATGCACTGGAAGTTTGTCTTTCTACACAGCGCTTGCTTTCATTGGATGCTGGTCTGTTGATGTTTTCGTTGAGGGTTCATTAGAGGACATGCACGTTGAGGGTGCGCTTGCTACGGGAAGTTGCTTATGAGTTGCCCTTCCTTTAGGATGCAGCTCTGAACTCATTACTGGGCACACCACAGAATGCTGTTGCTGAGGCTCAGGCTATGGAACACAAATGCTCCTTGGTCCTTCTTAGCGATGTATTTCCATCTTTAACCCTGCCGAAGTGGAAGATTTCCTTTCCTCAATTGTCCCGGATTCTATTGGCAACTTCTAAAATGACTCTAACTGTTGAAATTCGGCCTTTTTTATACTACATGTGGACATTTTAAATTGTCCTTTTATACATGTTGAAGTGTCCTTTTAACTTGTCATTATTGACATTCTTATATATATATATCTTGGGTTGAGTTATAGTAGCTTTTATACATGATTAGGCTTTTGAACCACCTTCAGCTGACAAGAGAAGTGTGTTGTGTAGCCATTTTAGTTTTAGCTCCATGCACGTTATTTTAGCACACTAGACCTATCGCTGTGCACTTTAACCTAGATATATTTTATTCAGCTTTGTTTGTTATTTTAACAACAGCCACTTTTGCTGTCTTGTTTTATTTCTCTCTATCTAGCTGTTCTTGCTTAGGCCAGCACTACGTTCTCAAACAACGCATTCTTGTTCACTCTGTCCTTCCTTCAAGGCTGCAGTAAGATACGTTGCCGGTGAATGTGGTAAACATTTTGTCTCGGGTATTCATAGAAACACACACATCCTTACGTAGGGACATTTTCTCAGAACATTATCTGTTTTATTATAAGAACACTTCCCTGTCCCATACACGTTAGAGGGAGATTCCAGCCAGACGACTGTATGCTGATTGTTGAACGCTTCGCTACAGCTGATTATGCAGACTTTAGGCCTTTGCTCAGTTATGGAGAATGATGTCTTCCCAGGGGAACCTGAAGGGCAGAATTAGAGCTTAACATGCTGTGCTCTATTATAGCCTAGGTAGGAATTAGTTTATTGACTCTAGTGACAATATGGTAGCATTATTTTTATGCTTTACTTGTCACAATTTTAATCCTGTCAAGCTTCATCGTCCTGGTTTTTGCAGTACATGGTTTATTGTCTGAGATGCAGTCACTTAATTAACCTTATTGAAACATATACTACCTCTGCCTGTCCTTGCATATGTGAGACTAATGTAACTGAGAGAAACAGATGAGATCTGAGTGACCACATTTTCATTGAGGAATCAATTGTGTCATGCGCTCGGCTGCTCAATCATCCCTGCTCTTGCGTGAAGATGAGGCACTGCTAGTTAGTTGGAGCAAAACCCGGATTGGGGCGACAGGTGTCCCCTGTAGTGGATTAGACCCAGTCTCCCACACCGCTGCCACTCATGTCCAGTAGTCTCATTAGAATAATAAAAGCCTGTGTGAAAATACCTTGAAACCACTCCCAGGATGCTTGTTTCCACCCAGGAAGAACCTAGCCTTGCAGTTCAGGCTGGACTGTTCCCATGGGGAACAGGGTCAAGACTGATTTGCATGCTAAAGTCTTTTTAAGCGGAAGGGCATGCCAAGCGTGGGCCCCATGCTCACTGTGCCTCTGGATTGTAGCTACCCTGGCTGATGAAGGGTAATACGATCAAACTGGTCCTAGGATGGCTGTTTCCAGTACTGGGAGGACCTGGCCTGGCAGTTCGAGCTGTATTGTTCCCATAGGGAACACGGTCAAGACTGATTTGCATATGGCTGGGTTCAAACTGGGGTGACATGGCGAGCAAAAGAACTATGGATTAAACCCTGATCTGTAACAATGTAAGGCAACCACAATTTACATTTAAACATTTAATTTACCCATTTTTACTGTTGTTACTGCTTCAGCTTCCATACTTGTACACCATAAATGATGTTTTATATAAGGAATGTCCAGTGAACAGTCGGGGGGGGAACAATGACATGCATTGTGGAAAAACCCCAGAACTGCACAGTATGTTACTGTAAATTTGTAACACTATGCTTGCACTGACTACAAATATTTACCCACTTGTTTTAGCTATACGTACTCAAATAATTAAAATAAACATATGCTAAAGGTAAGTATTTTTTATTCACAATAGGATTATTTTATACAACAGATACTGGCATATAGGCACCCTCATAAACACATCACCCCTGGTAGGACATATGATGCTAGTTAGAAATGGGGTCTCTAGTTGGAAGAGGTATACACCCTTGTCCTAGTAGGGACCACAATCCTAGTCAGTGTAAGTCACACACAATCCAAATTATCCTGTGCCTACCCTCTGGTAGGTTGAGACTGAGCAGTCAAGCTTAACTTAGAAGGCAATGCGTAAAGTATTTGTGCAATAAATCATGCAATACCACAGTGAGAACACCACAAAAAGATTCTGCACAGGTTTAAAAAATAATGATATATTTATGTGATTAAATTAAAGTCAAAACGATCAAGATTTGATAATCACAAGTTGAAATATCACTTTTGTAATGATAAGAAGAGTCTTTAGTTCTTAAAAGCAACAATTGTCTCTTGCAAGCACAAAGTACTTGGTTTGCATCACAATTACATGCACAAAGACCGCAGAGGGGGAGATGCGTGGAAAAAGGTAGTTGTGGGTTGGATCTCCGGGTGCACGCAGACGATGCCTCAATTCTTTCCCATGTGGCAAGGGATTTGCATCAAATTCTGGTGCACAGGCTTGAATCCTCTTTCGGATTCAGGGTCTTTTGTCACCCAGGTATGATGCATCAAAATTCTGGGTGTGCTGAATGAAGTCACGGATGCTGCATCGATCCAGTGGGAGAAGCGTTGGAGTTTGTGTCGCACTGCAGGCGCTGCGTCATTTCTCACGCAGGAAGTCAGGCTGCATCATTCCGGCTTGGCGATTCATCAATCCGGTGGGCTGTGGGTTGAAGTTTCAGTCACAAATCTGGCGCTGCGTTGATCTCCACTCGGGGAGCCAGGCTGCATCATTCCAGTTTGGTGATGCAGTGATTTTCTCACTATTAGGCAGGCTGTGCGTCAATTCCAGCAGGCTGTGCATCGAATTTTGCTGCACAAGGAGTTTCTTTACAGAGATGAAGTCTTTTTGGCCCTGAGAGTTCAAGAATCAGGAGACAATCTCAATCTAAGCCCTTGGAGAGCACTTCTCAGCAGAGTCAGAGGCCAGCAAAGTAGCAGGGCAACAGCAAGGCAGCAATCCTTCACAGCAAAGCAGTCCAGGTGAGTCCTTTGGGCAGCCAGTCAGAGTTTTTTTTCCCAAGAAGTGTCGGATTTAGTAGGGTCAGGGACCCAGTTTATATGCCCAAAAGTGCCTTTGAATTGGGGGAGACTTCAAAAGTGGTTTTGAAGTGCACAAGGTCCCCTTTCAGTACAACCCTGTCTGCCAGGGTCCCAGTAGGGGGTTTGACAGTGCTTTGTGTGAGGGCAGGCCATTGTCCTTTGAAAAGTAAGTGTCAGGCTCTCCACCCTTCCAGTCCAGGAAGACCCATTCAGTATGAAGATGTGTGCAGGTGTGACTGAGCATTCTGTGTTTGTGGTTGTCTGGGTGAAATACACACGGGAGCTGTCAACCAGCCTAGCCCTGGCGTGGATTGGAGACAGGCTGTAAGGCACAGAAGGATTTAAGTGCAGAGAAATTTTCACTTTCTAAAAGCAGCATTTCTAAATTAGTGACATAAAATCCAACCTCACCAGTCAGAAGGATTTTGTATTACACTTCTGGCCATACTAAATATGACCTATGTATCGTTTTCTAATCAGAATCTACAACTCAAACAGTTTCTGACGGTAGCCCTAATGTTGGCCTATGAAAGAAGTAGGCCTCTCAGCAGTGCAAAACAAATTTAGGGGTTTTCCACTACAGGACATATAAAACACACAGATACATGTCCTGCCTTTTACCTACACAGCACCCTACCCTCTGGATTACCTAGGGCCTACCTTAGGGATGACTTATGTATATAAAAAGGGGAGTTTAAGGCTTGGCATGTACTTTTAAATGCCAAGTTGAAGTGGCCGTGAAACTGCACACATAGGCCTTGCAATGGCAGGCCTGAGACATGGTTAGGAGGCTACTTATGTGGGTGGTACAACCAGTGCTGCAGGTCCACTAGTAGCATTCAATCTACAGGCACTGGGCACATGTAGTGTACTTTACTAGGGACTTACAAGTAGATCAAATATGCATTCACAATTGGACAAAGGCAAACATTACGATTGAGACCATGCTCACCTCACCTCATCTATGATTACAAGTTTCAACTTCTTTATTACTCTGGAAACTTCATGACAAAGTTCACTGGATAACTTTTGGTATACCATTTTGTTGTGATGTTCTACAGGTAGCATAAGATGTTGACATATAGTAATTGCTTTAACATTGTGTGCAGCTAATCCAGTTGGTGCTATTACTACATAAAACAAATGTTACTCTATAGTCCTTGGTAGGTAAGTAGTGAGAGCTCCAATGAAAAATATTTTACCAGTACCAGCTTGACCACTGATGTATAATAGAATTGGCCTAACTGTTGAGCATTTACATTACTTCTTTTCATGGAGGAATCCATGCTCTATTTTTTCTTTTACCTCCATATACATTTCTTTCTTCTCATCATTCTGTTGTCAAACTAACTGCTACAAATCAACACTTTCTTGTTTTGCTTGTTGCATTGCAGTCTCCACCTCACTCACGTCTATGGCAGCTTAATTTTCAATAACAGGTTTTCAAAGAGGATCTTGACTTAGTGGTTCTGAACTTTGGCTTCTTTGTGAACTGTCTTTAGCTACCTCAGCAGCAACTGTTTCCTTCTGTTCAATCTCATTATTTAACATTTTCATGTAGTTGGGAAAGACTGAACACTGAATGCTGTCTTTCACCGTGCTGAAAGAATCTTCATAGCAGTCATAATTTTCAAGTAACTCCAATTCAGAAAGCCAAGACTTGAGCAGTTGTAGAAGTGCCAAGTAGAAAAACTCTCTTTTCTCAGGATTTTGTCTACTAAGTTTTCTGTGGTTTATTTAAGTTCCTTTCGTACGTCGAATGAAACAACCATCACAACCTGCATATTTCACTTCATCTATGTTTTCTCTGACTTTGTTTCTGTATCTATACTGCTGAAGTATTTAATAAAGAGAGACATTTCCAGATGTTTATTCCTTCTTGGATAGTAAGTATCCTACATGTTTGTTTTTACACTATCTGTACTTTCAGGTCCAAACTTTGTAAGATATTGTATTCAAGACTCTGTTTCATAGGCTTTCAAGATCCAGACTTACCCAAACAATTTTCCTAGACTTTGAGTACAAACTGACTGAGCTTAACCAATACCAGCATTCATAGGAACACAGGGCCAGATGTACAAAATCACTGGTTTGCAATTACCTAATAGCAAAGTTTAGTGATTCGCTATTAGGAAAAAACAAATAATGAGGTACAACAGTGTATTTGACACTGTTTGTGATTCCCAGTGGGTCACACATGGACCTGCTTCATCAATATTCATGAGTCAGGCCACACTATGTGACCAATTAGGAATGGCCAAAAGTCAAAGGGATGGTGACCTGCTGGGGTCAGCAGACCACCATGTCTGTAATTGTTTTTTCAATTTTAATGCATCCTGTTTTCCTTAAAGGAAAATGGGATCCATTTTAAAAACAAAAATAAAAAAGTTTTCTATTAATTTTTTAAGAGTATGCAGAGGTCTGTGGACCACTATCTGTTCTTAAAAAAATGTCCACACATATTCACAAAGGGAAAAGGGGCCCAGGCAAAAGGGTCATCACCAACTTGAATTTGTTAGTAAACTGCAAATGTTTTCCAACTGTATTCTGGTCGCAAAATATTCATGCATCCACCTGAAACTCACTATTAGAAAGGGGCATCCTTAGCATACCCCTTCCTAATAACCTTTTGTTAACCTATTTTGTGATTCAGTAGTAGGTTACTGAATAACAAAATACAGTTAGTACATGCCAAAAGGCTATCTAGCAGTCGCAGATGGCCCGATCCTCCATTTGTGACAGCTAAAACCTTTTGGACATGATGCCCTTATCTCTCTATGAGGAAGTGTCTTCAAGCTGAAGCTGTACAATTTCTTGATTAGAGATGTTTCTGCAAAAATCTCCTCCCACATCTCCTTTATCTCTCTCTCTTCTGATTTTGTAAAGTGTGAAGTGACATAACGAGCTACAGCGATCAAGTTGTCTGCATGTTCGCATTCTACTTTTTCAAAATGACTGGATTGCACTCATTATTGTACATGGCCTATTTTATTCTCAGGCTGTACATATTTTTGGGTAATTTTCGTACCAATGTATGTCAGACTACAGATAAAAAGCTGGCCACTCTTCCCTTCAAAATTACAGGTCTTAGAAATCCAAAACCACATCTTGTATAAAATTTTCCTTTACAACTGTCTTTTTGACAGCAGTATTTGCCACATCTATGAGTTTGAAACTGTAGAGCTTGCTGCTTGAGACCTTTATCATCATTGTCTTGTAGAATGGCACATGTAACATACTGCTCTATAAAAGACAGTACAAAGTCATCACTGTTGGTTTCAAATTTCAGTGCATCTTTCATCCATAACAGCATGTGAATATGATGAGCATCTCTTGCTTGGTACTCCTTATTCCAAAAGAAATCAGTAACCTCACCAAAATGATTTCCTTTTGTTGCAGATGAAAGACAGCACGGCTGGAAACCTATGGTTGAAGTATCTACCAACATTAGCAGGATCTAAAGAGCAAAGTTCTCCTGCTGTCTTGAAATTGATTTCCTTTATGTTAGTGTTTGCTTCTCTTAAAAACTCAAGTAAATCATCCCATGCATATGCTGCACAACTAAGTATCACAAACCAAGTAGGTGTACCTAAGATTCACAAAATACATTTAAGTTCTCTATGACAATGGTATCAATACTTATTAGTACAACCTTGGCATGCCATCAAATTAATAAAATTGTATTCCAACTTTTCGTCCTTACCTTTCAACTTTTTCAACAAATTCCCTTGCAGAGATATTTTGAAGATTAATTCCTGTCTTCAGAATGTTTTTTACAGCATAAGATAGCCGAGCAAATCACTCTCAAATAATAGATGGACTATATAGGGGATGTACTGGCGACATCTAGGGTCCTCTGAATATAGTCTGGCTGACCTAAACTCGGCTGCTTGAATTCTTACAGGCCAGTCATCATACCAGCTACCTACTCCTGTGAGAAATAGGTGTGGAAACGGTGAACTTCTAAACATTGTTCCCACATACTCATTGGACCTCCTTTTTTAGGTCGAGCCTAGACAGCGCATGCGCTGTCGCTTAGCGACCTGTTGTTGATAGAGTTGTGGGCTTACATACCACCCATCTTTTTCAATTGGCTGCTTCCATTGTCACTCTTTTATTTCTGCTTCCCATTTGATGATGGCATGCATTAGTCATGCCTTTTCCTGTTTTCACTCCTCCTCGAGCGCAGCGACCAAGGCCCATATTTATACTTTTTGACGCTAAACTGCGCTAACGCAGTTTAGCGTCAAAAAGTTTTGCGCCGTCTAACGCCATTCTGAAGCGCCATGCGGGCGCCGTATTTATGGAATGGCGTTAGACGGCGCAATCAGACCGGCGCTGCCTGGTTTGCGTGGGAAGAAACCACGTAGACCAGACAGCGCCGGCGTAGGGGGAAAATGGCGCATGGGCGTCTTAAAATGGGGCAAGTCAGGTTACGTCGAAAAAATCGTCTTAACCCGACTTGCGCCATTTTTTAACGACGCCCATCCCCCATCAACATGACTCCTATCATTGGAAAGATAGGAGTCATGCCCCCTTGCCCAATGGCCATGCCCAGGGGACTTCTGTCCCCTGGGCATGGTCATTGGGCATAGTGGCATGTAGGGGGGCACAAATAAGGCCCCCCTATGCCACCAAAAAAAAATATAAAAAATAAAAAATTATACTTACCTGAACTTACCTGAATGTCCCTGGGGTGGGTCCCTCCATCCTTGGGGGTCCTCCTGGGGTGGGCAAGGGTGGCAGGGGGGGTCCCTGGGGGCATGGGAGGGCACCTGTGGGCTCATTTTGAGCCCACAGGCCCCTTAACGCCTGCCCTGAGCAGGCGTTAAAAAGTGGCGCAAATGCGCCGTTTTTAGCCACGCCAACTCCCGGGCGTCTCTTTTGCCCGGGAGTATAAATACCACGTAAAGTCCTGGGAGTCATTTTTTAGACGGGAACGCCTCCCTTGCATATCATTAACGCAAGGAAGGGGTTCACGCTAAAAAATGACGCACATTCCGGGAACTTTGGCGCTATTCGCCTCTAACGCCATAGTATAAATATGGCGTTAGTTGGCGTTAGTTTTGCGTCGAAATTGCGTCAAAAAAAACGACGCAATTTCGGCGCAAACGGAGTATAAATATGGCCCCAAGTACTCAGTCAATACGCTGTTCATTTTTACAGCATGTGTTTTGGACCTACTTCGTTTCTACGCCCGGGGCGCTCAGAGCAGGCGGCATGCGAGGCAAGCGGGTGCCATGCACAGAACTGCATCCAAGCAGCCAGCCCTGCTGCCAACATGGCCAAAGGTGCACTTTCAGTCTTTCTCTAAGACATTTTTTTTAAATCAGGCTAGAAGGTTTCTTTTCTCCTGGATCCTACGTGTAGGGGATGGGAGCGAGGAGCGCTGCACGGCTTCTGAAGAGGGAGGGAGGGCGGAGCGCGGAGCGAGAACAGAACCCGCCTTTTGGGAATTTGCCTCGCGCTTTTTGTTTTTCAAATGTTTGTTGCTTCAGATGTCTATGTTTCCGTGGGATATTTTGTTTTTTACATCTGAAGCAACAACGTTTGAGTAACAAAAAGCACGAGTGGATTGGTTACATTGCATCGCTCTTCGCTCCCCTCCCCGCACGTAGGCTCCTGGAGAAAAGAAACCTCTAGCCTGATTTAAAAAAAAATTGCCTAGTTTCATCAGCATTTTGTGTTGTGTAGGAGGAGCGGAGGCAGGAGGTCATCGAGCTGCATAAACGGTGCCTTTCCGGGGCAGCTGTTAATATTACGAGAAGCGGCTGGCGAGCCGCGGTGCTGCATTTATCTTTTAAGTTGTAAAGACAGAGGCAGTGTCCGCAGAGAGATCTGCTTATCTGTGTGTAGAGAACGCCTGCCTCCTCCCACTGGCCTTGTGATCAGAGATGGGTTGCCTTGCTCAGACAGAGAACATTTCAGGCTGCTAGCAAATACATGTCACATTTCCGCAGTGCACATTGTTCGTACAAAGGTTTCACAAATAAACTGTTTGAGTGTACACGAGAGCTAGGTCTACGTCTCAGGCGTTAATGTTTAGATGCCCTCTAGCACCTTTGCTTTGACTGAGATTATCTTCCCATCTAGCTTTACGTTAGCACTCTGTCACCTACACACGTTCTAAAGCCCTTTACTTGCTTAATGTTCCTCTTCCTCCTCTGCCATTTTAATCCCAGAGCCTGTTTGACATGTTTATTCCTTCCATGTAACTTGTTTCATTTAGTTCACCAGAACCCCAAAAGAACTGTGATTTCCCCTATATGAGATCGTTCAGCCCCGTTACTAGCTCTTAGTCGGGTTCCCTCTGACTTTACCGGCAGCTCCAAATCTTCCTGGTGGTTCCGATTTTCTAACTTTTATTTTTTTGCCATTCCTTCCAATTTTAAACTGCTGCATCAGTTCACACCACTTAAACGTTAACAGCGCCAACTCGATCGAAGGTTTGGAGCACTTTATCAGCAATCCTTATCGTACCAGACCCTTTAAAACAGATGCCTGTCCTACTCTCTTTGATAAGTAACACAGCTCTCAAACTTACCTGCTTTGAATTTTGTGAGTGCCATTTTCCTGCGAGGTTTGTGCATGTGTTTTTTTCTGAACAAAAACATGTTTTTGTTTAGCAGAGAGATGAGGGATTTCCGCACTCCACAATGTAAGGGATTGGGTCACGCATGTCCACTTTCATCTTCAACAATTAATTTGCATGTGGAAAAGAAATCATTCTATACAGTGTGTGCTGCCGGCCAGCATATTAGTGTTTCATGCACGCAGCCTAGAGTTGTTAGCAAAGGCTGCTTCAGGGAAGTTTAGCTTCTTGAGAGTTGTGCATGGTGAAGATTTACTGCATTATCCCAGCATGGCAGAGACAAGCATCCCCAGACTTCTGGCTTTTGAGACAGTGCGGTTCTGGGTGTGTGCTGTAGTCGTGACTGTGACCACATGTTTACTGGAGTCAGGACGTTTGGTTCAGTGTTGACACTGCAAGTACAAATGAAAAACCTTTGCCGCAGGTTTTATCATTGTGCACACAGCAGAAATGAGAAAACACAGAAGTCCAAAACGTCTCTGCAAATGTCATGACCCACAAAATGAACCTAGTTGCAAAAAATATTTAGCGCACCTCCTAGAAACTTTTAATTCTCTGCAATACAGTTACACTTGTACCAAATAATTATATTTACAAAAATATAATGACAATGCTTAAAAAAATTTCAGGAGATAGAGGAAGAAGGTTAATGGAAGTGCTTTACTTATAAGCAGGGCCACTGGAATTATGTGGCCGAGAAGACCAAATTATGCGGCAGGATTGACCAATTTAAGTGGCAAGAAAAGTCCAGTTATGCATTTACAAGGCTAATAGCTCTAACTCAAACAAATGCGAGACCTATTGCATTGCAAATGCTTGTTTGTTTTATTTCTTATAGATCAATGACATTGCCAAGAACTTCTTTGAAATGGAGTGGATGAATACTATAATGCTCACATATTTCTTCTGACTTCAATCTGTCACCTTTTTCAATCTGTCTACTTGATGCTAATGTTTCATCATCAATACAACTTATATGTCCAAGAACATCAACATGTTAACATGTTTGTAAAAAAAAACATTATTTTCTTTCAAGTATAATCTGGCTTTTTAGACTTTACCAGCACCTGCTAACTTTCTTGTTTCGGTGGACACACCATTCGCTAGAATGATGAGTAGTTCATCAATATATGTCTCTCTACACCCACAGTCTCAACATTCCATTTAAAATCTAAAGGTAAGTAAGCAACTCTTCCTTTAAGTCCTTTCTGTAGCTCTGTTGGTGGTAGTTTCCCAGTCTTCAGTTTCATTCAAACTATTACTTGAAAAGGGTGTATAGTTTGTATTAGAATTGATTCAGAAACATTTAATTGTTGAAGTTTTTCTGGGATTTACACCAATTCTAACCTTTTGTATATTGCTCTAGCTGGCATTTTAGTTATCCTCTAACTTATCATTACAATACTTATATATATTTTCCTTTATTACCAAATCAAAACATTCCTCTACAAATACATTAACATCAAGTTCCTGCCACTAATCTATGTTCTCTTGCTCAGTTATTGAGAATACAACTACATTGCGTATTTGGCTTTTGTAGTGAGTGCTTTGATAACAAATGCCCAATACAGCCCGATACACAAAGGTAAACTTAGACTTTTGGTCTAAGTTAGACCAAAAGTATACGTTTACAACCTTTTGGTGCTCACAAAGGTAAGTTACGAGTAGCATCTTTATGGCCACACTCGGGGTGCATTTTCTGCAATCGGCTGGATTTTCCATACTCAGGACATATCATCTACACTCAGGGTGGATTATCTGCACTCGGGCGGATCATCCAACCTCTGTCTGTAGCAGGTAACCTTTCATTCTGCCACACTTGTGTCAGTGCCTCCCATCCTGCCACCCAGCTCCAGCTGAAAATCTCTCACCCAACAGCCAATCCCAATCTTGCTTACCACATAAAAGTCAAGCTTCCACCAACAAACCCTTTCAGAACTTTCGATATGTTGCTGAATGTGGTTGTTGGTTTGGCCCTTGCTAAACAACAGGATGATTTTAGGATAAAGAAGAGGAGAATGGAGAGGATCTTCAGACAAACGATAAACCTCTTCGGGATGGTTAGCCAAAATGTCATGGCCAGATACTGTTTTCCCCCGATATCATCTTGGAGATGGTTTGTGAGTTTGAGTAGTATCATGACTCTGTGACATGCCATTCCCATGCCATCCCAGCCTATGTCAAGATCCTATCACCACTCCATTTGTATGCTATTGGGTTATCCCATAGAGTCTCTGGTAACCTTGTGGGAATCTACCGTCCAACCCAGTCCCGATGCCTGAATCAGGTACTGAGCTGCACCAATATAAGGGCCCATCATCACATACGAATGCCCCATACCCTGTCCAGAAGACAAAAGGTAGTTAGGGATTTCTAACTCATGTCCCACTTTCAACGTGTACTGGGTGCTATTGATTGCACTCATGTGGCTCCTCAGCCACCTCGCCACAATATACACATCTTCTGCAACAGACACAGCTGGCACTCTATGAACATGCAGGGTATCTATGATGCCAGTGGTACCTTCACTGATGTGCATGCAGTGTTCCCAGGCAGTACTCATGACTGCTCTGTCTTCTACAGGTCACCTCTTGCCCGATGGCTGCAGAGGGGGAATTTGGTAACATATTACTACTGGGTAAGTAACAAGCACCACACAAGTATGATTAGTATAATTGTTTTTTAATATGCACAACCATTGTACAACACTAATCTTCATGCCACATACATGCCCTCAACAGACACGGCATGTGCCATGCCATACATCATGTACTGTACAAATGCAAGAAGGACATGTACAAATATTACTCCATTTCCCTCCTCAGGTGACACTGCATATGCACTCTCCCCTCATTTCCTCACAAAATACACACATGCAACCACAGGGCACACAGATGAGCAAGAGCCATAACTGATTGCAGTTTCAGTCTCCTGAAGTCAAGATTCAGATGGCTTGACTGTTCAGGGGAAAGTGTTGTTGCACTCCCCTCAAGTTGTGTGCAAGATTATATTAACTTGTGTTTTGCACATCTTAGCATTAGATCAAGGCTTACACATACTTCTGGACCCTTATCAAGGTCTGAATTTGGCCAACCAGGCCATTGTACAAAACAGAGGGCAGGTTATGCAGGTGCATGACGAGCTGGTTGACATGTTTTTCACCTGAGCAACCTGTTGTGTCATTACCTTTTTGTGGTTTGCAGTCTGTTGTCAATGATGATAGTTAGACTTTTGACTCTCTGGTCCACAAACTCCATCCTGAGATTAAGCGTAGGCCATACATGATGTCTGTAAACAACAGTTGTTGGCAAAAGTCAAAAGATTGGCCACGCAATACATTATGTGTACATGTCTGGGATTAATGTGGACACGTCTTTAAGGGGCCCATTGGTTCAGGAGCTTAAATGCCACCATGTGTGAGACCTCCCTAGACAGTTTCACAAAAAGGGTCTGATTGACAAAGGGTTTCTTCCTTTAGGGTGGAGTTGCCACATTAGAGGGTGAGTTCCTGTACCCAAGGGGAAAATGTTGCCTTGAGCTGTTTACCCAAGTGCGGAGACTCCCCTACAACTGTGTGGTCTCTGCCAGGAGGGCAGAGGCTTTTGTGAACCAGGCCCCTTGTCTGTGTGTGTGTGGTAAATCATGTGGCAATGTGTCCACATGTCTCTCATATGTACACCATGTGACAAGTGGACCACTGTAGAGATATAGATTGCCAATGCTCATGGCTGCCATGTCTGTCAGATACTCATGGGATAAGCCACTCTAGGCCTGTAGTTAGCTGTAGTGGAAACTGGGATTTTTGTTTCATTTCCGCTATGGAATGACAAAGACAGCAAGATCCAGAATTCATCATGATCATGTGGCCAGGATCTGCACATCATGAATGGACTGGGAAACTTGGCAGGGCTGTGTGATTAGAAACGGTCTTCCTCATTAATCAGACTAACACCTACTGGTCACATTCAAAGTGGTTAGCATTTTATATTGTGTATAATGGAGAATCCATCTTACATGCAGGTCTAATATACCCCTATGATGACATGGCACTGTCTCATGTCATCTCAACAGGTACCTTGCAAGATATATGACATGTATTGGCTGCCAATGTCTGAGCAGGTAATGTTTTACTAACACACACACACCTTGCTCTAATGGTACATCTAGGCCTAACACAGGTAAAAAGACACTCTGCCATGCAGCATGTAGTGAATAAGCTCTATTGGCCATATTCTACAAAGTGTCCAGGTATGCATTGTGAATGTGCACCCACTCTGAACACTCCCAAGGCACTTCTGTAGTAATGAAGGGGCAACAGACACTTCGACTGCCCTTTCTGTAATACGGAGAGTTCTGGTGTACACATAGGTGGTCATTATGAACATGGCGGTAAAGACAGTCGACCGTCGTGGAGGTGGTGAACAGAATCCCACCGGCGGCGGCGAATGGAAACCTGCCATATAATGAACAAAAAAACCAACACCGCCAAACATTCCCACACCACCACTCCCCACCAGGGCCCCGTCGTTGGGAATCACAGCCCACCCCACCCTGCCACCTACAAGCACACCCACATCCCGTCCTCCAATTAAAGATGCACAAATCACCTCGGTGGACAGTGGAGGCCGGACGACCATTGGCAGCTACAACCGCCACGGGCGGCAAGTGGGCCCAACAGCAACCACTGCACACATTGGCTAAGCTTAGCACCCACACACCTGACACATCCAGAACACCATAAAACACTCCCAGACACACCCCACAATCCCTTGCAACGAAACCAGTACCAGAAGACGGAGAGCACCAGAGCCAGACAGAGAAGGCCAGCAGACAGGACACGCACATCGACCCACACAGGAGCACCTAAACACCGTCCCCACTCCCGACCCCATCCACCACCCTCATCATGCCCCCCCCCAAAAAAATCCACAAATATTTGGCTCTGAGGTGCAGCACACACCTATCTCCCGGAAAATGGATCTGTGGCAGACCATCGTCAACAGGGTGAATGCAGTGGGACACCATCCATGCACCAGGGACGACATCCGCAAGAGATGGGATGAACTGCGGGGGAAGGTCCGGGCCGTGGCATCCAGGCACCACATCGCTGCGCAGAAGACTGGGGGAGGGCCGCCACCAACACCACCCGACTACACCGACTGGGAGGAGAAGGTACTCGCCATCCTCCATCCAGAGGGACCCACTGGACTCACTGGAGGAATGGACTCAGGTAAGTCATCTACATTTACACCATACCTGTAATGCATGCATCACCCCACCGCACCCACACCCACCTAGACCCACACCCCTCCCAGCCATTACCCACCACATCCACCACCCTCCATCACCCACAACTCACTACCAGGCCCACATCACTCCCACTGTGCACAGCCACCCACCCCTGCACGTTCCCACAATGGAATAATAACCCACACCACAATGTAATGCCACCACTGCCACTAGATGCTATGTCCACCTCACAAAGGCACCCCTGAAGGCCACTGAAAGGCACACCAGCACTAAATTGTACAGTACTGCCCACCTCAGACCCTCCTGCATTTGGAACAAACAGTTCTATGTCCCCCAACAGGCACCACCACCCATGAAACCCTAATGGAAGGGACATGGATTGACACAGCATTCCAGGGAGACAGAGGCACATCACAGGACACTGGTGAATGATCCCTGGACACTAATGAGCAGGCAGGTTCTTCACACAACCCTGGATGCTCACCATGCAGCAGCCCCACCCAGGAAAGCACTGTCACACCTAACACCTAGTCAAGGCCAGCAGGCCAGGGGAGGCATGCCCACACCAGTGGACCCAGGGCACAAACAGGTGGAACACAGCAACAGAGGCCACAATCTCGCACCCCCAACATGCATCCAGACCTGCGCATGAGACACAGGGACAGGGGGCCAGGTCAAGGTCAAGTGCCCCAGTGGGTCAGGGGTAGGGCACTGGATAGATGCAGCAGCCCAGGACGTCATTGCAGAGGTAATGGGGGCATACCAACATACCCAAGACAGGTTAGCACAGATTGTAACCACCCTGGAGCAAAGTCAGAGGATGCAGCTGGAACACCACCAACAGGCCATAGAGCAGTGGAAAGAACACAATGCCACAATGGCCACCATTGCTGGAGCACTGCTACAGTTGGTCAACAAACCCTCAGACACCCACACCGGACAAGAGGCCCCCACAACAGCCCTGGACAACCAGCAACAGTTGTCCCAAGCAGCTGAAACTGCACAGGAAAAACCCTCCCAGGAATCACAAGGGGCGACCATGTCACCCCAAGTAGCTCCACAGCAGGCGCCCAAACATAGCCTCAGGCCAAGATATGGCACTGGAAACCCAGCCAAGAACAATCCCTCTACCAACAATTGACACTGCTGCTACTGCCAAGCAACCAACACACCCATTCACAAACTGCACTTACCTGAGGGCTAAATGATGAACAGAACTACAAATAGGACCCACCAATTAAATCAAACAGACCTGCCACCAAGTTGGTTTTGAGAACAACCAACCATAATGACTTCCATCACTGTACATAGCACATTTCACTGTATTCCACCAATAAACAACATAACTCACCTGTAACACTGTCTCCTGTCTTCAATGTTGAACAAAGTGGAGTAATGATGCAACAGGCAGGAATAAACTTTATTGTCAAATTGTGCATGCTGCTGGTACAGTGTGTTTCTTAAAAGTCAAAAAGGGAATGTTTAAGTTGTCCTTCTGTATCATGCTGAAGAGGTCCATGACTCGCATATCATACCAATTCCCCCTAGTTGACATGGCACACTTACAGTATCAGTCACTAACCATATATACAGTCTGAAGTCCCGGACAGTTATTGGAAGTAGAGTTGCATCAGTTGGTTTCTGGAATTTACATCTTTCCCTTCCTCATCCTCACCATCGTTCTCCTCACCTCTCTGAGGTAACAGATCAGGACCTATAGCACCCTCCACCTCCAAAAGGGGGATTGTATGTCTCACTGCCACGTTGTGCAGTATGCAGCAGGCCACCACTATCCTACACACCTTATCAGGCCCATAGGCCAGGGAACCCTCAGAGATATGTAGGCACCGAAATCTAGCCTTCAGGAGACCTATAGTACGCTCTATAACCCTTCTAGTACGTCCATGGGCCTCATTGTATTTCCTCTCTGCATCCGTCCTGGGATTCCTCACTGGTGTCAGGAGCCAACGCAAGTTTGGATAGCCAGAATCACCTAGAGAAATGGTCAATACAGAGTCATCATTGGAATGTCCTTAGTCTGACAGGCTGTTTTTCAGCAACGTGTCAGTTAGTGACAGGCACACTTACCTATGATCCACCCTCTGTCCTCATGGAGTTGCTCCATCTTTTGTGGCACACTACTGTTCCTCAAAGCAAATGAATCATGGACTGAACCAGATAACATGGCATTCACATGGGATATGTACTGATCTGCTGTACATACCAATTGGACGTTCATGGAGTGAAAGTTCTTCCTGTTTCTGTACACCTGTTCACTCACTCTTGGGGGGATGATAGGTTTGTGGGTGTCATTGATGGCACCAATAACATGGGGAATGTTTGCAAAGGCATAGAAGTCTGACTTGATGGCAGGGAGATCAGCACTTTGGGGGAATCGCACATAGGATTGCGGATGTTGTACAAATGCATTTAGAAATCTTGTAAGTACCTGGCTGAACATTGGCTGTGAAAAACCAGCACCCATGCCCACTGTCACTTGAAAGGAGCCTGTGACCAGGAAATGGAGTGTGGAGAGCACCTGCACCTCAGTTGGAATGGCATGCTGATTACGATTTCCGGGAGTCAGTGCAGGATCCAGTAATGCACATAGGTCCTGAATAGTTGCACATGTGAGTTTGTAAGTGATAATGATCTGACGCTCCACCATGGTTCCCATATCCACAAATGGTCTGTACACAGAAGGTGCCCTTCCTCGCCACAAGGGTCTGTACCTGTGAGGGGTAAGAACAAAGAGTCAGGTGCACACATACACAGGCATATTTGCTAAACACATTTACTGCATTCTTCATAGTAGTGTCTGTACAATAACTGCAACCTGACAGATGTACATTGTCACCACTGAGAGGGAACGGAGTAAATCATGTGTGATAATATACTCTATGGATAGAGACATATGTGAATCATATGGCTAGTAGGCCCAGCATTGTAACTAAATTGAATTTCAAGATGCGTAGATGATGGAAAAATGTCTGCCCAATGTAGTTCTGCCCCTTCGTTGTGGAAGTGACCTAAGACTGTTAGCGGTTGATGTCACAGCTTCTGCAGTGTTTACCGCTGTTCGCACCCTCATTGGATAACATGGATGCCAATGTGGAATCTTGGCGTATCATGACCGCTGCCGGCGGTGACAGTGCATTCCGCCGCGGAACTTATGCACGTTCGTCATTGTGTTCTCACTTGACTTCCTGATCTTGTGCGGAGAAGTACTCCACTCCGTGTACTGCTGTGGCCTTCTTCTGGCTATGGATGTTCCATGTGGTGCAGGGAAAAGGGCCACGGCCTTCACCCAGGAAGAACTGGAGAAACAGGTGGAAGGGGTCCTGCCCCTGTGCAACAGACTCTACGGCCGGCCAGAGGTACTGGTGAGTCCAGGTTTGGGGGGCACTGTGTGTGTAATGGATGGAGTGGATTGCTCTGATGTGAGTTCCTGTCAGCCAGGATGGGGCTTGGTGCATGGAATGCTGCGTGCCACTGTCCTGCATGTCTGGGAGTACTGTCTGTCCTATGTCTAACAATCAGCCAGCTGTTGCCATCGTGCAGGTGCCTGACCTCTGTGTTTCTTCTCTGTGTCTCCCTACTAGGTCAGCACCCACCAGAAGAGGGCACATTGGCATGCCATCGCCAAGGAGGTACGGACCCTGGGGGTCTACAACCGGCGGAGCACCCACTGTCGGAAGAGGTGGGAGGACCTGCGGCGCTGGGTGCTGAAGATCAGTGAGGCCCAGCTGGGGAAGTCCTCCCAGCGTGGTAGGGGTGCCCATCGGGCACTGACCCCCTTAATGCGAAGGATCCTGGCAGTGGCGTACCCAGACCTGGATGGGGGCTTGAAGGCTACACAGCAGTCACAAGGGGGTGAGTACTCACAGCCCATACTTCAGCCTGGAAGGATGAGTGTGTGTGTGATAGAGTCATGGGGCTTACAGCAGGGTTTTGACTGGTGTCCAGCTACTGTCTGCCCCCCAAAGGGTGTAGGGGTGTCCCTGTCAGGTTTCACCTACCTCAGCTTCAATGCAATGGCAGGATATGGGTGTAGGTCACTTTACTGCTCAGTAGTCAGGGCCATGGTCATGGGCCTAGTGCACAGTGCAGCCTGTTGGGTATGTCTGGCCATTGTGTATCAGCATTCAGCTACTTACAAGTGTCTCTCCTGTTTTGTCTCCCCATCCCTATTCTCTTGTGTTTGTCTGATACAGCATCAACATCAGGCGAGGGAGCTGAGGCACCGGCTAGTGGGGAGACAGCAGCCCACGGATCCTCGGAGGCAGAGACAACGGACGCCCAGGGGACCAGTGGGTGGGAGGGCGAGGGGACTTCCACGGGGGAGGCTACTACCACCGGTGGTAGTGACTCTGAAACTCCTCCGATGGGGGTCCTCCGGTGGGGCCGGACACTAGTGGACTAATCACGATTGTGACATCTTCCGCCACCACCCATACCATCAGTGCCCTCCCTTCTGCTCCCCACCGAGTTGGCCGTGCCCGCCCACCCAGAAAGGTGGGCGTCTCCTTCGCCCCAGGCACATCCTCCTGTGCCCCAGTCAGCCCTGCTGACCTCACAGAGGAGGCTATTGACCTCCTGAGAACCATCTCTGTAGGGCAGACAACCATTGTCAATGCCATCCATGGCCTAGTATCAGAGGTGCAGCAGACTAATGCCTATCTGGATGGCATTCACGGTGCTGTGTCTGCCCTACAGAGATCTTTTCATGCTCTGGCCTCCTCTTGGACGGCAGCCAGTTTCCCTGGCCATTCCGTTCCCCCTCCAACCTCTTCTACCCCTTCCAGTACCCCACTCCCGTCACCCGTCCATGGCACACATTCAGACACGCAGTCAAGCACTTCAACACACAAAAAGCACACTTCCAAACACAAGCACCACACCTCCCACCACAAGCATTCACACAGCCAACATACACCTGCACACACAACAATGTCCACTT
This sequence comes from Pleurodeles waltl, assembly GCF_031143425.1. Classification (NCBI taxonomy): domain Eukaryota; kingdom Metazoa; phylum Chordata; class Amphibia; order Caudata; family Salamandridae; genus Pleurodeles; species Pleurodeles waltl. The sequence goes on along the minus strand of NC_090446.1, from coordinate 1,181,716,299 downwards.
CCCTCAGTGTGCCCGCCTCTTCCACGCCCCTGTCTGTCCCCTCTACATGTACACCCTCATGCACTGCACTGTCACTCACTGTTACTGCTCCTCTTCCTGCACTCACCAAAATAGCAGACAGCCATACATGCACCCCATACACCACACCTGCACTCACCTCCTCCACTGTAGTTGACACATGCAGCACACTCACCAGACTTGCAGACACACACACAACATACATCCACACTGTCTGTCTTCTCCCACTGTGTCCACACCCCCACCTCCCAAAACACTCAAATGCAGCAAGACACCCACCCATCAGACATCCACCACACCACAGCATACTGTGCAGTCACCGGCACCCACTACACGCACACATACACCCCATACATCAACTCCCTCTGCCTCCACTCCCACGCCCTCATCCACGCCCACCCCACTTGCTACCGAGAAACGTTTCCTCTCCCATGTAGACCTGTTCGAACCCACTGGCCCACCCCATCTTGTCCCGAAACATGCCCACCTCCTTGCCCTTTCCGCACCTTCCACATCGCACCCCAACCCGGTCCAGCCTTCCCATTCCTGTGACCCTTCTCCTGTGAAGAAGAAGGCCCGCTCGGAGCCTAAGGCATCCAGCTCCACTGAGCCAAAAAGCCCCCACCCCCTTCAAAGGAGAAGCCCACCCCCTCCAACCTCCTCCCGCAAGTCTAAGTCCCACCACTGTCGTAAATCCCCACCCCCACCACCCGCCTTCATTCCATGAGGTGCCTGGATCCCCCTATGGTGCCCTGTTTTGTGGAGTACCCAGCACTTGTGGGAGTCAGGTGTGGCCAGTTGTGGCCACGGACAATTGAATCTTGTTGGACTTGCCAGTGGACCTGTTTGCTTCATCTAGCTCACGGAGCGAGTTAATAAAGTTTCTTGGCTGCACGCAGTTCCACCCTGGTGTTTGTTTAAATGATTTATTTGTATGGGGCTATTGTATGTCCTATCGCCACGTTGCAGTGGCTTCCGGTCGGGTACGTCCCTCTTGGTGTGGGGTGTCTGACTAGTGCTGCTAGAAATGGGTGGGGGGGCTTTGCGGGGTGGGTGTGGTGGGTGGGTATGTAAGTTTGCCCTTTCCTCCGTTGTGTCGTACTTGCCGTCGTCGTCGGCGGTCTTGGTTGTGTAGATATATGGCAAGGAGCAAGGCAGGCATGATCTGCAGCTCTCTGTCCATGGCTGCCACTGCACGTTTTGTGGTACTCCGGTGAATGTTTCCTTCTATTTGTTTCATTTCCGCCTGGGTTTGTGTGGCGGTGAATCCCGCCCCGGAACTGGCGGTGGAATGGTGTTCATAATTTGATGGGCGGGTTGGGCCTTTCCGAAGGGATGCAAGAGTTTCGTTTGGTCAATTATTTGGCGGTCCGGACCGCTCCTCTGTTGGCGGTTTTTGCCACCACCGCCGGCAGAAAGGAAAGGACCGTCATGTTCATAATGAGGGCCATAGTGCCTGTACTAGCACCAGCGGGTGTCCACTCATAAGCATGGTAGCATAGCCCCATGTTAATGATGGAATCCCTTTGCCACTGCATCCATGCCACATATTGGATGCAGGTGCAGAGGCAAATATGCTATCAGGAGGTGCACTTACAGTGTGCCTCATGAAAGGTGGAAACAAAGTCAACACTTGCTTCATGCTGTTATGTGCCTTGCCCTGAATTGCAAACCAACCAATGTTCTTACATCTATTTCAGTGGACCTGGCTGGCCAAGAACACCAGAGAGAGGACCAGGGGCAGAGAAGGGCATCCTATGGACATTGGTGGGCACGGCCTCTTTCATTGACCGAAGAGGAAGAGAAGGAGGAGACACATGGTATTTCTTCAGGCAGGGGGAAAACGCCCACCCAGATGGACACAACAACATCTACTACAGACCTGGTGTGGAGGCTGTGGACACTGTTGGGAGGGGGCACAGAATTGGATACCTCTGGCTGGTGGGGAGGATTTTGACTCTCCCCCTGACACGCAAGACCAGTAACCACCTGAGGTGTCCCCATTGCAGATTAAACCAACACCTAGGCCAGCTACTGACCCCTCCCTTCCTCTTAACTTCCCCCATCTCTTGGAGCATGCAGCTGCATCTGCTGTCACTAGTCCTCCTTTAAGTGCCTGCCCAGTTGACCCGAGGAGAATCCTTGTCCCCCACATCCCTCATGTGCAACCCAAACCGCCTCCTGCTATGTCACCCCTGTGGCTGTATCCAAGGAAGGGATGGTGGCATCTGAGAGGGAGCTAGGCATGTCCTTTCAGATCCTGCTGCAGAACCATGATGAACTGTGTAGGTTCAGAGAGGTATATGCTCTTGAAATGGCCACCCTCAATGGCATCCTTGGGTGCAGCCATGCTGTCTGTCCTGTCCAAGCGTCAACCCATACCACCCTCCGTGTGTCGCCCTGTTTGTCAACCCACACTGTTTTCCCTCATAGCCCTTGTACTTCCAGTGTGTCACATTACTGTGGGGTGTCTGGCCCTCCACTGGCCAGCCAGGATAAAGCCACGCAAGCAGAGGATCTGACCATCATGCAGAAGGAGGATGACCAGAATGATGAGTGACAGGACTGTGTTTGGACAAAGGACATATGTTTTACCCCTTGTATATAAATTGATTCCCCAGATTTTTCCTGGCGTCTTTTATTTATTTGTCCAACCCCCTCCGAGTGCTCTGCTCGTGCTGCATGAAGTTCATTATTTGATTTCCTTTCTCTCATCCCAAAGGACTATTTTTGTTTTTTTTCCTAACAAATTTATATAATTTTTTTAACCAAAGTCATTATGGGGGTCATTACAACATTGGCGGTAAAAGGCGCTTACCGCCGCGCAGAAGACCGCCAATACACCGCCGCGGCGGCGGGAGCCCGCCACAGCTATTATGACACACATCACGGAATCCGCCGAAAGTCAGACACCCACACAATCCCGCCACACCAAAGTTCAGCAATAAACATGCGGAAACAAATCCTCCACCTCCACGCCAACAGAAACACGCCCATGCCATTTCAACCGCGGTATTGCATTGGCGGTACACACCTCCGCGCTCAAAATACACACACATCTCCAAAACACCGCCACATTGGACAATTCAAAATACACACACCTGATACACATACAAACAACACTCCCACACATCTAACACAATATAAAACACACACCCACATCACCCACAAACCCCTACGACCGAAAATTAGAGAGAAGGCCATAGAGAGACAGCACAGAATAGAGAACCCCATCACACAGAGGCACACTACACCATCACCCACACAACACCCACGCACAAAACACCACATACCACTACACTCACCACACTCATCAACACATACACCACCCCACACCTCACACACACACCACTCCATGTCACGTCAAAAACAACCCCGCTTCTCTGAGGGGGAGCTCAGGGTCAGGGTGGAGGAAATCCTACGGGTAGAGCCACAGCTATTTGGCTCACAGGTACAGCACACATCCATAGCCAGGAAGATGGAGCTATGGCAAAGAATAGTTGACAGGGTCAACGCTGTGGGACAGCATCCAAGAAATAGGGAGGACATCAGGAAGAGGTGGAACGATCTACGGGGAAGGTGCGTTCCATGGTATCCAGGCACCACATCACAGTACAGCGGACTGGCTGCGGACCCCCACCTCCTCCCCCACAACTAACAACATGGGAGGAGCAAGTCTTGTCCATCTTGCATCCTGAGGGCCTCGCAGGAGTCGTTGGAGAAACGGACACTGGTAAGTCAAATCTTAACTATCAGATCCCCCACCCTACCTGCATGCTATCACACACCCACACCCTCACATCCTCCCCTATCACCCCAAATTCTCACTAATCTACCCATAACACCAACCACCCACCCGAACCCCAAGACCTGCATGACATAACTAAGCATGCATACCCATCACTAAAGCATGCCCACTGCACAGACCCAGAACACCCCGAACCATCAGCACACAAGTCCCCACACAGGAATGCCTGCACTGGTGTACACGCACACCCAAACATTGCACACCATGAAACACACACATGCAATAATCATGTACTCATACCCCCGCAGGAACCTGAAGGAACGTCACCACACCAAAGGGTCCAGACAACACCACTCCACCCCAAGAAGAGGCTCACAGTGACGACAGCAGCCCTGCCCTACTGGATCTTGATGACCAGCCCGGACCATCGTGGGCCTCAGGACAGTCGGTTCCCCTTACCCAGCCACAGCCCAACACCGACCTTCCACCCTCTGGGAACACCAGCACAACACCCACCCAGCGGGCCCATACCTCCCTACCCAGGACAGGTCAATCAGCGGTGTGTCCACCACTACAGGGCACCCAGGCTAACCCACCACCCCAACAACAACAGGGACCTGGGGGCAATGGTAGTGGGCACACGGTCCAGGGGACGGAGGCACAGGAACATAGGGGAACTGGGAGGGCGGCAGTGCGACAGAGGGAGAACAGGCCAAGGGAGCCTACTCTCAACGAGGCCCTCTCCTCCATCATGGGAGCATACCACCACTCCCAGGAGACGATGGCAACGGTCCTGGACAAGTTGCAGGAGACCCTTCGTCTGCAGGAGGAGCAGTATTTGGGGTTCAGGGAGTAGCTCAGGACCATAGGCTCCGCCCTGGGCACCATTGTAGGGGTGCTGACGGACATTCAAAAGACCTTGAGGGACACCGTGGCACTCCAAGGGTCCTCTGACACTAGCCACGACGATGAACTGCCCACCACCTCCGCCGGTGCTAGTGGACAGGACGCCCCGCCACAGGACTAACACACCAGCACCCCATCCCCTGCAGATGGACAACCACCACGAAAGCGGTCCCTGAGATCCAGGAACAGGACAGAGCAAGATGGCAAGACCCCTGCCAGGAAATGAGACCACCCTGATTGTCCTCCCACTGCCCCACTTTGTTACCCTGTCCAGATTGTAACTGCCCCAGCTCTACTTCCAATGCCCAGATGTGCAATGTACCTGTGAGACTAATAGACTGGACTCTGCCATGGACATTCTTCCACCCTAACCCATCACCATTTCACAACCCACCTTCATTTTTTAGCACTTAAATAAACACCCTTGAAACACCAATAAAACTGGAGTCAGTCTATGATTTTGAAATTTGTATTGTCAATTACAGTGTCCAAAAGGGAAGGCCAACATACCAATGTCACACATCACAAGCCCTTCAAGGGTGCAAGCTGTTAACACGTCGGTTACCACATTTGTGAAACTGAAATGGAAGGGGACAACTCAGTTAACAAATAGTGAGTGAAATGTAGGTACAGGATAGAGGTAGACGTGTGAAAATTAATGTTATGTTAAACATGAAAATGTACTCACCTGTGTCTCACTGGAAATATTGCTGTATGACTGACTCCCGGTTGTCGTTTTCTTCTTCCTCAGCTTCATCCTCATAACTGTCCACAGGCTCCACAGCTGCTACAACACCGTCATCTGGATCATCCTCCTGCAGAAAAGGCACCTGGCATCGCAATGCCAAGTTATGGAGCATGGAGCAGGCGATGATGATGTCGCACACCTTCTTCGGTGAGTAGAATAGGGAACCACCTGTCATATGGAAGCACCTGAACCTGGCCTTCAGGAGGCCGAAGGTGCGTTCGATCACCCTCCTAGTCCGCCCATGGGCCTCATTGTACCGTTCCTCTGCCCTGGTCCTGGGATTCCTCACTGGGGTTAGTAGCCAGGAAAGGTTGGGGTAACCAGAGTCCCCCAATAGCCATACACGGTGCTCCTGGAGTTGACCCATCATATCAGGGATGCTGCTATTCCGCAGGATGTATGCGTCATGCACTGAGCCACGGAACATAGCATTTACCTGCGAGATGTACTGGTCTGCCAAACAGACCATCTGGACATTCATCGAATGATAACTCTTCCTGTTCCTGTACACCTGTTCACTCCTGCGGGGGGGACCAGAACTACATGGGTCCCATCAATGGCACCTATGACGTTGGGGATATGTCTAAGGGCATAGAAGTCACATTTTACTGTAGGCAAATCCTCCACCTGAGGGAAAATGATGTATCTCCTTACTTGTTTCAACAGGGCAAACAACACTCTGGACAAAACGTTGGAAAACATAGGCTGGGACATCCCTGATGCCATGGCCACTGTTGTCTGAAATGACCCGCTTGCAAGGAAATGGAGCACTGACAGCACCTGAACGTCAGGGGGGATTCCAGTCGGATGGCGGATTGGTGACATCAGGTCTGGCTCCAACTGGGTACATAGTTCCTGGATTGTGGCATGTCAAACCGGTAGGTCACGATCAAATGTCTCTCTTCCATTGTCAACAGGTCTACCAGCGGTCGTTACACCAGAGGATCCCGCCATCTTCCCATATGTTCCAACTGACGGTGCCTAAGAAGGACAACAGCGAAGAAACAGTCACCATAAGACTACAACAGACAATTAACCCTTCCGGGATATGTTTTGAGTGTAGTCCTCGGTATGTGTGACGCAGTAGTAAATGAAGCCATGTGGGCCCCTGAAATGGCGGCTGCCTGACCTCTAAACTCGGACAATGGAATTGTGGGGTAACTGCGCTGGCGTTGGACACAGTCGCGGTAGGCGGTCGTAGACCGCGGCGCAATGCTGCATTGGTTAACATTGGACCCTATGGGTCCCAGAAGCCAATGAACAGGTGCGCCGAAGGTGATGATGCGCCCCGTCGCGGACGTCACCGCCATTTTCTATCTGTTCAATCACTAGATACCTGACCTTCGACAGGAGAAGACCTACACTGCTAGTGCTGCTGTGACCTCGGTCTGGAAGCGACAATGACTGCTGCGTCTGGGGAAAGGGCCCCTGCCTTCACTGCACAGGAGTTGGAGAAACTTGTGGATGGGGTCCTCCCCCAGTACATACTACTCTACGGTCCTCCAGACCAACAGGTCAGTACACTAGGAGCACGTTGGATGGGCTAGGCCTGGGTGGACAGGGCTGGGTGGGAGAGGGAAGGGGGCAGAGTTCTAAGAACAGAAATGCATGGGGATGAATGGGCCACATGGGCAGAGTTGGGAGGGGGACACTCACATTGACGGTGCAGTTGGTAATGACTGTTCCTCTTTCCTTGTGCATGTCATGTAGGTCAGCGCCCACCAAAAGAGGGACATTTGGCTTGCCATCGCCAAGGAAGTCTGGACCCTCGGGGCCCACCAGAGACGGGGCACCCACTGCCGGAAGAGATGGGAGGACATTCGCCGCTGCAGCAAGAAGACGGCGGAGGCTCAGCTGGGGATGGCCTCCCAACGTGGGAGGGGTGCCCGTCGCACCATGACCCCACTGATGTTCCGGATCCTGGCAGTGGCCTACCCGGAGTTGGATGGGCGCTTAATGACATCACAGCAGACACAATGGGGTGAGTACAACCTCATTCTGTGGACTTTGCGCGCAGTAGAGGGGTCTGGGTGGGGGAGGTGGGCTGTGGGTGTCCCTAGGCCAGGGCGAGTTAGGTAGGCAAGGCCCCTCCGTAATGTAGGCCATGTGGCACTCTACTCCAGCTCAGAACAGTGGCAAGTTGAGGTATAGTTGCCCCTTTGCCATTCATGTGCGCAGATTTCTACCATTGCCATGTAGGCCATATCCCAGAAATTGCATGTGCAGAGGGCAGGAGCATGGCGTAATGCATGGGGCTGCTGCGTCTGTCTTGTCCGCCAACGGTAGCGGTATGCCATGCACTAAAGCTCTCTTTCTTCTGTCTCCCCCCCTTTTCATGCTCTCCCTGTCCTTTTGTACATCAGCATCATCAGGCGGAGGTACAGTGGCACCGGAGCATGAGGGAGCTGCATCCCACATGGCCATGGAGGGCCATACCACAGACTCTGAATACACCAGTGGGACGGAGAGTGAGGGGAGCTTCACGTTGGCCACAGGATCACCAACCAGCGACACTGACTCGTCCGCCGATGGGAGCTCCCTTGTGGTGGCGGCACCATCTGTGTGCCCCACTTCTACAGGTACAGCCGCCACCCCCCCTACCAGCACCACCCTCCCAGCAGCCCCTCAGCGTTCGCCCCGTGCCCGCTCACCCAGGAGGGTGGGCATCACCTTCGCCCCAGGCACCTCAGGCCCTGCCCAGTCACCCCTACTGCCCTCAGTGAGGAGGCCATTGACCTCCTCAGGTCACTCACTGTTGGGCAGTCTACCATTGTGAATGCCATCCAGAGTGTAGAACGAGAGTTGCAACACGGTAATGCATTCCTGGAGGGCATTCATTCTGGTCAGGCTTCCCTTCAGCGAACCCTGCAATCTCTGGCCTCAGCACTGATTGCAGCCATTGTCCCTGTGTCCAGCCTCCCCCCTCCAACCTCCTCCACCCAGACCCAATCCCCTGTACCCAAGCCCATCCCAAGCACACCTACAGACCAGCATGCACACAAGTCAACACCCAAAAGTAGCTCAAGCAAACATAGGCACCACACACACGACAGGCACTCACACAAGCATCACACCCATACAGACACAGCAACATCCACAGCCTCCACTGTGTCCCCCTCCTCCTCTTCTCCCTCCTCCCTCCCAGTGTCATCTGCACACACACCTGCATGCACCACATCTACAGGCACTAGGACTCGCACCAGGACACCCAGCACCACAAGCCGCTCACCTGCACTCACCACCTCCACTGCCATTTACACGTCCCCTGTGTCCTCTCCCAGTGTGTCTGTGACGCCCCCTCCCAAAGTACACAAACGCCGGCAATCACTCACCCAACATCCATCCACCTCACGACAGCCTCCAGTACCTGCACCCAAAACACCTAAAGTGACACCTCCTACAACCACCTCCTCTTCCTCCACTCCCAGACCCCCTCCAGCTACCCATCCCAGTGTCCGTCAGAAACTGTCCCTCTGTCAAATTTACCTTTTTGCCCCCACCCCCCCCTCCAATTCATCAGTCCCGTCGTAGCGCCTCAGCCAAAAAGCCTCCAGTACCAGTGGTGCGTGTTCCAGGTTTTTGGAGTGCACCGTCCACCAGGGCAGGCAGTAGGACCCGGAGCCAAGGCACTGTCAGCCCACCCCCTGTAAAGGCTCTGAAATTGGAGAGTGGACGACGGGACCGTGTCAAGACTCCTGGTGGGACAACAATGAAATGGGATCGAAGGCGATTGGTGAGTCAGCTGTAACTCCAAAGAAGGTGGGGAAGGTCCAGAGGAAGTCTCCCCAGCCTGTTGTGAGTGTCACGGCGGAGAAGTGCGCCATCATTTCCGGCGGTCCAGACACAACCGCCAGCACCATCGTTACTGATCCAGAGACCACCGCCAGAGTCACAGCCCAGGAGGGCCCCACTGCACCCGTCGCACCCCTGCAACTCCGCCGGCTCCATTCGGAGCCGGCATCCTTGTTGCAGGGGCTTTCCCGCTGGGCCGGCGGGCGGACTTTTGGCGGTCGCCCGCCGGCCCAGCGGGAAAGCCAGAATGGCTGTCGCGGTCTCCTGACCGCGGAGCGGTCATTCGGCGGGAACCGCATGGCGGGCGGCGACCGCCGCCCGCCGCGGTCAGAATGACCGCCTTAATCTCTTTCTCTGCCTGCAGACATGCAGGCAGCAAAAAAGATTAGACGATTGCTCTTGCACACAGGGAGCTGCATTTCCAGCAGCTCCCTGTGTGCAATAGCAATGCTGGCTCCCGTAGGAGGCAGGGAGCCGGCTGGAACTACAGGGGAATTGAGGCTACACCCCGGTCCCAATCTTGCACACTGAATGCCAAGGGCTGCCCAGGAGACATGGTTGGGCCCCAGGGGATGGGGTCCCCGGGGCCAAAAATATCCGGGGTGTGTGTCAATCAGCCCATCCATTTCTATTGCTATTGAGAGGTCTTCCAGCCTTTGACCAGGATGATGGACAGTTTACCAAAGGTCCCCCCCAGTGCATTTGTGTTTTGGTGGCATGTTCTTGACGCCGAGGGATATGAGGACATCTTCACCAAACAAAGAAGCACTTGCATCATATAGATAGAAAGAACAACCCTGGTTTGGTGTGGATACAATCTTTGTAGTCTCATTGGCCTTTCTAAAGGAGGATTCACATTATCACAGAATTTTGGAGAAAGATGCACAAGTCACATTGCCAAATGCACACACAGTCACTGGAGACATTTCCTTGTGGTCCACTACGTAGCTGTAGTGTAGAATAGATACTGGCCATTTACCCAAGGAAGAAGAAATAACACCACTTGGGTAGATATTGGCCTCATTATGACATTGGTGGAAAATCCGGCTTACTGCTGCGGTGACGGCCGCCAACATACCGCCACGATTGCGAATATCCGTTCGCCATATTATGACACACACACCAATCCGACAGAATACAGCCACATACACAAATCTGACAGACCAAAGGTCAGTGATAACGTGGCAGTTCCAACACCCATACCGTTATGCCAACAAAACAATGCCCATCACATTATGGCCCGCAAATCACCAGGGTGGACATTCAACAGCGATATACCATTGGCGGTACATACCGCTGCGCTCAGAACGGACACCCACATACAAAACACCGCATTGGCCAATACTAAAAACACACACCTGACACTCATGCACACACCACACCCACAGCATTATAAAACACACACCCACGTTACCTACAACCCTTTACAAATAAAAATCATTGCCACCAGACTGACACCAAGACCACTGCGACAACTAGACACACACACCACTTAAACCCATACATCCCTCACGCACCCCACATCACACACCCCACCACATTACTCAACACACTCTCACCACACAACACCCATGTCCCCACAAAGGCACCCCGTTTCACTGATGTGGAGTTAAGGGTCATGGTGGAGGAAATTGTCAGGGTAGAGCCACAGCTGTTTGGAGCACAGGTATAGCAGATATCCATTACAAGGAAGTTGGAGGTATGGAGGAGAATTGTGGACAGGGTAAACGCTGTGGGACAGCATCCAAGAGCAAGGGACAACATCAGGAAGAGATGGAACAACCTACGGGGAAGGTACGTTCCATAGCAGCAAGGCACCAGCTCGCCATACAGAGGACTAGCGGTGGACCCCCAACTCCTCCCCCACAGCTCACAGCATGGGCAGAGCAAGTCTTGGCAATAATGCATCCTGAAGGACTCACTGAAGTAGCCGGATGACTGGACACTGGTAAGTCAATATTTACTACTTATCACCCCCATACCTGCATGCCATCACACCCCCTCACCCTCTCTCCCATCACTCAACTCCATCTCACACACTGCACCTACACATATGACTAACCACAATGCCAAGCCCTGCAAGCCATAGCAATACATGGACAACCCTCCCAGCCCTGCATTGACATCCTTCACAAAAGCATGCACAGCATAGGGAAACTAACAATCAAACAATACATCACCATACACAAGCAAAAGGTGGCAGGGCAACACCAACGATAGAGGGGAAGCCAGGGATGTACAATATGTCACACACATGAAGCATAATACATCACTTACATCCCCACAGGTACCCCAGCCACTGTCAGTGGACAAGAGGTGCCACGCCTATCCAGTCCCCCAACAGAAGATGCCCCCAGTGATGACAGTACCTCTGGACTTCAGGATCTGGGTGACCTACCTGGCCCATCAGGGACCACTGGACAGCTGGTCATCCAAGCCCAACCACAGTCCACCACAGAGCCTCCCCCATCAGTATCCAACACCAAAGCACCCACCCAGCATACACACACCCCGCATACCCAGGACACATCAATCAGCAGTGTGCCCACCTGTACAGGGACCCCAGTCCACACCTCATACCCAAGACAATCAGGGACCTGTGGTCAGTGGCAGTGGGCACACCATTCAGGGGACCGAGGCACAGGCCAACAGAGACACTGGGAGGACTGCTGTGTGCCGGGGGAGTACAGGACCAGGGAACTGACTCTCCAGGATGCACTCTCTGAGATCCTGGTAGCCTACCAACACTCGCAGGACACAATGGGCCAGATCCTTAACAACATGCAGGAGAACAGCGGGCTGCAGGAGGGACAGTATCAGGGGATCAGGGAGAACTTGCAGGCCATTAACACCACCCTGATCTCCATAGCAGGGGTGCTGGCAGAGATGGCCAACATCATGAGGGAGGCAACAACACAGCAGCGTGCCCCTACCACTAGCCAGTCCATTGACCAGCTCTCCACTTCTGCTGCAGCTAGTGGGCAGGAGGCCCCACGACAGGACCCACAGGCCACCAGCACCCCTCTCCCTGCAGAAGGTGAACTGCCCCAAAATTATCCCTGCAAACCAGACAGAAGCCAGAGACACTTGCCATGACCACTGCCAGGAAATGAGACTCCCCTGATTGTCCCCCTTGTGTCCCACTCAGTCACCTTGTCCACTTTGAACTGCCTTTTCTCCCCTTCCTATTGCCCCTTGGACACTGCACCTGTGCTAAAAACAGGCTGGAACAATACCCTGGACTTTCCTCCATCATCACCCCATTCCATTGCACTTTCCCCTCAATTTCTTAGCACTACAATAAACACCCTTGAACCCATCTTCACTACTTGTTATTTTGTGTATTAAAAATGTGTATTTATGGAAACAGTCACATCTAGTGCAAATGAACTGTACACTGTGAGAGCATAGAAATAATGACCTGTAACTGTATGTAGTCAGCACATCAGCACACAGTTGTTATATCACCAACATCTGTAAAATGACAAACCAAAGGTGATAGTAAGTTGAGATGCTAAGGAAGTTAATGCCATCATGCTACAGCCACACAGAATACACCTATAGTCATAGGATTGTGCAGTTGCACTGTCTCACCTGTGTGTCATTGGGCGTACTGACGGATAACTGATGCCCTGTTGTCCTCATCCTCATCCTCAGCCTCTTCTTCCTCATTGTCCTAAGGGTCTACTGCTGCCATAGGGCATCTCCAGTCTCCTCCTCCTGTAGAAAAGGTACATAGCGTATGAGGGCCAAGTTGTGCAACATGCAGCATGCCACCACTATCTGGCAGACCTTCTCGAGTGAGTAGCTCAGGGATCCACTTGTCAGATGGAGGCACCTGAACCTGGTCTTCAGGAAGTCAAAGGTCCTCTAGATGATCCGTCTGGTTCGCCAATGTGCCTCATTATCAGGTTCCTCAGCCAGTGTCCTGGCTTTCCTCACAAGGGTCAGCAGCCACAATAGGTTTAGGTAGCCAGGTCACCTGCAAGTACTGAGGGAGCACATTTAGCCTCATACAATCCTATAGGGTTAACACCAGAAGGCATACACTAATATACAGTTGGTGAGGACCAAGGCTCATGTGGGGATAATTGGGGATGCTGCTATTTCTAAAAAAAAGGCATCATGCACCGACCCAGGATACTTAGCACTGACATGGGAGATGTACTGGTCCACTAGGCACACCATCTGCACGTTCAATGAGTGGAAACTCTTACGATTCCTGAGCACTTGTTCATTCCGGCGGGGGGACAAACACAATATACGTACCATCAATTGCCCCAATAATATTGGGGGTATGTCCCATTGCACAGAATCCAGCCTTCACAGTGGCCAATTCTTCCACCGAGGGAAAGAAATGTAGATGCACATGTGTTTTATTAGGGCAGACAAAGACTCTTGCCAGCATGATTGAGAACATTGGCTGTGACATTCCTGCTGCCAAGCTCACTGTCACTTGGAAAGAATCAGTTGACAGGAAATGAAGCACTGATAGCACTTGCACAAGAGGGAGGATCCCAGTCGGATGACCGATAAATGAGATCAGGTCTGGCTCCAATTGGGCACCCAGCTCTGTGATTGTGGCCCTGTCCAGTCTATATGTGAAGATAATGTGCCTGTCCTCCAGAGTAGCTAAGACCACCAGGGGCGTGTACACAGGGATATGTCTCCACCTCCTATTCATCCGCAGCGATAGGTATCTAAGAGTGAGTAGGCTGTCACAATTGGAACAATGGAACCACAACTTCAGCATACTTGGTGAACTTATGTAATAGGACAGTGTTGAAGGCGAGGTAAGTGCCAATCTAATCTGTGACACAGTTAATGTCGGTATGACTGTTTCCCCCCTGAAATGGTGACCGCCTGTCCTGTACGTAAGGACAGGTGGAAGTGAGGTAATTCCGTCAATGATGGGCGTCGTAGCAGAAGGCGGTCTTGTACCGATGTGCAATTCCTCATTGGATAATATGGGGCTCTATGGAGTACAGTGGTAAATTGAGATCTGCGCCCACGGTGACGGTGTACACCGCTGCTGATGTGACCGTCATTTTCTATCTGATTCCTCACTTGTTTCCTGACCTTCAACAGCGTGTGCTGCTGTGACATGTGTCTGGAACCCACCATGGCCCGTGTGACTGGGAAAGGGCCCCTGCCTTCACTTCTGAGGAGTTGGAGCGACTGGTGGATGGGGTCCGGTGTGTGCAAGCATCGTATCATCGGGGGATGGAGGGACTGTCTTGTAGTGGTGTACATGGTGTGCACAGGGCTATGTGTGTGCCAATGGTGATGGAAATGGGTATGGTGGGCAATTTGTGTGACAGGCTTGACTGTTTGTTTAATGGTTGTCTCCTGTCTAAATTGCCTATGCAGGTCAGCGCCCATCAAAAGAAGGGATCATGACGTGCCATCGCCAAGGACGTGCGGATCCTGGGGGTCTATGGCAGGCAGGGCACCCACTGTCGGAAACGGTGGGAGGACCTGAGACTCTCAGTACAGAAGACCGCAGAGGCCCAGCTGGGGATGGCATCCCAACCAGGAAGGAGTGCCCATCAGAACCTGACTCCCGTTATGGCCCGCATACTTGCGGTGGCCTACCCAGAGCTGGAAGGGCGCTTGAGGGAATCACAGCAGCCACAAGGGGGTGAGTACAGTGGGTATCATTACAAATGTTGGCAGGTGGGGTGGGATCCGGTGGATGTGAGTTAGTGGGTGCCCCTAAGGCCAGGCCAGATATTGCAGCATGGGTCAACTCTAGGGTGATGGGTGTATATCAAATACAGGTAACCTAGATTGTTAGCAGTCCATTTCAGGCAGGGCATTGTGGGTCCCAGGAGGGGTGCAGTTGGTGGTGTGTGCCTCTCATCTTGCCTTAGCACCTAGCCATATCACTGTCAGTGCAATGCATAGTGCTTAAGCCTGTTCCCTGTTCCCTGTATGTATTGGTGCTGTGCATGTCAACTGTGGTGTTGGTGCAATCATTGACCCAGTGTTTCCTTTGTCTCTCTCCCCACCTTTTTTGTTCTGTCATCCTGTCCTTGTCGCATTAGCATCATCTTGGGGAAGAGCAGGGGCACTGGCGACAGAGGGAGCTGCATTCCACAGGAACGAGGAGGCAGAGTTCACTGATGCCGAGGGAACCAGTAGGACGGAGGGCGGGGGGAGCACCACAGCGGAGACAAGAGGTCACAACACAGACTCAGATACCTCCTCTGATGGAAACTCACTGGTGGTGGCAGACACCTCTGTGACTACCCCAGCTGCAGGTTCAGCTGCCACCCCAGTATCAGCACTGCCTTCCCAGTAGCCCCTCAGCGAATTGCCCGTACCCACTTACCCGGGAGGGAGGGCATCTCCTTCGCCCCAGACACCTCAGGCCCTGCCCCAGTAAGCACTGCTGCCCTGAGTGAGGAGGCTATTGACCTCCTGAGATCCATCTCCGTAGGGCAATCAACCATTGTGAATGCCATCCAGGGGCTGGCATCCCAGATTCAACAATGCAGTGAGTTCCTGGAGGGCATTCACGGTGGATTGGCGGCCCAACAGAAATTGATTCAGGCTCTGGCCTCCTCTCTGATGGAAGCCATTGTCCCTGTTTCTACCATCCCCCCTGCAACTACCACTTCCAGTCCAATTCCCCATAAACCCAACCCATCCCAGGCACACATACTGACGAGCATGCACACAAGACAACGCCTAAGAGTGGCACAGGCAAACACAAGCACCACTTCATCCCACAAGCACTTACTCAAACACCAGACAGTTGCAGACACAACAACATCCACTGCCTCCACTGTCTCCCCCTCCTCCTCCTCTTCCACCTCCCTCCCAGTCACATCCACACTCACACCTGCACGCACTACATCAGCATCCACCACCACCATCACCACACCAAACTGCACACACACCTCACTAGCAGGCACCTCCACAACATCCCTGTGTCCTCTCCCACCCTGTCTGTCCCCTTCCTAAAGGACACAAATGTAAGCACTAACACACCCAACAGCCATCCACCTTACACCAGCATACTGCCCATGCACCTGCACCCAAATCCAGCAGACATTCACCTCCTACAACCACTCCCTCAACCTCCACTCCCATCGCTTCACACTACACCCACCCCACTGTCCCTATGAAGCTTTCCCTTGCCCAACTTGACCTCTTAACCCCTACACCCCCGTTCTGCCCGTAAGAGCAGGGTCCCAATGACCCAGCCCAGCCCCTCAGCCAAACAGTCCACGGGGACAGTGGTTGGACCACCTCGTCGTGGTGGGAAGGATACCAGACCTCCAGACAAGAAGGGGAAGGAGCCTGCACCTTCAGGCAAGAAGGGTAAGGAGCCTGCACCTCCAGGCAAGAAGGGGAAGGAGCCTGCACATCCAGCCAAGAAGGGAAAGGAGGCTGCACCTCCTGCTTTGAAAGGGAAGAAGCCATCAACCCCTGCCAGGAAGGGTAATAATCCACCCCCCATGTCATGGAGATGACAAAACCCTCTTGTCAGGATACTTCAATTCGATTTCCTCAGAAGCAGAAGATAACTCCTCAGTCCCGACCCAAGCTACTCACAACAAATTTTAATCCTTCGTGCTGAGTACCCCGGAGGGGGAAAGGGGAATGGGATTGTAGAGAGACTGCCACAGAGATGATGAACGTCAGTACTCAGTCTGCCTCTTCACATCTGAGATTGGATGCAGCACCTGCAAGAGTCACAGTCGCAATTACTAGGGACATACAACATCAGTTTTACACTTTCTACTCTTAACACTTAATTCTCTTTAATTCTATTATTTCTTCGCTCACCCTGAGTTCTCTGTAGCCTTGCTTCTCTGTATGAATGATAAGCTCTTCTTAAAAGTGCCTATTACTGATTCTGGAAGAACTTCTCAACCTTTGTTAGAGATTGGTTTTATGTTGCTATATATATATATATATATATATATATATATATATATATATATATATATGGTTGGTGATAATGCATTCTCCAAATCAGCCGATGTTAGTTGGTTTCTACTTTACATTAGAGAGTTCAATTACGTTTATTGCATTGGTAATTCTTGCTTGTGAAAGTTTGTTTCTCCTGTCTTATTTTGACTTCTGTCAATACTTGTATTTGTAAATGCTTGTCTATTAAAGTTTGTTTCTTCTTTCTTACTTCAACATCTGTTGATAACTTGTATTTCTAAATGCTTGTTTATTAAAGTTAGTTTCTCCTTTCTTACTTCGACATCTGTTGATAACTTGTATTTGTAAATGCTTGTTTATTAAAGTTTGTTTCTCTTTTAAACTCTACTTTGGTTTATTTCCGTTGCATTTGTAAATGTTTACTTGTTAACATTCATTTCTCCGTTAAACTCGGCCTTCGTTTATAACCTTGGTATTTGTAAATACTTGCTTGTTAAAGTTCATTTTTCTTTTGACTTTGATATCTTAAACAGGAACCTTGTAAACATAGGTTTATTCATACATTAAACTCTGTAGCCTTGCCAAACCTCCACTGGAACAGTCTACTATCAAACTCCTCTAATAAACTTTGACAATATTTATCACATTTTCTGTAAAATAGTCTTCAAGGGTAATTTTATCTCACAGGAGTTTCTGCTCTGAAGAGCACTCTCTCTCCACACAGCTGATTCCTGTCAGACCTCAGTTGAAGTGCGAAGCTTTCAGCTGGTGAGCTCGTAACCTAGCAACCAACCGATTGCAAGACTAGAACTGTAACTAACCTTCAACGGCCATCTTGAATCTTCTCTTCTTGATTCTTCCTTTGAAATAAGCACAAGATTACGCTGCAAACCTTCTTCCAGTTTGGGCTTTGCTGTCTCCACTGAGGATATCTCTTTGCTTTTCTCAAGCATTTCTTTGATTTGATTTGGCAAGTTTGTGTGGTCATGACGCCTCTACTCCAGCAGAGGATTTCAGGGTGACACTTCCACCACCACCAGCGGTCACGGGGCCTATCACCACCTGTAGAGGCTGCCCAGGAGGCACCTCCATCTGCCACCACACTGCAGCCATCACCACCTGCAGAGGCTGCCCAGGAGGCACCTCCATCTGCCACCACACTGCAGCCATCACCACCACCACCAGTGGAAGCCATGTTGTCCAGCTTCCAGGGGCTGCTGTACGAGGGACCCAACCAGAACCAGTGGGCAATTCACCCACTCCAGAGACTGTGGCCTTGCACTCCCCAGCAAAGAGGAATGGGCATGGAGCCCCCTCCAGAACCAGTGGGAAAGACACCTACTCTAGAGACTGTGGACTTGCACTCCCCAGGACAGTGAAATGGGCATGGAACCCCCCCCCCACCAGAACCAGCGGGCAAGTCACCCACTCAGAGACTATGGCCTTGCACTCCTCAGGAAAGATAAATGAGCATAAAGCCTCCTCCAGAA
Organism: Pleurodeles waltl; assembly: GCF_031143425.1. NCBI lineage: Eukaryota > Metazoa > Chordata > Amphibia > Caudata > Salamandridae > Pleurodeles > Pleurodeles waltl. The sequence continues at coordinate 1,181,697,695 of NC_090446.1, read as the reverse complement.
CCAGTGGGAAAGACACCCACTACAGAGAGTGTTGCTTTGCACTCCCCAGGACAGTGAAATGGGCATGGTGCCCCCTCCAGAATCAGTGGGCAAGTCACCCACTCCAGAGACTGTGGTCTTGTACTCCCCAGGACAGTGAAATGGGCATGGAGCCCCCTCCAGAACAAGTGGGCTTGTTCCTGAGTTCGGCTGAGGTTCCCCCATCCCCTGAGGTGCCTGCCCACTTGCAAACTGATGCTCCTGCAGAGTTCTATCCGGATGAAGTCAGGATTCGAGTTGGGCCTTGGACTGTGCCCTGTGGCCATGTAGGCATTTGAACATTGGACTGGGGAGTGTCCCTTGGTGTACATTTGTACATATCAGTTTCATGGACAATTAGATTATTGATTAGCTGTTGATATTAATTCATTCACCTTTGTGCATTCCTGTTGTCCTTGCGTTATTGTGCAGTGTATCGGGTGCATATTGGTTTTCGTCTGCAGCTGGTTGTGTGTATGGTGTGTGTGTGTCGGGTGTGTGTTGTGTGTGTGTCACTTTCATTTTCCTCCCTCCCTCCCATGTGTGCTAGGCAGCTGTACTCACCGTTGTCATCTTCGGTCCAGGTGGAACATAATGTAAAAGATCATCGGAAAGACTTGCAGTTCGGGTTCCATGGAGGCGTTGTTCTTCCCTATGTCTCCGATGGTGAGTCTTTTCTCTTCAGTGATCTGAAAAAAAAGCCAGGCTTTTGATGGCATTGGTACCGCCCAGGAAAACGTGACGAAGTGCTGTGTCACAATATGGTGGGTGCTACTTTGTCTCCCACCTGGCTGTTGATAGCTATCACCAGCATGCGTGGTGTTTCCGCCCTGGCAGATGGTGTGGTACATTGGCTTTCTATGGAAGTTATCACTGCAATGGTCATAATTTGGCGGTAATTACCACCGGCCTGCTGACGGTATTACCGCCAGTATCTCACTCACTGCCAGGGTCATAATGAGGGCCATTGTGTGCAAAACTGGGGACTCTTGTTGGTTAAAAGGGCAAGTGAGGTTCCTTTGTGGCAAGTCACCCACACAGCTACTGACACACCCACACAGACACTCACACACTCACTCACAGATGCACTCAGATACTCACGTAGTTACTCATGTACCCACTCACACTCAGACTCATGTACTCACTCACAGACCCACTCAGACACTCATGCACCCACTCACAAACTCACTCAGACCCTCCCACTCATAGACTTACTCAGCCACTCATGAACCCACTCAGACAATCATGTACCTACTCATAGACCCACTCAGAAAGTCATGCATCCACTCACAGACCTACTCAAAGAGTCATGCCTCCACTCACATATCCACTCAGATACTCATGTACCCACTCACAGACCCACAGTAAAAAACAGAAATTCACTGAAAAAAAACAAAGGTTTTAAAGACGTTATAGTTAGGAAACAGAATTTAAAAAATATAGAACTTCACTTAAAAAACAAAAGGTTACAGGGACATTATAGTTAATTTTTAAATTTATCTGCACAAGGCCATAGAAATTCAGCAGTCATAGTTATAGTTATTTCAAGTAAGTATAACTTGCACCCTCACCATTCACTGCTAATTAACCCAGATATTACAGCACTCATTGACATCTTTTATAACATCAATAAAAATATCAATGAAACATTAGCAGTCAACTTATTAAAGAAAAAACTGTCCATGGTGGGGGTGCAAGTTATAGTTACCTTTGGGCATGAGTAGGGGCTTCAACACCTAAGGGGCTTGGGTGCTTGGAGGCAAAGGGTGTGCATAGTGGGGGCATGGCCAATGTTGCAATCAGGTTCCACCCATTCAGTACACCCAGATTTTTAGGGTTTTTTGATCACTTGGTTGTGGCCTTTTTCTTATGGGTGAGTCTCACTACATGTGTCTCACCCAGGCAATCACATTGCACACAGACTGAGTGCGTTTACCACCAGCGTCTGCCTTTTAATTTAAGGCCTCTGCGACTCAGTAAGTGAAAGTGGCACTTGGTTGGTTACACATGAACACATGGGCACAAACATGGGCACATTTCTGAGGCTGCGCATGGGAAACCACTGTTGTGCGCTACTCTGTAACTGTACACAGATAGCCTGGTTCAATGGTGACTCTGTAGGATTAGATATTGACCCGGGATAGGCCTTTTAATGTTAGTGTACACTATTAGGGAAAATCAGTGTGATTTACTGTTTTGTCTGTAGGACACTTTCTTATACACATAGGGAAAGAACTGCCTTTGAGTACAGTTTTGCTTCCCTGTGGCCTACAGAGACCATCTTGAATTGGGGGGTAACCTGTGGTAGACAATGAATTCTGTAATTTCCAAAATGATATCAGTACAGAGTCATCATGATTTGTCATATTTATCTTGCTCAACTCATGATCAGAGCCCAGGACATTTGTCACCCTGCTGTGCACAGTTAATTACCTTTCTCTGCAGCAGGAGGAACAAAGGTCTCACCACATGAAGGGAGCAATAAACATTACTTTACCTAGCTCCTGAGGAGGAGATAAGGGGTGTGGTGGATGAATCTGCATCAATCCATCTGCTGTCACACTGTGCCTGAAATGGGCAAGCCCACTGAACAAAGGAGGAAGCCCAGACATCTGAAGCCAACCTAGGAGGGGGCTCTCTTTGAATTTTAGGTATGCAAGGCCCTGGCAGTGATATCAGCAAGGGGCAGAGCTGAGACCCCAGGAGCAGATGTGACCAGTGACTCTGAGATGATGCAATTTTGAAATCTCCCAGCATGCTGTGCAGGACGGTTGGGACAGGGTGGAGAGGTGACATGCACCCTTGGTGCGCCTAGGGAAGCCTGACTTTTGGAACCATATTCTCCCCTTTAAAAACTCTTGCACAAGTGGAAGACTCTCTCCTGCCTTCTGATTTTTCTGAGCTTCACTGCTGGATCCTAGGATCACCATGGAGAACTGGAAGGAGGGACCCCCTGATGCCCAGAAAGGACTAAGGACTCTGCCCAGTGAGACTGGCCCCGTGCACTCCCTGAGGACCAGTTGGAAGAAAGCCCTAGACTTCTGAGCCCAGAAAGCAATACTAGAAGGAAGACTGGTGCAGGGAGCCAGGAGAACCAGCTCCTTGAAGACTGCACCACTTTGTATGTGGGAAGGTTTACTGTAACTGCCCTTGGTGGCTTGAGCTCACCAACAGGAGAAAAATTAGCCCATGATCATTAAAATTGGCCCAACTGGGCCTCAATGATAACATTTTAACGACTTGGCTGGGAGCCAACTGATGCTCCAGTGCTCATGTGCATCTGACGGCTCCCAGCACCAGAGGGATTTCCTCCTGCAAAAATCAGCCCTGGAGCTGGTTATCAGCTTCCCCATCGCACAAGGCATTTTCAGGGAGATGACCATCAATGTGCATGGCACATTGACATAATTTCTCTGAAAACTAAATTGAAATGAGCCAGTGGACTCATTTCACTTTCTCTGCATCAGTACTCGTTGGGCTATCTCAGCCCTCCAAACACTCATCCAGACAGGAAAGGCATTGTTGGAAAGGGAATAGTCACCCATTTTCAATGGCACCTTTCCCAATTGGAACCCTGTAATGGAATTGCCCAAGGAGGGCAATCCCCAAGCATGAATTCACTTCACTAGACACCAGGTAAGGGGAACATCCCTTTGGGCAAGGGCTTTTGCTCTCCCAATATGTTTATGGTGCAGTTCAGTCTTCCTGCCTCCCCTGTGGGTCAGATGCGGCAATAGGCACTAATCTCCACTCCTTCCCCTTCCCCTGGAGGCAAAAAGCCAACTAGCAGTCCAGGGGATATTTTATATACTTATTTTTGGGGTAGGAGCTGCCCAGAATGGGCCTGTCAATGTCCCCATCCCAAAGCAAATAGGCACCGTCTTTCTGCCCCCTTGGGGGTGAACAGGGGCAATCAACCCTGATCTGTCCCCCGGGGAGGACAGAAAGCCTGCTAAGCTCCAGGGAATATATTATTCTATTAGTGTAGGGGTGGGGGCTTCCCAGAATGGGGATGACAATGCCCCCACACCCTAAGAAATATGCACAATCTTTCTGCCCCCCTTGGTTGGCAGATGGGAAAAGCCCTCAAACTATCCCCCGGGGTACAGAAAGTCTGCTAGGCACTAGAGACTATTTTTTTAAATTAGTTTAGGGGTGGGAGATGCACTCCCCCTGTGGATTAAAGCATCTCATTCCAATAGCAAGCAAAAACTCTTTTGGCTGTTGATTGTAAATATGGGCCAACAGAGCTTGGCTAACGCCCAATATCATAAAACTTTCAATGGTGACATGCTGCATTTTTTGTTCTTGGGTAGGCTGCTACCTGGAAAAGCCTACCAGACTGAGTCACTTCTGAAAAGTAGGCATCTGGAGAAGTCCAGGGTGGTGCACTTCTCACATTTTTCCTACATTTCTGTAATGGAAACTTTCAGAACTGCAGGAATCCACAAAATTCTTACCACTCAGCATTGCCCCACCTGTGCTGCTAAAATCTCTGCCATACTTGTGCGATTGAGTCTAATGCCATTGGCAGGAAAGAGTCAATGCTCACCTACCTCTCCAAGTAAACAGAATAATCTGACGGTTTGATGGCATGTGAGAAGGAATCCTCTGTGACCACGTGCCTGCTCCACACCATTAAGGAGAACTCAGCAGCACACAGAGAACACAGAGAAAGACCCCAGAAGCCTATCAGAGGTCAGCATGCAATACACTGGGCCGGCTGGAGTGCAGGCAGAGGAGGATGGAAAGAATCTATCTGGTAGACCACTTACCCCAGCAGTGGGAGAAGTGCCTGCTGGCAACAATGTAAATTTCTTGGTGGCTGCAAAAGGTATTGTTACAAAGTGTAAGTAGAAATTTAATAACAATCTTTCTTGCTCATCACAGCCTCCTGTAACTGATTAAACATCTGTCCAATGGACTGATTATGCAGTGCACTGTCAGTAGTAATACATTAGGCCCTCATCTGAGGGAGAAGGAATGGTAGAAAGGTTGAGTCAAAATCAAAATCTAAATGTAATAACCAATAAGGAAATTATACTCAATAAAGGCAGAAAACAACATCATACAGGAGGAAGTCAGAGCCCTCCGGAACTGGCTAGAGTATAAGTAGATACAGACAATATGTAACTCAACTAGGCACTGTTATTGAGAAATGGGCAATAAAACGTTCTTATAAAATGGAACCTTGAAGACACATATAAATAAAAAGGCAGTTTTAGAAACACCAGTCAGATCCAAAAGCATGAGGCTAACTACAAGAGACAGATGGGTCAGAATCCGCATTGTTCCCATAGTCAAAAGAATGGACAAAGCTCCACACCTGAAGCAAGCCAGATGGTTTTTCAACCACTACAAGACTCTTCATCCATAATAGACTAGAGATCCATAATAAGGAGACTTCACTGGCTGCTTTCTTCCATCTAATACAGATGCATAGAAAGAAGACATTAGTGTTCTACTTGAAGGTAGAGGCAGAATATCAGCACACACAGCAATCTCTGACTGAGGTCGCTGGTAACAGATATGTTCAAACAGACCAAATGGCAGGACTGGAAAAATTTACTGTGAGCACTGAAGCAGTAACTACTCACAAGGTTTCAACAGTACGCAGACAGACATATCAAAAAACAGAAATGTAACAGAAAATTAAGATCAAGTTATATTTTTTGCAGCTAAATATAATTTGGGCAAGATTTGCACTCAACTTGCACTGTTTATGACATTTTGAATGACATCACTGCCTTCATTTTTTTCACTGTCAACACTATATAGTTATAGTTTGAACCTAGTTTCCATAGGAAAAGTTTTTTTGCTTTGCTAATTACTTTGGTGTCATTTGACGACTCTTCATGAAATTTTCAAAACCAGTTTTGCCACTCACTTCAACTGCTGGCTGTTAAGTTTTAAGGTGATTCATCTAGCTGGCGTAGAGAATAAGGGGCCCAAAAGACATTTTTTCTATCTGTGGCAGATCTGTAGATCCACAGCCCAATTAATAAAAAATACACCCACTCACAGACACACTCACACATTCACTCACACACAAGTCATAAACCCACTCACACTCATATAGCCACTCACAGAACCACACATCCACCCACACCCACTAAAAGACCAACACTGTCACACATCGACTCACACACCCACTCACATACCCACACAGCCACTCACAGAACCACTCACACACCCATACAACCACTTACAAACCCACTCATAAACCCACAAAACCACTCATACCCACAGCTACTCATACACCCACTCACACACTGTTTACGCCCACCTATACACTGATACAGACACTCATGCACCCATTCACACACCCATACAACCACTCACACACCCACAAAACCACTCACATATCCACTCACACACCCACAGAGGCACTCACACACCCACTCACACACCAATATAGCCACCGAAACATCCACTCAGAGACCCAGAGAACCACTCACACACACACACTCAAAGACCAACATAGGCACTCACACACCCACTGATACACTCACACATCCTCTTACATACCCACAAAAGTACTCACATAGTCATACAGCCATTTACACACTCATACAGCCACGTATACAGCCACGCACAGACCCACACAGCCTCTTACACACACACACACCCATACAGCAACACAACTGGCACACCCATCACACACAAATAGATCCACTAACAGACCACTGATATATCCACACAGCTACTCACAGATCCACTGATACACCCACCACACACTCACAAGTCCACTTACACACCCACGTAACTACTCACACACCAACTGAGAGAGCCAGAAAACACCCATTCACCAACACGCACACCCACTCACCCACTCACACACCCATACAGTCACGGATACATCCACTCAGCGATCCAGAGAACCACTCACACCCACTCACAGACTGAGACAGCCATGTACAGACCCATACAGCCACTTAGACATCCACTACCATACTCATACAGCAAAACCACTGAAAAACCCGTTCACACACCTATACAGCCACTGACACACTACTCAGAGACCCAAACAGCCACTTACATACCCACTCTTACTCCCACCACATACTTACAAGTTTACCTGCACACCCACACAACCGCTCACACTGACTCAGAGACCCAGAGATCATTCACACATCCACTGACACACCCACTCATATATACATACATTCACTGTGAGACCCAGAGAACCACTCACACACCCACTCACACACCTACTCACACACTCATACACCTACCTACAAAATCACTCACACATCCATGCAACCAGTCTCACGTCCATTCAGACAACCCAGAAAACCACTCAAAATTCTACTTCACATACCCAAACAGCCACTAACACACCCACCTGCAGACCCAGATAACCACTCACACACCCTTTTACAGACCCACACAAACACTAACACTCCCACTCATATACCCACCACACACTCACACACCCAGTTACAATGGAAACAGGGCTAAAATAGTGTGGGGGAGGGAACAAAAGAGACTGCAGTGTGAAACTGAAAAGCAGACTAATGTCCAAAAACTGCTCAGTATGGAGTGTATGTCTTGTAATTAACAGTATTTTACCAAATAAAATATAAATTAAAAACACTGACAGCAACTTATTGAATGTTTTTAAGAGCTGTTGTGTGGAACCACAGATCCACTGTGGACCGCAGAGGGGTGCTGCACTGAGCCCCACACTGGATCCACGATCCCCCAAAAAGTGTACCAGATTGGGCTTCTTCACCATAAACATTGAAAGGGATAAAAATAGTGACCATTGAAAAAGTGGTATAACAAAAATAAAAGATGAAAGGAAGTCTGTAATTTGGTAAGTGCAGGAGTATGAGTGAAAACACCATTATAGCTACTTTTGTACTGAGAGTGGAAAAGCATTGCCGTATTCCTGACTTGAGATTTTCACTGGAAAATAAACATTAAAATAAAAGTTTGTGAACAGAAAAGAGAATTTACAGGTATTTTAATTATGTTTTACTATAAGAAGTATATTTAAAACACCTATGAGTTTATACAAGCTGAAGGACAATGTGTAGCTTCCTGACACTACAGTAAAAGACAATATAGAAGGAAGATTAGATGAGAACATTAACTAAAAATATAGTGAAGAGGAACTGCTATACTGAAAATATAGTTGTTTTATCAAGCCAGTATGAATTAATGTGTTTGAAATTAGATGTGGGTTCCTGCTTATAGGATGTAATTTAACAGTATGTAATTTGTACCCACTCACACAGTCAGGCAGGTACTTACACACCCAGTTACACTCCCATAAAATCATTTATGAACCTACCACTTATATAGTCACATACCTGCATTTAATCACCTATACATCCACAAACATAGTAGTTCACACACCCATTCAGGCACTGTCACAGCCACTCACCCAGTCTATACAGCCAATACCACTGACCTGGTCACTGAACTGCTCTCCCTCCCGTAGCTCCACTTGTTAAGTAGAGCCCTCGTTTCTCTGAGCTCCTGACCCCAGTCAGGAGTTTGAGGTCCTCTTCCACCCGCAGGCTTCTACCTGCCCCTCATCCCTAGTGTCTAGCGGAGAGCTCTGCTTTCCTACTAGGCTTCCTCTCTCCTCCTTTTCTCTGCTTCACTCTCTGTGTGCTCTCTCTTCTGTGTCTGCCTCCTTCTGCTCCCTTTTTGCCATTCACTCTCCTCTGTGCTCTTTTTGACTTTTGCTTTACTTCTTCACTTTTCCCTCCACTCTCTTTCTCTCACTCTCACTTTCCCCCCTCTTTCTCTCTCCCACTGCTGCTTCCCCTTGGGCCCTGCTCTCCTCCTCTCTCTCGCGGTGCACTCCCAGCACTGCTGCCCCCCCAGCCCACCTACTTTTTTATTCTGTTTTCGCCCCTGCCTCCCAGCTGTCGTCTACTTCCCCCCTCCCTACTTAATGGCGGCAGCTGTGAGGTGGTGCCGCTGGCGCACCTCCTTCCCCCCTACCTACATAATGGCGGCAGCTGTGAGGCGGTGCCGCTGGCGCGCCAAAGGTGTGCCAAAAGGAAGCCTGTCTACGCCCGTCCGTGCCTGGACCGTGCCCAGCACCGGAACCCCTGGCTCTCGTCCTTCTCACGGCCGCTACACCCGTCTTCGCTACGACGCCACCATCCTGCATGCCCCCAACACCGGCCTCTCACCCACCTGCATCAAGCCACCCCGCAGCTCACCAGTGGACCTTTCTCCTGCCAGAACTGCATCTTCACCAGCCTCCACACCAACGACCCACCCACCAAGGAAGAACGCAATTATCTCAGATACATACCACTCAACACCCACTCCGTCGAACTTTGGAATCTACTCAACTCAGCTTCCCCAGAGGTCGCCTTCCTGACCGAGACATAGATGAACCCCTCCTCAGTGCCCGACATCGTCATAGCCATCCTGGACGGCTACAAGATCACCCGCTAGGACCGCTAAAACAAACCAGGAGGAGGCATCGCCATCATCCACGAGAACACCCTCAGGATGGCAACCAGCACCGAAGACACCATCGGCACCGCTGAACACCTGCACTTCCAGATCCACACCGACCCAAACACCACCCTCAGAGGGACCCTCATTTACAGATCCCCCAGCCCCCAACAGCAGTTCAGCGACTCCATCGCCAAAGTCTTCTGCATGCACACACTCCCATCCACAGACTACATACTCCTTGGGGACATGAACTTCCACCTCGAGTACTCCAATGATAACTACTCTACCATCCTGCTCGACAACCTCTCTAACCTCGGCCTCAAACAGCTTGTCATGACTCCCACCCACTACGCAGGACACACACTCAACCCCATTTTCTCCACCAGCAAACATGTCTCCTTCAGCCACACCACTGATCTCCACTGGACCGACCACCGCTGCATCCACTTCTCCTTCGAGAAACCCACAACACGCCATCACCCCCGACAGATTCCCCACCGCAGATGGAACAAGGCCATCGAAGACCAACTGATCACTACTTTCTCCGGAAACCCATCCATCGACACCACCAACACTGACACAGCAGCCGCAACCTCAGGCAATTGATCAATGACTGTGCCAACACTCTCGCCCGATCAAAAATCCTTCCAACAGAGGCACCAACAGAAAGGCCTTCTGGTTCACCGCTGACCTCCAGGAATCTAAACAAACATGCCAAAGACTCGAAAAGAAGAGGCGGCAAGATCAGACTCTGGACGACCATACAGCCATCAAGAATGCCACCCACAGACACCACCAACCCATCGGAATCGCCAAGAGAACTGCCTTCAAAGAACGCATTAACAACAATGCACACAGCCACAAGGAGCTCTTCAACATCATGAAGGAGCTCTCCAACCCCAGCTCCAACGTCAACGACATACGGCCATCACAAGACCTCTGCGACTCCCTAGCCACCTTCTTCCACTGCAAGATTGCATACATCCATGACAGCTTCAGTACTCAGATCCCCATCAAACACCGACACCACAAACTCATCACCCACCAGCCTCCTGCTCTCCTGGACCCACATCAACAACAACAACACCATCGAAATCATGAACACTATCCACTTCGGCTTACCATCCGACCCCTGCCCTCACCACATCTACAACAAAGCAAGCTCCATCATCACATTCCAACTCTGGAAGATCATCTACAGTTCCTTTGAGTCCGCCACCTTCCGGGAGAGCTGAAAACATGCTGAGATCAAAGCCCTCCTCAAGAAACCTAGGGCAGACCCAGAGGACTTCAAGAACTTCCGGCCCATCTCCCTGCTCCCCTTCCCGGCAAAAGTTCATAGAGAAAATTGTCAACAAACAACTGCCCTGTTTCCTTGGTGAGAACAACACTCTGGCAACAGAGGGTCTTCCCAATCCGGATTCCGCAGCAACCACAGCACCAAAACTGCCTTCATCGCCGCCACCGACATCATCAGTACCTTACCGGACAGTGGCGAAACCAAGGCCCTCATCCTCCTGGACCTCTCAGCTGCATTCAACACCGTCTGCCACTACACCCTACGCACACTCCTCAGTGACGCAGGACTCCGCAACAGAGCCCTGGACTGGATCACCTCCTTTGTAACCGGCAGAACTCAGAGAGTCCGCCTCCCTCGATTCCGCTCTGAAGCCACCAAAATCATCTGCGGCGTACCCCAGGGTTCATCCCTCAGCGCCCGACCCTCTTCAACGTCTACATGGCTCCACTCGCTAACATCGCCCGATCTCACAACCTCAACATCATCTCATACACCAATAACACCCAGCTGATCCTCTCCCTCACCAAGGACACTGCCAAGACCAACCTCCACAAATGAATGAAGGCCATCACTGAATGGATAAAGAAAACCCGCCTAAAACTGAATTCCGACAAGACTGAGGTCCTCATCTTCAGCTCCACCCCTCCGCATGGGATGACTCCTTGTGGCCTGCCACACTGGGAACCATGCCGACACCCCACCGACCATGCATGCAACCTGGGATTCATCCTGGACTCTTCACTATCTATGACCCAGCAAGTCAACGCCATCTCCTCCTGCTGCTTCAACACCCTCTGCCTGCTTCGGAAGATCTACAAATGGATCCCCACTGAAACCAGAAAAACAGTCACCCAAGCCCTCGTAAGCAGCACACTGGAGTACGGCAATGCCCTCTATGCAGGCACATCTGCCAAACTCCAGAAAAGACTGCAACTCATCTAGAACGTCTCTGCACGCCTCATCCTGGACATCCCCGCCACTGCCACATCACAGCACACCTGAGAGACCTGCATTGGCTCCCCTTCAACAAGAGAATCACCACAAACCCGCGCTCAAAAGGCATGCGCAACACCGGACCAAAATACCTCAACAGATGGCTCTCCTTCTACATCCCGACCTGACAGCTTTACTCCGCCAACCTTGTTCTCGGCACCATCCCATGCATCCACAGAACAACCACCGGCAGCAGATAACACTCTTCCTACCCATCTGCATCAGACCAAGGACCTCCTTACCTTCAGGAGACATCTCAAGACATGGCTGTTCAAGCAGTAGCAACCCCCCCTCAGCGCCTTGAGACCCTCAAGGGTGAGTAGTGCACCTTACAAATTCCCTGATTGATTGATGTCCCCAGCTCTCAGTCAGTTACACACACAGTTACATACACATATCAGATACTTACACAGCCTCTTAAGAACCATTGGTCTTGTTTCATCTCCCGGCTGAGGTGCCCCTCCTCCATCCCCCTGAGGTTCCTGCCTATTAATCAACTGAGGCCCCTACAGTGTTCTCTCCGTGTTAAAGCAGGTGACAAGTGAAGCCTTGGACTTTGGCCTGTGGCCATGTGGCCCACTGAAATTGAGGACTGGGCTGTATCCCTTTTTCTGTAAATTTGTATATATCTGTTTTATTGCCTAACTTATTATTTCTACTGTGTTGATCTTATTACAAACACTTTTGTGAAATTGTTATGTCCTTGCATTTTTCAGGCCATTTAGGGGTATTAACTTGTTTTCTTGTGCATCTGGTTGTGTGTATGGTGTTTGTGTATGGGGTGTGTGTTGTGCGTGTGTGTCTGTCACTGTCATTTTCCTCCCCCCTTTTGTGCTAGGCGGCTGTACTCACCATCGTCATCTTCACCGGCGTTGGTATTTGTGGTTGAGCAGAACTTCGAAGATCATCAGAAAAGCATGCAGTTCTGGTTCCATGGCGGCGTGGTTCTTCCCTGTGTCTCCAATGGTGAGTCCTTTCACTTTTGTGCTCTGTTTCTGCCAGGCTTTTGATGTCATTGGTACCGGCCCGGGAAAGGTGGTGGATTGTCTAGTCATAATATGGTGGGAGGAACTTTGACTTCTGCCTGGCTGTAGGCGGCTACCACCGTGGTGGCTGTTGTTTCCTCACAGGCGGTTGGTGTGGTACACTGGTTGTCTTTTGGAGATCTTTCCGCCATGGTCAAAATTGGCTGTAGTTACTGCCGGCCTGTTGGCGGTATTACCGCCACTTTATCACTGACCGCCAGGGTAGCAATGAGGGCCGTAGTGCCAAGTACACCAAGGGCCAGAGGTACAGAGTAAGACTGGAAAGCTATAGCAGCACTGGCAAGTTTGTCACACCAGCCACAACACAGAAACAGTAAACGCAATTGTGTGGATCATGCAGGATTGCTGATTTGAAACTGGTGGCACATATTGCCATGCCAGTTCTGAACCCAAACACAGTAGTGAGACCTGCCCCCTTCCCCTCCAGCACTCGTAACAAAAGCCCAATAACCCCCTGGCCAGTCTGCACATGCCCATGTGGCCCCTTAATCATTGCACATGGGGTACCATCACTACACCGTAAAATCCCATAGCAGGAATTCCCCCTTGGTTACAGCTACTCACCCTCTGATGTGGCACCTTCACCCTAGTGTGAAGCATAGCACTCTTTTGCCACTGTTCAGGAAGGTATCAACATGCAAACATTTGAACCCCAGAGCCAATGAAGCCCTAAGAGACGTTATCCACGCTAGTCCATGACATGTGCCCATGGCGCACTGCACAGCCAATCTTGTGACTCTTGGGAACAACTGTTGTATACAGAAAACATGTAAGCCTCACAAAGTTGTCTATGAAAAATGAAGCCAAGAAGGCTTAATAATAAGTTATACATCCAGTCGCCCCATACAGCCACTCACACACCTATTTACAAAACAATTAGAGCTACTCACACACCTAGTCAGACAGCAATTGAGGCACTTACACATCAACTAACACACCCAAACAGCACTTATGTATCTATCACTAATAGCCTCTCTTGCACGTACAGTTACACACCCAAACACCCACTAACACAGCCAGTTACCAATCCATACACCCACTTATATATCCATTTAGAATCCCACATAGGTACTTACACCACATAGGTACTTACACAACACATCCAATGACACACCTATAGAGGCACTAATACACTCACTCACATATCCATTCAGCCACTCACACACCCAGCCACGCACCCATACAGCCACTCATATGCACATTTATACACCCTATGTGGAAAAATGCAAAATGTGGTAACTATTTTAAATGATAACTGAGGTTTAAAATTAACTCACAAAGAAACATTAAGTCAGACTGAAAGTGAAAAAACACATAAGAAAACACCTACTTTGGCAAGGAGGCTAAAATAATTTAAAGAAATATGATTGAGAATGCTTAGAGCATTTTTTGCAAAATTCTCCCGTGAGAATGGAAGCATACACCTAGCACCAAGGCAGAAAGTGACTTACAACAAAACTCATTAGTAGGTGCACTTGAAACAACTGGTCGCTGCTATGAGGTAAAAGAAGATACTCCCTTTGCAAAGGACAAGATGGTTCCTGGAAATGTAAAAGAAGAGATAGGTAAAGAGGTACAAGGAAGGCGTGGGCATGCTCTTGTGTATAAATGGGACTGCAGTAGTATTTGTAGTATTCACCAGGAATGAATTGATATATTAAGACATTTTCTGTGTCAATTTTTAGGTAAAAGTGTGAAGCAGAAAACTGGAATGTTGCATGCAATAGATGCATGCACAGTCAGCAAATATTCTAGTTTACAAGGACACCCACTATCATTTATAGCCAGTAAAGTGTGCACATGCCCCTTTGATCATTTTCTAATGCTGGCTATTCATCATTCAAAAATGCAAAATTTAGTTGGACAACACTGATCCTCATGCCACATCGATGCCCCCAACATGCCATTTCAAACAGCATGTTCTGTACAGATGCATGAAGGACATTTACAAATATCACTCAATTTCCTTCCTCTGGTGATGCTGCATAGGCACTCTCCCTCATCTCTTCACACCATACAAACGTGCAACCACTGTACCTCAGCAGAGGTACAACAGGGCACACAGACATACATGAGCCATCATTGAGTGCAGTTGTGGGCTCCTGAAGTCAAGATTCAGATGTCTTGACCATACAGGGTGGTGCTGCTGTACTCCCCCTCAAGTTGTGTGCAAGGTTATAGAAGCCTGCTGTGTTTTGCACAACATAGCATTGAATCATGGCTTTCACATACCTCTGGTCACTCAGATAGGTCTGAATCTGTGCAACCAGTCCATTGTACAAAACAGAGGACAGGGTATGCAGGTGTGTGACCAGGTGGTCGACACATTTTTCACTCAAGCAACATGTTGTGTCATGACCTTCATGTGGTTTGCAGTCTGTTGCCGATGATGATTGGTGTACTATTAACACTCTGTTCACATATGCCATCCTGAGACTACTTTGTGAGGCTTACATGTTTTCTGTATACAACAGTTGTTCCCAAGAGTCAAAAGATTGGCTGTGCAGTACGCTATGTGCACATGTCATGGACTAGCGTGGATAACGTCTCATAGGGCTTCATTGGCTCTGGGGTTCAAATGTTTGCATGTGTGATACCTTCCTGAACAGTGGCACACAAGTGCTATGCTTCACACTGGGGTGAAGGTGCCACATCAGAGGGTGAGTAGCTGTAACCAAGAGGGAATTCCTGCTATGGGATTTTACAGTGTAGTGATGGTACCCCATGTGCAATGATTAAGGGGCCACATGGGCATGTGCAGACTGGCCAGGGGGTTATTGGGCTTTTGTCACGAGTGCTGGAGGGGAGGGGGGCAGGTCTCACTACTGTGATTGGGTTCAGAACTGGCATGGCAATATGTGCCACCAGTTTCAAATCAGCTATCCTGCATGATCCACACAATTGCGTTTACTGTTTCTGTGTTGCGGCTGGTGTGACAAAATTGCCAGTGCTGCTATGGCTTTCCATTCTTACTCTGTACCTCTGGCCCTTGGTGTACTTGGCACTATGGCCATCATTGCTACCTGGCCAATTTTGCCCATGGCGGAAAGATCTCCAAAAGACAACCAGTGTACCACACCAACCGCCAGTGAGGAAACAACAGCCACCTTGGCGGTAGCCGCCTACAGCCAGGCAGAAGTCAAAGTTCCTCCCATCATATTATGACTAGACAATCCACCACCTTTCCCGGGGCGGTACCAATGACATCAAAAGCCTGGCGGAAACTGAGCACAAAAGTGAAAGGACTCACCATTGGAGACACAGGGAAGAACCACGCCGCCATGGAACCAGAACTGCATGCTTTTCTGATGATCTTCGAAGTTCTGCTCCACCACAAATACCAACGCCGGTGAAGATGACGACGGTGAGTACAGCCGCCTAGCACAAAAGGGGGGAGGAAAATGACAGTGACACACACACAACACACACCCCATACACAAACACCATACACACAACCAGATGCACAAGCAAACAAGTTAATACCCCTAAATGGCCTGAAAAATGCAAGGACATAACGATTTCACAAAAGTGTTTGTAATAAGATCAACACAGTAGAAATAATAATTTAGGCAATAAAACAGATATATACAAATTTATAGAAAAAGAGATACAGCCCAGTCCTCAAATTGAGTGGGCCACATGGCCACAGGCCAAAGTCCAAGGCTTCACTTGTCATCTGCTTTAACACGGAGAGAACACTGTCTTGGCCTCAGTTGATAAATAGGCAGGAACCTCAGGGGGACAAAGGGGGGGGCACCTCAGCCGGGAGATGAAACAAGACCACTGGTTCTGGAGGGGGCAACATGCCCTGTGCTTGGTCCTGGGGAGTGCAGGGCCACAGTCTCTCTAGTGGGTGTCTTCCCCACTGTTTCTGGAGGGGGCAATATTCCCTGTGCTTGGTCCTGGGGAGTGCAAGGCCACAGTCTCTTGAATGGATATATTTCCCACTGGTTCTGGAGGGGGCAACATGCTCTGTGCTTGGTCCTGGGGAGTGCAAGGCCACAGTCTCTCTAGTGGGAGTCTTCCCCCCTTGTTCTGGAAGGGGCAGCTAGCACAGCAGCAATGGAGGCAGGATCACATTGCATCTGCCGGCGGTGATGGCTGCACTGTGGTGGTGCTGTTGGTGGGGGAAGCTCCTGCACATCCCCTGCACCCTCGGACGGATGCACTGCGGTGGTGCTGCTGGTGAGGGAAGGCTCCTGCACATCACCTGCACCCTCGGACGGATGCACCGTGGTGGTGCTGCTGGTCGGGGGGAGGATCCTTGGTCTTCCTGCCTGCTAGTGCAGGCTCCTTGCCCTTCATGACTGCTGGTGCTGGCTCCTTGGTCTTCCTGCCTGCTGGTGCAGGCTCCTTGCCCTTCCTGCCTGCTGGTGCAGGCTCCTTGGCCTTTCGGGTGGCAGGTGCAGGCTCCTTGCCCTTCTTGCCTGCTGGGGTAGGCCCCTTCCCCTTTAGGTTTGCTGGTTCAGGCTCCTTCCCCTTTAGGCTGGCTGGTGCAGGCTCCTTTCCCTTCAGTACATGTGGCCTGGATCCCTTTCCACCACTAGTGTGTGCGGTTAGGACTAGGCCCATGGACTGTGTGGCTGAGGTGCTTGGCTAGGTTAGTGATACCCTGGAAATGCGTGCAGGATGGGTGGAGGGGTAGGGAAGAGGTCAATGGTGGATAGGAACAGTTTTTTAGGGACATTTGGGTGGGAAGAAGGAGAAGGAATGGGAGTGGAGAATGAGGGAGTGGTTGTTGGAGGTGTCTATCTGCTGGATTTGGGTGCAGGTGCTTGGGCTGTATGCTGTTGTGCAGTGGATGGCTTTTGGGTGTCTGAGTGCTTGCGTTTTTGTACTTTAGGAGGGGAGGACAGATACAGTGGGAGAGGACATGAGGAACGTGTGCATGGATAATGTGGAGGTGTCTGCCAGTAAGGTGTGTGTTCTGCTTGGTGTGGTGATGATGCTGGTAGGGGATGATGATATACTGCATGCAGGTGTGAGTGTGGGCGTGGTTGGGAGGGAGGCGGTGGAGGGGGACAGTGGAAATAGTGTTTGTTGTTGTGTCTGCAACTGAATGGTATTTGTGTGAGTGCCTGTGGGATGAAGTGTGGTGCTTGTGTTTGCCTGTGACACTCTTGGGTGTTGTCCTGTGTGCGTGCTCATCTGGCTGTGTGCTTGGGATGGGTTGGGTTTGAGGGGAATGGGAGTGGGAAGTGGTAGTTGGAGGGGGAACGGTAGAAACAGGGACAATGGCTGCCATCAGAGAGGAGGCCAGAGCCTGAATCGATCCCTGTTGGGCCGCCAATAAAGTGTGAATGCCCTCCAGCAATGCATTAGATTGTTGCATCTGGGATGCCAGCCCCTGGATGGCATTCGCAATGGTTGACTGCCCTACAGAGATGGATCTCAGGAGGTCAATAGCTTCCTAACTCAGGGCAGCAGGGCTCACTGGGGTAGGGCCTGAGGTGCCTGGTGCGAAGGAGATGCCCACCCTCCTGGGTGAGCGGGCACGGGCAACTCGATGAGGGGCTGCTGGAAGGGCGGTACTGGTACAGGGGTGGCAAATGTACCTGTAGCTGCGCTGGTCACAGAAGTGTCTGCCACCACCAGGGAGCCTCCATCGGAGGAGGTATCTGAGTCTGAAGTGTTCCCTCCAGTCTCTGCAGTGGTGCTCCCCTTGCCCTCCATCCCAGTGGGGCCCTCACCGTTGGTAGACTCTGCTGCCTGGGTGCTGTGGGATGCAGCTCCCTCTGTCGCCAGTGCCTCTTCTCCTCCGCCAGATGATGCTAATGCAAATAAGGACAGGATGAGAAAACAAGAAAGGGGGGAAGAGACAAAGGATAAACTGGGTCAATGGCTGCACCAACACCACTGTTGGCGTACACAGCACCCTCACACACAGGGAACAGGCTTATGTACTATGCATTGTACTACCAGTGATATTGCTAGCCACTAAGGCATGGGGAGGGGGACATACCTGAAAATGCAGTGTATCTGGGACCCACACAGCCCTGACCAGAAGTGGATGCCTACGAGCTAGGTAGCAGGATTATCCCTTCAGAACCCTAGCCACCAAGGGACCTATGCTGCAATGTCAGGCCTGGCCTAGGTGCACCCTCTGAAACACATCCACCACCCCGATACCACCCTACCATGCGTAAGTTGTAATGATGGGCACTGTACTCACGCCCTTGTGGCTGCTGTGATGCCCTCAGCCGCCCATCCAGCTCTTGATAGGCCACAACCAGTATGCAGGCCATCAGGGGTCAGGGTTCGACGGGCACCCCTTCCACGTTGGGAGGCCATCCCCAGCTGGGCCTCCACCGTCTTTCATGCCCAGCGTCTCAGGTCCTCTCACCGTTTGCGACACTGGGTGCTCCGCCTGCCATAGACCTCCAGGGTCCACACCTCCTTGGCTATGGCACACCATATACCCTTCTTTTGATGGGCACTGACCTGCAGAGGCAATGCACGCAAAAAAATAACATAAGACAAACAGTCCTGCATGTTACACATATGGCCCACCATACCCGTTCTCATCACCAGTGACCCACACATGGGTCAGCACACAACCTGTACGCCGCCCATAGGACTTCCACCCACCCCCTTTACACGAGGCCTTCACACACACAACTCCATGCATCCATGCCACATGCATCGTTCCCACAGTGTACTCACCTGTTGGTCTAGAGGCCCATTTAGCAGTCCGTACTGGGGTAGGTTCCCATCCATCAGTCTCTCCAACTCCTCCAAAGTGAAGGCTGGGGACCTTTCCCTGGTCACATGGGCCATGGTAGGTTCCAGACACAGGTCACAGCAACACATTCAGTGTAGGTCCTCTCCTGGGGAAGATCAGTTAGCAAGTGAGGAATATGATAGAAAATGGCAGCCACGTCCGCTGCAGTGAATACTGTCACGGACGGCGCAGATCATCATTGGACACTGTAACCCATATGGCCCAATTATAACCAATCAGGAGTTGCTCTGCGGTTCCCGACCACCTCTCGCAACGGCGTCCAACTTCAGCGGAATTACCTCACTTCCATCTGTCCCTCCACGCAGGACAGGCAAATGCCATTTCATTGGGGGCAGGCCCTGGAAAATTGCTGTGTCACTGGTGAAATTAGGACATACATGACAAATCACACTGACCCATTACAAGTTAACAGCATGCAAAGTTCTGTTGTAGCTCCATTGTTCAGTTTGTGACCGGCTCCTCACTCTTTTGCCCCATAGATTCTTACCACTGCGGAAGAATTAGAGATGGAGACATACCCCAGTGTACAGACCCCTGGTGGACTTGGCTACACTGGAAGACAGGCACATTATCCTCACCTATTGACTTGACAGGGCCACAATCACAGAGCTGTGTGCCCAGTTGGAACCTGACCTGATATCTGCTATGCGTCACCCCACTAGGATCCTCCCTCTTGTGCATGTGCTATCAGTACTCCATTGCCTGGCAACTGGTTCTTTCCAAGTGACAGTGGGCTTGGCATCAGGAATCTCACAGCCAATGTTTTCAATAGTGCCGACAAGAGTCTTGTCTGCCCTGATAAAACACATGTGCAGCTACATTGTTTTTCCCCAAGTTGAGGATTTGGCCACAGTGAAGGCCAAATTTTATGCAATGGGACATATCCCCAACATAATTGCAGTGATTGATGGAACACATATTGCATTCGTCTCCCCACCTGGCAGAATGAACAGGTGTTCAGGAATCTTAAGAGTTTCCACTCCAGGAATGTTCAGATGGTGTGCTTAGCAGACCAGTACATCTCCCATGTCAATGTTAAGTATCCTGAGTCGGTGCATTATGCCTTTGCCCTGAGCTATAGCAGCATCCCAAATGTGATGGCCCAACTACAGAGGCACAGAGTGTGGCTAATAGGTGAGCCCTGGTTCCCACCCAGTATATGTTGGTGCATGGTGTGGGCCATTTAGGATAGAATGTGGCTAAATGTTGTCCCTCAATATTTGCAGCTGACTTTGGTTACCTAAACCTATCACGGCTGCTATCCCCAGTGAAGAATGCCAGGACAAGGGCAGAAGAACGTTATAATGAGGCACATGGGCGAACCGGAGGGATCATTGAAAGGACCTTTGGCCTCCTGAAGGCCAGGTTCAGGTGCCTCCATCTAACAGGTGGATCCCTGCGCTAATCACCCAATATATGTTGGTGTATGGGTATGGTGTGGGGCATATAGGATAGTATGTGGCTAAATGTTGTCCCTCAATATTTGCAGGTGACTCTGGTTACCCAAACCTATCACAGCTGCTATCCCCAGTGAAGAATGCCAGGACAAGGGCAGAAGAACGTTATAATGAGGCACATGGGCGAACCAGAGGGATCATTGAAAAGACCTTTGGCCTCCTGAAGGCCAGGTTCCGGTGCCTCCATCTAACAGGTGGATCCCTGCGCTTCTCACCCAAGAAGGTCTGCCAGGTAGCAGTGGCATGATGCATGTTGCATAACCTAACCCCAAAATGCCATGTCCCATTCCTGTAGGAGGAGGAGGCTGGAGATGCCTGTGTGGCAGTAGTAGACTCTGTGGACAGTGAGGATGAGGAGGCAGAGGATGAGGATGAGGACAACAGAACATATGCGATCCACCAAAACTTCCAATGAGACACAGGTAGGACGGTGTTCCTTTACATTTCAATGACTTTGGTGGTAATCTGTGTGACAATGTCATGCTGATATTTCCCAATTCTATGCCCACTTACTGTTCCCTCTGGCAATTAATTTTGCAGATGTTGGTGACCTGACATATACTCCTGGTGTGATCACTACAGCCAGCTCCAGGTCATTACTCTATGCTCATTCCCTGTAATTGCAATGTTTGTACCTGTTTCAATGAATACATATTTGATATACATGACATACTCCAAATGTATTTTTTTCAAAGGGTGTTTATTGAAGTGCTAATGTATGGAGGGGGAAGTGCAATGGGGTAGGGTGATGATGGAGGAAAGTCCAGGGTATTGTTCCAGTCTGTTTGTAGTGCAGGTGCATTGTCCAAAGGTACATGGGAAGGGAAGCAATGGCAGTTCAAGGTGGACAGGGTGACTGAGTGGGACACAAAGGGATGTAAATGATGTGTTATGGTTGATATGTCTGACATAGTGTACATCTGTGGCTTTCCCTCTGTGGTTGGATTTGCCCTGCCAGCTTTCACTTGTGTATGTTAATGTATGGTGGGATAGTTAATTCTCTATAGTGTGCATGCTTTAGTGATGAGTGTCCATGCAGGGTGGTGAGTGGTGTCCAAGCATTGGTACAACATGCAGGGCTTGGCATTGGGATAAGTTGGTTGTGATAGTGGAGTGAGTGGGATGTAGTAGAGAATTGGGAGTGAGGGTGAGGGTATTTTTTGGAATGCAGGTAGGGGGGTGATTATAGTAGAGAGCTGACTTACCAGAGTCCAGTCCTCCTCTGATGCCAGCCAGGCCCTCAGGATGCAGTATTGACAAGACTTGCTCCTCCCATGCTGTGAGTTGTGGGGGAGGGGGTCCAACGCCAGTCCTCTGTATATCGAGCTGGTGTCTTGCCGCTATGCAACGTACATTCCCCGTGGAAAATGGCCTTAAGGCCGACTCCCGAACAACGAAGTCCTGGTTAACGAAAGCGGAACAACGCTTTTGTTAACCACGACTTTGTTGTTTTGTGCCTTAACAACACATTTGCTGAACATCGCACATGCATGGTTAAGGCACAAACAAGGGAGTCAGCTGAGGAGGACGACGCAGACGACGAGGCAACGACTCAGGTAAGTGGGGTAGGGGTGGGGGGGTCGGGTATTTTTTGGTTTGGGGGCGGGGTGGAAATTTGGGGTGTTTTAGGTTTTGGGGCGGGGGTGGGAGGTCGGGGTGTTTTCTGGTAAGTGGGGCGGGGGTGGGGGGGTCGGGTATTTTTTGTTTTGGGGGCAGGGGTTGGGGTGTTTTAGGTTTTGGGGTGGGGTCGGGGTGTTTTCTGGTAAATGGGGCGGGGTGGGGGGTCAGGGTATTTTTTGGTTTGGGGCGGAGTGGGGGGGTCGGGGTGTTTTAGGTTTTGGGGTGGGTTGTCAGGGTGTTTCAGATTTTGGGGCAGGGGTGGGGAGTCGGGTATTTTTTGGATTGGGGCGGGGGTAGGGGATCGGGGTATTTTTTGGTTTTGGGGCAGGGGTGGGGGGTCGGAGTGTTTTAGGTTTTGGGGCAGGGGTGGGGGGTCTGGGTATTTTAGGTTTTGCAGCAGGGTGGGGGGTCGGGGTGTTTTAGGTTTTGGGGTGGGGGTAGGGGGTCGGGGTGTTTTAGGTTTTGGGGCGGGGTGGGGGGTCGGGTGACGCACGCAGGAACAATGGATGCCTATCACTAATGCGTTTACCAGGAATGCCTTTACAACAAAAAATCGTTGCTAAGGCATTCGTGGTAAAGGCATTAGTGTTAACAACGAGGTCGTTGTTCCGACCTCATTGTTCAGGCACTGATTGTTCCGGCAGGCGTCGTTCTGACATACATTCTTCCCCCGTAGGTCATTCCACCTCTTCCTGATGACATCCCTAGTTCTGGGGTGCTGTCCCACAGCATTGACCCTGTCCACGATTCTCCGCCATAGCTCCATCTTCCTGGCTATTGATATTTGCTGCACCTGTACTCCAAAGAGCTGTGGCTCTACCCTGACAATTTCCTCCACATTGACCCTTAGCTCCTCCTCTGTGAAACGGGGGTGTCTTTCTGGTGTCATGGGTGTTGTGTGATGTGTGTTGGTGAGGGTGTGTTGGGTAATGTGTTGGGGTGTGTGATGTGGAGTGCGTGAGTGGTATATATGTGTGAATAGTGTGTGGCTCTGGTTGTGTCAATGGTCACATGGTGTCTCTCCGCTGGCAATGAATTGTATTTGTAAAGGTTTGTGGGTAATGTGGGTGTGTGTTTTATAGTGGTGTGGGTGTGTTGTGTGTATGGGTTACAGGTGTGTGTTGTTTGAATTGTACAGTGCGGTGTTGTTTTGCCTGTGGGTGTCCATTGTGAGCGCGGTGGTATCTACTGCCAATGGTTTACCATTGTTGAATGTCCGCTGTGGTGATTCGTGGGTCATATTGTGGTGGGAGTTGTTCTGTTGGCGTAATTGTGTGGGTTTCGATACCACCAGTTTATCACTGACCTTTGGTCTGGCGGATTTGTGTGTGTGGCTAAATTCTGTCAGATTGGTGTGTGTGTGTGTCATAATATGGTGAACGGATACCCGCCGCGGCCATGGTAAGTTGTAGCCCATCAGCGCGGCGGTAAGTGGGATTTACCACCAATGTCATAATGAGGGCCTATGTGTCCAGGGATTGACATCACAACCTACACCTGGTTTGGTGATACAGTACAGCTTTCTTAGATGCAAGCAAGATATGTTGACCATATGTACCATAATGCAATGCAAAGGGCCAACCTGTGCTGGGAAGTGCTGTAGTGTAGAGTGTAGCCACAAAACCTTCTCTTCCTCCCTTAGTATTCCTGCCCTTCCTACATGTTTGCAAGTGTCACATTTGTCTTTTTTAACAAAAAATTCATTATGATTTCAGGTTCTTCACCCCACAAGTGGATTCTGTGCTCCGTGTGCAAAGAATTAGCTCTGGGTGCGGATAATCCACACAATACTCTTAGAATCTGGATACAGGCTGGAACCCAATAGCATTCAATGGGAAATGACACAGAGGAAATGCAAGGCAGGAAAGGAAGTCCATGACAAAAAGTTGCAGGCTGCCATTTTCTTGTCATTCTGAGTCACCCTCTGCTACAGACAGAATCCTCTGCCATCCTGCTGCTCTGTTCATCCTCACTGCCCCTAACATGGCTGGAGGAGTTGAGGAGAGGGCGGCCCCCTTCAGTGAAAGGGAATTGGACATTTTAGTGGGAGGGTGTTAGAAATGGGGTCTTTGGTTGACAGTTAGGTTACCCTTTGTCCAAGCAAGGACCCTCACTCTAGTCAGGGTAAGTCACACACAATCCACATTATCCTGTGAACACCATATAGCACCACAAAAATACCCCACACAGTGTTTAGAAAAATATTTAATATTTATCTGGATATTTGTAGGTCAAAACGATCAAAGATGCAATAAGTAAATGTAGAGATATCACAGAAAAATGATATAAAGGCCCTCATTACGATTCCGGCGGGCGGCGGAGGCCGCCCGCCAGAATTCCGCCCTCCATAATACCGCTCTGCGGTCAGAAGACCGCGGAGGGTATTATGAGTTTTTCCCTGGGCTGGCGGGCGGTCTCCAAAAGACCGCCCGCCAGCCCAGGGAAAAACTCCCTTCCCACGAGGATGCCGGCTCGTAATAGAGCCGGCGGAGTGGGAAGGTGCGACGGGTGCTGTTGCACCCGTCGCGTATTTCACTGTCTGCAAGGCAGACAGTGAAATACATTTTGGGGCCCTCTTACGGGGGCCCCTGCAGTGCCCATGCCGTTGGCATGGGCACTGCAGGGGCCCCCAGGGGCCCCGCGACTCCCCCTCCCGCCATCCGGTTCCCGGCGGGAGAACCGCCAGGAACTGGATGGCGGGAGGGGGAGTCGGAATCCCCAAGCCGGCGCAGCAAGCTGCGCCGGCTTGGTGGATTCCTTGGGGGCAGCGGGAAACCGGTGGGAGACCGCCGGTTTCCCTTCTCTGACCGCGGCTAAGCCGCCGCGGTCACAATGCCCCGCGGGGCACCGCCGGCCTGTCGGCGGTGCCACCGCGTCCCGCGGCCCTGGCGGACGTAATCCGCCAGGGTCGTAATGACCACCAAAGTGTCTTAAGTCTTTTAAAAGCAAACAAAGTCTCCTTCAAGCACAAAGTACCAGGTTCATGTGAAAAATCTCCGCAAAGGGCCGCAAAGGAGGAGAAGCGTGGACACAAAGGGGTGTGTGTCGATTTCTCGGGCCGCACACAGCTATTCGTCGTTTAGTTTCTACGCAGGGACGGCTGTGTGTCAATTTCCGGCGCTCGGTCGCGGATCCTCTTTGGGTTGCGGGGTTTTCAGATGCCCCGGGGTCTGTGCATGGAATTCTGGGCTTGCAAAGTGAAGTCACAAGCGCTGTGGCATTCCAGTGGGCGTTGCATAGAATTTTCTCCCGCACGGCAGGCGCTGCGTCGATTCACCTCTGGAAGTCGGGCTGTGTCGTCCCAGGTCAGCTATGCGTCCATCCGGTGGGCCGCGGGTCGAAGTTCCAGTCAATCTTCTCCTTGCAAAGCCACACTGCATTGTTCTGGTTCAACGTGCAGTGTATTTCTCACAGCAGGCCAGGCTGTGCCTCAGTTTTAGTAAGCTGTGCATCGAATTTTCACCGCACAAGGAGTCCAGTTGCAAGAGATAAGTCTTTTTGGTCCTGAGACTTCAGGGAACAGGAGGCAAGCTCTATCCAAGCCCGTGTAGAGCACTTCTTCACCACAGCCAGGGAGCAGCAAGGCAGCAGGGAAACAGCAAAGCAGCGAGGCAGCAGTCCTTCACAGAAAGCAGTCAGGTGAGTCCTTTGGGCAGCCAGGTAGTTCTTCTTGACAGGATACAGGTTCTGGTTCCAGTTTACTTGTCCAGGAAGTGTCTGAGTTTGAAGGGGCAGAGGCCCTGTTTATATACCCAAATGTACATTTGAAGTGGGGGAGACTTCAAAGACTGGCATAGAAGTGCACCAGGTCCCATTTCAGTTCAATCCTGTCTGCCAGGGTCCCAGTACGGGTTGTGGTAGTCCTTTGTGTGAGAGCAGGCCCTCCACCCTCCCAGCCCAGAAAGACCCATTCAAAATGCAGCTGTATGCAAGTGAGGCTGTGTATCCTTTGTTTGGGGTGTGTCTAAGTGAATGCACAAAGAGCTGTCAACTAAACCCAGCCAGACGTGGATTGTAAGGCACAGAAAGATTTAAGTGCAGAGAAATGCTCACTTTTTAAAAGTGCCATTTCTAAAATAGTAATATTAAATCCAACTTCACCAGTCAGCAGGATTTTATATCACCATTCTGGCCTTCCCAACTATGATCTTCCTACTCCTTTCAGATCAGCAGCTACCACTCAAACAATGTATGAGGGCAGCCTCAATGTTAGCCGATGAAGGGAGCAGGCCTCACAGCAGTGTAAACACGAATTTAGTAATTTAGTAGTTTTACACTACCAGGACATGTAAACTACATTGGTACATGTCCTGCCTTTTGCCTACAGAGCACCCTGCCCTATGGGATACCTAGGGAATACCCCAGGGGTGCCTTATATGTAAAAAAGGGGAGTTTTAGGCTTGGCCAGTACTTTTAAATTCCAAGTTGAATTGGCAGTAAAACTGCACACACAGGCCTTGCAATGGCAAGCCTGAGACAAGATTAAGGGGCTACTTAAGTGGGTGGCACAATCAGTGCTGCAGGCCCACTAGTAGCATTTAATCTCCAGGCCCTGCGCACATATAGTGCACACTACTAGGGACTTATAAGTAAATTAAAATAGTCCAATTGGGTATGATTCAATGTTACCATGTTTAAAGGGAGAGAGCATATGCACTTTAGCACTGGCTAGCAATGGAAATGTGCACAGAGTCTAAAAACCAGCAACAAAAGTGTCCAAAAAGTGGCGGGAGGCAGGCAAAAAGTTAGGGGTGACCACCCTAAGGCTGTCAGGTCTAACAGAGGGGTGCTGAACAATTACTGTCAACTTTATTGGGGGCCTAGAGGAGCAGCTGAGCAATGCAACGTGTGCAAGGATCTGCCACTGGTGGGCCAGGACATAATGCAAGAGCTGGGAGGACCTGAAACATTGGGCCTTACTGAGGGCCCAAGAGCTATTGGGACAGTCATCCCAGCCCCATGTGCACTGGCCCCTCCTCATGCCACTGTATAAGAGGGTCCTCAGGACAGCCTGGCAAACCCTCCATTCTCAGCTGGAGGATTTGGAGCAGAAAATATCTAGGAAGTGCATTGCCTGCATACTGTGTCTGGTAGCATGTGTGAGTGGTGACAGAGATGTACCAAAATGTATCACATGTTATCATGTACACAATCTGGGCAATTGCTGCAGCAGTCATAAGGCAGATTCCCCATGGGATCACATTGGAAGCACTGACCAAAGTGCATCCTGAGGCTAATAGTGTCCTCACAACTACTGGGGAAATAGCCATCACTCTTGCATTTATGTGAAGCAAGTGCCTTATCACTAAAGGGTGCAACCTCAAAGAGATCGCCCAGACACTGTCCAGTGTGAGATCAAGATGTTACATTTCTTGTGTCAGATGCTGTGACATGCATACCTCTGTTGTGTGTGTCATCAGTCTAAAGTATTATTTCATGTATCTTCGAGCAATGGCTGACTTTGGAATGCTTGTCTCAAATAAAATGGTTCCAACATTTCCAAGGTCAAACTAATGCACATGTCTTCACAACTGTGGCTTGCATGTCTCATATAACATATAGCTAGCTGAGCCAACTTTGCACACGTGTCAACTGGTGTACAGTAAGAACAGGCAGTCTTGAACTGCCAAATGTGGCACATGCCATGTAGATTGGCTGATAGTTTCAGGGATCCTCGAATACATGTACTTACAGCTTAGCAAAGGTCAGAAGAAATGGCTGGTTTTTACATGTACACCCATTCAAGCATTTATGGGGAATCAGGCCATGCACAGCAGATGACGTGCAATAGTTTGAGACTATCAAGTCTGCACTTGACAGGGTGATCATGAACACATGGTTTGGGCCGGACAGCTCCATCCAGACTGTGTTCCATCTAAATTTTAGACTGACGTTTGAAGATGACTAGGTAGAGAGGACAGGGAATTCTTTTCCAAAATAACTTAATTAATTTAGAACTTCTGTCCAATCATTCAGACATACAGCATTTATGGCCCTTGTGAATCTGGTCTGGATATTGAAATCTTGCTTATGGTTAGACTTTGTTATCACAGAAGGGTATACCACCCACAATTGTTACAGATGTCAATGTGTGAGTTATATCTACACATCTCAGTGATAGTACACATACATTTGGGATCTAAGTCAGCTGGCATTGGCCATTGAGATCAAAGGAGAACAAAGTCAGCACTTGCTTCTTGTACTCATGTACCTTAGCTTGATTTGGACACCAACTACATAATGTTCTCACTTCCATTTCAGTGAACCCAGCTGGCCAGGAAGACCAGGGAGAGGTCCAGGGATGAGAAGAGCTTCCTGGGGACGTCGGCAGACCTGGCCTCTTTCATCTGCCGAAGAAAAGAAAGAGGAGAAGGGATCTGTAACATTTACAGGCAGGGGAGTGCACCCACCCAGATGGACTCCGAAGACAATTGCCGGAGGAAGGCTAGGGAAACTGTAAGGGGGGTCCTTGAAATGGACACCTCTGGAAGGGGGGAGGATGTCACCTCTCCCCCAGACAATGAAGAACTAGACCAGCTGGAGCTGTCCCCAAAGCAGGGCACATCAACACCTGGGCCTGCCTCTCACCCCTCGCTACAACATGATGCCCCCAGTCCAATGGGGCACCCAGCTACCACCGTTGTCACCAGTCCCCCTCCAAATGCCTGCCTCAGTCCCTTGAGGAGCTCACAAGTCCCTGACACCCCACATTCCTCTTGTTCCACCCAAATCCCTCCATGTGTTGTGACCCTTGTGGCTGCATCCCAGGAAGGGATGGTGGCATCTACAGCAGTTTATTGATGAACAGCATAGGAACCAAGAGGAGTTGACTAGTTCCTTGGAATCAATCAATGCCACCCTCACTTCCTTGGGTGCAGCCATGATATCAGCCCTGTCTCAGCATCCCTCCCATACCACTGTCCATGTGTCTCCCTATAGATCCTCCCACTGTGTTTCCCCATACCTCTCTTACCCACCATGTGTCTCAGTCTCATGGGGTGTCAGGTCCGCCAGCGGCCGGCCAGCCAGGAGGAAGCCACCACAGCAGAGGATCTTGTTGTTGTCGAAAAGGAGGATGACCAGAATGACATTTGACTGAACATTACCCTTTGACTTGACTTTATCCTTGCCCCTTGTACATAGACTGATTTCCCTGACATTTCCTGAAGTATTTTTTTGTCCAACCCCCTTCAAATCCCTTGCCCCTACTGCGTGAAGAGTGATATTTGATTTTGTTTCTCCTTTCCCAATGGGCAGTGTTTGTTTACTTTACAAGAATATTTATATAAAAAAAAGAAAAATCAAAAAGAACTGTTGTCTGTGCTGGAACCAAAGTATGGAAGTATACGTCTGAATTTGGTTAGCTATGCCTTCCACATGGCATGACTGTACACAGATGGTTCTAGTGATGAACATGTCTTACACACATTGTTAACCCACACATGGCCTCCAGCCACATTAAGCATTTGAACATCCTCAATTAGTGCCCAACTCAGTTGAAATGTGGAATATATAATTTATTTACATTGTGTTGTTCAAGCATATGTTACAGTGCTCATGGGGGATCTCACTTGTGTCTTCTAAGTTTTGGTGGTGAGGTTCTTTGTGATGTGCCACGTTCCTGGGTGTTCTTAGTTATCGGTTGATGTGATTCCTGTCCAGTGTGGGGGTCTGCCTGGACAAGGAGTGTCAGAGCCTGTACAGTGTTGGGGTTTACCTGGACAGGGGGTCTCTGAGCATGTACAGTGCGGGGTCTGCCTGGACAGGGGGTGTCTGAGCCTGTACAGTGTGGGGGTGTGGCTGGACAGGGCGTGTCTGAGCCTGTACAGTGTGGGGGCCAGTCAGGTCGGGGGTATCAGACCCTGTACAGGGAGAGGATGTGACTGTACAGTGGACAGCATGTGATTTGTGGAATGCTGGGGGCCCTGTGCAGGTTGCTAACCAGGGGCTAGGGGTGAGATGGTGCTGGAACATATCTTGGCTCCCCACCATGTATTGACTGTGAAGGATTCTGTATCATTTTGAGTATCCCCTCCTTCATCTTTATAGCCAATGCATGGTGTCTTGCACTCCCTTCCCTCTGTATGGCCATCATGTCATTGAGCCTCTTTCCAAAGTCTTGTCAGGATCTATCCATTGTCTCCAACACCTGGGTCATTCTGTGCACCAACTATGGAAGTCGGCTCATGTCCTGCAGTGAAGCAGACATGTCAGACAGTGTAGCTCCTATGTCGCAAATTTCCTGCCTCACATCTGGCTGCTGCTGGAAAAAATCTTCCTCCCACTCTCCGACATGTATATCTGCCAGCCCTTTCTCCATAGAACGGTCCCGGAGATCACCAGCAGGTCCACCAGCAGGGAGGGTGGTTGCAAGTGGGAGGTTGTGAGAAGTAGATTTGTGCCTAGGAGCTGCCTACTCCTCACCAGGGCTGGCATTTTCCTTGGATATTGGATAGAAGGCCAGGGAGACACAATCAGAGTAGCAGTGTGTAGGAGAACCAACACATCTGACCTGGATGTGAGAGCTGTGAAGTTGTGAGCTTTGGGTTAGGATTTGTTGGGAACAGGCGATCATTTAGGGTGTAGGATGAGGCACCATGCCAAACACAGCAGATGTGGACTTTGTTGGTGAGCTGCATGGGCCATCACTGGAAATCAGCCCCTGATCTCCCTCCTCTTCTACTTCCTCCTCCTCCTGTGCTCTTCTGGCAGCTGGCAAGGCTGCTTGGAAGATGAATGGGTTCTCCCTTCAGATTACTATCACTGGTAGAAGGTCCTTCCTCCAAACACAAGTGTTTGTCCTTACCACTTGTGAGACAGAGATTGCAATAGGCTAAGTATTTGGCTTACAACATGATGTAGTGCAACACATGGATTGGGTAAAATTATCTTCATATCAATGGATGTTCCACATGTGACCTGGTTTGTGTCCTCCTACACATGATAGCTCACACTGCGGCATTGTGGTGTTCAATGCAGATGTGAAATACAAAAGCAAACTCACCAGTTCCAACCACCGGTCTGTGTGGTACTGAAATCCCCCTAGAGGTCAGCTGCTGGACCGGGCTCTTTAAGTTAGTAACCGAAAAACTGGTCTGTGATCCAGCACCTTTGGAAAGAAGTGACACCATGATTAATGTTCTTCATGTATTATATGTAATTATGCACACCTGGCATCAACATCACTGATATTTTAGCGTACATTTTACACTTCAACTATAGAAGTGGTGTTAAAATAGCAATATCTTTTATTCCACTTCCACAAGGATCTGGTTCTTGTTCAAGGGCAGGGTATCAATAGGTAACAACTCCATGTGGCACACTTACCTGAAGGACAGATGGCAGTGGGTTTGACTGCTGCAAACATGCTATCTCCTAAACCCCTGGATAGTCTGATCTGAATCATAGAAGTAGTCTTAGCAGCAGTTGTAATGTAACATATGTCTCTATTACTAATTGCAAAGGATGATGGTAATGATTCCACATGTGCATGTCAGAGGTATAGATCAATGATCTACAAGTTACAGGTGGCCCCAGATCAACACTTACAGGCAAACATGTATTTGGAGGTTACTGAGAGCTGTAGGATGGAAATAATTAGGGTGTCCTGCACTGGCTATCTCTGGATACACCTAAGTCTTAATTGGCATCAAGCAGCCTACGTATGATGTGGTATCTGCTAATTTGTAAAGAAGTTTTCTAGAACGCGCAGAGCTGGTTAACTTTTGCGTATCAGATTTGTCAGCACATTGACAAGTATATGTTTGATATACACAATTATCAACCAAGGTATTAGTAACATTTATTTAACCTCAACATGGCAACATTGCCATTTTTGGGCTATGAGGATAGCAATTTCCGCTGTCCACTTTTCCTTTGGTCTGCGTTTCCATTGTAAGTGTACAACTTCATGGTCTGTTTTACCTGACACATCATGTGGTCCTCTTTTCAAAGTTCACTCATGTTGTCAAAGTAAAATGAACATTATCATTGGTTCCCACATTGTGGCCTAGTGGAAAAGCTAGGCTGATCCCCACCTTTACTGTTTTCACGTTGTGCAGCTCAATCACTAGATGTCTAGGGTTTCCCTCCTTTACACCCAACTAGGAAGCCTCTACCATATGAAAAAAATGCAAACCTGATGGTATCAGTACCCCCCACAACCTACATAATTACTTCAGCTGTTGTGTCTTGGCATTATGTCAGCGAGTATCCATTTAATGAATTTAGAAACAGGTTGTGACTCCAGCTCTCCATGATGGACTTTGGGACACATTTATGAGCCTCTCAAGCCACCAGAGGATCACTCCTTGTGCAACTCCAGCTGCATACACCAGTAAATCATGTTTATGAGGCCACAGCAAGCCACTTTGCATGGTTTGAAATGGTCTCCCGGAGTGTGTCAAGGCTGAATAAATCACTGTGTTGACTCTCACTCCACTTGAATGACATTCCATGAACAATGGGAACACTGGTGACAGTTCCCCAGAGTGACAGAGCCATATATACTTGGGAAGGCACAAACACCTCACACCCCGTGAGGTAAGGCATACTGACTTGTAACATATAGACTTGCAGCACTGACCCACGCAAAACCAACCTACATGAGGGCCCATATCAACCCTCGGGTAGGTACTGTACAATAACTTTTTGGTTATCCTATCATTGGCCAGCATGGAAGGATGGTATATGGTATAGTGTTATGAGCCATATATGAGCATATGGGGATGAGTGACAGCAGTGACACTAGACAAACACCAAATACTGCTGACATTTACACCACAGTTTAGGAGCTTTAGCATTTTGTGGTTATTTTCATGTATCCTTAATGGTGTCTGACATCCTCCCAGTGTGTGGTGCCTGACCAGATGTCACACCCATACATGTTGCAAGGTTACTGCAGACTGTTCCTTTCTGGACGATGCCATAGGGCCTAAAATGATATGTATGTGTTCAGTTAACATAGTAGTTGACTCATGTGTTACACCACATTACCCAGTACATCTCACAGGTTTGCCACAGTTTATGAATTTCATGTACTATAATTATGAGATGATACCCTCCCCTAGTCATATTACATACCAGATTGTGCTGATGGTATGGGTTGTTGTACTCCATGATGTTTCCCCCCTGATGGTGCAGGGACCTGTGCTTCAGTAACTGTTCTCAGGGTGCATGTGGTAACAGAAGGAAAAGGTCGTCAGACATGACAAAGATATTTGATTTTGTGCAACTTGTGACACAACTGCACATTTGCATCTACATACCAACAAGTGGTAAATGAATGAGGGACATTTTCTATTGTCACACACCAATGTTAAGTGGATGAGGCAGCAGTGCTGAGTCATTATTTGGGATTGAAGTTTTTTTAATTTGCAATTGCCATCACAAAGGATTCTGGTACTTGTAGTTGTATGGACTAGCTGACACACACAAGGGTCTGAGTAACCATGCACATGGCACTTACTTGGGACAGCATTAATGGTCACATTTTTTTGAGTATCACAGAAGTTCTCACAGACAGTCCATGGAGCAAGTTGGGGTCTACAGTGGAGAGGACATCCCTCTTAAGAGGGGTGAGTAGGCAGAGGGCTCCAGTCTGTACACCTGAGAGAGCTCTGGAATCCTCTTTCCTGGGTACTTCTCTTTCACCCTCCTCTTCTCATCTTACCACTTCTTCTTGATGTAATTCACAGTCTGGATGTCCTCCCAAATGCACTGACTGCTATAACCAATTGCTGCCATAAGGCTGCTTTCTGTGAAGAACTGCTGCTATAGGGTTGGAGACCATGCAATCTCATGTAGTTCCTCACAATAAATTTCAGGATCATGGTCTGATCCTCCTCTGTATGGTTCTTTTCCTCCTAGTGCACAGCATGGCTTCAGGATATGCAATGTCTGAGGGCACAGTGTGGTTGTGGAGAAAACAGACCCTTGCCTGTGTGCTGCTTTTATCTGTTTTTTGGATCTGGGTTGCCGGTGGAATTGATAATGTGCAGTTGCCTGTAATTACAATGATTCCAGCTGAGGAACAGATGATCTGGCCTGAGTGCGGATGATCCGCTCCAAGTGCAGACATAAAGATACTACCCATAACTTACCTTTGTGAATACCTGTAAATTGTAAACTTACACTTTTGGCCTAAACTCAGAACAAAAGTGTATGCTTACGTTTGTGAATCAGGCCCATGGATATTCAGGATTTGACAAGTCTATAGCTGTTGCTCATTATGTTACTTCATACTTAACAGTTGAAATGAATTGTTTAGGTGAGTCTAGGCCTAGCACCAACTTGAAAAAGAGTTTTGAAATCTTTTCCAGAAATTCAATAACTTGCCGAATTTGAACCAGATAGTACAGACATTGCAAAAACAAACATGTTGGACATTTACTATCAAAAAAGAGTGTACATCTTGAAAATGTTTATCTCTATGAAGTACTTCAGTACTACATATATAGAAACATTGTGACTGAAAATGTAGCTAGAGGTAAATTTGCAGTAGTTGGTTGCATTGGGTGATTGGTGCAACAAAAGGCAGTCTAATTAACCATAGAAAATTGGCTTGCCAGACTGCTAAAAAAGAGAGTTTTTCTATTTGGCACTTCTGCAGCTGTTTAAACCTTGACATTGTGAAACAGAATTACTAGTTTGACTGCTTTAAAGACTCTTACAGTGTTGCAAAGGATGTCATTGGTTGCCTTGTATTTGCAAACTATTTAAAAATATTGAATAATGAAATTCAACAGGAAGATTTAATTGCTGCTGAGTTAGCTAAGGAGAGTTCACAAGGTAGCCAAAGTTCAGGTCCTCAAACTCAGGACCAACTTGGACAGCCAAAACAAGGCTGATATTGAAATGAATGAGGTAGAGACTGAAATGAAGCAAGCAAGATAAGAAACAATTGATTTGGCAGATTTAGTTGCACCGCTAAATGACGAGCACATGCAAATAAACGTGGAGGTGAAAGCTATGGTTGAGCATGGAATGCTTCATGACAAGAAATAGTGTGCATGCACAAAATTTAAACCTATACTGTTGAATGTCATTGGTCAAGCTAGCACAGGTAAAAGTTTCCTAATACAGGTTCTTACTGTTATTCTATAAAAGACTGCAGTACAATTTATCACGTGTAGTTACATCACCATCTGTATTAGTTGCCCACAATATTCTAAATTGTACTTTGCATCAACTTCTGATTCTGCCTGTAGAACATGACTACAAACTGGAATACAAAAAGTTATCTGGTGAAGCTTTCATTAAGTGTCAAGAGCATTAAAAAAGTCAAAACTTTTAATCATTGATGCGGTGAGCATGGTCTTAAACCTAATGCTTGCCTTCGTGCATTTGAGAATGCAAAAGGTTCTGAAAATAAAATATGATGTCCTATTTGGAAGAAAACATTTGATTGGTTGTGCAGTTGTACTGCAACTTACTCGTATGAATGGTGAAACTTGGAATTATATGGGGGGCATTGGAAATGTGAATATTTGGTTCCATTTTGAATACAAAGAATTAATCAGCAATATGTGACACGCATCTGACATTGAATATAGTAATATTTTCAAAGATATTAGATACGACTTCTTTCAAATTAGAGAAGGCGCATTCTACAATGTCTTCTACTTAAAAAATGTATCCAAAAATTAAGATAGCAGTAGAACTAATGTTCAGTATTATACAAGATGGTAAATGTGTTGTGTGCCTAATGCCTACATTGGAGGAGTATTCATCTTTCAACAATAGATTACTGGAATTGGAGAAAGAAGGAATGTTGCACCAGAAGGAAATATATAAAATGGAAAATCATGATGTTACTAGATTTCTAAATGAAAAGTTAAAAACAAAACTGGGTTCATTAGAAAACTAAATTTTTTAGTCCACTATGTCCTATTTGGGCTGTTTGAGAGGCTTATCCTATCCTTCCCTCACAAGACTAGGAGGACCCCTTGCAGGATGCCCAAACAGAGGCTCTAAGGGGTTGAATCCAATCCCCTTTTCAGGAACCTTCCTGTATTCAAATACAAAGCATGCCAATAGGACATCCCATCTCCTTCTGAGTTTGTCTGGGATTGTCATGATCATGCCCTTAATGGTCTTGTTGAACCTTTCAACTAAACCATTAGTCTTTGGGTGATAGGGGTTGGTGACACCACATTCATCCCACATAGCATAATGGTATGCAGACATAAAATGTGTCTCTCTATCAGAGACCACTTCCTTAGGAAAACCCATTCTGGAAAATATACCAAGAAGGGCCTTTACTACTGCAGGAGCAGTTTCAGTCCTAAGAGGGATTGCCTCCTGGTGCCTAGTAGCATGATCCACTACTGCTAGAATAAACCTGTTCCCAGATGCAGTAGGTGGGTCTATCGTGAGGTTATTGTAGCAGCTTTTTATGGGCATGTTATTTTAGCCATAGGCCTGCAGCTTGTGCCCTTTCGCCTAGATACAATTCATTTTATTTTCTGAGCAGTAGCTCTCTTATGCAGTGATGTTTTATTTTCCTTTATCTTGTACACTTTTAGCACAGAAGCTATTGTCATTCCTTTCACTCTGACATTCTCATTCTGTGCTTAGCTCAAGGCTGTCTCCAATATGTTGTCTGCACAAAGTGCAATACCACAATCCCTACCACTTCACATAAATATATATGTGTTTTCACTACCCTCTCAAATGAGGTCCCAACCACAGGTAGTGGGATTAAGAGAGCTTTGGTGGTGCACCTTTCTTCCCACTGGCCTGACAGGCTACACAGAAGCGACAAAACTCCTTTACTTTCTCAGATATCTGGGGCCAATAAAAGTGGGCCACTAACCAGTCCCAAGATTTGGGCTGACCCAGATGCCCAGAAAGGGGAATGTCATAGGCCAAAGTTAGAATAAACTCCCCGTACACCTGAGGTACCACCACTCTCCTTGCTGCCCTTGGTTTGAGGTCCTTGGCCTCAGTGTACAGTAAGCTTTCCTCCCAATAGGACCTGTGAGCGACACTGACCTGTCCTTGCACCTGTTTGGCAGCTCGCTGCCTGATTTCCTCAAGGGTAGGATACCTTCTTTGCTCTTGAAAAGCTCTTCTCTGGAGGGTCCCCCTGCACTGAGAAGCTATGCAGGTCAGGATTCTTCAGCTGCAGTTTCCTCCTCCTCAGGTCTTAGGGCCTCCCCCTCGGTGAGTTCTCCCAATGATCCTGTTTTATCTCAGAAGCTATGTCACCAGTCTTCTTGCCAGTACCCTTGCTCTTAGGGTGCTTGGCCAGAGTTACAGGCTCCAGCCTTTTGCCTTTGCCCTGTTGGTTGTGCAACTTGTGCCCTAGGTGTCACACACACCCACGTGTATCCCATTGGGTCAGGATATCAAACATGACTACCAGTGTCACACCTCAGTGTCTTCCTGCCCACGTGTCAATGTAGTAGTGTATGCTTTGTATCTCCTACAGGGTTGCTGTGCTGTGTGTAAATTACTAGGATTCTGTACTTACTGACAAGATGGCCATTGCCATATTGTCCATCCTGGAAGTGCCGATTGATGGTGCAGTGGCGGAAGATGAAGGAATCATGTACACTCCCAGGATACTTTGCCTTGATGTTGGTGAACAATCCCTGGTGATCAACAATGGCCTGCACATTGATGCAGTGGGTGTGCTTTCTGTTGCGGTATAGGTGCTCAGTTTCAGCCGGTGGCACAATCTGGACATGTGTACAGTCAATGGCACCAAGCACATGCGGGAAGCCATTAATTTGATAAAACCCCAGTTTGGTCTCCTGCTGCTTCTGCTGTGTGTTGGGGAAGCTGATGTGACGGGGTGTGAGGGAGGTGATAGCATCAAGTACCTTGGGAAGGAAGGCAGAGAATGAGGGCTGTAAAACCCCGGCAACAAGGGCGCCAGTAGTTTGAAATGAGCCACTTGCCAACATGTGCAGGACAGCTAGCAGCTTGGTCTCTAGTGGAATAATGTGGGGTGTCTGCAAGCTGGCTGCTAACTGTGGCTCAATGTGGCGCAGCAGCTGCTGTATGGCTTGCCAGTTGAGTCTGTACCTCTGGATGATATCATGTTCCCTGAGGCCCAGAAAGGTTGTCCTGGTCCTAAATAGCCTCTCCTGCCTTCTGCGTTGCCTTTGGGGTCCTTGTTGGTGTGGTGGTAGCTGCTGCTGTTGG
Source organism: Pleurodeles waltl (assembly GCF_031143425.1). Taxonomy (NCBI): domain Eukaryota; kingdom Metazoa; phylum Chordata; class Amphibia; order Caudata; family Salamandridae; genus Pleurodeles; species Pleurodeles waltl. The sequence goes on along the minus strand of NC_090446.1, from coordinate 1,181,658,935 downwards.
TCCTGTGCTCTGTGTCTTCTGGCATGCTGCATGAGTAGCACCTCCATGTCATCCTTCTTGAGCAATGATGTTGATTGTGTGAGTTTTCCCTAAGTAGCGGTGTCCCATTTTAATACTTGTCCCAGGTGTTAAAATTTGATGCAAATTGGGATTTGCATCATTTTCCGGTTCCACCTCCTGCTTCTCATTGACGCAAGGCAGTTTCACACATCCAGAAAATGACACACACTCTGATATTCTACCTTTATTCTGGACCTGGCCATGTAGAGCAGGGGGCAGCCTCTGGTGCCTGAAAGATCATATGCAGCCTTGGGTGTTGACATCATTAATGTGGTTGAGCACACATACCCTACCATTGCCCAGTAGAATGCACATCTTGATGTGCAAGAAATGAAATACGAAGAAAAGAAGCCTCAATTACTCGCATTCTGTAGTGATGTTGATGAGCATTTGGGTGGGTGGTCCTTTCGACTCTATGTTACTACATGGATTTGTGCTTACTCAGGCACTTTTTTGGCAATGGCAAGTTACTCTATGCAGCCTCCTTGTGCTTATGTGATTTCCCTTCAGTAGTTGTTCTGGTTTATAAAGCAGTCCTTGGACAAGCTTCACTGAAAGCAGATACTATCAGTACAGCTGTTGATAGGATTCAAGGTACACCTCACTGATGAGTGCCCAACAGGCCGAATTTGGCCAGATGATGCCCTTGTAAGGTGACACAGCTTGGATTGGACCTTTCCTATTGGGGCAAGGCCAAGTCTGATTTGTATTAGGTTGGTCTCTCTCTGAAGTGGCACAGTGAACAAAAAACATGATCAAATTGGAATGGGACCCATGGTTGAGCTTAATTTAGGCATTTCACCTATCACTAATTATTTCACTAGACCACAGCAGGTCATTGCAAGGAGGCCACTCTATCCTGACTGCCATTAGCTTGGTAGCAGTTATTAGCAGCTCCACAAAATCAGCGCTAATAGTCCATCTCTCAGTATCCCAACAGCAAGCTAGGGTAATTGCAGGATTGGACTTTCAGGTGCATTGCGATGCATCACTGGTGATTGGAAAGCTGAACTCAAATAGGGAAATTCTGATTCTTAGGAGACGTATGTATTCTAGTGCCTCTAGCATCTTGAGGTTTAGCGGTGAGCCATGAGTTCAACCCAGCAGTATTGTGATAGCAGTCCTTGTCACACAACTTAATTAAACCGCAGTAACGATAAAAATTCAGGCCCATATTTATACTTTTTTAGCGCCGCATTTGTGTCATTTTTTGACGCAAAAGCGGCGCAAACTAAACAAAATGCAATTGTATTTTGGAGGTTTGCGCCGTTTTTGCGTCAGAAAATTACGAAAATGCGGTGCTAAAAAAAGTATAAATATCGGCCTCAGTGTCTTTACTATTATGTGTAAAATTAGTGATCTGTTCCAGCTACCTGTAGGTGGAACACGAAAATGGGCTGTTGCTAGTTATCTTTATGCGCCTTTTGCTGCCCCACTTACCTTCCCAATGATAAATTTTAAGTGTGTACTTATGCATATATACATGCGCACACACACACACACACAACATGACATACCTATAATTATGAGGGCCGGCCATTGACCGTAATGAGGTGTGTATTTACTATTCTAACTCCACACTCGCTTTTGTGTGTATTTACTATTCTAACTCCACGTACGCTTTGATAATAGGGAAGATTATAAAGCGGACTGAGGCAAATATAATTACACTTTTAGTTTTTTGATGCACTCACTCAGAACTACCTAAACACACTACGGGGACCAGTCCTTCTAACACATCATCCCTCACACACACACACACACACACACATAGACACACACAAAACATAACATACCCTATAATTATGAGGACCGGCCACTGACCGTAATGAAGTGTGTATTTACTATTCTAATTTCACATGCACTTTTATAGTAGGGAAGGTTATAAAGTGGACCAATGCATGTACAGCTGCACTCTCAGACACACAAAAACAGTATATGCGTAGGAGCATGATTGCAAATGTAGATGAATAGGAATCAGGTTTAGATTTTGTTAGAAATGGGGTTTCAGGTTGGCAGTCAGTTTGCACTCTCACCAAGCAGGGACCTAAACTCTAGTCAGGATAATGGAGATACACACCTAGGATAACCCTTGTCCCCCTTGGTAGCTTGGCTGAAGCAGTCAGGCTTATATAAAAGACAATGTGTAATAGTATTTGTACCAACACACACAGTAACACAGTGAAAACATTACAAAATGAACACAACACCAGTCTAGAAAAATAGCCAATATTTATCTAAACGGAGCAGGTCCAAAAAGACAAAAATCCAACATACCCAAGCAATGTTATGAATTTTTAAAATGAGAAGAGTCCTAATCTATAGAAATCAATGGGTACATTGTTTTTACACAAAGTACCTGGCTTGCGTAAAAAATAAAGCTGCGTGGGCAAGCATGCGTTGAAAAAGTCAGTGACGCATCAATTCCTTACTCGCAAGTGAAGGTGTGTGTCGTTTCTTCTCCGGTCGGATAGGCAATGCATCGCTTTCCGGGTGGGCAACCTCAGCTCCGCACGGGTTCACAGTGATGCATCGATTTCAGCAGTGCACATGGGTGTTGCGTCAATTTCCCAGACGCGATGAAGGTGGTGCATCGATTTTTCATCCCTGAAGTAGGTGCTGCATCGATTTTTCTCGTGCACGGCTCTGTGCGACGATTTCAGTCTTGTTCCACCAGTTTCTCCTTTCAAGGGCCCAGGGACTGGATTAGGCGGCACTTGGCAGGGTAGGAGTCTCAGCAAGAGAGTCCAGGTGCTGGCAGAGGAGGTCTTTCATGGCCCTGAGACTTCAGAACAGGGGGCAAGCTTTGTCCAAGCACTTGGAGATACTTCACAAGGAGGAAAACACAGCAAAGTCAAGCCTTTGTCCTCTCAAAGGCAGAAGCAGCAACTACAGGCCAACCCAACAAAGCACACTCACAGGCAAAGGCTCCTCCTCCAGCTCTTCAGCTCTTCTCCGTGGCAGAGGTTCCTTTTGATCCAGAAGTAAATTGAAAAAAGTCTGGATTTTTGGGTCCACTATTATACTAATTTTTGCCTTAGGTAAAAGTAGGCAATCTTAAAAGGAAAGTCTCTGCTGTTCACAAGATTTTGCCTTGCCTGGATCTGGCTCCAGACACACACCAGGGGGTTGGAGACGGCATTGTGTGAGGACAGGTGCTACCCTTTCAGGTGTGTCAGCTCTCCCCTCCTCACTCCAGTCCAGATGACTCATCAGGATATGCAGGCTAAACCCCAGCTCCCTTTGTGTCACTGTCTAGAGGGAATTCACAAATAGCCCAACTGTCCGTCTGACCCAGACGTGGATTCCATAGACAGGCAGAGGCACAGAATGGTTAAGCAAGCAAATGCCCACTTTCTAAAAGTGGCATTTTCAATTTGACAATCTAAAAAACAACTTTACTCAAAGATGTTTTTTTAAACTGGAAGTTCAGAGACCCCAACCTCCACATCTCTATCTGCCCCCAAGGGGAAACTACACTTAAAACATTTTTAAAGGCAGTCCCCATGTTAACTTATGAGAGAGCTAGGCCTTGCAACAGTGAAAAATGAATTTGGCAATATTTAACTGTCAGGACATGTGAAACACATCAGTACATGTCCCACTTTTAACATACACTGCACCCTGCCCATGTGGCTACCTAGGGCCTATCTTAGGGGTGACTTACAGATAGGAAAGGGAAGGTTTGGGCCTGGCAAGTGGGTACATTTGCCAGGTTAAATTGGCAGTTGAAACCTACTCCCACAGACACTGCAGTGGCAGGTCTGAGCCATGTTTACAGAGACACTCATGTGGGTGGTACAATCAGTGCGGCAGGCCCACTAGTGCACTTTATTAGGGACCTACGAGTAAACAATGGAAAAGCCAAGAATGTCAGGTCTAACAGGTATTAGCAGTAGGGTACAACAAAAAGTGTAATTTTGCACATTAAAAGAGGCCCTTTGAGCTCATGTTGAGCTGGCATGCATAAAGCCATTGTTAAGGTAATGTATGGAGAATTGACTTTGAGTAGTTTCAGAGCGAGTAATCTAACTGTTAAAACCACAATTTCTGTCAGGGTGAAGTCACAAGCAAAACCTAAGTTAACATGTGCTTAACCCTTTGGTAGCTTCGTACAAAAGTAGTCAGGCTTAACTTAGAGGAGATGTGAAAAGAATGTAAGTAGCACTTCAAATAGTAAAAAGTGGAACAACAGCACAAGAAAAATCTCACACCATTTTAGAAAAACAGAGTAAAACGTAAGAAATTATTTGAGAGCAAAACCGGCGATATGTAATTTTAATGATTTCAGTAAAAATAATACCTAGAAGCACAAAGCGATGACTGTGGTTAACTGGCTGCCCCCGACTGGGACAAAGTCACAACTTCAGACTGTCTGCGATGGAGCATGGGCCGTGTAATGGGACAGTTAGGCCCACTGAGGAAAGTACCTTAAATCCTGGTTGTGCAGCATTGCTAGATCCCATCTCAAGGATGAGTTGCTCAGCCATGGTTTCAGGTAGCTGCGAGATGTGACGCAGAGTCCTACATCGAGGAGGCGTTGCTCAGTGGCAGTTCAGAGGAGCTGCAAGGCTACGATGTGAAGTCCAGCATCAAAGGAGTGTTGTGCAGCAGCTGTTCTGAAGTGCTGCAAAGCCCTGCGTCGGGGATGCATTGCGATTCCCTTGCAGTTTTGCAAGGAGTTGTTTCATGATACATTCGTTCTGCCCACAGGACCACAGCTGGGCTTGAGCAGCACCTTCAGATCCACTTTCAAAGGTACAAGGCTGGGGTGGGAAAGCAAGATGCACAGCAGGCAGAGTCCAAGTGCCGGGTTCAAAGTGGTTTTTATCCTTTTCTAATGCTGAGGCTCTGAACAGGAGGCCAGTAAACTAGCTGTTGGAGTCACTCTGATGGTCCTGGGTTCAAGGTGCAGGTCCAATCCGTTTTTCTAAGGCAGCAAGGTAGCAGATTAGTTGTCCTTTCATAAGTACAGCAAAGCAGTCCTTTTAAGTATTATACAAGTCCAGAGATGAACTGAAGATTTGGGACTGTGGGTCTCATATTTATACTTTATGCGAGTTTTGAAGTAGGAGAAGGTTATAGAGGTTTCCACCCCCAGGGGTGTTTGGAATTTCCTGCCTCCCTGCAAAAAAGACTAGTGTCAAATCCTTTGTGAGCGTGCTGAGACAGAGCTTTTGTGATGTGCAAATGTGGTAAGTGACTGCTCTAGTCAGAGATGGCCCATCCTGCCAACACCTATTCCTACTTTGTCTGCCTTTCTGGGAGCAACACACAGACTAACTGATAGCTACACCTAGTCATGTGACCCAGAATATGGGCCCAAGGCACCAAATGGTTGGGGCAAGAAAATGCCAACTTTCTAAAAGTGGCATTTTCTGAACTGGCACTTAAATTCCAACTTTACCACTAAAGATAGTTTTAAAGTCCAATTCTTTAGACACCAAGCTACAAACCTACTTGCTCCCAAATGAAAGTTATCACTTATGAAATGTAATGAGGTAACCCATTGTTATCATATGGTAGAGGTAGTGAATTTAAGAGTTTTTCACTACCACGACTTGTAAGAATTGATAGCACATGTCCACCTTTATAAATAGTTTAAATAGGTGGCACCTTGCCTTATGGGTTGTTTAGGGCCTACCCTAGTGGGTGCTTATATATTTTAAAAAGGAAGGTTTAGGCCTGGCAAAAGGTTTATTTTGCCAGTTCAAAATGGCAGTTTAAATCTTAAAGGGCTACTAAAGTGAATAACACAATAAGGCTCTCATTACAACCCTGGCGGTCGGTGTTAAAGCGGCGGTAATACCACCAACAGGCCATCGAGAAAAAAAATGGAATCACGACCATGGCGGAAACCGCGAACACAGACAGCCACTTTAACACTCCGACCGCCACAGCGGTAGAAACAAACACTGGGGTGGTAACCGCCAACAGACAGGCGGAAGCCAATGTACCGCCCACTGTATTACAAGGCACCAATCCACCAGCTTTTCCAGGGCGGTATCAACGCCATCAAAACCACGGCGGAAACAGTACACAGAATGGAAACCAGGACGCCATGGAGCCCGAGTTACAGGTGTTACCAATGTTGGTTTACCTCCTCTTCTACAAGGAACATCAAAGATGGCAGCGACGACCACGGTAAGTACTGCACCTAGCACACAGGGGAGGGCGGAGGAAAAAGAGAGTGACACACACGCAACCCCCACACCCCCACCCTCACCCCAACACCAGACACACAAATACATGCATCAACATTACATATACACCCCGTCACCCCCTGGAAGAACGCAAGGACCAAATGAAATGATTGTAACGAGTGTAATCATCGAAAATCCAGATAGGGAAACAGGTCTGTAAAAGATCAAAATATACAAATATGTACAGCAACTACACAAGTCCGGATAGTGTTCCATTCATTGTCCGTAGACCAGTGGTCCCAAAATGCATTGGCGAAGCCCACACATGATACCTGCCTCAAAACGGAGAGAACACTGTAGGGGCATCAAGTCAAAAATAAACAGGCACCTCAGGGGGAAGGGGAGGGGAGGCACCTCAGCCAGATGAAGGGACGACGCCACTGTTCCACGAGGGGGCTTCAGGCCCACTGATTGGTCCTGGGGAGTGCAAAGCCACAGTCTCACAAGTTTCTCAAGTGGGTGGTTTGCCCACTTATTGGTCCTGGGGAGTGCAAAGCCACAGTCTCACAAGTTTTCCAAGTGGGTGATTTGCCCACTGATTGGTCCTGGGGAGTACAAAGCCACAGTCTCACAAGTCTCTCAGGTGGGTGGTTTGCCCACTGATTGGTCCTGGGGAGTGCAAAGCCACAGTCTCTCTAGTGGATGCTGTTCTCCACTGGTGCAGGAGGGGGCTTAGTGCCCAGAGTGCTTCATCCTACCAAGGACCGGGGTAGTGGATGCTTTTCTCCACTGTTTCTGGAGAGGGCTTTGTGCCCAGAGTGCTTTATCCTGCCAAGGACTGGGGTAGTGGATACTTTTCTCCACTGGTTCTGGAGGGGGGCATGGTGCCCAGAGTGCTGCACATGGTGTGTGGCAGTTCCCATTCCCTCACCTGGGTGTGTTTGCCACAAGATTTTCTGGGAACAGGTAGCATGATGCTCCATGGAGGCACACTCCACCCTACTGCGACTTTGGCTGCCAACTGCTGGTACTAGCAGTGCTGGTTGTGGTGCCTCATGTAGGCTGTGCAGGGTCCAGGACATCTCCTGCAGCATCAGAGGGCTGCCCACAGGGAATGATGTTCATGTCAGCTGTGGTGGCACTGTATGTGCACGTCGCGGGGCAGGTGGCGGTGGTTGCGGCGGTGTCTGTGGTGGAGAAGCTGCCAGTGGTGCATGTGTCAGCACCTGTTGAGGAAGACAGCAGGACGTCTCCTACAGCCTTGGATGGCTGCCCACTGGGGATGATGCTGGGGACTGTTGCAGAGGCAGCAGATGGGCAGGTGGCGGTGTAGGTGGCGATGCAGGTGGCGGTACAGGTGGCAGTGGTTGCGGTATTGGCCACCGTCGTACAGGTTGCTGTTCTGTTTGGCAGAAGGGGTAACACCAGTCCCTCACCCGGAGGCTCAGTGCCCTGACTTCCCTTTAGCCTTGTGTCCCTTCCCCACCTTGGAAGTCACTGCTGGGACCTTGGCACTGTCCTCTTTTGTCTTGGATGAGGCCTTGCTGAGTGGTTGGTGCGGCTTTTCCCTACGGCATGTGGGCCCCTTCTTCACCTGGGCAGGTGGCGGAATAGGGTGATCCTTGGCCTCACTAGGTGGCACACTGGCACCCCTGATGTGTGCCGCCCGCGATGTTACTGGACTTGCAGGGACCACACTACTCGATGATTTTGTGGCTGAGGTGCTGGGCTGGGATCTGGACATCCTGGCCCTAGAGGAAGGACGGGGGGAGGTGTAGGGAAGAGGTCAATGTTAGTCAGGAAAAGTTTTTTAGATACATTGGGATGGGAAGATTGAGGGGGTTTGGGAGTGGAGGAAGAGGTAGTGGTTGTAGGAGCTGTACGTCTGCTGAGTTTGGGTGAGGGTGCATGGGCTGGAGGCTGATTTGAGGTGGATGGCTGCTGAGTGGGTGTGTGCCTGCGTTTGTGCTGTTTGGGAGGAGGGCTCATAGACACACTGGGAGAGGACACAGGAGATGTGTGAATGGTAGTGGGGGTGGTGATTGCACGTGAGCGGTGTGTGGTAATGGGCATGCTGGTGATGGAGGTAGTGGCTGAGGATGTAGTGCATGCAGGTGTGAGTGGAGACGAGACTGGGAGGGGGAGGGGGACGTGGAGGAGGGGGACACAGTGGAGGCAGTGGATGTTGGCTTGTCTGCATGGGTATGGTGCTTGTGTGAGTGCCTGTGGGATGTGTGGTGCTTATGTTTGCCATGTCCACTCTTGTGTGTTGATGAGTGTGCATGCTGGTCTGATGGTGTGCTTGGGATTGGAGGGGGAGGCTGGACAGAGGGACAATGGCTACCATCAGTACTGAGGCCAGAGCCTGAAATGTTCTCTGTTGGTCTGCCAAGCCACAATGAATGCCCTCCAGGTATGCATTTGTTTGCTGCCAATGCCTCTCGACACCCTGGGTGGCATTCAAAATGGTTGATTGCCCAACAGTGAGGGATCTCAGGATGAGGGCAGCAGGGCTGACTGGGGCAGGGCCTGAGGTGCCTGGGGCGAAGGAGATGCCCTCCCTCCTGGGTGAGCGGGCACAGGAAACACGTTGAGGGGCTGCTGGGAGGGCGGTGCTGGTAGAGGGGGTTGCGGCTGTATCTGTTGATGCGGTGGGTGCAGAGTTGCCCGCCACCACAAGGGAGCTCCCATCAGAGGAGGAGTTGCTGTCGCTGGTGTCTCCTCCTGTCCCCGTCATGGAGCTCCCCTTGCCCTCCGTCCCACTGGTGCCTTCAGACTCCTTACATTCACCCTCCTGGGCCATGTGGGTTGTAGCTCCCTACTGCTCCAGTGCCAATGCTTCTCCACCAGATGAAGCTAATGTACACAAGGACAGGGTGACAAAACAAAAAGGGAAGGAAAGACAGAAGAGACACATGGTCAATGCCTGCAACAACACCACCGTTGGCGGACACAACACACAGGGAGCAGCCATATGCACTAGTTCATGCACTAACAGTTCAGGGGAAAATAACTTGCTCGTGGGGACTGTGACTAGACCCATTTGATGCACACCTGGAACCCACAGGAGCCTGACTAGGTGTAGAGGAGCAATACCGCTTTTGGGTTTGGAGTGCCACTGAGCCTGCCAAACAATGGATCTAGCCTGGCATATTTGCCCTGGCCTAGGGGAACCCACAGCTCGCTTCCCCCACTCAGAAACCTCATAGAGCGTGCAGAGTCAGCTGAATGAGAATGTACTCACCCCCTTGTGGCTGCTGTGATGCCCTCAAGTGCCCATCCAACTCAGGATATGCCACCGCCATGATCCGGTACATCAGGGGGGTCAAGGTGCAATGGGCACTCCTTCCATGTTGGGAGGCCATCCCCAGCTGAGCCTCTGCCGTCTTCTTGCTCCAGCGGCGCAGGTCCTCCCATCTTTTGAGGCAGTGGGTGCTCCATCTATGGTAGACCCCCAGGGTCCGCACTTCCTTGGCGATGGCACGCCAAATACCCTTCTTCTGGTGGGCGCTGGCCTAGAGGAAAAGTGAAGTAAGAATTGATTTTACTCCACTGTTCGGTTCTTCTTACTCATTGGCCACAAACCTCCCACCCTGGCCCAGAAAAACAAACACTGACCATCCTCACATGCTGACCTCTGCCCCCCGTATCTTCCATCCATGCCACTCCATACATTCATGTTCCATCCATCATGCTCACAGTGTACTCACCTGTTTGTCTGGGGTACCGTAGAGTAGCGTGTACTGGGGGAGGACCCCAGCCACCAGGTTGTCCTACTCCTCCGCGGTGAAGGTAGGGGTCCTTTCCCCAGACACTATAGCCATTGTCACTTCCAGACTCAGGTCACAGCAGCACTTGCAGTGTAGGTCCTTTCCTGTTGAAGGTCAGGTATCAAGTGAGTGAACAGATAGAAAATGGCAGTCACGTCCGCGGCGGTGCATACCGTCACCACCGGCGTACATCGTCATTGGCTCCTGGAACTCATAGGGCCTAATGATAACCAATTCTGATTTGGGCCACGATCTTCGACCGCCTACTGCGACGCAGCACAACGCCAGCGCAGTAACCTCATTTCCCCTTGTCCCTCCTTACAGGTCAGGCAGCCGCCATTTCAGGGGGTCACATGGCAGGGCAACTAACTGTGTCACAGCACTTTTGGCCAGGAATACGGACAGACAGAGCCACATACCGATTACATCATGATTGTTCTAAACACCCTTGTGAAACCTATGTGGTGTATGACCCTCTGCTCACCCTTCTCCTCCATAGGGCATGTCCGCTGGGGCAGGTGATGAGATGGCGTCATCCTCCATTATACAGATACCTTGTGGACCTGTCGACAGTCACATCATTATCACCTACAGACTTGATCGTGCCACAATCCATGAACTGTGTGCCCAGTTGGAGCCAGACCTGATGTCAGCTCTCCGCCATCCCACAGGAATCGCCCCTCTCGTCCAGATCCTGTCAGTATTCCATTTCCTGCCCAGTGGGTCCTTTCAAACAACAGTGGCCATGACATGAGGGACGTCACAGCCAATGTTCTCTAACGTGTTGTCCAGAGTGTTGTCTGCCCTGCTGAAACACATGCACAGCTACATTGTTTTCCCTCAGGTAGAGGATTTTCCCACAGTGAAAGGTGACTTCTATGCCCTGGGACATATCCCCAACATCATTGTTGCCATTGATGGTGCACTTGTGGCATTTGTCCCCCCGGCAGGAATGAACAGGTGTACAGAAACCGCAAAAGCTACCATTCCATGAATGTGCAGATGGTGTGTTTGGCAGACCAGTACATCTCCCATGTGAATGCCAAGTATCCTGGCTCAGAGCATGACGCTTACATTTTGAGGAATAGCAGCATCCCTTATATGATGGGGCAACTCCAGAGGCACCGTGTGTGGCTAATAGGTGAGCCCAAGGTCCCAACACAGTTGACATAGGTGTCTGGGTATGGGTGAGTCCCTAAGGGGTGGTGTATCTCTAACAGTTGTCCCTCGATATTTGCAGGTGACTCTGGTTACCCCAACTTGTTATGGCTACTGGCCCCAGTGAGGAATCCCAGGACAAGGGCAGAGGAACGCTACAATGAGGCACATGGGTGAACTAGGAGGATAACTGAGCGGACTTTCATCCTCCTGAAGGCCAGATCCCGGTGCCTCCATCTGACAGGTGTCAGATCATCGTGGCATGCTGTATGTTGCACAACCTGGCTTTGCGACGCCAGGTGCCTTTTCTGCAGGAGGATGGGACTGATGTTGGTCTTGTGGCAGCTGTGGAGCCTGTGGACAGTGAAGAAGAAGAGGCAGAAGAAGAAGATCTAGACAAACGAAACAACATCATCATGCAATACTTCCAGTGAGACACAGGTAAGAGACTGGCACTGCTCCTCTCATATCATACTACTGTTGGACATTGCATGAATCTGCCTTTTTATCTCTGTGTATGGACCCTGCCATGTTACTTTGGCTTTCCATTTCACAGATCTGTGTCCCACTTTCAGCCTTCTGCTACGTTTACTGATGCCCAACAACTGTCGAACATTGGTATGTGAACATGATCATTGACATTGATATTTTTCAGAGAGGTTGCAATTACACACTTGTGAAAGTACAGACTAACTCCAGATTGATTTGTGATTCCAGGGTTTTTATTTCTGTGCTAATAAGTGGAGGAGGCTGTACAATGGGCTGGGGTGATGGTGGAGGAATGTCCATGGTAGAGTCCAGTCTCTTGGTATCACAGGTGCATTGCCCAAGGGGGATAGGAAGTGGAGTAATGGCAGTTCAAAGTTGTGAGGGTGACATAGTAGGACAAAAGGGTGACAATCAGGAGAGTCTTATTTCCTGGTGGGGGTCTTGGCAATGTTCTCTGTCTTGTTCCTGGATCTCAGGGACCGTCTGCGGGCTGGTTCTCCTTCTGCAGGGGGTGGGGTGCTGGTGACCTGTTGGTCCTGTGGCGGGACTTCCTGTCCACTAGCGCCGGCAGAGGTGGAGGGCTGTTCATCATTCAGGCTAGTGTCAGGGGCCCGTTTGTGTGCCACTGTGTCCCTCATGGTGTTGGCCATGTCTGCCAGCACCCCTGCAATGGTGACCAGGGTGGTGTTGATGGAGTTGAAGTCCTCCCTGATCCCCAGGTAGTGTTCCTCCTGCAGCCGCTGGGTCTCCTGAAACTTGGCCAGTACCGTGCCCATGGTCTCCTGGGAATGATGGTATGCTCCCATGATGTTGGAGAGTGCCTCGTGGACAGTGGGTTCCCTGGGCCTGTCCTCCCCCTGTCACACAGCAGTCCTCCCAGTTTCCCTGTTATCCTGTGCCTCTGTCCACTGAACTGTGTGCCCACTGCCACTTACCCCAGGACCCTGATTGTTATGGGTTGGTGCGTTTGCCTGGGGTCCCTGTAGTGGTGGACGCACTGCTGATTGACGTGTCCTTGGGTCAGAGGGATGGGCCCGCTGGGTGGGTGCTGTGGTGGTGTTGCCTGAGGGTGGAGGTTCAGTGGTGGTTTGTGACTGTGGCAGGGGAACCGACTGTCCCGAGGTCTCTGATGGGCCGGGCTGGTCATCTTGATTTAGGCATGCAGAGCTGCTGTCATCCCTGTGGGCGTCTTCTGTGGGGGGACTGGACATGTCTGGCACCTCCTGTCCGGTGCCGTTGGGTATGGGTCCTGTTGGGTTTTAAATGCATAGTTATTGTATCTGTGTGTACCATCTTGTGCAATGGGTGAGTTACCCTCTACTCCTGTGCTTGCATTATTGTGTTTGCCCTTGTGTGATTAGTGATTTTGGGGCCTGGGTGGGTATCTGTACAGACATGCATTGGTGATGGGGGTCCATGCAAAGGTGTTGCATGCAGAGCTTGGTATTGGGATGGGTGGGTTGTGATGGTGGGGCATATGTGAGGTGGTGGAGTAAAGGGGGTGACTGTAGGGGTAGGAGTTTGTGATGGCATGCAGGTAGGGCGGGGATGTAGTAGTAAAGATTTGACTTACCAGAGTCCAGTCCTCCTGCTACTCCTGCGAGGCCCTCAGGATGCATGATTGCCAAGACTTGCTCCTCTCATGTTAGTTGTGGGGGAGGAAGGGGGTCCACCACCAGTTCTCTGTACTGCTACTTGGTGTCTGGATACCATGGAACGCACCTTCACCTGAAGGTCGTTCCACCTCTTCCTGATGTCATCCGTTTTCTGGGGTTCTGTCCCACTGCATTAACCCTGTTGACAATTCTCTGCCATAGCTCCATCTTCCTAGCAATGGAGGTCTGCTGCACCTGTGATCTGAAAATCTGTGGCTCTACCCAGATGATTTCCTCCACCATGACCCGAAGCTCCTCCTCAGAAAACCTGGGGTGTCTTTGAGGTGCCATAATGTGGTGTAGGTGATGTGTGAGGTGATGTTTGTTGTGCTGTGTGATGTGTTGTTTTGGGGTGTGTTCTTTGAGGTGCGTGAATGTTAATGCTGGTGTTGTGTTTGTTTAAAAAATAATTGTTGTAAGGCGTTGTGGGTAATGTGGGTTTGCGTTTTATAGTGGTGTGAGTGTGTGGGTGTGTTGTGTGTATCAGGTGTGTGTATTTTGAATTGTCCAATGTGGTTGTGTTTTGTAAGTGTGTGTGTATTTTGAGTGCGGCGATGTGTACCGCCAATAGATTACCGCAGTTGAAAGGCCGCTGTGTTGATTCGTGGGTCATGATAGTGTGGGCGTATTCCTGTTGGCGTGACGGTATAGGTTTTAGTATCGCCAGTTTATCACTGTCGTTTGGTGTAGCGGGCTTGTGTGGGTGTCTGTATTGTGGCGGATTACGAGATGTGGGTTGTAATACCTGTCGCTGATTTCCGCCATGGCCACAGTATCTTGTCGGCCATCAGCACGGCGGTAAGCTGGATTTACTGCCAGGGTTGTAATGAGGGCCAATAAGTGTTACAAGCCCACTACTAGCATTAATTTTACATGCCCTGGTTACATGCAGCAACCAGTGCCCATAATAGGGACTTACAGATAAATTAAATGTGCCGTTTGGGTATAAACCAATGTTACCATATTTTAGGGAGTGGCATTCACACCTTAGCACTTGTTGGCAGTGGTAAAGTGCACAGAGTCCTAAGGCCAACAAAAATGAGATCAGCAAAAAATGTGAGAGTAAGGCAAAAGGTTTGGGGGAAGTACATCCTAAGCCTGACTGGTTACTGGTGTGCTTCTATTTTAAAGTGGTATGTTTGTTTTATTCCTGGGCCCCGATTTTCTATTTGTTAGATTTCACACCTGTGTCACAAAAAGTGATGCAATGTGAATCACCTTCATGGCAGCACCGAGCAATTTCCTCACACGAAAGGAATTTGTACATCAAATGCTGACAGGAAGCCAGCATCAAAGGCGTTGTAGCATATAATACGAGACTAATCCATCCAAAGAGGGAGTATCATGGAAGGAACAGTGTAAATCGGCCTTGGAGTTCAAGCAGAGCAAGACTTGGCGTTGGAGGCAATTAAAGCACCAAATGAAACCATGCATAAAGGTATTTCATGTGGCTTACCCTTGAATGGTCGGCTACACATAGATATGTATACTAGAGAGTGGGCCCATCCACAGAATGTGATGCTCATGTACATGTTAATACTTTCACCAAAGCTGCAAAATCTCTACAATAGAAAAAAACTCATGTGATTATTTCATAAGAAGGATGGTGATTTATCTCAAGGAGACTGCTAGGATGACAGAAGGACAAATATAAAGCTGTTGCTAAATACAGTGTGCATTCTAACTAACTAATCTCAGTAGTTTGTCCAGTGACAAGATAAAGCATGTAGTTTCCTTTAAAACAGACTAATCTTGTATACCACTATCCTACAAAACATGCACACTAGACAGACAATAGCCGTTGTTATAAATGGGTTCTTTGGTTGACAGTCAGGTTACCCCCTGTTCAAGCAAGGACCCTCACTCTAGTCAGGGTAAAAGAGAATCACCCTCAGCTAACTCCTGCTTACCCCCTGGTAGCTTGGCAGAGCAGTAGGCTTAACTTTAGAGTGCTAGGTGTAAAGTATTTGTACCAACACACACAGTAACTTAATGAAAACACTACAAAATGACACAACACCAGTTTAGAAAAATAGGAAATATTTATCTAAACAAAACAAGACCAAAACGACAAAAATCAAACATACACAAGTCAAGTTATGAATTTTTAACCCCTTCGCTGCCAGGCCTTTTCCCCCTCCTGTGCCAGGCCTTTTTTTGCCTATTTGGGGCAGTTCGCGCTTAGGCCCTCATAACTTTTTGTTCACATAAGCTAACCAAGCCAAATTTGCGTCCTTTTTTTCCAACATCCTAGGGATTCTAGAGGTACCCAGACTTTGTGGGTTCCCTTGAAGGAGGCCAAGAAATTGGCCAAAATACAGTGAAAATTTTGTTTTTTTTAAAAAAATGGAAAAAGTGGCTGCAGAAGAAGGCTTGTGGATTTCCCCCCGAAAATGGCATCAACAAAGGGTTTGTAGTGCTAAACTCAGCAGCTTCCTAGCTTTCAGGAACAGGCAGACTTGAATCAGAAAACCCAATTTTTCAACACAATTTTGGCATTTTACTGGGGCATACCCCATTTTTGCAATTTTTTGTGCTTTCAGCCTCCTTCCAGTCAGTGACAGGAATGGGCATGAAACCAATGCTGGATCCCAGAAACCTAACCATTTCTGACAAGTAGACAAAATTCTGAATTCAGCAAGGGGTCATTTGTGTAGATCCTACAAGGGTTTCCTACAGAAAATAACAGCTGAAAAAGAAAAATATTGAAATTGAGGTGAAAAAAACATCAATTTTTCTCTATGTTTTACTCTGTAACTTTTCCCTGCAATGTCAGATTATGGAAAGCAATATACCGTTACGTCTGCTGGACTCCTCTGGTTGCGGGGATATATAGGGCTTGTAGGTTCATCAAGAACCCGAGGAACCCAGAGCCAATAAATGAGCTGCACCCTGCAGTGCATTTTCATTCTATACCGGGTATACAGCAATTCATTTGCTGAAATATAAAGAGTAAAAAATTGCTATCAAGAAAACCTTTGCATTTCCAAAAAGGGCACAAGATAAGGTGCTGAGGAGCAGTGGTTATTTGCACATCTCTGAATTCCGGGGTGACCATACAAGCATGTGAATTATAGGGAATTTCTCAAATAGATGTCTTTTTTACACACTCTCCTATATTTGGAAGGAAAAAATTTAGAGAAAGACAAGGGGCAATAGCACTTGTTTTGCTAATCTATGTTCCCCCAAGTCTCCTGATAAAAATGATACCTCACTTGCGTGGGTAGGCCTAGCGCCCGCGACAGGAAACGCCCCAAAGCGCAACGTGGACACATCGACAATTTTGGGAGAAAAAAGAGGTGTTTTTTGCGAAGTGCCTACCTGTAGATTTTGGCCTCTAGCTCAGCCGGCACCTAAGGAAACCTACCAAACCTGTCCATTTCTGAAAACTAGAGACCTAGGGGAATCCAAGGACGGGTGACTTGCGGGGCTCGGACCAGGTTCTGTTACCCAGAATCCTTTGCAAACCTCAACATTTGGTTAAAAAAACACATGTCCCTCACATTTCTGTGGCAGAAAGTTCTGGAATCTGAGAGTAGCTACTAATTTCCTTCCACCCAGCGTTCCCCCAAGTCTCCCGATAAAAATGATACCTCACTTGCGTGGGTAGGCCTAGCGCCGGCGACAGGAAACACCCCAAAGCGCAACGTGGACACATCCTAAATTTTTGAAAAAAACAGAGGTGTTTTTTGCGAATGCCTACCTGTAGATTTTGGCCTCTAGCTCAGCCGACACCTAGGGAAACCTACCAAACCTGTGCATTTCTGAAAACTAGAGACCTAGGGGAATCCAAGGAGGGGTGACTTGCGGGGCTCGGACCAGGTTCTGTTACCCAGAATCCTTTGCAAACCTCAAAATTTGGCTAAAAAAACACATGTCCCTCACATTTCTGTGGCAGAAAGTTCTGGAATCTGAGAGGAGCTACAAATTTCCTACCACCCAGCGTTCCCCCAAGTCTCCCGATAAAAATGATACCTCACTTGCATGGGTAGGCCTAGCGCCGGCGACAGGAAACACCCCAAAGCGCAACGTGGACACATCCTAAATTTTGGAAAAAAACAGAGGTGTTTTTTGCGAAGTGCCTACCTGTAGATTTTGGCCTCTAGCTCAGCCGGCACCTAGGGAAACCTACCAAACCTGTACATTTCTGAAAACTAGAGACCTAGCGGAATCCAAGGAGGGGTGACTTGCGGGGCTCGGACCAGGTTCTGTTACCCAGAATCCTTTGCAAACCTCAACATTTGGCTAAAAAAACACATGTCCCTCACATTTCTGTGGCAGAAAGTTCTGGAATCTGAGAGGAGCTACAAATTTCCTTCCACCCAGCGTTCCCCCAAGTCTCCCGATAAAAATGATACCTCACTTGCGTGGGTAGGCCTAGCGCCGGCGACAGGAAACACCCCAAAGCGCAACGTGGACACATCCTAAATTTTGGAAAAAAACAGAGATGTTTTTTGCGAAGTGCCTACCTGTAGATTTTGGCCTCTAGCTCAGCCGGCACCTAGGGAAACCTACCAAACCTGTGCATTTCTGAAAACTAGAGACCTAGGGGAATCCAAGGAGGGGTGACTTGCGGGGCTCGGACCAGGTTCTGTTACCCAGAATCCTTTGCAAACCTCAAAATTTGGCTAAAAAAACACATGTCCCTCACATTTCTGTGGCAGAAAGTTCTGGAATCTGAGAGGAACTACAAATTTCCTTCCACCCAGCGTTCCCCCAAGTCTCCCGATAAAAATGATACCTCACTTGCATGGGTAGGCCTAGCGCCGGCGACAGGAAACACCCCAAAGCGCAACGTGGACACATCCTAAATTTTGGAAAAAAACAGAGGTGTTTTTTGCGAAGTGCCTACCTGTAGATTTTGGCCTCTAGCTCAGCCGGCACCTAGGGAAACCTACCAAACCTGTGCATTTCTGAAAACTAGAGACCTAGGGGAATCCAAGGAGGGGTGACTTGCGGGGCTCGGACCAGGTTCTGTTACCCAGAATCCTTTGCAAACCTCAAAATTTGGCTAAAAAAACACATGTCCCTCACATTTCTGTGGCAGAAAGTTCTGGAATCTGAGAGGAGCTACAAATTTCCTTCCACCCAGCGTTCCCCCAAGTCTCCCGATAAAAATGATACCTCACTTGCGTGGGTAGGCCTAGCGCCGGCGACAGGAAACACCCCAAAGCGCAACGTGGACACATCCTAAATTTTGGAAAAAAACAGAGGTGTTTTTTGCGAAGTGCCTACCTGTAGATTTTGGCCTCTAGCTCAGCTGGCACCTAGGGAAACCTACCAAACCTGTGCATTTCTGAAAACTAGAGACCTAGGGGAATCCAAGGAGGGGTGACTTGCGGGGCTCGGACCAGGTTCTGTTACCCAGAATTCTTTGCAAACCTCAAAATTTGGCTAAAAAAACACATGTCCCTCACATTTCTGTGGCAGAAAGTTCTGGAATCTGAGAGGAGCTACAAATTTCCTTCCACCCAGCGTTCCCCCAAGTCTCCCGATAAAAATGATACCTCACTTGCGTGGGTAGGCCTAGCGCCGGCGACAGGAAACACCCCAAAGCGCAACGTGGACACATCCTAAATTTTGGGAAAAAACAGAGGTGTTTTTTGCGAAGTGCCTACCTGTAGATTTTGGCCTCTAGCTCAGCCGGAACCTAGGGAAACCTACCAAACCTGTGCATTTCTGAAAACTAGAGACCTAGGGGAATACAAGGAGCGGTGACTTGCGGGGCTCGGACCAGGTTCTGTTACCCAGAATCCTTTGCAAACCTCAAAATTTGGCTAAAAATACACATGTTACTCACATTTCTGTGGCAGAAAGTTCTGGAATCTGAGAGGAGCTACAAATTTCCTTCCACCCAGCGTTCCCCCAAGTCTCCCGATAAAAATGATACCTCACTTGCATGGGTAGGCCTAGCGCCGGCGACAGGAAACACCCCAAAGCGCAACGTGGACACATCCTAAATTTTGGAAAAAAACAGAGGTGTTTTTTGCGAAGTGCCTACCTGTAGATTTTGGCCTCTAGCTCAGCCGGCACCTAGGGAAACCTACCAAACCTGTGCATTTCTGAAAACTAGAGACCTAGGGGAATCCAAGGAGGGGTGACTTGCGGGGCTCGGACCAGGTTCTGTTACCCAGAATCCTTTGCAAACCTCAAAATTTGGCTAAAAAAACACATGTCCCTCACATTTCTGTGGCAGAAAGTTCTGGAATCTGAGAGGAGCTACAAATTTCCTTCCACCCAGCAATCCCCCAAGTCTCCCGATAAAAATGATACCTCACTTGCGTGGGTAGGCCTAGCGCCGGCGACAGGAAACACCCCAAAGCGCAACGTGGACACATCCTAAATTTTGGAAAAAAACAGAGGTGTTTTTTGCGAATGCCTACCTGTAGATTTTGGCCTCTAGCTCAGCCGGGACCTAGGGAAACCTACCAAACCTGTGCATTTCTGAAAACTAGAGACCTAGGGGAATCCAAGGAGCGGTGACTTGCGGGGCTCGGACCAGGTTCTGTTACCCAGAATCCTTTGCAAACCTCAAAATTTGGCTAAAAATACACATGTTACTCACATTTCTGTGGCAGAAAGTTCTGGAATCTGAGAGGAGCCACAAATTTCCTTCTACCCAGCGTTCCCCCAAGTCTCCCGATAAAAATGATACCTCACTTGTGTGGGTAGGACTAGCGCCCACGAAAGGAAAGGGCCCAAAACACAACGTGGACACATCAATTTTTTTTATAAAAAGCAGTGCCTACCTGTGGATTTTGGCCTGTAGCTCAGCCGACACCTGAGGAAACCTAGCAAACCAGTGCATTTTTTAAAACTAGAAACCCAGGGGAATCCAAGATGGGGTGACTTGCGGGGCTCTGACCAGGTTATGTTACCCAGAATCCTTTGCAAACATCAACATTTGGCCCAAAAAACACTTTTTCCTCTCATTTCGGTGACAGAAAGTTCTGGAATCTGAGAGGAGCCACAAATTTCCTTCCATCCAGCGTTCCCCTAAGTCTCTCGATAAAAATGGTACATCACTTCTGTGGGTAGGCCTAGCGCCCACAAAAGGAAATGGCCCAAAACACAACGTGGACACAACATATTTTTTCACAGAAAACAGAGGTGTTTTTTGCAAGGTGCCTACCTGTGGTGTTCGGCCTGTAGCTCAGCCGGCCCCAGGGGGGGGGGCAGAAATGCCCTAAAATAAATTTGCCCCCCCAACCGCCACCCTCCCCCGCCGGGAGCGACCCTTGCCTACGGGGTCGCTCCCCCTGCGTGACATTGGCACCAAAAACAAATCCCCGGTGCCTAGTGGTTTCTGCCCCCTTGGGGGCAGGTTGACCTAAACTCAGCCAATCTGCCCCCAAGAGGGGCAGAAATGGCCTAAATACAATTTGTCCCCCAGGGGAGCGACTTTTGCCTGATGGGTCGCTCCCCATCTCTAAAAAAAAAAACAAAGAAAAAAAAGAAAAATTCCCCTGGCGCCTAGAGGTTTCTGCCCCCCCCCCTCCCGGGGGCAGATCGGCCTAACAATAGGCCGATCTGCCCCCCGAGGGGGCAGAAATGGCCTAAAATCAATTTGCCCCCCCAAATCCCACCTCCCCCCCCCCCAGGAGCGACCCTTGCCTACGGGGTCGCTCCCCCTGCGTGACATTGGCGCCAAAAAACAAATCCCCGTTGCCTAGTGGTTTCTGCCCCCTTAGGGGCAGATTGACCTAAAATTGGCCAATCTGCCCCCAGGGGGGCAGAAATGGTCTAAATACAATTTGCCCCCCTGGGGAGCGACCCTTGCCTGATGGGTCGCTCCCCATCTCTAAAAAAAGAAACAACAAAAAAAAAAAACACAAAAAAAAAATTGCCCTGGCGCCTAGAGTGTTCTGCCCCCCCCCCCGGGGGCAGTTCGGCCTAATAATAGGCCGATCTGTCCCCCGGGGGGGCAGAAATGGCCTAAAATAAATTTGCCCCCCCAACCCCCACCCCCCCCCCGGGAGCGACCATTGCCTACGGGGTCGCTCCCCCTGCGTGACATTGGAGCCAAAAAACAAATCCCCGGTGCCTAGTGGTTTCTGCCCCCTTGGGGGCAGATTGACCTAAAATTGGCCAATCTGCCGCCCCAGGGGGGCAGAAATGGTCTAAATACAATTTGCCCCCCCCAGGGGAGCGACCCTTGCCTGATGGGTCGCTCCCCATCTCTAAAAAAAGAAACAACAAAAAAAAAAAAACACAAAAAAAAAATTGCCCTGGCGTCTAGAGGGTTCTGCCCCCCCTGGGGGCAGTTCGGCCTAATAATAGGCCGATCTGTCCCCCGGGGGGGCAGAAATGGCTTAAAATAAATTTGCCCCCCCAACCCCCACCCCCCCCCGGGAGCGACCCTTGCCTACAGGGTCGCTCCCCCTGCGTGACATTGGCGCCAAAAAACAAATCCCCGGTGCCTAGTGGTTTCTGCCCCCTTGGGGGCAGATTGACCTAAAATCGGCCAATCTACCCCCAGGGGGGCAGAAATGGTCTAAATACAATTTGCCCCCCAGGTGAGCGACCCTTGCCTGATGGGTCGCTCCCCATCTCTAAAAAAAAGAAAGAACCAAAAAAAAAACACAAAAAAAAAATTTGCCCTGGCGCCTAGAGGTTTCTTCCCCCCCTAGGGGCAGATCGGCCTAATAATAGGCCGATCTGCCCCCAGGGGGGGCAGAAATTGCCTAAAATAAATTGCCCTCCCCCCCAGGGAGCGACCCTTGCCTAAGGGGTCGCTCCCTTTGCGTGAAATTCACGCAAAGAAAAAACTCCCTGGTGTCTAGTGGTTTCTACCCCCCTTGGGGGCAGATTGGCCTCATCAAAATAGGCCAATCTGCCCCCAAGGGGGGCAGAAATGGGCAAAATATAATTTTCCCCCAAGGGGAGCGACCCTTGCCTAAGGGGTAGCTCCCCACCAAAAAAAAAAAAAATGAAACATAAAAAAAAGAAAAAAAAAAAAAAGTCCCTGGTGCCTAGAGGTTTCTGCCCCCCCTGGGGGCAGATCGGCCTAATAGTAGGCCGATCTGCCCCCAGGGGTGGCAGAAAAGGCCTTCCCGAAAATATGCCCCGCCTGGGAGCGACCCTTGCCCAAGGGGTCGCTCCCTTTTGTCAATAACAATAAAAATAAAAAAAAATCCCTGGTGTCTAGTGGTTTCTACCCCCCTTGGGGGCAGATTGGCCTCATCAAAATAGGCCAATCTGCCCCCAAGGGGGGCAGAAATGGCCAAAATATAATTTTCCCCCAAGGGGAGCGACCCTTGCCTAAGGGGTCGCTCCCCACCTCAATAAAAAAAATGAAACAAAAAAAAAAAAAAATGGTCCCTGGTGCCTAGAGGTTTCTGCCCCCCCTGGGGGCAGATCGGCCTAATAAGGCCTTTTCAAAAAAATGCCCCCCTGGGAGCGACCCTTGCCCAAGGGGTCGCTCCCTTTTGTCAATTTCAATGAAAAAAAAAAAATCCCTGGTGTCTAGTGGGGTTTCAAAAGCCGGATTGCAAGCAATCCGGCTTTTGAAACCCTCGGAGGGACTTCAAAGGGAAGGAAATACTTTTCCTTCCCTTTGAAGCCCCTCCGGGCCTCCCAAGTGATTGAAAAAGAAATGCTTTTGCATTTCTTTTTCAATCGCGCTGGAAGCAGAGCTTCCAGCGTGACGAGGGAGGCCCCTGTGACACATCAGCGCGCGCGCACGCGCTGACGTCACAGCGGGGGTGGAGGGGGTCGGGGGTGGAAGGAGAAGGTCTTCCCCTTCCATCCCCGACTTGGGGGGGAGGGGGCTGCACGGGGGGCGCGCTAGCGCGCCCCCAAGTTCCCCTGTGCCATGGACGAGATGATCTCGTCCAAGGCACAGGGGAACTGTAGCCTTGGACGAGATCATCTCGTCCAAGGCACAGAAGCGGTTAAAGATTAAACTCAAAAATAGCGCTTAGAAACAAAAATGCTTCGATGAGCTGTTAACACAGCGTCGTGACGGAGTCGTTCCCAACAAGCCGACACCAGCGGTGCCGGACACGAAGTCGCGTAGACCACCAAGTACAGTACCTTTGGTGAAGAGTGAAAACAAGCCGATGTGCGAAGTCGGGGATCGCGGCGTCTGTGCGAAACGTTGAATCCGCGCACTTCGAGCGGATCGGTCACGACGTGGTGCCGCGACTTCCACGGAGTTGCAGACTTCAGCGAGGCTGCAGCTGCGTCGGGCCTGCGAAGAGCGTTGCGTTCCACCGAAGATCACGGGTGCAGGCGGCGTTACCGGATTCAGCAGCGGCGTCGGTCCGAAGTCGTCCGAAGTCGATTTCCTTGGATTTCCACCAGCTTTCCTTTCAAGGGCCCAGGGACTGGATAGGGCACCACTTGTCAGAACAGGAACCCCTCCAGAGACTCCAGGTACTGGCAGAGAGAAGTCTTTGCTGTCCCTGAGACTTCAAACAACAGGAGGCAAGCTCTAAATCAAGCCCTTGGAGATTTCGTCACAAGATGGAAGGCACACTAAGTCCAGTCTTTGCCCTCTTACTCTGGCAGAAGCAGCACTGCAGGAAAGCTCCACAAAGCACAGTCACAGGCAGGGCAGCACTTCTTCCTCAGCTATTCATCTCTTCTCCAGGCAGAGGTTCCTCTTGGTTCCAGAAGTGTGTCTAAAGTCTGTAGATTTGGGTGCCCTTCTTATACCCATTTTAGTCTTTGAAGTCACCTTTCTTCAAAGGGGACTCACACCTACTTGTGAAATCCTGCCTTGCCCAGGCAAGGCCTCAGACACACACCAGGAGGTTGGAGTCTGCATTGTCAGAGGTAGGCACAGTCCTTTCAGGTGAGGTTGACCACTCCACCCCGCCCTCCTAGCAGAGATGCCTAATTGGGAAATGCAGGTTACACCCCAGCTCCCTTTATGTCACTGTCTATTGTGAGGTGAAAAACAACCCAACTGTCAAACTGACCCAGACAGGGAATCCACAAACAAGGCAGAGTCACAGAATGGTTTAAGCAAGAAAATGCTCACTTTCTAAAAGTGTAATTTTCAAACACCATCTCAAAACCTACCTTACTAAAAGATGTATTTTTAAATTGTGAGTTCAGGGACCCCAAACTCCACATGTCCATCTACTCTCTAGGGGAATCTACACTTTAATCATATTTAAAGGTAGCCCCCATATTATCCAATGAGAGAGACAGGCCTTGCAACAGTGAAAAACGAAGTTGGCAGTATTTCACTGTCAGGACATATAAACCATATTACTATATGTCCTACCTTATCCATACACTGCACACTGCCCTTGGGGCTACCTAGGGCCTACCTTAGGGGTGCCTTACATGTAAGAAAAGGGAAGGTTTAGGCCTGGCAAGTGGGTACACTTGCCAAGTCGAATTTACAGTGCACATTTACACACACAGCCACTGCAGTGGCAGGTCTGAGACATGATTACAGGGTTACTTGTGTGGGTGGCACAACCAGTGCTGCAGGCCTACTAGTAAAATTTGATTTACAGGCCCTGGGCACCTCTAGTGCACTTTACTAGGGACTTAACAGTAAAACAAATATGCCAGTCATGGAGAACCAACTACATACACATTTTAAACAGGAGCACTTGCACTTTAGCACTGGTTAGCAGTGGTAAAGTGCCCAGAGTAATAAAAACAGTAAAATCTGAGTCCAGCACACATCAACAACCTGGGGAACAGAGGCAAAAAGTTAAGGGAGACCACGCCAAGGATGAAAAGTCTAACAGCCGTTATATGCTCCTTCTGTCTGAGGAGTGATCTGTGACCGGAAGCCAAGCAGGGATAGGGCAAAAACCTGTTGATCTTCACTTTATCAATAAGAAAGGTTCCAAAGTAACTAGGTATACAATTCAATCTTGTATTTCATCTATTATAGGTGAGATTGCAATGAATAAAGTTATTAGTTCGCATCTACTGATATTCTTTTTAGTTGTCCCTTGAGGATACAGCTAGAAAATGGCTTCTGATTTTCTATAGAAACAAAAAGAGAGCTACAGTCATTTTTTCTGAGCGCTTACATGAATAACGAATAATTAAATTTGCATCAGCCTATATGGTTGCAGGATTAGTTTTCTCTGAAAGATTATCATAATAATTGACCAATAAAATAAAGATTAAAATGTCAACAGAACACAGAGGCCAGCAATAGGTTCACAGTCAGTAATGGTCAGAGCCTGCAGATTAATTTGTCACCATATTAGAAACGGTCTTAATTTCCTCTGGATAGCTTAACTCATACATTATTGATTCATTAATTCATTTCTCCACTCAAGATGTCTTTCTTCATATACTTACGGCTTTAGTGATCTCACTCATTCATTCACTGTTGCTCACTTTAAAGAGTTTTCATTTTCTCATTTAAGCCATTTTTCAACATGCAAGGCAATTGGCAGATACTGTGCTACTCTGTAAAATGAAAAGGGAGGATTTTTTACTGTAAACGATAACGTTTGCTAATGGGGTATATTTTATTTTGGCTTTTAGTATTTAAATGAATGGCAATTTAAGTGTCTGAAGAAATAATTAAAAAGGACAGCTCAGCTTTGTGGGCTAAAGAACCTAATTATGTTTTGCTGAGACGGTTTCCCTCTGTTGCTGTATATTAAATATAGATGCCTAATTGAGCCTGCAGGGCTGTTCATTAAAAAAGACAGTGTTGATCTTGGGCTCTAGATTTTCGAAATTTAACCAATTGGGTCCCGATTACAAAGATTGTTTCATATTCCTAACAGTGCACAAATCTCTGTTTGTGGAGAGATTGGAATTCCAAGCCCATAATTACTAGGGGCCAGATGTACAAAGGAGATGGTTATGAACTCAAAAACCTACGAACCTCTTATTGCGATTTGGTAACAAGTTTCTGAATTACAGTTTGGGTTTGTGACCCAATACAAATTCTGTATTAAGAAGGGGTGTGTTTATGGCATCTCTTCTGTTAGACCTGACAGCCATAGGGTGGTCACCCCTAACTTTTTGCCTGCCTCCCTCCACTTTTTGGACACTGTTTTTACTGGTTTTAGGACTCTGCACACTTTACCACTGCTAACCAGTGCTAAAGGGCATATCCCTTAAAACATGGTAACATAGGTTAATACCCAATTGGCTTATTTAATCTACTTGTAATACCTCACATGTGCCCACGGCCTGTAGATTAAATGCTACTAGTGGGCCTGCAGCACTGATTGTGCCACCCATATAAGTAGCCTCTTAACCATGCTTCAGGCCTGCCATTGCAAGGCCTGTGTATGCAGTTCCACTGCCACTTTGACTTAGCATTTAAAAGTACTTGCCAAGCCTTAAACTCCCCTTTTTCTACATATAAGTCACCCCTAAGCTAGGCCCTAGGTAACCCATAGGGCAGGGTGCTATGTAGCTAAAAGGTAGGACATGTACCTGTGCAGTTTATATGTGCTGGTAGTGCAAATCACCTAAATTCATTTTTACACTGCTGTCAGGCCTGCTCCTTTCATAGGCTAACATTAGGGCTATACTCATATACTGTTTGAGTGGTAGATTCTGATCTGAAAGGAGTAACAATGTCATATTTAGTATGGCCAGAATGGTAATATAAAATCCTGCTGACTGGTGAAGTTGGATTTAATATTGCTATTTTAGAAATGGCACTTTTAGAAAGTGGGCATTTCTCTGCACTTAAATCCTTTTGTGCCTTACAATCCATGTCTGGCTAGGTTAGTTGATAGCCCCCTTGTGCATTCCACTTAGACAAACCCCAAACACAGGATGCTCTGTCACACTTGCACACATCTGCACATTGAATGGGTCTTCCTGGGCTGAGAGGGTGGAGGTCCTGACACATACATGTCAAAGGACAGTAGCCTGCCCTCACACAAAGGACTGCCACACCCCCTACTGGGACCCTGGCAGACAGGATGGAAGTGAAAGGGGACCTTGTGCACTTCTAAGCCACTCTTTGAAGTCTCCCCCACTTCAAAGGCACATTTGGGTATTCAAGCAGGGTCTCTGACCCTAACAACTAAGACACTTCTGGACAAGATACCACTGGTGAAGAAACCCTGAATCCGAACCTGCAACCTGCCAAGAGGAACTGCCTGGCTGCCCAAAGGACTCACCTGTGTGCTTTTCTGCAAAGGACTGCTGTCTGCTGTTGCCCTGCTGCCTTGCTTTCCTCTGGCTCTGCTGAGAAGAGCTCTCCAAGGGCTTGGATCGAGCTTGCCTCCTGTTCCCTGAAGTCTCAGGACCAAAAAGACTTCATTTCTGCAAAAGAACTCCTTGTGCGGTGAAAATGGAAGCAAAGCCTGCAAGAAATGACGCACAGCCAGCCTAGAGGTGAAAAAAGCACTGTACGATGAACCGGAACTATGCAGCCTGACTTCCCAATAAGGAGATCGATGCCGCACCAGGGTTGCAACAGGAGATTCGACGCACAGTCTACTGGATCAATACACAAAGCTGAGCCGGAATGATGCAGCCCTACTTCCTGAGAGGAATCGACTCAGTGCCTGCCGTGTGGTAGAAATTTCCACGCATCGCCCACTGGATCGATGCAGCCCCTTTGTCCTGCACACCCCGGATTTCAATGCATTGTCCCCGGGGCGTCTGAAAACCCCGCAACCCAAAGAGGATCCCAATCTCTGTGCTGGAAATTGACTCAAAGCCTGTCCTGCGTGAAAACTCAACAACGCATAGTCTGTGTGCGCCACAAAAATCAATGCACACCTCCCTGTTTTCCACTCAACTCTTCCTCTGCGGTCCCTTACAGAGAATTTGAACGCAAACCAGGTACTTTGTGCTTGCAAGAGACATTTGTTGCTTTTTAAGAACTAAAGACTCTTTATATCATATTTTAAGTGATATTTCAATGTGTACTTATTGAATCTTAATCGTTTTGACCTGCATTTATCTAGATAAATCTTTTTCTAAACACTGTGTGGTGTATTTTTGCGGTGTTATACTGGGTTATTGCATGATGTATTGCACGGATACTTTACACATTGCCTTCTAAGTTAATCCTGACTGCTAAGTGCCAAGCTACCAGAGGGTGGGCACAGGATAATTAGGATTGTGTGTGACTTACCCAGACTAGAGTGAGAGTCCTTGCTTGGACAGGGGGTAACCAGACTGCCAACCAAAGACCCCATTTCTAACATTTAAGGAAATGCCTCCTTGGCATAGTTACCCCAACTTTTTGCCTTTGCTGATGCTAAGTTATGATTTGAAAGTGTGCTGGGACCCTGCTAACCAGGGCCCAGCACCAGTAATCTTTCCCTAAACTGTACCTTTGTCTCCACAATTGGCACAACCCTGGCACTCAGGTAAGTCCCTTGTAACTGGTACCCCTGGTACCAAGGGCCCTAATGCCAGGGAAGGTCTCTAAGGGCTGCAGCATGTCTTATGCCACCCTGGGGACCCCTCACTCAGCACATGCACACTGGCTCACATCTTGTGTGTGCTGGTGGGGAGAAAATGACTAAGTCGACATGGCACTCCCCTCAGAGTGCCATGCCAACCTCAGACTTCCTGTGGCTTAGGTAAGTCACCCCTCTAGCAGGCCTTACAGCCCTAAGGCAGGGTGCACTATACCACAGGTGAGGGCAAATGTGCATGAGCAATATTCCCCTACAGTCTCTAAGCAAAACCGTAGACATTGTAAGTGCAGGGTAGCCATAAGAGTATATGGTCTGGGAGTTTGTCAAACACGAACTCCACAGTTCCATAATGGCTACACTGAAAACTGGGAAGTTTGGTATCAAACTTCTCAGCACAATAAATGCACACTGATGCCAGTGTGCAATTTATTGTAACATACACCCAGAGGGCATCTTAGGGATGCCCCCCGAATAACTACCCAACTTCTAGTGTAGGCTGACCAGTTTCTGCCAGCCTGCCACACACCAGATATGTTGCTGGCCACATGGGGAGGGTGCCTTTGTCACTCTGTGGCCAGGAACAAAGCCTGTACTGGGTGGAGGTGCTTCTCACCTCCCCCTGCAGGAACTGAAACACCTGGCTGTGAGCCGCAAAGGCTCACCCCGTTTGTTACAGTGCCCCAGGGCATCCCAGCTAGTGGAGATGCCCGCCCCTCCAGCCACTGCCCCCACTTTTGGCAGCAAGGCTGGAGGAGATAATGAGAAAAACAAGGAGGAGTCACCCACCAGTCAGGACAACCCCTAAGGTGTCCTGAGCTGAGGTGACCCCTGCCTTGAGAAATCCTCCATCTTGAGTTTGGAGGATTCCCCCAATAGGATTAGGGATATGCCCCCCTCCCCACAGTGAGGAGGCACAAAGAGGGTGTAGCCACCCTCAAGGACAGTAGCCATTGGCTACTGCCCTCCCAGACATAAACCCACCCCTAAATTCAGTATTTAGGGGCACCCCTGAGCCTATGAAATCAGATTCCTGCAACCTGAAGAAAGAAGAAGGACTGCTGACCTACAAGCCTGCAGAGAGGGAGGAAGACGACAACTGATTTGGCCCCAGCCCTACCTGCCTGTCTCCAACTTTGAAAACCTGCTCCAGTGACGCATCCAACAGGGACCAGCAACCTCTGAAGCCTTAGAGGACTGCCCTGGACTACAGGACCAGGAAACTCCCGTGAACAGCGGCCCTGTTCAAAACCAGCTACTTCTTTGCAACAAAGAAGCAACTTCCAAGGACTTCACGTTTCCCGTCAGAAGCGCGAGACTCTACATTCTCCAACCGACACCCCCCGCCAGACCTGCAGAAAGCCAACATCTCAGGGAGGACTCCCCGGCAACTACGAGCCCGTGAGTAATCAGAGACGACCCCCCTGAGCCCCCACAGCGATACCTGCAGAGAGAATCCAGAGGCTCCCCCTGACCGCGACTGCCTGTAACACGGGACACGATGCCTGGAACCAACACTGCACCCGCAGCCCCCAGGACCTGAAGGAACTGAACTTCAATGCAGGAGTGACACCCAGGCAACCCTCTGCCTTGCCCAGGTGGTGGCTGTCCCGAGAAGCCCCCCTGTGCCTGCCTGTACCGCTAGAGTGGCCCCAGGGTCCCTCCATGGAAACCTATTCAAAACCCAATGCCTGCTTTGCACACTGCACCCGGCCGCCCCTGTGCCGCTGAGGGTGTGTTTTGTGTGCCTACTTGTGTGCCCCCCAGTGCTCTACAAAACCTCCCTGGTCTGCCCCCGAGGATGCAGGTACTTACCTGCTGGCAGACTGGAACCGGAGCACCCCTGTTCTCCATAGGCGGCTAAGTGTTTTGGGCACCTCTTTGACCTCTGCACCTGACCGGCACTGAGCTGCTGGTGTCGTAACTTTGTTGTTGCCTTGAACCCCCAACGGTGGACTGCCTATGCCCCAGATCTGAAACTTGTAAGTTTTTTACTTACCTCCTAATCTAACCTTTACTTACCTCCCCCCGGAACTGTTGATTTTTGCACTGTGTCCACTTTGAAAATAGCTTATTGCCATTTTCACAAAGACTGTACATTATATTGTTTTCATTCAAAGTTCCTAACGTATCTAAGTGAAGTACCTTACATTTAAAGTGTTTGATGTGAATCTTGAACCTGTGGTTTCTAAAATAAACTAAGAAAATACATTTTTCAATATAAAAACCTATTGGCCTGGAGTAAGTCTTTGAGTGTGTGTTCCTCATTTATTGCATGTGTGAGTACAACAAATGCTTAACACTACCCTCCGATAAGCCTACTGCTCGACCACACTACCACAAAATAGAGCATTAGAATTATCTACTTTTGCCACTATCTTACCTCTAAGGGGAACCCTTAGACTCTGTGCACACTATTTCTTACTTTGAAGTAGTATATACAGAGCCAACTTCCTACATTGGTGGATCAGAGGTGGGGGCTAAGACTTTGCATTTGCTGGACTACTCAGCCAATACCTGATCACAGAACTAAATTCCAAAAATTGTCATTATAAACAGCCTTTTTACATTTGAGCTATTTTCTAATTTTTTTAAAGTCCTGCTAGGGCCTTGTGTAAGTCCCTGTTAGCATTTCTTTTAGAGTTTAAAAGTTTTGTAAAAGTTTGGATTAAGTTCTAGAAATAGTTTTAGATTCTTAAAAAGTATCCCAACTTTTAGAAAAATAATGTCTAGCACAGAAGAAATGGTGGTGGAACTCAACCTTACCCCTTACCTGCATCTAAGGATGTCAGAGCTAAGGACTCTCTGTAAGATAAAAAATATAAAAACTGGATCAAACCCTACCAAAGTACATCTCCAGGAGCTTTTGGGAGAGTTTGCAAGAGATCACCCCTCTGAAGATAACCTTACAGAGGGGGAAACTAGTGACCTGGAGGATAATTACCTCCCTCCTGTCCTAGTTAGGGAGTCCAGGGTCCCTCAAACCCCGACTCCACAAGTGATAGTCAGAGATGCTGGTTCTCCCACAGGGGAGTCTAGCAACTCTGGAAGCATTGAGGGCTGTCTCAATGAAGATGACCTCCTGTTAGCCAGGATGGCCAAAAGACTGGCTTTGGAGAGACAGCTCCTAGCCATAGAGAGGGAAAGACAAGAGATGGGTTTAGCTCCCATCAATGGTGGCAGCAACTTAAATAGGGTCTTAGCGAATACTGACATGCTAAAAATCCCTAAAGGGATTGTAACAAAATATGAAGATGGTGATAACATCACCAAATGGTTCACTGGAAAGTGTAGGGATAGACTCACCACACTCTCCGGAAAAGATGCAGAATCCTATGACCTCATAAAGACTACCCTGATTGAGGGCTTTGGACTCTCAACTGAAGAGTACAGGATAAGGTTCAGGGGGGCTCAAAAATCCTCGAGCCAGACCTGGGTTGATTTTGTTGACTTCTCAGTCAAAACACTAGATGGTTGGATTAGTGGCAGTGGTGTAAATGATTATTAGGGCTGTATCATTTGTTTATGAAGGAACACCTTTTAAGTAATTGTTTCAATGATAAACTGCATCAGCATCTGATAGACCTAGGTCCAATTTCTCCCCAAGAATTGGGAAAGGAGGCAAACCACTGGGTCAAGACAAGGGTGACCAAGACTTCCACAGGGGGTGACCAAAAGAAAGCGGTCACAAAGTCTCCCTATGGGGAGAGTGTTGAGACATCCAAGGGAAAAAGTAAAGAGTCTTCTACAGGGCCCCAAAAACCTGCACAGGAGGGTGGATTCAAAGCCTCTTCACAATCCTCATTTGGGTACAAGGGTAAAAACTTTGATCCCAAAAAGGCCTGGTGTCGCAGCTGTAGTCAGCACGGACACCAAACTGAAGACAAGGCCTGTCCCAAGAAAGGTTCCGCTTCAACTACTACTCCAGTTAACACTGGAATAGCCAGTCTCCAGGTGGGATCAACAGTGTGCCCAGAGCAAATCAGGGTCCACACTGAAGCTACATTAGTCCCTGAGGGCGGGGTGGACTTAGTCACACTAGCTGCCTGGCCACCTAACATGCAAAAATACAGGCACCAGCTCTTTATTAATAGGATTAGAATAGAGGCCCTGAGGGATACAGGTGCCAGTGTCACTATGGTGACAAACAAACTGGTTTCCCCAGGACAATACCTGACTGAACAAACTTATCCAGTCACCAATGCTGACAATCAAACTAAAGTACATCCCATGCAATGGTAACCATAGAATGGGGAGGGGTCACTGGCCTGAATCAGGTGGAAGTCTCTTCTGCTATACCAGTAGAATGTCTGCTTGGAAATGATCTGGAGTCCTCAGCATGAGCTGAGGTAGAACGCAAAACCCATGCAGCCATGCTGGGTATCCCTGAACTGGTGTGTGTCAAGACTAGGGCACCGTGCAGAGCTCAGGGTGAAAAAGAGGTGTTGGAGTCTGGAATAATGGCCCAACCCTCCAAGAGAAACGGAAAGAAGACTGGGGAACCAGCTTCAGTACAGAAAAAGAAACAGAACCTCTCTTCTCAGGAAGAAGTTCTACCCCCTGAGGGAACTGAGCCCATGGAGTTAGAACCTTACCAGGTTGAGCTCTTGGGCCCAGGGGGACCCTCAAGGGAACAGCTGTGCAAGGGGCAAGAAACCTCTCTTGAAGGCCTAAGGCAACAAGCTGCTGAACAAGAAAAAGGAATGGTCAGTGGAACACACAGGGTCTATTGGGAAGATGGACTCCTTTACACTGAGGCAAGAGATCCCAAACCTGGTGCCATTAGGAGAGTGGTAGTGCCTCAGGAGTTCAGAGAGTTCATTCTGACCTTAGCCCATGACATTCCCTTCGCTGGGCATTTGGGACAAACCAAGACATGGGAGAGGTTAGTCAACCATTTCTATTGGCCCAATATGTCCCAGACGGTAAAGGGGTTTTGTGCCTCCTGTGCCAGCTGTCAAGCCAGTGGTAAGGCAGGTGGCCATACAAAGGCCCCCCTCATTCCACTTCCAGTGGTGTGGGTCCCCTTTGAAAGAGTGGGAGCGGATATAGTGGGTCCACTTGAACCTCCCACAGCATCAGGGAATCAGTATATCCTAGTAGTAGTGGATCATGCTACTAGGTACCCTGAAGCAATTCCCCTAAGGTCCACTACTGCCCCTGCAGTAGCCAAAGCACTCATTGGTATTTTTACCAGAGTGGGATTTCCTAAGGAGGTGGTTTCTGACAGAGGTACCAACTTCATGTCAGCTTACCTGAAACATATGTGGAATGAGTGTGGGGTGATTTACAAATTCACCACTCCATACCATCCACAAACCAATGGTCTTGTTGAGAGATTTAACAAGACATTGAAGGGCATGATCATGGGGCTCCCTGAAAAACTCAAAAGGAGATGGGATGTCCTCTTGCCATGCCTGCTTTTCGCCTACAGAGAGGTGCCTCAGAAGGAAGTAGGGGTTTCCCCCTTTGAACTTCTGTTTGGCCATCCTGTTAGGGGACCACTAGCCCTTGTGAAAGAAGGCTGGGAGAGACCTCTCCATTAGCCTAAGCAAGATATAGTGGACTGTGTACTAGGCCTATGTTCCAGGATGGCAGAGTACATGGAAAAGGCAAGTAAAAACCTTTAGGCCAGCCAACAACTCCTGTGGATGTGGTATGACCAAAAGGCTGCTATGGTTGAGTTTCAGAGAGGGCAGAAAGTCTGCGTTCTGGAGCCTGTGGCTCCCAGGGCACATCAGGACAAATGGAGTGGCCCTTACCCAGTGCTAGAGAAGAAGAGTCAGGTCACCTACCTGGTGGACCTAGGCACTAGCAGGACCCCCAAGAGGGTGATCCGTATTAACAGCCTAAAACTCTTCCAGGACAGGGCAGATGTAAACATGTTAATGGTTACAGATGAGGACCAGGAAGCAGAGAGTGAACCTCTCCCTGATCTCCTCTCCACTGACCCTACAGATGGCACAGTAGATGGTGTGATCTATTCCAACACCCTTTCTGGCCAACAGCAAGCTGACTGCAGGCACGTTCTCCAGCAGTTTGCTGAGCTCTTTTCCCTAACCCCTTGTCAGACACACCTGTTTACCCATGATGTGGACACAGGAGAAAGCATGCCTGTCAAAAACAAAATCTTCAGACAGTCTGACCAAGTTAAGGAAAGCATCAAAGTGGAAGTCCACAAGATGCTGGAGGTGGGAGTGACTGAGCACTCTGACAGTCCCTGGGCTAGCCCAGTGGTCTTGGTCCCAAAACCTCACACAAAAGATGGCAAGAGAGAGATTAGGTTCTGTGTGGACTACAGAGGGCTTAATTCTGTCACCAAGACAGATGCTCATCCCATTCCAAGGGCAGATGAGCTGATTGATAAATTGGGTGCTGACAAATACCTGAGTACCTTTGACTTGACAGCAGGGTACTGGCAAATAAGAATGGCACCAGGAGCAAAAGAGAAAACAGCATTCTCTACACCTGATGGGAACTGCCAGTTTACTGTGATGCCCTTTGGCTTAAATAATGCCCCTGCTACCTTCCAAAGGTTGGTGAATCAAGTCCTTGCTGGCTTGGAGTCCTTTAGTGCAGCTTATCTTGATGATATTGTTCTTTAGCTCCAGGTGGCAGGATCACCTGGTCCACCTGAAGAAGGTTTTGCAGGCCCTGCAAACAGCAGGCCTCTCTATCAAGGCATCTAAATGTCTGATAGGGCAGGGTACTGTGGTTTACCTGGGATACCTTGTAGGTGGAGGCCAAGTTCAGCCACTCCAACCCAAGATGCAGACTATTCTGGACTGGGTAGCTCCAAAAACCCAGACTCAAGTCAGGGCATTCCTTGGCTTGACTGGTTACAATAGGAGGTTTGTGAAGGATTATGGATCTAAAGTGACCCCCCTCACAGAACTTACCTCCAAGAAAATGCCCATGAAAGTTAACTGGACCTTGGACTGTCAAAAGGCCTTTGACACCCTGGAGCAAGCAATGTGCACAGCACCCGTTTTGAAAGCTCCAGATTTCTCTAAGCAGTTCATTGTGCAGACAGATGCCTCTGAACATGGGATAGGAGCAGTCCTGTCCCAGACAAATGATGATGGCTTTGACCAGCCTGTTGCTTTTATTAGCAGGGGGTTACTCCCTAGAGAGCAGCGTTGGAGTGCCATTGAGAGGGAGACCTTTGCTGTGGTCTGGTCCCTGAAGAAGTTGAGACCATACCTTTTTGGTACTCACTTCATAGAACTGACCACAGACCTCTCAGATGGCTCATGCAAATGAAAGGAGAAAACCCTAAACTGTTGAGGTGGTCCATATCCCTACAGGGAATGGACTTTATAGTTTAGCACAGACCAGGGACTGCTCATGCCAATGCAGATGGCCTTTCCAGGTTCTTCCACTGAGAAAATGAAGACTCTCTTGAGAAAGTTTAGTCTCATCCACTTTCGTTTGGGGGGGGGTTGTGTAAGGAAATGCCTCCTTGCCATTGTTACCCCCTAACGTTTTGCCTTTGCTGATGTTAATTTATGATTTGAAAGTGTGCTGGGACCCTGCTAACCAGGCCCCAGCACCAGTGTTCTTTCCCTAAACTGTACCTTTGTCTCCACAATTGGCACAGCCCTGTCACTCAGGTAAGTCCCTTGTAACTGGTACCCCTGGTACCAAGGGCTCTGGTGCCAGGGAAGGTCTCTAAGGGCTGCAGCATGTCTTATGCCACCCTGGGGACCCCTCACTCAGAACATGCACACTGCCTCACAGCTTGTGTGTGCTGGTGGGGAGAAAATGACTAAGTTGACATGGCTCTCCCCTCAGAGTGCCATGCCAACCTCACACTGCCTGTGGCATAGGTAAATCACCCCTCTAGCAGGCCTTACAGCCCTAAGGCAGGGTGCACTATACCACAGGTGAGGGCATGTGTGCATGAGCACTATGCCCCTACAGTGTCTAGCAAAACCTTAGACATTGTAAGTGCAGGATAGCCATAAGAGTATATGGTCTGGGAGTTTTACAAACACAAACTCCACAGTTCCATAATGGCTACACTGAAAACTGGGAAGTTTCGTATCAAACTTCTCAGCACAATAAATGCACACTGATGCCAGTGTGCAATTTATTGTAAC
Source organism: Pleurodeles waltl (assembly GCF_031143425.1). Lineage (NCBI taxonomy): Eukaryota > Metazoa > Chordata > Amphibia > Caudata > Salamandridae > Pleurodeles > Pleurodeles waltl. Next base: position 1,181,622,226 of record NC_090446.1, on the reverse strand, counting down.
ATACACCCAGAGGGCATGTTAGGGATGCCCCCTGAATACCTACCTGACCTCTAGTGTAGGCTGACCAGTTCCTGCCAGCCTGCCACACACCAGACATGTTGCTGGCCACATGGGGAGGGTGCCTTTATCACTCTGTGGCCAGGAACAAAGCCTGTACTGGGTGGAGGTGCTTCTCACCTCCTCCTGCAGGAACTGTAACACCTGGCGGTGAGCCTCAAAGGCTCACCCCTTTTGTTACAGTGCCCCAGGGCATCCCAGCTACTGGAGATGCCTGCCTCTCCGGCCACTGCCCCCACTTTTGGCAGCAAGGCTGGAGGAGATAATGAGAAAAACAAGGAGGAGTCACCCACCAGTCAGGACAGCCCCTAAGGTGCCCTGAGCTGAGGTGACCCCTGCCTTGAGAAATTCTCCATCTTGAGTTTGGAGGATTCCCCCAATAGGATTAGGGATGTGCCCCCTTCCCCACAGGGAGGAGGCACAAAGAGGGTGTAGCAACCCTCAAGGACAGAAGCCATTGGCTACTGCCCTCCCAGACCTAAACACACCCCTAAATTCAATATTTAGGGCCAACCCAGAAATCAGAAAATCAGATTTCTGCAACCTGAAGAAAGAAGAAGGACTGCTGACCTACAAGCCTGCAGAGAGGGAGGAAGATGACAACTGATTTGGCCCCAGCCCTCCCGCCCTGTCTCCAACTTCGAAAACCTGCTACAGCGATGCATCCGACAGGGACCAGTGACCTCTGAAGCCCCAGAGGACTGCCCTGGACTACAGGACCAAGAAACTCCAGTGAACAGCAGGCCTGTTCAAAACCAGCTACTTCTTTGCAACAAAGAAGCAACTTCCAAGGACGTCACGTTTACCGCCGGAAGCGTAAGACTCCACACTCTGCACCCAATGCCCCCGGCTCGCCCTGCAGAAAACCAACACCTCAGGGAGGACTCCCCAGTGACTATTAGCCTGTGAGTAACCAGAGACAACCCCCATGAGCCCCCACAGCGACAGAGAATCCAGAGGCTCCCCCTGACCGCGACTGCTTGTAACAAGGGACCAGACGCCTGGAACCAACACTGAACCCGCAGCCCCCAGGACCTGAAAGAACTGAACTTCGATGCAGGAGTGACCCCCAGACGACCCTCTGCCTTGCCCAGGTGGTGGCTGTCCCAAGAAGTCCCTCCTGTGCCTGCCTGCACCGCTAGAGTGACCCCGTGTCCCTCCATTGAAACCTATTCAAAACCCGACGCCTGCTTTGCACACTGCACCCGGCCTCCCCTGTGCCGCTGAGGATGTGTTTTGTGTGCCTACTTGTGTTCCCCCCAGTGCTCTACAAAACCCCGTTGGTCTGCCCCCCCCGAGGACGCAGTTATTTACCTTCTGGCAGACTGGAACCGGACCACCCCTGTTCTCCATAGGCGCCTATGTGTTTTGAGTACCTCTTTGACCTCTGCACCTGACCGGCCCTGAGCTGCTAGTGTGGTAACTTTGGGGTTGCCTTGAACCCCCAACGGTGGGCTACCTATGCCCCAGAACTGAGACTGGCAAGAGTTTTACTTACCTCCTAATCTAACCTTTACTTACCTCCCCCAGGAACTGTTGATTTTTGCAGTGTGTCCACTTTGAAAATAGCTTATTGCCATTTTTACAAAAACTGTACATGATATTGTTTTCATTCAAAGTTCCTAAAGTATCTACATGAAGTACCTTACATTTAAAGTGTTTGATGTAAATCTTGAACCTGTGGTTCCTAAAAAAAAAAGAAATATATATATTTTTCAATACAAAAACCTATTGGCCTGGAGTAAGTCTTTGAGTGTGTGTTCTTCATTTATTGCCTGTGTGTGTACAACAAATGCTTAACACTACCCTCTGATAAGCCTACTGCTCGACCACACTACCACAAAATAGAGCATTAGAATTATCTACCTTTGCCACTATCTTACCTCTAAGGGGAACCCTTGGACTCTGTGCACACTATTTCTTACTTTGAAATAGTATATGCAGACCCAACTTCCTACATAACATCTTCCAAATACCAAATGATAGTGCTATGTATGAATGTTTTGTGACCGAATTCTGGTTGCCAAACATTAATATTGTGCCACCTCGTCAAAAAAGTTAGAAGCACTTTCTCAAATGGGACCCATTCCTCTTTGAGAATATTAATACAAAGATTTTCTAACAGCAGATAGTGGTCTCACTGGACCACTGTCTACTCTTAAAAAAGAAAACTTAAAAGTTTCATTTTTGTTTTCAAATGTATCCCGTTTTCCTTTAAGGAAAATGAGCTTAATTTCAAAGAAGAGCAACTTTGCTTTATTAAAAAACAATCACAGACATGGTGGCTTGCTGGCCTAAACGTTCCACCATCCCTGTGATCTCTGTGAATCCTAGGGGACCACAAATTGTGACCTACCTGTTTAATATAAAGGAGTTAGGTTTATTTGGCACCCCCACTAGGAATTGTGAATTAAAAAACACAGTTTCATAGATTGAGAATAGCGATTACCAAATTGTGATTCAGGAAAAAATGCTATTTGGGAATTGCTATTGTTAATATTCATACATCTGACCCTGGGTGCATTAAATATAGAAGTTCTGCGAATTTCTCCAGATGAATTTACAAGGTGAAAATGTGCCTGGTAATTACCGATACATGCAGAATTGAGTGTAGCAGGCACCAAATGCTGCATGCTAGTGGTGGCTGACATATATATAAAGTGGCAAAGTGGCAATAACATAATAAAACAAGCATTTAGAATGCAACGGGTGTCCCATTTCGTCAAGTTAGAGCTGTTAGCGTTGTAAACTCCTACCAGGACTTTTCTTACATTAATTGGAAAAAAACAAGCGTGATCGCATTGTGTAAAACCCAGCGCGATTGCGCTGCGAAATAAAGATAAAAAGTAGTCCAGAAACCATACGGAAAACACAGAGCCTCGTATGTTTTCAGTGGCTGGTCGGTGCGCTCAAGGACGGCTAAACACCGGAAAAGGCATGACGTGTGCATGCCTTTCACTAATGGAAGCAAGCAGATTTTAAAAGGCAAGCCCACAAACCAATGAAAGTGGCTGACATAACATGGGCGTGGTTAGAAACCCAAAGAGAGATTACAGCAGGATCAGAGCACTTTGCGCTCGGCCCTAAAACACACATACCTTATCTAGTTGCCATGATGCCCTCCTTACTCCGGTGCCTTCTGTATTTGAAGCTCCAGACGAAGGAAACTGCACTAACCAAGCCTGGCACTGCTCTCATGCTTTTAAACAGCATCAGGGAAGCATCAGGGTTGAAGGGAGTGGCCTCTTTCAGCACTCTTAAGAGCACTGGCAGCCTGTGTTTTCTCTAACCATCTGCCTTAAGGCAGCTAGGTTAGCGAAGTTTAAAGTGTGCATTTCAAGCTGGCCATCTCAAGACAGCCGGCCAAAGGGTGCACAGCTCCCTGCTCCCACTCAGCAGCAATTGCCCGCCTCATCCTGACACTCGGTTCAGGAAGGGTTGCTGAAGAATAAAATGGTAATAAATAACCTTTATTACCATTTTATTTTTCTGCTTCTCTGGGGCATTTTTCCAGGGGGGCAATGCTCCTCTGTTCTCGTGGAGGAGCTGCTCCTGCTGCATGCCTCTCCCCACTCAGAATAAGAAGTATTTACTGAACCTGGTAAATATTTTACTTAACAGGACCGATATTTACTGGGTCTTCTAACCACCTCAACCACACAAGAAGCACTCACTAGTGGTGCTACCAATGCTAACCCGTATTAGGGGATGGAAACTATGAGAAACTTGCTTTAGTTTCTCCACCTGATAGCAAAGAAAGGATTTTCCTTTATTACCTTCAACCCCAAGAAAATGTGACGTGATTACAAATAACTTGATTTGACGTATACTCCTAGCCTGCCATCAATAAATATCACTAATGCATATCTTAAATGGCAAAGATAAAAGGTATATCTAGTAATTAAAGAAGAAGAAAGTAAAAATATTTCTGTTAGAAGCAGAACACACCCTTTCTAGGCTATGCTTCTACTGACAGAAAAGAATGGAAGCATGCTATTCTACAAACTGCTGCAAGATTGCCAGTCCGCCAAAATTGTGAACAGGAGCCTGTTTTAGCCACTGGTTGCTCAGCACACAGTCGTCAAAGATTAAGCACAGAGACCAGTTGAAAGATGATGAATCAGAACTGTTGAAATAACTTGTTGTTTCAGGCAATGTAATTTGTCATTCTACAACCATTCAGAATAAACCCCTCTATTCACACCTTTCGGAGTGGCAGATCAGTAGCCAATCACAATTGCTGAGGGTAGCCTGTTTGTATCTGGACCATTTTACAGGCCAGTAGTTTTGAGAAGTACAAACATCAGTGATTTTTATTGTTTCAACATGGTATTTACACTTAAAAATGTTTGCGGTGATGGAAAAAAGCATTGCTTGTGCAATGTGCAATCTAAAAAGATAGGCAAATCTGAGCTAATTTTCGTCCAAATCTACCTATAATTGATCAGTCCCTGCCGAGGAAGTGTGCCTAGTATTGTAAGAAATTGTACGTAAGCATCAGAGAGCACCAATATATTCCATAATGTCTTGATGGTTTAAGGAAATCTATAACATGTGAGGACTAGGGCTTTTATCCTCTCACCAAATACATCTTTCTCTAGTTGTGCATAGGAAATGTATATTTTACTTTTGGGTTGAAGCTGAACTATCTAAAATTAGTTTTTTCACTTACTAATTTTCTGGAAAGCAATAATCTGTTAGACTCAACCCAGACTGGTTTACGAGCCAACAATAATACTGATTCCACATTACTAGCTGTTCTGGGTGATATTAGGCTTATGGTTGATCAGGGCAGGGCTGCGGCCATGTTTTATTAGACTTATCTGCGGCATTTGACACAGTCTCACATAACTTGCTGATTAAGAAACTATGATTTCGATATACACTCTAAATCCTGTAAGTGCTTGGGCTCCTTTCTAGAGAAGAGCTATTTTTCTATCCAACTTGGCACTTTCAGATCCCGATTTTACAATTGTGTTGCAGAGTACCACAAGGCTCAACTTTAAGCCCTTCTCTTTTCAATGTTTACGTAGCCCAACTATCAAAAAGTGTAAGAAATGGGGCTTTGTTGTCTGCTCTTCTGTGGATGATATCCGGTCGATTATCCCTCTGGGTGAAAATTTGGATGAAACCCGTTTAATCTAAGTGATTGCCTCACCGAGGTGACGGGATGGATAACTAATCAGTGTTTAAAGTTAAACGCAGATAAAACGGAGATCCTTCTGTTCAGTGAGGCTCATTTTATCTGGAATGCCTCTTGGAGGCTCAACTCATTGGGAGATCTGCCTACCCCTAAGATATTGGCCAGGAACTTAGGGACCATGGTGAAAAATGCTAGTTACATGCAAGAATAGGTCAAAGTTACTTACGATAAGTTTTTTGGCATTCTTAAGCTTCTCAGAAGGCTGTTTAAGTTGATACCGATTGCCTGGCACAAAACCATTGTACAGGCTTTGATAACCAGTTGTTTGGACTATGGCAATGCCCTTTTTGTTGGCATGCCAGATTACTTTATTTCCAAACTACAGATAATAAAAAAAATTGCTACTAAACTAATATGCAATGTGGACAGATTTGGCCAGCTTCAGCCTGTTTGACATATCTCACACCCCTGTGGACTAAACCTTCACTTAGCATATGTTTAGTTGAGCAATCACTGACAAAATACACACCAATAATTAACTTGCTCTGAATCTTTCAATAGATGAAGCAACAGTGTTCAAGTCACAGAAAACTTCTTATACAATGTTCTTGCCGTACAATATTCCAGCGTTCCTATGCCACGATCTACAGAATACTACATGGAGTCAAAGTTCCTTAACAGGTTAAGTATCAGTATTTAATAGCATTCTTAAACACCTATTTCAGCATAGATGTCTCTTGGGATTAAAACTATCACAGTTTGTCATTCAGCAAGAAACAATGCCCACTGTTGTTGTCAGTTTTCACCATGCCGGTGTACTAAATTTGTTCCCAAAAATCAGTGTTGTTAATCTCTTTAGTAATCTCCCCACAAAACAAACAAACCTTTTTAAGTTTGTTTCTCTGCTGAGTCTTTTTAAGAAATGAGAAGGCTCATGTCCAGCTAGCCTTTCACTCGGCTTCCTCAGTAATGTAATTCAAACTAACCTTTAATTCCCAGTGGTGCGTGGGTGCGGTGACATTCTTATTGTAACATGCTTTTTTTTCTTTCTCTTTTTTCTTCTCCAGGAATGTCATCGCAAGAGGACTTGGTCCAAAGGAAGGCTGCCGGGAGCCAGGAAGAAGGAGCGGAGTCAGAAGACCGCAGACGATCAGGAGCTGGAACCGCACAGCTAAGGATCTTGAAGCCAGGAAATGTGAGCGACCGGGGGTGCGGTTTAAATTGAAAAGCTCTCATGTAGCTTGGTTTGGGGAAGTGAGCCATCATTTTTCCCCAGGTGTTAGAACAGCCCATGTCAGCACGTGTGGATGAGTCATAGCCAGCACTTTTGAAGGCATATGAAGAGGTTTCTGAGTGTTTAGATTGGCCTGCTCTTTATCCTTGTTAAAAAGTTTAAAACAATATTGCTGAATAAACATCATGGGCCATAATAACAAGTATCTACGGTTTCATTCAAAATGCATGTGGATTATACAACAGTGTCTACTACAGAGCTGTGTAGGCCTTAACATCAGTCATGGACACCTAGAGGGTTGCATGTTGTGCAAGAAAATTGGTATCCTCTGTGAAAAAGAGCTTGCTTTAAACTTGTTTGCAATGCTCCTAGGGCCTTGTATAACACTGGACCCGAAATCTTATGAACCAGGGTCGAATTTTACAAACGTTCACATGCCTTATGATCCGGTAGCCTAGCCCTAGCCAAGACCATACATATTCGGAAAACCAGAACTGATGGACATTTTTTTGTACATGGTGGCTGCTCAATGGAGTCTTTTACCCCTGACTCTCTGCCTTACTGACAACCATCTTCTATTCAGAAAGAAATTAAGAAGGTGGCTGTCTTCAGGATGAGACACCCTTGGGTTAAGGTTTTGACTACTGCAGTGGCCCTTTAAGGTGAAACTTTGGGGAGCTTTACAGTGCTGTGATGTCCTCTAGAAGAGGAGTGTGGTGCTTTATAAGTACCTAACAATAAATAAATAAATACCTCACACAGACAGTTATGAATAGGCAGTTGTAAAAGATTTCTCAAAATGTGAAGGCTGCTCAATATTCCCTTTGTCACTCCTTCAGAGTAACTAATTATAAGAGTAATTTGGTATAAAGTTAGAAACACTTATATCCTAATGCAATGCTATGTTATTATGCGTTTTAGCATCTTCAGTTTAAAAGATTTAGAACTAGACACTGCATCAACTATGCTAATTACATCCCTACCTGCTCCATGGGGCAGCAACTTGTAAAGAGAGCATGGTGGAAGTGATAATATTAGGCGTCTGTGACAAAATTTGGAGCTGACCGGTGTCTTAAACAGTTGAAGAGCTGAACCAGCAGTATTTCCCACTCAGAAGTTCTTAAAATGTTACCTATCACAGAATCGTTAAATGCATGTGCTAAATCTGTCTGGATTGTAGAAATATGTAAATAAAAGAACATAAAACAACAACATACAGAAAGCAACATTGTCACGCAAGTAAAACATAGGAAGGCACTGCAGGAAAAAGCCCATCACATTGCAATACTGCAGCACAAACAGTTACCAGCAAAAATGCACACAATACATTGCCACCACAATATTATTGTGTAGCCATTTTAGCTATAGGTCTATGCACGTTATTTTAACACACTAGGCTAAGCCGCTGTGCACCCTAACCTAGATATATTTTATTCAGCTTTATTTTATTGTTACAATAGCCACTTTTGCGGTCTTGTTTTATTTTCTGTTTATCTAACTGTTTTTGCCTAGGCCAGCACTCTGTTCTCAAACAAGACATTCTTGCTCACTCTGTGCTTCTTCCAAGGCTACAGCACAGTACAGTGCCGGTGAACGTGGTAGAAGTTTAGTCTTCAACATTCTTAGAAAACACACATCCTTACGTAGGAACATTTTCTGAGAACATCAGCTGTGTTGTTATAAAAACACTTCTTGTCCCTTATACGTTAGAGGAAGATTCCAGCCACAGAACCACAGCTGTATGCTGGTTGTCGAATGCTTCGCTACAGATGCTAACGCAGACCGCAGGCCTTTTTTCAGGTATGGGGGATGATGTCTTCCCAGCGGAGCCTGAAGGGCAGAATTAGAGTTTAACATGCTGTGATCTATCATAGCCTAGGTAGGAGTCAGTCTATTGACTAAAGTGACAATATGATAGCGTTTTTTCTATGCTTCACTCTACTCGTCACAATTTTAATACTGTTATGTTGTGTCGTCCTGGTTATTGCAGCTCACACTTTGGTATCTAAGATGCAGTCATTTTATTATAATCATTATTAAAAGATTTACTTCCTCTGTTTGTCATTTATATATGAGACTAAGGTAACTGAGAGAAATGGATGAGACCTGAGTGACCACGTCTTCCCTGAGAAACCAATTATGTCATGCGCTCGGCTTCCCAGTCATCCGCGCCCTTGGGTGGAGATGAGGCACTGCTAGTTGACCAGAGCAAAACCCGGATTGGAGCGACAGGCGTCACCTGCAGTGGGTCACATTTAGTCTCCCATGCCGCAGGTGATTCTGCCTCTCAGAATCCAGTAGTCTCATTAGAATATTGAGAGCCTACGCGACATGGCGCTGCCAAAGTTTGGTCAGGTTCTATTTTTCGGGTCTTCTGGAGTATCTCTGGCTCATTAGATATAATGATACCTCAATAGTGTATACGGAGACGTCCGTGGTACTGAGGATTTCCGCCCCAGCCATGTAGGTTCTCCTATCTGGTTCTGGAGGTTGTTCAAGCTTTAATTCTAAAAGGAAAAACCCTATTTGGTATGCCTTCTCTGAACATATATTCTATCTAGCATGGCGAATCCGTAGCTGGTAGCAATAGCTGTCAATATGAGACAACCTCTTGTTGAAGTAAGCCTCAGCAAGGCCTACTAGTGCAAGGGGTTCACCTTTCTCTGCACAAAGTCCTCAGACCATGTAGGAAGAAGTTGGCACAGAAACTGAAATAAAAGACAAAGTTTATTAACCTCATGAGGTGGTACTACAGTTCAAACAGCACCCTAAGGTAATGTTTGAAGTAGCACACTGAACTGAGAGAGCATGGTCCTTTTATACCCACGCAGGGGCTAAAAGGAGGTGGTACAGTTATAGAAGAAAGACTTGCATACATGTAAGGTCATGTGGAAATGCACAGTCGACAGGTAGGAGGAGCTGACAGTTTTCAAGGACTAACAGCTGTAGCCCTTACTGAGCATATGCGAAGTGGGAGATGCTAAATATAACTTGTCACTAGGCAGATTTTCAAGAGTAGTTAACAGAAAGGTAGGACAGAGCACATGGTGAGCACATGGCAGCATGTGGCAAAGAAAATGGCTGCCATGAATACAAAATGGATTCCGCAAAATGTTCACAATAGTTACTAAATACAAGATGTCTTCTGCTAATGCTTAATCTAATCGCTTCTAAACTACAACACTCTGACTACACATTTATTAGCAAATGGCCTAACGGCCAAGGGGGGTCCAGTCACATTTGTGGTGGACGCCCATACAGCTTATAGAACAGACCTTTTCTATTCTTGGGTCACATATCCAGCAGTTGATGGGAACACAAACACATTTCATTATTATACACTTGCAAACGTACCTGGACAATACACAGCATATGCATATTTAGAAATACCATTATCTTATCAAGAACATAATAATTGGCTTGATGGTGCCTTACCCTACACAATACTTCCAGCAAGGTTAGGTCCTCTAACTAATGATGGCCCTACCTGGCCTTTATTTGGCACCTATACACCACACCCTGCAGTAGCGACTTTAGCAGGAGCTGAGGTTTGTCGCTTATACACTGAATTAACAGTGACATACAGACGATTAGTACAGTTTGTGATGCAAACATTAAATACAAACCCAGCACGTGCTGTGCCAGCACAACCACATACAGTGACGCCAGGTATAAACCCTGCAACTGTACATTCGATCATGGGTAAAGTACCGGCCAAACTAGAGAAAGCTCCGTTTTGGTTAGCACAAAAAATAAATGCACTGGAAGCAGTATTTCCCCATACGGGACCTCAGGATAAACATAGAATTCTAACGATGGGCTTGCCATTTGGGATGGTCCCTACGGTAGACAACTGTAATACCTGGGGCACGGTATTTGCCGTGCTCTAAACAACCCACACAGTACACAGACATTTGCCAATTTGCCGGAAGTGTTAAAGCAAATTCAAGACGAATACGGGGCTGCCTCAGCACGAGACTTGGGGATGCAACTAATAGGCAATTTTGCCACAGTATCCTCAATTATTGTAAGTAATCTTAAAGGGGAAGCAGTCGCATTAGCAGTGCACATGTGGCTCCGTGAAGTTTCTCAACAGGATCAGCAACACGAGCTGCCCAAGCTTATCGCAGAGACCTATTTTAGCACTGGTCGAGGTAGTCTAGGGGCCAGACCAACTAAACCACAATTTCAGGCCAAATCTAATAAATAATTTTCCAAACAAGCTCCTGAGGGTGATAAGAAATGCTGAGATAAAAAAACAGCAAACTCATAAAAAAAAGAGAGGAGAATCTCAGCGTACGGAGACCCCACAGAATAGATATAATCTCAGAAATAGAGATATTATAAAAACGTCTGATAGATATCAATATACTGATACACGCCAATCTCGTTCCTTTCGGGACTCATCGGAAAAACAAAATGAGAGAGGTGGGTGATCAGAACGAAGATCAGAGTACGTGAAACCGAGACAGGAATCACAACGCTCATTGGAGCTTTCTGTTAAAAAGGAAGGGAAACTTGCCCAACAAAAACCCCAATTCAAAAAGAAAAAAGTGGTAGCAGTCGCAGTTTGACATGCCAATCAGCAAAGAGGGTCCTCTTGAAGAACAGGAAGTGGGCACTAGCACTGCTAGACAGCACAGCAGAGGTCACAATAGTTTGCCGGAGTCTTCTAGAGCATCTGGAGGTGAAAGCAACTGATGACTTGCTACAAGTAGAAACTGCGGACATGCGTGTCTCCACGCCTGATAGGGTGTATAAAATAACGCTACAGTTAGAAGGAGACATTGAGTGCAAAATAGACGCAATCTTCTGGGATCGCGTAGTAAACATATGAGATGTTTTGTTGGCCGAACAGGATTGGCCACCTGAATTTGTCCGTACCTGCCCATATGGAGAAGATTTTATTAAACCTTCTTACTCGCCCCTTGTTCCAGAGGAACCCGCTGAATCCTATACCATTGATTGGGCTTTGGCACAGGTACCTGCGTTATATCTCGAATCACGTAGGATGGGATAAAGAATCTCCTGAATATGTTATTCCCATTAAAAATCAACCACAACTGCAGTATCCAATAAAACATGATGCAAAAGCACCTGTGAGGGAAATATTCACACAACTAGAATACCAGGGCATAATTGAACCCTGCATCTCCCCAGTGAATAATCTTTTATCCCCAGTAGCTAAACCAGACCATTCACACGGAATAGTCTTAGACTACAGAAACAGTCATACACTCACATATGCTATACAAAACTCACGTAGAACAGCACTGATGAACAATTAGTGTGTATAAAATGCAAAACAACACTGGACTTTCCAATGGTTTTTTCTGCCAGAACATAGCCCCTGAGAGTAGAGACTTAACAAGTTTCAGTGCACTAGGCTCCCAGAAATTTTTTGTTGTTTACCCCAGGGGTATAAGAACAGCCCAGGACTGTGCTCAGATCGTGTCACTGCAATTTTGCAAGAGATTGACCCTGAAGCATTGTCCTATGTAGATGATATTTATCTTACGGATGATGAATTGCTACAACATTTAAGACGAGTAGCCAGCATTGACGTCGGATTTGCTGAATTTGGCTACAAATTCAACTTTAAAAAAACTAAAATTGTCTTCCTCAGCGTCCTGTTCCTGGGATGTGAGCTATCAAGTGAAGGAATGAGCCTAGCACCACAATTCTTGGAAAAATGCACACAACTACAACCTCCAAACACGATAAAAAAACTCCAATCTCTAATGGATTTCCTAAATTTTGGCAGAATTTACATTCCAGATTATGCTTCCCACATAAAACCTTTATATGACTTGATATGTCCATATTTTTTAAGTAAATTTTGGACAATTGAACATACAGGCATTCTAAGAGAACTGCAGACAGACATGCTTGCAGCACAACATCTACACACAAGGGACAACAAAACACATTTGGTCATCAGAGTAATTGCTGGTGCCATCACCTTCATCTGTGTGACATTTAATGAAAGTGAGACAGTCCCGATTGCATCCAAATCACATTTATACTCAGCAGCAGAACAACGCTTTGCTCCCACTGAGAAAATTCTCACTGCTGTACAGATGGCTTGCATTAAGCATTAAAGAAAGACCTCTAGCCCAGGGCAAACACATAATTGTTGTTTCCCGAATCTCAGCCCTAGAGGCTGTAACTAAAGCCAGCGTACAGAACGCAAAAGCATTACATCCACGCTGGATACAATGGGCCACGTGTTTAACAGCCACTGATGTAGACTACATTTTTGACCCAAAATTACAAACTCAAGAATTTTTGCAGTATGAACTAGAATACCCAGTTCCAGTAAACTCACTACCTATCGAACAATATCATAGAGTCATGTACACGATGGCTCTGCAAAACCTGCAATTGGCACAAAGCACCAATATTCTGCTGCTTGTGCAGTTGTAAGCGGGTATATGGAGGACAATAAATGTTGTCCTCTACTCACATTCACGCAATCTCAAGGGGATTGCACAGCACAATTGGCAGAGCTAAAAGCTCCGTTGATGGTACTGGAACATACGGATCCTGCACAGCCAACGCTGATTGTTTGTGATTTGTAATATTGTGTCCAGTCCATCAATGAATACTTGCATTACTGGCGCCAGAATGAGTTCAGAGATTCTAAAGGCAACACCATTAAACACAGACTTCTGTGGGGGAAAGTAGCAGATCTAAAAGAAACGCTACCAAATGTCCATGTTGTACACGCACTTGGACACCAGTGCGTTGTAATACACTTTGCTGGGAATACATTGGCTGATGAAGCTGCAAAGTCAGCAGTGGCTGTGGCTGCTGTTGCTGCAGTAACTCGTTTGAGTTCAAAACCGGACGCAGACACATGGGCTGCCGTGAAAGCTACGGCGGATGGTACGCCGTATCCAAAAGCATTTCCTGACAAATATTCTTACCTAATGGGAGGTATCCTGAATGCTGAAGTTAAGATACCAGGCGTAGGGGTACGAGGTATTCCCAACAGAGACATAAGACTGCAATTGATAGAAGCAGCACCTGGAGGGGTGGCATCTGTCCATTCTGGTGTTGTGGCTACAATCTCAATCTTACAAGCCTGTTATTGGTGGCCAGGCCTCTACAAAGAGACCAAGCAGTATATCCTTTGTTGTGACATTTGCCAACAAATTAATGTTTCAACTGCCAAACGCCCACTGCAGATACCCCTCTTGATTTCAAATAAACCCTTACAATGTGTGTACTTGGGCCATTGCGGTCCCCTAACACCGGACAGTGCATACAAGTATATTTTGGTCGCTGTTGACTCTTGCTCCAGATTTTTATGGGTGTAGCTACAACGCCCGGCTGACGCTCAGACTGTTATTAAAGATTTGTGAGTCTTTATCAATACATATGCAGTTGTGGCTTTCCACTCGGACCAGGGTTCTGCTTTTGCCTCAAGGGCATTCAGAGGTGCCATGGCTTCGCTGGGGGTCGAACTCCAGTACTCGTCTCCATTTCATCCCGAGGGAAATAGTGTCGTGGAGTGATTAAACCATAATTTAAAGCAATCCTTAACAGCCAGAGTCTTGGGTACGGGTCGTAGTTGGCTTAATCACCTATATGGAGTTCAGAGAGCACTTAACAATCTGCCTAGAAGGTCCCTGGGGGGGTCATACATCATATGAGTGCCTGTTTGGAACTCAAATGTATGTGCCAGAGCTTGATGGTCCTGGCGTGGAGGCAGCAGAAACACCTTTTGACATAAATGAACGTGTCACTGTCTTACAGGAATTGCAACAATCCCGTGATTACAATTCTTCTATCAGTGCTGCCTCCACAGGAATCAAAGATGTACCTATAATGCCTACTGGCTGGATTCCTAGAGTCGGGGATCTAGTACGTGAAAAGGTTGCTGTGAAAAAGGAGTTTGGTCCTTCTTATCGAGCACCAGTCTCAGTCTTGGGGATACACAGTACCAGAACTGTAATTCTACAGCGTTTTGGCAGGAGCCAAAGAAAATTGTTTTTTTTCCATCAACAATGTCAGACTACACCATGTGGCCGGTCCTGCATAGCAGTCCAAGAGAACAGCCAGTAGTTCCCGAATCCCTCACACTACTGGTCAAGAAATCCCTCTACAAGTTGTTAGCAGCAACACCGACACCTCTCCGAGCTTGGGGAGGTTGGAAAATGATCTTACATTGGTTCCACTAACATCAAATAATACAGAAATGATTGATCCATTTGATACAGCTTCAACACAAAGGGATCGGGCTATTGATACCACCACGAGAAACACTAACTCCACCAACTAACACAGATCCAGCTTTTGCACAAACTGCTTCTGGATATTTTGCTGACATCAATAATGACATCTCAGACTCATTCGCCTCTTGAACATCTGAACTGTCAAAAACACGTAAGCTAATGAACTGGCTACAAATAACATACTTTATTTTTCCATGGAACTATCTATGGCTTTCCTTGACTGTACTACCTTTCCTACTTTGGATTGGTTTTGTCATCACTTTCCTTTTACTAATACATGGTCATTTTCTTCCTGAAAAACCAACAGTTTAACTGGTGGATGAGGTCCTAAAACCAAATTTTTCATCACACAAGGTCTGAAGAGACTTGTCCTTTGTGAATTTTTCTGTGATGCCAATTCCTGATGGGATTGTTTGGGATAAAATAACATTTGATATATACGGTCCCAAAGAGTTTATTCAAATGCCATATGTGTTTAAACTTTCAATGAATGATATAATAATATGAGGCATTGTTTCTGATGTTTGGGATATGAAAACAGTTGATTCTATGATGAATGAATTGCAGTGTTATACTGTATTTGAAAATGAAGATGTTTCTCAATCTAAAGAAAATTATGGTGATATGTTTTGCTAAACTTATTATGGGCACCATTTCATATACAGAGCGAGCAGCAACTATTTTTAATTATACACAATGGGAACATTGTCCAACTCCACCACTAGGGAGTTCCAAAACAGATTCTGAAAAGTTTTCATATTTTTCTGGGCATGATGTAAAAAAATGTTGAGTCATATTATTTTAAATTGCCACCTACTAAAGATATACACATATTATTGACGAATACGAAATGTATATATTCGGAATTCTTTGTTTCCCGGTTGACTATAGAAGGCTATGAATATTGGCTGAAGTCGATTGACTCAAAAAGTATATGGGGAACTACACATTGGCAAATAAGGGGGAAGGAAGCTTTATTCAGAGCATGCCTGATACCTGTGTAAATGATATTCTTATATGAAACAGTACAACAAACAAATTGTTTAGGCTTAGCAAAGATTAAGGAAATAAACATGCCCAGTATACCTGCCCCTGTAAAATTTTACAAATGGCAGAACCATACAGATGCAACTGAAGATCAGATCGTTGAATGGGTCCAGAATGTTACATTTAATGTTTCACTGACACATCCTGGTGGGTGGTTATTGTGGCCAATAGATACCAACGGGAGTCACCAACTTTTTATCAACTCCTCGGGGGGTTTCAGAACTAATATGCCAGACCCTCGCTATTTATCATCTGAACATGCGGGTATAATTACAATGTATAGTGTAGGGAAACTATGCCAGCAATGGTTAAGAACTTTCTCACTAGATGTGGTTAGAGAACACCTCAGTCTCCTATCTAATAATACTGTCTTACAGGATTTCCTGATAGGCCCCAGAAAACACAGCATAATGTGTTTCTTATATAAAGTATATAATGAAATTTGGAAGCTTTCCCAACAAGAAGCAGCTGCCCGGATAAAACAAATAGACCAGGAAAATCTAAAAAAGGCAATAGCTGATGTGGATAATGGGATTAATACCCAGTTCGACAGGATATACACCTTAAATAACATTGTCTCTTCTGCTATAGACATTATAAAAACAGATATGTCTTCTTTACACCATGGACAGAGTCAGCTAAGGTCCATTATGCAGTTGGGTTGGACACTTCAAACGCGTTCCCTGGCAATATGTCTGTGTGAGGGAAATATTTTCTTCCTTTAATTTAACGCTACAACAACAACTAATGGCTAAGAATGAAGCAACCTATGTCATGCTAAACATTGAGAAATTAGAAAAATTGCCTTTCACTGTGGCTGAAATACCATCTGCTGAGTGGCTAATACACGGTATCATTGATCTGCCTATTTCTACACTTCAATTTACCTCCTGTTTAAAACACATTCCGGTAGGCAGATATGAAAGACTGGGAGATAGTTACATCCATGAGGTGTGGGAGCTACCCTTCTCGTACAAGTGTCTCAGTGGCATAAAAGAAGTCTTTCTTAGCGGTAGTAAATGTGAGACTTAAGTCAGCCATTCAATGGTTTGTAAACAGCTGTCCTTGCATGGGGTGTGTAACGCATCTGCAGCTAACTTGGCTTGTTATCTGAAGGGAGTTCCAGTCCCCTTGATTAGACCTATGTTCCAGGTGCTTTCAAACGGCAGCTATGTCCTCCTCAATGGTGAGGACTGTTGTGGGTTGCGAGCCGGAATAGTTTATGTTGTTTTGGTCTCTCAGATTGTTACATGCTGCGGGAACGTACTTTTTCCCCCACTAAGATAAAAGAGGTAGCTGATATTTGGCCTCACATTGCTACTATGAATGTGAATTTTGACAAGTTGAGCAGACTCAAGGCTTTATTGTTTTAAAAGCAATGTGTCCGTTACATCTGCATGCAAGACCTACGTACTTCAAGTGGCAAGGTAGTCAGCAGAAATACAGTCCCTTTTAAGTACAAACTTTCCAAGACACTTTGGTGAACTCGTGGACGGATATTTAATGCGTCCAGTACAACTGGAATCGGACATTTCTGTAAGGCTGTTGGTTCTGGTTTCATTCACACATTCTCCTCCATATTCGGTTTAATACCATCGGCCATCCACTCAATTTCTTCTAGTATTTTGGGGGAATTTCCAATAACTTTGGCTTTATTAGCTGGCATTTTGCTGTTGCTATTTTTTATACGCAATGGCTGTCCCGCCACAACCAGGAGGACATCAGCGCAGCTGCGTCGTGAACGCATGATGCATTATTTTGGAGCAACACTCCTGGAGGAACTGGAGTGTGATTGGTCTGGTTTTACATTGTGTGCAGCCCATGTTTTGGTGCCTCTGGTGCTCTTTCAGAAATGCACTGGAAGTTTGTCTTTCTACGCAGCACTTGCTTTCATTGGACTCTGATCTGTTGATGTTCTCGCAAAGGGCTCATTACCAGACATGAGCGTTGAGGTTGCGTTTGCTACTGGAAGCTACTTATGAGTTGCCCTTCCTGGAGGATGTGGCTCTTGACTCATCTTTGGGTACACCAAGGAATGCTGCTTTGGCTGAGGCTATGGAACATGACTGCTCCTTGATTCTTCTTGGCGATGCCTTTCCAACTTTAACATCTGCCGAAGTGGAAGATTTCCTGTCCTCTATGGTCCCGGAATCGATTGGAACTTTTAAAAAATAACTTTGCCTTTTGATATTCGTTTTTTTTATTTTTATGCCACATGTACATGTTTTAAATTCTCCTTTTATATGCTCACGTGTCCCTTCAAATTGTCATAATTGCCGTTAATTTTTACATATATATCTTAGGTTGAGTTTTTGGTAGCTAGCAATTTTATATGCCTTTAGGCTTTGAACCACCTTCAGCCGACAAGGGGAGGGTGTTGTGTAGCCATTTTTGCTATAGCTCCATGCACATTATTTTAACACACTAAGCTAAGCCGCTGTACACCCTCACCTAGATATATTTTATTAGGCTTTATTTTTATTGTTACACTTTTGCGGTCTTGTTTTATTTTCTGTTTATCTAACTGGCCTAGGCCAGCACTCTGTTCTCAAACAAGACATTCTTGCTCACTCTGTGCTTCTTCCAAAGCTACAGCACGGTACATTGCCGGTGAACATGGCAGAAGTTCAGGGCCAGATGTAGCAAACAGTTTGCACGTCGCAAACAGCAAATTTCACTCTTTGTGACGTGCAAACTGTACTTGGCAATGCACAAAATCCCTTTTGCAATTCAGTAACCTGGTTATCAAATCGCAAAACGGGTTTGCGAGTCGCAATTAGGAAGGGGAGTCCCCTTCCTAATTGAGAGTCGAAGTGCAATGCCAGATTGCTTTGTGACCGTGAACGCGGTCGCAAAGCAATCACAGTTAGCACCCATTTCAAATGGGTGCTAACCCATTCGCAAAAGGGACCCCTTCCCCTTTGTGAATGGCATTAAAAAAAAAAAATCCAGAGCAGGCAGTGCTCCTATGGACCACTGCCTGCTCTGAAAAAATTAATCAAAGGCGTTTCCTTTTTTAGTTTTGTAATGCATCTCGTTTTCCTTTAAGGAAAACGGGCTGCATTACAAAAAAAAACTGCTTTATTTAAAAGCAGTCACAGACATGGTGGCCTGCTGTCTCCAGGAGGCCACCATCCCTGTGAGTGCCTCGTGTTTATATAATATTAATGAGGTGGGCTTTGCGATCCCCTTGCGAGTCGCAGATGGTGTCAGGGACACCATCCTACATTCCAATTTGCGACTCGCAAATTGCGAGTCGCTCTGACTCGCAATTTGCAAGTCGCAAATTGGAATATACCTATATCTGGCCCCAAGTCTCCAACATTCTTAGAAAACACACATCCTTACGTAGGGACATATTCTCAGAACATCAGCTGTGTTGTTATAAAAACACTTCCTTTTCCCTTACACATTAGAGGGAGATTCCAGCCAGAGAACCACAACTGTATGCTGATTGCTGAATGCTTCGATACAGATGCTAACGCAGACCGCAGGCCTTTGCTCAGGTATGGGGGATGATGTCTTCCCAGGGGAACCTGAAGGGCAGAAATAGAGCTCAACATGCTGTGCTCTATCATAGCCTAGGTAGGAGTTAGTCTATTGACTTTAGTGACAATATGATAGCGTTTTATCTATGCTTCACTCTACTCGTCACAATTTTAATACTGTTATGCTGTGTCATCCTGGTTATTGCAGCTCACGCTTTGCTATCTAAGATGCAGTCATGTTATTAAAATCATTATTAAAACATATACTGCCTCTGTTAGTCATTTATTAATGAGACTAAGGTAACTGAGAGAAACGGATGAGACCTGAGTGACCACGGCTTCCCTGAGAATCCAATTATGTCATGCGCTCAGCTGCCCAGTCATCCCCGCCATTGGGGGGAGATGAGGCACTGATAGCTGGCTGAAGCAAAACCCGGATCGGAGCAACAGGCATCACCTGCAATGGGTGAGACAGTCTCCCACGCCGCTGGAGATTCTGCCGCTCAGAATCCAGTAGTCTCATTAGAATAATGAGAGCCTACGCGACAATATAATTCCACACAATCCAGTTGGGGCTGTCCTTTATGTGCTCCAGGTCTATGCACTCTTAATTTTGTGGCCCTTTTTTGTTATAACATGAGTGAATAAATTATCTATCATTCACTCTGTTCACTCTTGGTATATTGAAAAAAATGCTTACCTACTTCGGGTCCAGTTTGAGGGTGCCAGTGAAAGTGTCTGATGGCTGGCCATCAAAGAGATTATCCAGGACCGGTAAAATTTAACCTTGGCGTTCAGGCCCTGGCATGCCTCAGTGTATCCCCATCTGTGGTGTAATAAAGCTTCAAAGCTAAAGGTTGCCATATATGCTGCAGTTTTAAATCTGACTGCACCTGTGGCGATATGCCAAGCACTCTGTCACCCCACTGTTTCCTTCACCTGGTTCTGCAACTGTGCAGGTTCAAGGGTTCAGTTTCATGGTCCAGAGCAGGATGAAGTGGGGAGGAGCAGGAGTCAAAATAGCACCTGTGCAGGCAACAAGGTAAGTAACAAAGTTTAAATGTGGTGTGAATGTGTGCCTGTGAGGGATACTGTGGATGTGTGAGCATGTCTATGTGCATGTGTTTGTGTGTGTGTGTGTGTGTGTGTGTGTGTGTGTGTGTGTGTGTGAGAGAGAGAGAGAGAGAAACATAGAGAGAGTCAATGAGGGAGTGAGACAGAGTGAGAAAGAATGAGAGATAGGAAAGTAGATTACGAGTGAGAATGAATATTCATGACTGTGGGAGAATTGATAATGAATGTAACTGAATGTTACAGTTTGTGAGACTGAGTGACTCACGATGAGACTGAAAGAGTCAAAGTCTCAGTGAGTCCGAATGAGTGAGATCGAGTATCAGTGTCACTGATTAAGTCAAAGTGAGTCAGAGCAAGCCTGAGTGAGCCTGAGTGAATGATAATGTGGGACTGAGTGGAAATGGGTGAGACTAGGTGAGTCAGAGTGACTGATTGTGTGTGAATGAGTGGTATTATCTGAGAATAAATGAGTGAGACTGGGAGACACTGACAGACTGTGTGAGACAGAAGGAGACTGGTGAATCAGAATGAGACCAAGTGAGACTTAGAAATCCAGAGTGAGATTGAGTGAGTCCAGGAATGAGAAAGACTGAATAAGACTGATTAAGTCAGCATGAGAATGCGGGATTCAGAATGGAATGAGTGAGAATGACTGAGACTGATTAAAGTATGTCAGACTGAGTCAGAGGGAGACTCAGTCAGTTAGAGTGATTGAGAATGAGTGGGCCTAGGTGGGAATGAGTGGGACAGAGTGAGAATGAGTGAGACTAAGTGAGTCAGAGAAGTTGAGTAAGAAAGAGTGGTATTGACATAGATTGAGTGAGACTGAGTGAGATTGAGTGGGAATAAGAGAGACTGAATGACTCAGACTGAGACTAAGGGCCTGATTTAGAACCTGGCAGACGGGTAACTCAGTCACAATGGTGATGGATATCCTGTCTTCCAAAATCTAAATCCCATAGCTATAATGAGTATGAGAATTCGGTGAACAGAATATAAGTCGCAGTGGTAATGGAATAACCCATCTGCCAAGTACTTAATCAGGCCCGAAGTGACTCAGTGAGTTTGAGTGAGACAGAGTGACCCAGATGTGACTATGCAAGTCAAAACAAGTGGACATGAGTGAGAATAAATGAGTCAGAGTGGAGAATGTGTGAATCAGAATGAGTGGGAATCAGTGGGGCTGAATAAGACTGAGCTAGAAAGAGACCAAATGAGTCAGAGAAAGACTGATTGAGTCAGAGTGAGTAAATCAGAGTGAGACTGAGTGAGATTGAGTGAATTATAATGAGTGAGAATGAGTATAGGGTTGAGTGAAAGTGAGAATGATAAAGACTGAGTTGGTCTTATTGAGAATGAGTGAGATTTCATGGGTCAGTGAGACCTCATGAGACTGAATAGTCAAAGTGAGTAAAAGTGCAAATGAGACTAAGAGAATGTGAGTGAATGAGTCTCAGAGAGAGTGTGTGAAAGAGTAAGACTGAGTGCAAGCAAGTGTGAGAAAACCCCCTGAACCCTTAGAGGAAAAGTCAGGCTCGCTCACTGGAATTCAAGCCAAGATGTACACCCCTCTTTTTTTTTAAAGTCACCAGCTGCCATTACAACATGCACAACATACTTGTCACATAACCCTACTTTAAAAAATCTGCTTTCATTCTACAATGGTATTGTTAGACTTGTCATCCTTGACGTGGTCTCCCTTAACCTTTTGCCTCTGTTCCCCAGGTTGTTGATGTGTGCTGGAGTCTGATTTTACTGTTTTTGTTACTCTGGGCACTTTACCACTGCTAACCAGTGCTTAAGTGCAAGTGCTCCTTTACAAAATGTGTATGTAATTGGTTTATCCATGATTGACATACTTGGTTTACTAGTAAGTCCCTAGTAAAGTGCACTAGAGGTGCCAGGGACTGGAAATCAAATGCTACTAGTGGGACTGGTGCGCCACCCACATAAGTAGCTCTGTAATCATGTCTCAGACCTGCCATTGCAGTGTCTGTGTGTGCAGTTTTTAACTGTAAATTCGACTTGGCAAGTGTACCCACTTGCCAGGCCTAAATCTTCCCTTTTCCTACATATCAGATAACCCTAAGGTAGGCCCTAGGTAACCCCAAGGGCAGGGTGCAGTTAATGGTTAAGGTGGGACATATTGGCCCTCATTACAACCCTGGCGGTCGATGTTAAAGTGGCGGTAATACCGTCAACAGGCCGGCAGTAAAAAAAATGGAATCACGACCACCACAGCGGTAGAAACAAACACTGCCGCGGTAACCGCAAACAGACAGGCGGAAGACAATGTACCGCCCACTGTATTACAAGGCACCAATTTGCTGCCTTTTATGGGGCGGTAACAACGCCGTCAAAAGCAGGGCGGAAACAGGACTTGGAACGGAAACCACTCACCTCTCGACACCCAATGAGGAACCAGGACGACAAGGAGCCTGAGTTACAGGTGCTACCAGTGTTGGTTTACCTCCTCTTCTACCAGGAGCAGCAAAGACGCGGTGACGACCACAGTGAGTACTGCACCTAGTACACAGGGGAGGGGGGAGAAAAAAGAGAGTGACACACACACACGCAACACCCCCACCACCACCTTCTCCCACAACACCACACACACAAATACATGCATCAACATTACATATACACCCCGTAACCCTCTGGAAGAACGCAAGGACAAAAGGGAATGATTGTAACAAGTGTAATCATCTAAAATTCAGATATGGAAACAGGTCTGTAACAGATCAGTGTAAACAAGTATGTACAGCAACTACACAAGTCCGGATAGTGTTCCATTCATTGTCCGTGGACCAGTAGTCCCAAAATACATGGGCAAAGCCCACACATGATACCTACCTCTAAACGGAGAGAACACTGCAGGGGCATCGGGTCGAAAAAAACCAGGCACCTCAGGGGGAAGGGGAGGGGAGCACCTCAGCCGGATGAAGGGACGACGCCACTGCTCCACGAGGGGGCTCTGTGCCCACTGATTGGTCCTGGGGAGTGCAAAGCCACAGTCTCACAAGTCTCTCAAGTGGGTGCACAGCCCACTGATTTGTCCTGGGGAGTTCAAAGCCACAGTCTCACAAGTATCTCAAGTGGGTGGGTTGCCCACTGATTTGTCCTGGGGAGTGCAAAGCCACAGTCTCTCTAGTGTATCCTTTTTTCCACTGGTTCTGGAGGGGGCTTAGTGCCCAGAGTACTTCATCCTGCCAAGGACTGGGGTAGTGGATGCTGTTCTCCACTGGTTCAGGAGGGGGCTTAGTGCCCAGAGTATTTCATCCAGCCAAGGACTGGGGTAGTGGATGCTGTTCTCCACTGGTTCTGGAGGGGTCTTTGTGCCCAGAGTGCTTCACATGGTGTGTGGCAGTTCCCATTCCCACACATGTGTGTCAGAGCCATGAGATTTCCTGGGAACAGGTAGCATGATACTCCATGGAGGCAGAGACACAGTCCACCCTGCGGCGACTCAGCATGCCAAACACTGGCACTGCCAGTGCTGGTTGTGGTGCCTCATTCACGCTATGCAGGGTCCAAGACGTCTCCTGCAGCCTTGGATGACTGCCCACTGGGGATGATGTCCATGTCGGCTGTGGTGGCACAGTCTGAGTACGATGCGGGGCAGGTGGCGGTGTTTGCGGCAGTGTCAGCGGCAGACATGCTGGCGGTGGTGCATGTGTCAGCTCCTGTGGAGGGAGACACTGGGACGTCTCCTGCAGCCACGGACGGATGCCCACTGGGGATGATGATGGGTACTGGAGCAGAGGCAGCAGGCGAGCAGGTGGCAGTGCAGGTGGCGGTGCAGGTGGCGGTGCAGGTGGCGGTGGTTGCGACAGTGTCCACCGTAGTACAGGTTGCTGTTCTGACCTGCAGAAGGGGGTGTCACCAGTCCCTCATCCTGAGGCTCCGTGCCCTGAGCTGCCTTCCCTTTAGCTTTGTGTCCCTTCCCCACCTTGGAAGCCGCTGCTGGGACCTTTGCACTGTCCTCTTTTGTCTTGGAGGAGACCTTGCTGCTTGGTTGGTACGGCTTATCCTTACGGCATGTTGTCCCCTTCTTCACCTTGGCAGGTGGTGGAATGGAGTGATCCTTGGCCTCATTAGGTGGCGCACTGGTAGCTGTGATGGGTGCGGCCAGTGAAGTTACAGTACTTGCAGGGACCACAGTGCTGGAGGATTTTGTGGCTGAGGTGCTGGGCTGGGATCTGGACATCCTGGCCTTAGGGGAAGGACGGGGTGGGGGAGGCGTAGGGAAGAGGTCAAAGTTAGTGAGGAAAAGTCTTTTAGACACACTGGGATGGGAAGATGAAGGTGGTTGGGGAGTGGAGGAAGAGGTAGTGGCTGTAGGAGGTGTACGTCTGCTGAATTTGGGAGAGGGTACATGGCCTGGAGGCTGTTGTGAGGTGGATGGCTGTTGAGTGGGTGTGTGCCGGCATTTTTGTAGTTTTGGTGGAGGGCTCACAGACACACTGGGAGAGGACACAGAGGACGTGTGCATTGTAGTGGGGGTGGTAGTGGTGGTGGTGATTGCATGTGAGCGGTGTGTGGTGATGGGCGTGCTGGTGATGGAGTTAGTGGCTGAAGAGGTAGTGCATGCAGGTGTGAGTGGAGACGAGACCGGGAGGGAGGTGGAGGATGTGGAGGAGGGGGACACAGTGGAGGCAGTGGATGTTGTTGTGTCTGCATGGGTATGGTGCTTGTGTGAGTGCCTGTGGGATGTGTGGTGCTTATGTTTGCCATGTCCACTCTTGTGTGTTGATGAGTGTCCATGCTGGTCTGATGGTGTGCTTGGGATAGGCTGAGGTACAGGGGATGGGGTCTGGGTAGTGGAAGTTGGAGGGGATAAGCTGGACACAGGGACAATGGCTGCCATCAGTGCTGAGACCAGAGCCTCAAATGCTCTCTTGGGCCACCATGCTCGAGTGAATGCACTCCAGGTATGCATGTGTTTGCTGCAAATGCCTCTCGACACCCTGGATGGCATTCAAAATGGTTGATTGCCCAAAAGTGAGGGATCTCAGGAGGTCAATAGCCTCACTGAGGTGACTGGGGTGAAGGAGATGCCCACCCTCCTGGGTGAGTGGGCACGGGAAACTCGATAAGGGGCTGCTGGGAAGGTGGTGCTGGTACAGGGGTGGCAGCTGTACCTGTTGCTGCAGTGGGCACAGAGGTGCCTGCCACCACAAGGGAGCTCCCATCAGAGGAGGAGTCGCTGTCGCTGGTGTCTCCTCCTGTCCCTGTCGTGGAGCTCCCCTCGCCCTCCATCCCACTGCTGCCTTCCAACTCTCCGTACATTCACCCTCCTGGGCCATGTGGGTTGCAGCTCCCTCCTGCTCCTGTGCCACTGCTCCTCTGCCAGATGATGCTAATTCACACAAGGACAGGGTGACAAAACAAAAAGGGGAGAAAGACAGGAGAGACATGGTCAATTGGTGCAAAAAAAACACCATTGGCAGACACAACATGCAGGGAGCAGCCCAATGCACTAGGCCATGCAGTTCAGGGGAAAATCACATGCCCATGGTGGACTGTGCCTATACCCAATTGATGCACACCTGGAACCCACAGGAGCCTGACTAGGTGTAGAGGACCACTACCACTTTTGGGGTTGGACTGGCACTGAGCCTGCCTAACAATGGATCTACCCTGGCACGCTTGTCCTGCCCTAGGTGAACCCACAGCCCTCTTCTCACACCCAGAAACGTCATAAGGAGCCCAGAATCAGCTGCATGAGACAGTACTCACCCTCA
The DNA here is from genome assembly GCF_031143425.1 of Pleurodeles waltl. Classification (NCBI taxonomy): domain Eukaryota; kingdom Metazoa; phylum Chordata; class Amphibia; order Caudata; family Salamandridae; genus Pleurodeles; species Pleurodeles waltl. The sequence continues at coordinate 1,181,596,199 of NC_090446.1, read as the reverse complement.
TGTGGCTGCTGTGATGCCCTCAAGCGCCCATCCAACTCTGGATATGCCACCGCCAGGACCTGGAACATCAGGGGGGTCATGGTGCGACGGGCACCCCTTCCTCATTGGGAGGCCATCCCTAGCTGGGCCTCCGCCATCTTCTTGGTACAGCGGTGCAGGTCCTCCCATCTTTTGTGGCAGTGGGTGCTCCTTCTATGGTGGACCCCCAGGGTCTGGACTTCCTTGGCGATGGCACGCCAAACACCCTTCTTCTGGTGGGTGCTGACCTAGAGGAAATCTTAAATAGGAATGGATTTTACTCCCCCGTCCGGCTATTCTTACTCATTGGCCACAACGACCCACTCTGGCCCGCAAACACATACACTGAGCATCCTCACATGCTGGCCTCTGCACACCTGTATCTTCTATCGACACCACTCCAAACATTCATGTCCCATCCATCATGCTCACAGTGTACTCACCTGTTTGTCTGGTGGACTGTAGAGTTGCGTGTACTGGCAGAGGACCCCATCCACCAGTTTGTCCAACTCCTCCGCAGTGAAGGCAGGGGTCCTTTCCCCAGACACTGTAGCCATTGTCGCTTCTAGACTCAGGTCACAGCAGCACTTGCAGTGTAGGTCTGTTGAAGGTCAGGTATCAAGTGAGTGAACAGATAGAAAATGGCGGTCACGTCCGCGGCGGTGCGTACCGTCACCGCCGGCATACATCGTCATTGGCTCCTGCAACCCATAGGGCCCAATGATAACCAATGCTGAATTGCGCTGCGGACTTCGTGTACAACGCTAGCGCAGTTACCTCATTTCCCCTTGTCCCTCCTTACAGGTCAGGCAGCTGCCATTTCAGGTGGCCACATGGCAGGCCAAATAACTGTGTCAGAGCAGTTTTGTGCAGGAATACGGACATACAGCGCTAAACACAGATTACATCACATTTGTTCTAAACACCCTTCTGAAACCTATGCAATGGGGCTGTGCAATGGGCTGGGATGATGGTGGAGGAATGTCTATGGTAGAGTCCAGTGTATTGGCATCACAGGTGCATTGTCAAAGGGGGCATAGGAAGTGGAGTAACGGCAGTTGAAAGTGGACAGGGTAACAGAGTGGGACAGAAGGGTGACTATCAGGAGAGTCCTATTTCCTGGCGGGGGTCATGGCAATGTTCTCTGTCTTGTGCCTGGATCTCAGGGACCGTTTGTGTGGTGGTTCTCCTTCTGCAGGGGCTCGGGTGCTGTTGGCCTGTCCACTAGTGCCAGCGGAGGTGGAGGGCTGTTCGTCATTCAGGCTAGTTTCAGGGGCCCATTTTTGTGCCACTGTGTCCCTCTTGGTATTGCCCATGTCTGACAGCACCCCTGCAATGGCGACCAGTGCGTTGTTAATGGACTTCAAGTCCTCCTTGATCCCTAGGTAGTGTTCCTCCTGTAGCTGCTGGGTCACCTGAAACTTGGCCAGTACCGTGCCCATGGTCTCCTGGGAATGATGGTATGCTCCAATGATTTTGGAGAGTGCCTTGTGGAGAGTGAGTTCCCTGGGCATGTCCTCCCCCTGTCACACAGCAGTCCTCCCAGCTTCCCTGTTGTCCTGTGCCTCTGTCCCCTGAACCGTGTGCCCACTGCCACTGACCCCAGGTCCCTTATTGTCTTGTGTTAGAGGGTTTGGCTGGGGTCCCTGTAGTGGTGGACACACTGCTGATTGACGTGTCCTGGGGACAGTGACATGGGCCCGCTGGGTGGGTGCTGTGGGGGTGTTTCCTGAGGGAGGAGGTTCTGTGGTTGTTTGTGACAGTGGCAGGGGAACCGACTGTCCCAAGGTCCCTGATGGGCTGGGCTAGTCATCTTGATCCAGGCATGCAGAGCTGCTGTCGTCACTGTGGGACTCTTCTGTGGGGGGACTAGATATGTCTGGCACCTCCTGTCCGGTGACATTGGGTAGGGGTCCTGTTGGGGGGTAAATGCATAGTTATTGTATCTGTATGTGCCCTCTTGTCTAATGTGTGAGTTACCCTCTACTCCTGTGGTTGGCTTATTGCCTTTGGCCTTGTGTGATTGTTAATTTTGGGTCCTGGGTGAGTATCTGTACTGGACATGCTTGGGTGATGGGTGCCAATGAATTGGTGTGACATGCAGGCCTTGGGATTGGGATGCGTGGGTTGTGATAGTGGGGTGTTGGGATGATGGGTGTGAGGGTAGGGGTAGGAGTTTGTGATGGCATGGAGGTAGGAATGGGGGATATAGTAGTAAAGATATGACTTACCAGAGTCCAGTCCTCCTGCTACTCCTGCGAGGCCCTCAGGATGCATTATTGCCAAGACTTGCTCCTTCCATGTTGTTAGTTGTGGGGGAAGAGGTGGGGGTTCCCCGCCAGTCCTCTGTACTGCTACCTGGTGTCTGGATACCACGGAACACACCTTCCCCTGTAGGTTGTTCCACCTATTCCTGATGTCATCCCGTGTTCTTGGATGCTGTCCAACTGCGTTGACCCTGTCCACAATTCTCCGCCATAGCTCCATCTTCTTTGCAATGGATGTCTGCTGCACCTGTGATCCGAATAGATGTGGCTCTACCCGGACGATGTCCTCCACCATGACCCTGAGCTCCTCCTCAGAGAACCTGGGGTGTCTTTGAGGTGCCATGATGTGGTGTGGGTGATGTATGAGGTGCTGTCTGTTGTGATGTGTGGGGGATGGTTTGGGGTGTGTTGTTTGAGGTGCGTGGATATTGTATGAGTGATGGTGTTGTGTGTCTGTGGATGCTGCCGTTGTGTTAGCTATTCTCTCTCTCTGCGCTTCTTCCAAACAGGCCATTGTAAGGGGCTGTGGGTAATGTGGGTGTGTGTTTTATATTGGATTGGGTGTGTGGGTGTGGTGTTTGTATGTGTATCAGGTGTGTGTATTTTGAATTGTCCAATGTGGTTGTGTTTTGTAAGTGTGTGTGTATTTTGAGCGTGGCAGTGTGTACCACCAGTGGATTACCGCGGTTGAATGACCACTGCGTTGATTCGTGGGTCGTGATAGTGTGGTCGTAGTTCTGTTGGTGTGACGGTGTAGGTTTTGCTATCTCCAGTTTATCACTGACATTTGGTGTGGTGGACTTGTGTGGGTGTCTGTATTGTGGTGGATTTCTAGATGTGGGTCGTAATACCTGTAGCGGATTTCCACTGCGGCCACGGTATCTTGACGGCCGTCAGCACGGCGGTAAGCGGGATTTACCACCAGGGTTGTAATAAGGGCCACAGTAATGTGTTTTATATGTCCTGACAGTGAAATATCGTTTTTCACTGTTATAAGGCCTTTCCCTCTCAAAGGTTAACATGGGGGCTACCTTTAAATCTGATTAAAGTGTAGATTCCCTTTGGGAGTGGATGGACATATGGAGTTTGGGGTCCCTGAGCTCACAATTTAAAAATACATCTTCTAGTAAAGTTGATTTTAAGATTGTGTGTTTGAAAATGCCACTTTTAGAAAGTGGGCATTTTCTTGCTTATACCATTTCTGTGACTCTGCCTGTTTGTGGATTCCCTGTCTGGGTCAGTTTGACAGTTGGGCTGGTTGCACCTCACACTAGACAGTGACACAAAGGGAGCTGGGGTGTTGCCTGCATATCCTGATGAGCCATCTGTGCTAGGAGGAAGGGGATGAGTGGTCACTCACACCTGAAAGGACTGTGCCTGCCCTCACGCAATGCAGTCTCCAACCCCCTGGTGAGTGTCTGGGGCCTGACCTGGGCAAGGCAGGATTTCACATTCCAATAAGACTTTACTTTGAAGTAGGCCTACTTCAAAGGAGAAATTGTGTATAAGAAGGGCTTCCAAAACCACAGACTTTAGAAACACTTCTGGAAACAAGAGGAAACTGAAGAGCTAAGGAAGAAGAGCTGCCCTGCATGTGACTGTGCTTTGTGGAACTATCCTGCAGCTGCTGCTTCTGCCAGAGTAAGAGGGCAAAGACTGGACTTTGTGTGCCTTCCATCTTGAGAAGAAATCTAGGGCTTGATTTACAGCTTGCCTCCTGTTGTTTGAAGTCTCAGGGACAGCAAAGACTTCTCTCTGCCAGCAGCTGGAGTCTCTGGAGAGACTCCTACTCTGCCCTGTGGTGCCCATCCAGTTCCTAGGACCCTGAAAGGAGAAGCTGGCAGCCTAAAGACAAGGTAATCCATGCACAGAGTGCCGTGCAGGGAAAAGATCGACGCAAATCCGATCTGCGGCTGAAGAAACAATACAAAGACTTGACGCACGGAGCAGGAGAAACAAGGCGCAGCATTGCTGACGGAGGCTGGGAGATCACAACCCGCGCTGCAGGGTTTTCGGATCATCGTGCGGCTGGATTTCTGACTCAAGTACCGCTGTGCGTGGAAAAACAACGCAAGGCCTGCCCGGACCTGAGAGCGCTGACCGGATTGACGCATCGCTCTCCTGCAGAGAGAAGAAACGAGGGGCCCGACCCGGCTAAAGGAGAAACGATGCACGGTCCGGCTCGTAGGTGGAATCAACGCATCCCAAGCCCTTTTTGATGCGCACTCGCCCTTGTGGGGTTATTTGTTACGCACCCAAGGTACTTTTTCACACTGACAGCGTTAGTGTGTGTTTAAAACTACTTAAAGACTCTTTTTTATTTTTAATTGATAACTTGACTTGTGTATTGTGGATTTTTGTCGTTTTGGTCTTGTTTTATTTCGATAAATATTTCCTATTTTTCTAAACCTGTGTTGTGTCATTTTGTAGTGTTTTCATTGGGTTACTGTGTGTGTTGGTAAAAATGTTTTACACTTAGCACTCTGAAGTTAAGCCTACTGCTCTGCCAAGCTAAGCAGGGGTTAGCTGAGGGTGATTCTCTTTTACCCTGACTAGAGTGAGGGTCCTTGCTTGAACAGGGGATAACCTGACTGTCAACCAAAAACCCCATTTCTAACAGGTACAGAGTGTTTTCATCAAACACTGCATTACTTACCAGCAAGGACATAGAATAGTGACCTTCTGTTGCCCTGTTGCATATACCTGTGTCACTAGTGTCAACTTGTAGCAAACCTCGTTGACTTAGAGTTAGACTACATGGTTTTTGTTCTGACCAAATCTATTGGGACATTGTCCAGCTTCGGTAAAGAATGATAAATATTTACTTTTTGGGGGTTTATCCCATTTACCATCTTCCCAAAAAACGTATTTAGAACTCAGAGACCCTGGTTGAAAATTAGGGGTAAACCTGTCTGGAGATTCCGTGAGGCCAGAATTTCCCTTTCTAACTAACATCTCTATACAAGTTTAGCTGTGGTTGCGGCCTGAGCCTCATGCAATTTTCACATTTCAAATTTCCAGCTAATAAAATCAAGATTGCCAAAACAAGTTCTTGAGTAGTAAGATTTTGCATTGGTGTTGCATCACGTATTTGGTGCAGCCTCAATGCAAAATCTGTTTTGGTAATTACAAAGCCACATGTGTGACTTTGCATAGTGTTGCCTTGCCTTACTTTGTATGAGGTAGGTGTTACATGGATGACACATAGGCATTTCTATGCATCCACCCATGTATTTTGACACAAATCCATATTTAGAAAAGACTTGTAATCATGTCTTTGTGCCAAAATGATGCACCCACCTGAGGCTGATGTAATGGGGAGAAATCTATTTGTTCCCATCTTTGTTTCCTCTTTGCATGAATGCTGCACAAAAGAGAAATAAGCATCTAAGAATAGTTTTTGCGCTGGAAGGTATCCTATCCTGCTGAAAAACTATTATGACCACAACAGAGGCAATCTTGTGTTGTCTCGCAAGGGTGCCTGCATTGGCACTTCACAGTCAGAATTGTGCCAACACTGCGAAAAAAGCAGAACTTCATCATATCTTAGTTGATAGGTGCAGTTCTGCTCTCTCCCTTGGAAACAACACAGTGCAGCAATTTACTTTGCTGAGCTGCGTCAAAGTTCAGTTAATCTGCCCCAAATATTGTAGAGTTACAGAGCAAAAATATAGTTGAACCCTTTGATCAATCTTGAAAAAACACCTCTATGTCCAATGCATCTGGATCATAGTTCTATGTGAATATGGGTATTAAAATGAGTGGCAAAGTGGTGCACCAACATTGACCTTAAACGTCAGCAATGAAGATGCCAGTCTGTAGTTTCAAAATGTCTATAGTATCACTCCACCTCTACATTTCAAATCCCAGGAACATAATTGGTTTGGATCGATACGTCATTGCAAAGACAGAAGTCCCAAAAGCATTCGAATTGGTGGGAGAAAATTCCCACAAAGTGATTAATATATCATCATCATCATTAAGCTTTATTTCGGTAATAAAACTACCATAAAATCTCATCATACGATACACACATTAAAAATATTAAGGAGCAATAATATAAAACTCTCTAACTGGAAAATGTTCTAAAATGAGTGATTAAAATACGAAATACAAGATTCTAAAACATAGTCAAAAATTATAAAAGATCAACAATGTAAAAAGACAGTTATATAAAATCCTTCACCCTATCTTAAAAAACAGAATATAAATACAACATGGCAACTTTAAGATTAGCATCAAATATTCCCTGTAAGAGCAACACATCCAATTTTATCTACAGACTTAAACTTGCTTTAGTGTGGTGCATTGCAGCTACCCCTAACCATTTCGCTCTTATGAGCCAAATTGCATCTAAGAATCTAGCCAGAGCACATGCCACAATGCCATGGGTATTCATTTTGCAGATCCTAAGAGCTAGGAGCTGGTTGTTAATGCCCATGGATCTGCAAAGAGGTATAATCCATTGAGTCCGCTGTTTGGAATATGCGGGACAATGCAATAACACATGAGCGATACAATCAGATGACTCACAGCCCATTGGGCATAGATCTTGTTGGTTATCCTGTTGTGACACCTACAAGTAAAAGTGGTAACAACCCCAACCTGAACCTAATGTAAAGTGCAGGTGCTCGGGGGGGATAAAATCAAGTCCATATAATTTTCAAATTCATGGTGACATTTGACTGACATGAATCTATCTGTCAAACTGAACGAAGACACCTCAGCTAGCTTTTCTATTTTTAAGTTTAACTAATATGCATCCTTGACAACTTGTGCTGCATTTTTTGGGAGATGATGGGGGTCTGTCCAAAACAATCACAACCCTAGTTTGGCCAAACTGTTTTCAACATGATTACACCATGGGATTGTTCTTGTTATGGGTGTACTCAGCAGGGCATTCAACCACGTTCTGTATGGGCTGAAAATATCCATGGACCATATCCTAATCCAATACAATATTGGTCTTAAAGCGGCTATGTGGGCGATGGAATCTAAATTTAGGTCCATCCTAATAGGCAAAGTGGGGGAACTAGTAGGTATTTTTAGCAAGACTTTTATGAATGAATTTTCTGCAAGCTCCAAGTCCCTCAGATTGCCATGCCGCCATAGCTCTGCTCCATACAGAGCCCCCCTCTAACTTGTTCTTTATATATTTCTATTGCGGGGGAGATTGTGAATCTGGGAAATCTGTTAGCAAATCTCAAGATGCCCCCCGAGTTCTGTTTCAGCCTCATATATGCCTTTGATAAATGGGCCTGCCATTTGTGCGCATCCTCTAGTCTGACTCCCAAATAATCATAATCAGTGGCTCTCTCTAATGCTTCCCCATCCAGTAAAATCGTTCTCCTTATTTAGGGCCTTATTTATACTTTTTGGTGCAAAACTGCACTAAGGCAGTTTTGCCCCAAAAGGTTTTGCACCGGCTTGCACCATTTTTTAGCACCAGCTGGGCACCATATTTATGGAATGGTGCAAGCCGGTGCAAAGGGTAGGCTAGCTTAAAAAAAAATTACGTTAGGCAGTTTTGAGTCAAAATAAATGATTCTGACCAGATTAGCATAATTGTTTGGCGCTAAGGGGGTATTTATACTCTGTTTGCACTGAATTAGCGTCATTTTTTTTTTACTCTAATTCAGTGCAAAACTAACTCCATATTTATACTTTGGTGCTAGACCCGTCTAGCACCAAATTTATGGAGTTAAAGTCATTTTTTGGAAGTGGAAACCTACCTTGCCTTAATGAGATGCAAGGTAGGCGTTCCCATGCAAAAAAATGACTCTATGGCCTTAACACCATATTTATACTCCCATGTAAAAATGGTGCAAGGGAGGGAGGAAGGGTCAAAAAATGGGGCAAAGCTTGCTTTGCCCCATTTTTTAAGACCTGGGTCAGGGCAGGTCTTAGGGGACCTGTGGCCCTATTTCCATGGTGGAACACCATGGAATAAGCCCAGAGGTGCCCTCCCTAGGCCCTAGGGGCACCCCCACCCACACTAGAGGGACTGCGAGGATGGGGACCCCATCCCAGGTAAGTACAGGTAAGTGCATTTTATTTTTGAAAGTGCCATGGGGGGCCCTGAAATGGGCCCCTATACATAGCACCGGGTGCAATGGCCATGCCCAGGGGACCCCTGTCCTCTGTGCTGGCTACTGGGGTGGTGGGCATGACTCCTGCCTTTTCTAAGGCAGGAGTCATGTGGCATGGTATGTTTAGCACCATAAAATGACGCTAATCTGGTTAGAGTCATTTTTTTTTACTCTAACCTGCCTAAAGCCATTTTTTGGTGCTAAACCCTCTTCTTCTATACTGCCTGCCCCACCGACTAAAGTCATTTTTTTAAACTCTAGCCTACCCTTTGCACCGGCTTGCACCATTCCATAAATATGGTGCCCGGCTGGTGCACAGAAATGGTGCAAGCCGGTGCTCAACTTTTTGGTGCAAAACTGAGTTAGTGCAGTTTTGCAGCAAAAAGTATAAATAAGGGCCAATATTTTGTAAGTTTGCGCCACTTTTGTGTCATAAAATGACGTTAATGCGGTGCAAAAAAAGTTTAAATCAGGGCCTTGGTGCTAGATGGGTCTAGCACCAAAGTATAAATATGGAGTTAGTTTTGCACCGAATTAGAGTAAAAAAAAATGACACTAATTCGGTGCAAACAGAGTATAAATATGCGGCAGAGTATAAATATGCCCCTAAATATGGTGTTAAGGCCATAGAGTCATTTTTTGCACGGGAACGCCTACCTTGCATCTCATTAAGGCAAAGTAGGACTCCACTTTCAAAAAATGACTTTAACTCCATAACTTTGGTGCTAGAGGGGTCTACACCAAAGTATAAATTTGGAGTTAGTTTTGCACCGAATTAGAGTAAAAAAAAATGACACTAATTTGGTGCAAACAGAGTATAAATATGCCCCTAAATATGGTGTTAAGGCCATAGAGTCATTTTTTGCACGGGAACGCCTACCTTGCATCTCATTAAGGCAAAGTAGGACTCCACTTTCAAAAAATGACTTTAACTCCATAACTTTGGTGCTAGAGGGGTCTACACCAAAGTATAAATTTGGAGTTAGTTTTGCACCGAATTAGAGTAAAAAAAAATGACACTAATTTGGTGCAAACAGAGTATAAATATGCCCCTCAATGTTTTTTTATCACCAAAGATCATATATTTGGTTTTTAAGGTATCAACTTCAAGGCTGTAGTCCTTGCAAAAGCATATAAACTTCACAAGTAAATTGGCAAGGCCGGGGGCGGTTTGGGATAGTAACAAAGTATCATCTGCAAATAACAGACACAGAATCTTTGCAATCAGTGCCTACTATTACCTGTATTACAATAGATGGTTTTGTGGAGAAAATCGGCACTCATGACCAAATAAAACTATTCTAATGTTCTATATAGTTCTTGTTCTATTCACTTGTAAGGCGGTGCTCTGTCAGGGACCACACCCTAAACCCTGTACATTAACAATCTCAGATTGTTAAAAGCAATAATGTAAAAATAAGGCAAATGTCTTCTATTATTTCATGTTCATAATGGAGTCTTCTTAATTTGTTCCTTCTGCTCCATCTCCAGCCCGGCCAACCCATGTTTTGTCAGGGGTGTGACCCAATGACTTTATCAGGGCTGTGAATAACATACCTAAACAGTAATTTAATGTCATTTCTAATTTGTGTTCCCATTCCCAGTTCTTTATCCAACCTGTCTCCCTTTTATACTTTAGCTGTAAACCAAAATAGTGTATAAAAAGCTTTCATAAGTTACATATTCATGTGAGCACATTGCACAATTCCATATTTGACCATTGTGTCAATAAGTCTTATCACTATAAATGATTCAATAAATACGTGAAGGCTTACTCTATCCCTGCCCATTTATCAAGTGCAGGTTCTCCCCAGAATAGCATGCACACACATGTGGACCCAGTCCTAATTTGAACACCCTTCTTATAATGTCATTATATCCCAACTGCCACTCTATATTCTTTGAAAAAGTATATTGTTAGTATTCCGGTTAGAAAATTTCTTGTTATATTTTATTAAGTTCACTTGTATACTTTTGTCGGGCTGTCAAGTGTATTTCTGTAATCAATATCCACCGTGCTGAGAACCGCAGCAGTAGGGAATGGCGCCTACATTAATAATCATATATAATCTCCTAATATATAATATCACTATCAAGTATTACCTTAAATATTGCTTACCTAGTGGTGATCAAAATTGACCATGTACCTTACTCCTTGCCCTTTTATTCTCTCTATGTTTAGTTTCTGTCCTGTAAAATGAATTGAAGCCAGTCTCAATGGTCAGTCAGTTCTTCTCCCCTTGTTATAGAACATTCTCAATCTTGAATAACCTCTCTCGCTGCCTTAATCCGTCCAAAATACGAACACTCTTCAATATGGTGTCAGACTACCCCAATATCAATGACATGGCCCCTGATTCCTTTTCAATTTAAATGCTTCACTATTTAATAGGTTCCCTTACTCTACTGGGAACTTCACTCCCTCGATTACACCGTTGTGCAACTTATAATGCGGCACGAGTACGCTAAGCCTTGCCGGCTAATCTTGCCATTCCCTAATGTGTCCCATTAAGATTCGCGTCATTATCTATGTTAAGAATATTTGCCAAATGCTTTCGGATTCCTCCCGTCACTGACTAGTATAATCTTGCCCATATTCAACATTGCGTGTATGCTTTCTTTTATTTGTTGTTTCCTTCTTGGCTCATCCCTAAGTGTGTCCCCACTTAACATCATAGAAAGAGGACTAAGGTTCTTCTCTTCCTATCAAGCTGTTTAACTCTTTTCAGTGCCATCTTGGTCGTCCATAATGCCCATGATTGCACGACTATCCCCGATTCATCTTCATTGACAAAATGATACTGTCTGGGAAATCATTTTAAAGTCGAGGCTATCCTTTCCGCTGATACATTCATATGTGTTGTGGAAATGCTCATATTCCATAAGCTATAACTCTTGTGGCCTGCATTAAGAAAGTATAGGCCCTCATTATAACATTGGCGGTACATACCGCCTACAGCCGCAGGACAGCCGCCAAAAAACCTTCACCACGGCTATCAGCTGTCAGCTGGAAATGACAGCCAGATTTCCGCCAGAAGGATGGCAGAAATCTGACTGCGGCCATGCCGGCGGAAGGCGGTAAGGTGGCACTGCAAACAGTTAGTTTGGTCTCCCGCCTTATGCCCTTTTTTAAAAGGACTATACGCGGCTTTGAAATGCCCTGCAGACTCTGAATTATCTTCCCCCTCCCCGGTCTCTCTTGCTCCCTTTTCTGGGGAGATGCCAGGTGACGAAGAGGTAACACATCCCTCCCCGGTGGAGTATGGCGGCGCTCAGGGCTCCACATTGATTAAAGTAGTGGAAATGGGTCCACCTCCCCAGGATTCTGCCGTACAGAACCTGTTGATATCATTATCAGAGGAGATCAGGGGCAAATTTGAGATATCTGAAAATAACCAGGCAAAAATTAGAGAATCTTGTGCTGCAATGGAATGTAAACTTAATGCGCTGACGGAGAGGATGAGTAAGCTGGAGACGGCTATTTCAGAGCAGGAGGACTAAGTGCTCTCTAACTCCCAAGATATTTCCCAGTTAACACGTAAGGGCGATATGCTCCAGGAAAAGCTGGAATCTTTGGAGAATGGTTTACAAAGGAATAACCTTAGGTTATTAAATGCTCCCGAAGGACTAGAAGGGGATAATATTAAAGATTATATAATGATGCTGTTTAAGAATTGTTTTCCTTCTATGGATCATTTAAAGATGGAAGAAGATATCCAGAGAATTCATCTTGACTCCTTTAGGAGAAAGCCCAATAGGAAGTATCCGAGGAAAATTCTTGTTAACTTTGGTACTTATACCATTAAGGAGAAAATACTATCAGAGGCCCTAAAGGCAGGCAGTTTCTCAATGGGTGACTGGTTGTTCAAGATACGTTCAGACCTTTCTAGGGCAACGCTTGACAGGCAATGGGAGTTGGGGAAGTATATGCAGGAGCTTAGGTCTTTTGGAGCTACGGTTCAAATGAGATTTCCTGCATTTTTGAAGATTACGTGGAACAATACCATGTTTAATATCAGAGACCCTGCGGATGTTCGGGCTTTACTTGATAAGATGAAGTCTTCAGGTTGATGGCTTGCTCTTTTTGTTTTCTTTTTTGTCAAAGTCAGCCAGAAACCAAGCTCAAATGGGTGGTTGTATTCACCTAATTAGAAGGCATGGGAGGGTTCCCCGTTGAGGGTGGGTGGTTGAGGTTCATGGGGTTTGTTTGTTGATGGGTTGTTAGCACTAGGAATGTGGGTTGTGGGGTGGGGGGCTCAGGGATTATGCATTTTTGGGAAAAAGTCCTCAATAATTTGGCAACTGGCTGTGTGAGGGATCCTGTGTTACTTTTTATGTTCATGATTTTTCTTTTTTTTCTTTTGGTCTCCTTTTTGACTGATGGCTAGTCGAAACAAGGTGTTGATGACATTTTTATCTTGGAATATTAATGGCCTGCGGGTTCCAGGGAGGAGGAGGAGAATATTTGAGTTTTTGAAAAGGATAGAAGAAGAGGTGATTATTTTACAGGAAACCCACCTATTAGAAGTAGAATGGGAAGAGTATCTCAAATACTTGAGTTGGGTGGGATTCTGTGCATGTACTAATCAATCTTGTGTTGTGAAGGGGGTGGCAATTCCGATTAAGAAGTCGGTTACTATGAAACTAGCAAAAGTTATAAAGGATTCTAAAGTTAGGTGGTTGATTGTGGAGGTTGCCCTATATGGGGTTTGGTTTACTATTGCTGGTTATTATGAGCCCAATATTGATGACCCCGCACCATTTCATGACTTTTATAGCCATCTTCTGGCTGCTAAGCACCTGATTTTAGTAGGGGGGGATTAATATTTTATTGAACCCCACTTTAGATAAATCCATGATAAGACTTACTGTGAATTCCCCCAAAACTCGGCAGTGTATAAAACAAGGAATGTTGGATCTTGGCCTGATAGATATTTGTCATCAGAAAGGTGGGGTAGGATCGCAGTTTACATTTAGTAACAAAAAGTATGGCCATTACTCCAGGATCGATTTCTTTTTATTACAGCAACAGTTGAGGGATATTGTTAGATCAGTAACTCACGCACAGGTGCATCTTTCGGACCATTCAGCTGTCAGAATGCAGGTTTGTCTTGAAATGTGTCCATCCATTCATAGGTGGATAGTCAATTGTGCTCTTTTCTTGGATATAGTGATAGTAGAGGGTCTGAAGAGGGACACTAGAGAATTTTTTGAATTTAATTATCAATCTACTACACTGCAGCTACAGTGGGATACTTATAAAGCATTCATTAGAGGTAGGTTAGTTGCTTTGGCTAATTGGTATTATCGGGATGACAAGAATCAGCTTAAACAACTAGAGTCTCGGGTAGCCGTCTTGCAGGAGGCTACTCAAAAAGCTGAAGAGAGCCAGTTGGACTCTCTGAATGCTCAGCTGGAGTGGGCTAGAAATGATTAGGGGTTATATCTTGAGAAGAAACTTAGAAGGTCGTGGGAATGTAGCAGGTTTGCTCATTATGAGTACTCGGAAGGTTGTGGAAAGCTTTTAGCTTGATAGACCAAAACAGATCGCTCCAGGAATTTTGTTTCCTCCATTAGATCAGAGGTTACTGGAGCCCTAGCTACAACTGAAGCTGAGATAGAGGAGGGCATTTATAGGCTTTTTTCAGAACCTTTACACTGAGGACCTGCATGTTTCCGAATCGTCGGTAAGAACTTATTTGGATGCCCTTCATCTTCTTCATTTGTCAGAAGAAGATCAGATACAAATGGTCAGGGAGATAGATGGTGAGGAAGTGCAGGCTGAAATTCAGAGCTTAAAGAAGGCAAAGGCTCCTGGCCCAGATGGTTTGCCTAATGAATTATATCGTAATTTATGTGAGGAGTTAATTCCATTCCTGACAGAATTGTATAACCTTCTCTTACAGGAAGGGGCTGTCATGCCTAAATCCTGGGATGAGGCGGTTATTACTCTCCTTCTAAAGCCAGGGAAAGATCCAGCTTCTTGCAGCTCATATAGGCCTATCTCCCTATTGAATTCAGATTACAAGATCTATACACATATTTTGTCCAAAAGGCTTCAGGATGTGATTTGTAAATTGATACACATGGATCAGAAGGGATTCGTTAGAGGTAGACAATGGAATGAGTTAACTCATGATTCGCTGGGTGCGGTGGATTTGGCGATCTCTGAAAAAGTTCCCTTATTGATCCTTATTTTTGATGCCGCCAAAGCTTTTGATCGTGTTAATTGGCGTTTTTTGCAATGCGCTATGGAGGGTTTTAGGCTGGGCTCTAAATTTATTGGGACTATTCAGGCTATAAATAAGGCCCCATTCGCCAGCATTTTGATATATGATAGGATTTCCCCCATATTTAGGATTGAGATAGGGATGCATCAGGGTTGTCCCCTGTCTCCCCTTCTCTTTGATCTATATGTTGAGCCTTTGGCTGCTACAATTAGAGCAGACATTGAAATACCTTCCTTTAAGTGTCTGGGTTGGGAAAAAAAGGTGGCTTTGTATGCAGACGATCTTATGATTTATCCTGGCCATTTGCCACTTGTTTTTCCTAGAATCCTGCAATGTTTAAAAGACTTTGGTGAATTGTCAGGTTATTCTGTTAATTCTGAGAAAACCAAAATTATGTGCTGGTACACCACCTATAATAGCCCTTTAGTCAAGCAGCAGATCAGATATTTGGGGGTTCGGGTTATCTCTGATTTGAATGATCTAGCATATTTAAATTTTGAAAAGATTTGTAAGGAGACTCGTGCTTTATCTTTTATAGGGAGAGTTTGAAATGATTATTCTTTCCAAATTTACTTTTCTGTTTAATGCTATTCCTCTGGAATTTGAGAAAAGTTGGTTTAAAAAGATACAAGCAGATTTAACTTCTTTTGTATGGTCCTCCAGAGGAGTTAGGATCGCTTGGCTTAAGTTATGTAGGCCTAAGGGTAAGGGGGGGATTGCGGCTCCAGACTTTTATAAATATTATTGTGCTTTTCATTTGAAGAATGTCTGGTTTTTAATTCGTGACAGTTCAGAATACTCTTTTTTGTGGGCTGTATTGATTCAAGAGTTTTCAGCTGCTGGTAGTTTTTTCTTGTATAAGTTTGGTCATCCCAAATTCTTTAAAAAACTGTGTTTGAAACTTCTCAAAGATGCTGCTAGAGTCTGGTGGCTGGCTCGGCAAGCACTAGGTATTCATTATTATAGTTTTTGGGCTCCGATTTGGGAATCGCCTGGTACTCCTGAATTTCTTTTAGATACATTTTCTCTTCCATTGAAGGGTATAATGAGATGGGGACAGATTATGGAGGAGTCCAGGCTGCTATCCTGGTTTAGGCTCGGGGAGCTAACAGATTGTAGGCTTTCCAAGTTTAAATATTTGCATCTATTGAGTTGGGCGGCTTCCCTTTAAAGGGGGGGCACTAAGAACTACTGGGAGGAGAGGCTGTTAACAGGTTTGATTCATAAAGAGATTTCAGTCTGGTATCGGTCGTTGCTTGAAGCTTCGGACTCAGAGGCCTCCCTCCCAGAGAAGAAGTGGGGTAGTGTCTTGCCAGCCCCAGATATAGTGCAGATTTGGGAGTTTTCACTTTCCATGCTTTGGTCGGTTACTAGATCAGTTGCCCTGCAGAAGAACCATCTGTATACAACACACAGGGTTTACTGGACACCCCAGAGGTTGACCGCTTAGGGGAAGGTAGAAAAGAAGTGCCCACGTTGTGAGGTGTCTAATGCAAATGATATACACATGTTCTGGAGTTGCCCTAACCTCTTTTCTTTTTGGTCCTCGATTAATGGCTTTCTTAAACAGGCTATTTGCACGGAGGTGGAAGTGACTCCAGTATTAGTGTTTTTTGGGGTTTCTCTGGGTACCTCATGGCACTCTAAGTTGTCTAGATCACATAAGGGTATGATGTTTTTACTGATGTTGCTGGCTAGAAGACAAATATGTTTAAACTGGGTTAAATCTACATCTCCGAACATAGATGGCTGGTTTGCATCTGTTCATTATTTTTGTGATTTGGAACGCATGGGCCCGTTGGGTATCAGAGATGAAAATTCGGCCATTTGGGAGAACTTTGTGCAAACTGTCACCTCAGACATATAGGGGGTCATTCTGACGCCAGGGTCGGCGGGAGCACCGCCAACAGGCTGGCGGTGCCCCGCAGGGCATTCTGACCGCGGCGGTTTGGCCGCGGTCAGAACAGGAAAACCGGCGGTCTCCCGCCGGTTTTCCGCTGCCCTGCTGAATCCTCCATGGCGCCGCCATGGGGATTCAGACACCCCATACCGCCATCCTGTTCCTGGCGGTTCGCCCGCCAGGAACAGGATGGCGGTATGGGGTGTCGTGGGGCCCCTGGGGGCCCCTGCAGTGCCAATGCCAATGGCATGGGCACTGCAGGGGCCCCCGTAAGAGGGCCCCACAAAGAATTTCAGTATCTGCTCAGCAGACACTGAAATTCGCGACGGGTGCAACTGCACCCGTCGCACCTTCCCACTCCGCCGGCTCCATTCGGAGCCGGCTTCCTCGTGGGAAGGGGGTTTCCCGCTGAGCTGGCGGGCGGCCTTCTGGCGGTCGCCCGCCAGCCCAGCGGGAAACACAGAATAACCGCAGCGGTCTTCTGACCGCGGTGCGGTATTCTGGAGGGGGGAACTCTGGCGGGCGGCCTTCGCCGCCCGCCAGAGTTAGAATGACCCCCATAGTCCAATGATTATTACCACCTCCTTCTGTCCACTTTCTTGCCCTGCCCCTCTCTCGTGGCTAGCTGCCGGCTGGTGGTTTTGCAGGTCATGAGTCTTGGTACCGGCAAGGAGAGGTGAATGGCTGCGTTTGCTCAGGTTGGATCTGACTATATTGGATCGCCTTACGTGATGCAGGTTGATGACCCTGACGTAGAAGGTGGGATTTTTCTTTCTTCATTATTATGAGGACGAAAAAAAAAAATAGCAAAGGTTTCTTCAAATGCGGACAATGTGGAGTATGCAAATGGTTGTGGCATGCTAGGAAAGATTTTAAAGTGGGTGAGAGTCAGAAATATTCAATTCAAGCTCACATTGACTGCAACACAACATTGTGGTATACATCCTAATATGTAAATGTGAATGCATTTATATTGGAAGTGCGATTCGTTCCCTGAGAATAAGGATTGGGGAGCACTAGGGGGCAATAAGACAGGAGGATGAACGTTATCCAATTGCACAACATATGAAAGTATGTGACAAACAGAGAGTATGCAAGGAGTTTACATTTTTTGGGAATGAACATGTAACTAAGAACCCTTGGGGTAATAATCAACAACCATATCTGAGAAGGAGGGAATCATTATTAATCATGTATCTGAAAGCGGTCGAATGTGGACTCTACACTGATCAAGAGCTGGAATAATTTTTGGACAAATAGGAAGATCATTGCAATGTCTGTTTAAGAGAATGTAAACAAAATTAGAATGTAATAGTTATTATGAAATGCAATAATGTGAAATGCAATGTGAGATTTGACACAGGTAGATGCACACACATGTCGAACTGAGACTTATTATAGTCAAAATAAGGTAGGGTCATGTAGTGAAGTTAATATGGGGGTGGGGCTCAACCATGACAGAGAGAGGAACCAGTAGATGGAACCCTACTGTTTTTACGAACTACGATTTAGTGTGTATAGTAAGGAAAATAATAATGAGGACAGGGATTCACAGCCCCATCTATTAAAAGCAATATCGAGGAGACATGAGGGATTTTTAAATATGGGCAGAAAAAACGACTATGGCCCTCATTATGACATTGGGTGTAAATGCCGCTTACCTCTGTGATGGCGGCTGTCAACATGCTGCCACGGTGGCGAATAACCTTTCGCTATATTATGACACACACACAGCAAACCGACAGAATACTGCCACATACACAAATCTGCCATCCCAAAGGTCAGTGGTAAAGTGTCGGTATGGACACCGATACCGTTAAGCCAACAAAACAACACCCACCACATTATGACCCACGAATCACCATGGTGGACATTCTACGGCGGTAAACCATTGGCAGTACACACCGGTGCCCTCAGAATGACCACCCAAATACAAAACAACACAACATTGGCCAATATCAGAAACACACACCTGACACTCATAAACACACCAAACCCACAGCACTATAAAACACCCACCCACATTTCACACCACCCTTTACAAATACCAAAAAACACCACAAGACTAACATGAAGACCACTGAGACAACTACATACACATACCACAAACACCCATACATCTGTCATGCACCCCCATCTTACACCCCACCACATCACTTAACACCCTCTATACAACACACAACACACAACATCCATGCCCCCACTAAGGCACCCCCGTTCAGCTGATGAGGAGTTGCGGGCCAATATCGAGGAAATAGTCAGGGTAGAGCCACAACTGTTTGGAGCACAGGTACAGCAAATATCCATTGCCAGGAAGATGGAGCTATGGCGGAAAATCATGGACAGGGTGAACGCCGTGGGACAGCATCAAAGAACAAGGGACAACATCAGGAAGAGGTGGAACAACCTACGGGGGAAGGTACGTTCCATAGCAGCAAGGCACCAGATTGCCGTCCAGAGGACTGGGGGTGCACCCCCACCTCCTTCCCCCATAGCTCACAGCATGTGAGGAGCAAGTCTTGGCAATACAGCATCCTGAGGGACTCACTGGAGTTGATGGAGGACTGGACCCTTGTGAGTCAATATTTATTACGTATCACCCCCATATCTGTATGCCATCTCACCCCCTCACCCTCACTCCCATCACTCCACTCCATCCCACACACTGCACCTACACATCTGACTAACCGCAGTGCCAAGCCCTGCCTGCTATACCAATGCATGGACAGCCCGCCCAGCCCTGCATGGACACCCATCACCAAAGCATGCATAGCATGGAGAACTAACAAGCACCCAATGCATCACCATACACAAGCATATGGGGCAGGGCAACAGCAACAATAGAGGGAAAGCAAGGGATGTACAATATGTCACAGACATGAAGTTTAATACATCACTTACATCTCCACAGGTGCCCCAGCCATTCTCAGCAGGGAGGAGGTGCCACGACAAACCAGTCCCCCAACAGAAGACGCCGCAAGTGATGACAGTAACTTTGGACTTCTGGATCTGGATGAGCTACCCGGCCTATCAGGGGACACTGGTCAGTCGGCCACGCCAGACCACTCACAGTCCACCAGAGAGACTCCCCCATCAGTATCCAACACCACAGCACACACCCAACGTCCCAACACCTCTGTCCCTAGGGCACTTCAATCAGCAGTGTGCCCACCTGTACAGGGACCCCAGTCCACACCTCACACCCTAGACAATCAGGGACCTGGGGTCAGTGGCAGTGGGCACACCGTTCAGAGGACAGGGACACAGGGGAACAGGGACACTGGCAGGACCGCTGTGCACCAGGGGGAGGACAGGCCCAGGGAACTTACTCTCCAGGAGGCACTCACTAATGTCCTGGGGGCTTACCAACAATCCCAGGACAAGATGGGCCAGATCCTTACCAACATGCAGAACAACATGCGGCTGCAGGAGGTACACCATCAGGAGATCAGGGAGGATTTGCAGGCCCTCAACACCACCATGGTCTCCATAGCAGGGATGCTGGCAGATATGGGCAACATCATGAAGGAATGGACAGCACACCAGTGGGCACCTACCACTAGCCAGGTGACTGACCAGCCCACCACTTCTGCTGCAGTTAGTGGGCAGGAGGCCCTGCCACAGGACTCACAGGCCATTAGTACCCCTCCTCCTGCAGAAAGTGAACCACCCCACAAACATTCCCTGCAACCCAGACAGAAGCCAACGACACCTGCAAAGACCAAGACCTCCTGAATGTCACCCTTGTGTCCTACCTTGTCACCTTGTCCACTTCGAACTGCCTTTGCTCCCCTTCCAATGGCCCCTTGGACATTGAACCTGTGCTACAAACAAACTGGAACAATACCCTGGACTTTCCTCAACCATCACCCCATTCCATTGCACTTTTCCATCAATAATTTACACTACAATAAACACCCTTGAATACAACCGAAGTGAAAGTGTTTTATGTGATGAAAATGTGCATATATGGAAACAGTCACATCATGTGGAAATGATCTGAACACTGTGATAGCATACATTTTATGACCTGTATCCATCTGTAGTCATCACATCAGTACACTGTTGTCACATCACCA
Source organism: Pleurodeles waltl (assembly GCF_031143425.1). NCBI lineage: Eukaryota > Metazoa > Chordata > Amphibia > Caudata > Salamandridae > Pleurodeles > Pleurodeles waltl. The sequence continues at coordinate 1,181,575,616 of NC_090446.1, read as the reverse complement.
ACATCTGCAAAATGAGAAGCCATAGGTGACAGTTAGTAGAGATGCAAAGGAAGTAAATGCCATCCTTCTACAGCAACATTGAAAACATCAATAATCAGAGGAATGGTCAGTTCCATTGTCTCACCTGTGTGTCATTGAAAGTATTTACGTATAACTGATGTTCTGTGGTCCACATCCTCCTCCTCTGCCTCCTCATTCTCACTGTCTTCAGGGTCCACTGCTGCCACAGGGGCATTTCCAGTTTCCTTCTCCTGCAGATAAGGCACATGTCGTCTGAGGGCCAGGTTGTGCAACATGTAGCATGCCACTACTTTCTGTCAGACCTTCTTGGGTGAGTAGCATTGGGATCCACCTGTCAAATTGGGGCATCTGAACCTGGCCTTCAGGAGGCCAAAGGTCCTTTCAATAATTCTCCTGGTTCGCCCGTGTGCATCATTATAATGATTCTCAGCCCCTATCCTGGCATTCCTCACAGGGGTCAGGAGCCACAATAGGTTTGGGTGTTCAGAGTCACCTGCAAGTATTGAGGGACAAACATTAGCCTTACACAATGGTATAGGGTGAACACCAGAAGGTATACACTGACATACATTGCCTCTGTAGTTGTGCCATTACATTTGGGATATTGCTATTCCTCAGGACGAAGGCATCAGGCACCAACCCAGGACACTTGGCAGTGACGTGGGAGATGTACTTGTCAGCCAGGCACACAATTTGCCCATTGAGTGAGTGGAAACTCTTCAGATTCCTGAATACCTGTTCATTCTGGTGGGGGGGACAAACACAACATGTGTACCGTCAATCGCCCCAATAATTTGGGTATATGTCCCATTGCATAGAATCCAGCCTTCACAGTGGTCAAATCTTCCACCTGCGAGAAAGCAATGTAGCTGCCCCTGTGTTGCTCCAACCCTTGCCAACACGCTTGAGAACATTGGCTGTGACATTCCTGCTGTCAAACCCACTTTCACTTGGAAAGAGCCAGTTGCCAGGAACTGGAGCACAGAAAGAACCTGCACAAGAAGGGGAATCCCAGTGGGATGATGGAAATCAGGTATCAGATCAGGCTCCAATTGAGCACATGTGATAGTGGCCCTGTCCAGTTTATAAGTGAGTATTATGTGCCGGTCTTCCAGTGTAGCTAAGTCCACAAGAGGTCTGTACACGGGCCTGCCTCCTCCTCTGATTCCTCCACAGTGGTAGGTATCTAAGGGACACGAGAGTGAGTAGGCTGTCACAATTTCAACAATGGAAACACCACCTCAGTGTACATAGAGCAGTAACGTGATGGGACATTGGTAATAGCAATGTAAGTGCAATTTATAGAAATGACACAGTTCTCGATTATCTGAATAATGTCCACCACCATAAAATGGCGACTGCCTATCCTGTATGTAGAGACAGGTGGAAGTGAGGTAACTCCGCCGGCATAGTGTGTCATGGCGGAAGGCGGTCTTGCACTGCTGTGCTATTCCTTATTGGATAACATGGGGGTCTATGGAGTACAGTGGCCAATGGGGATCACTGGCGACGGTGACGGTGTACATCACTGTGTACGTGACCACCATTTTCTACCTATAACTGCACTTGTTTCCTGACTTTCCACAGGGCAACACCTACTCTGCGTGTGCTGCTTTGACCTGTTTCTGGATCCTGCCATGGCCAGTGTGACCAGGGAAAGGGACCCTGCCTTCACTTCGGAGGAGTTGGATGGGGTCCTAACCCAGTATGGGCAGCTGTATGGGCCTCCAGACCAACAGGTGAGCATACCTTGGGCATGAGACATGTGACAAGGTTGCATGGAGATGTGTGTGCAAGCATCGTGTCATTTGGGGGGTCATATGTCTGGTGGTGGTGTACATGGTGGGTGCTAGGTGATGTGTGCCTGCATACTGGCAGTGGCCTACTCATAGCTGGATTGGCGCTTGAGGGCATCACAGCAGCCACAAGAGGTTGAGTACACTGGGCGTTACAACTATAATTGGTAGGTGGCATAGGATCCTGGTGGTGGGTGTCAGTTAGTGGGTTCCCCTTAATGCTAGGTCAGACATTGCAGCATGATCCAGCTCAAGGGTAATGGTTGTATTACTAAATCAGGTAACCTAGCTAGGTAGCATTCCATGTCAGACATGGCTTAGTGTCTCCCAGGAGGGGTGCAGTTGGCGTGTTTTGCTCTCATCTTGCTGTAGTACCTAGCAAATGTAATGTCAATGAGATGCTGGTGCTCAATCATGATCCCTGTGTGTAACGGTAATGTGTATGCTATCTGTGGTGTTGGTGCTGTAATTGACCAAGTACTCCCTTTCTCTCTCCCCCACTTTTTTCTTCTGTCATCCTGTCCATGTGTGCATTAGCATAATCTGGTGGAGGAGCAGGGCACTGGCGACAGAGGGAGCGGCATCCCACAGGACCCTGAAGGCAGAGTCCACTGACGCCAAGGGGACCAGTGGGACAGAGGGCGAGGGGAGCACCATGGCGGAGACAAGAGGTGATAACAGTGACTCTGATACCTCCTCCGATGGAAGCTCCCTGGTGGTAGTGAACACCTCTGGGACCACCCCAGCTACAGGTACAGCTGCCACCCCCTTTAACAGCACTGCCCTTGCAGTAGCTCCTCACCGAGTTGCCCGTGCCTACTCACCTAGGAAGGCAGGCATCTCCTTTGTCCCAGGCACCTCAGGCCCTGCCCCAGTGAGGGCTGCTGCCCTGAGTGAGGAGGCTATTGACCTCATGAGATCCATCTTTGCAGGGCAATCAACCATTGTGAATACCATCCAGTGGCTGGCATCCCAGATGCAGCAATGCATTCCTGGAGGGCATTCACGGTGTGTCGGCAGCCCAACAGATACCGTTCCAGGCTCTGGCCCCTTCTCTGATGGCAGCCATTCTCCCTGTTCCTTCCATCCCCCTTCCTACTACCACTTCCCAGTCCCAATCTCTTCAACCCCAACCCATCCCATGCACACATAAAGACAAGCATGCACATAAAACATCACACAAGAGTGGCACAGACAAATACAGGCAGCACACTTCAGGCCACAAGCAGTCACACAAACAACGGACAGTTGCACACACAACAACATCCACTGCCTCCACTGTTTCTCCCTCCTCCTCCTTCCTCACTGTCATATCCACACTCACACCTGCATGCACTGCATTAAGAGCCACCACCACCCTCACCACACCAAGCAGCACACACACCTCACTTGCAGACACCTCAACAACATCCATCAGTGCGTCCCCTGTGTCCTCTCCCACCCTGTCTGCCCCCCCCAAGAGACCCAAAAGCCATCCACCTCACATCAGCACACTGCCCATGCACCTGTGCCCAAAGTCTGCAGACATTCACCTCCAACAACCACTCCCTCAACCTCTACTCCCATCCCTCCTCCCTCATCTCACCCCACCGTCCCTAAGAAGCTTTTCCCTGTCCAATTTGACCTCTTCCCTCCCCCTACCCCGCCCTGCCCGCATGAGCAGGGTCACAACAACCCAGCCCAGCACCTCAGCCAAACAGTCCACTGGGGCAGTGGAAGCACCTCCTAGTCATTGAGACAGGAAAGGAAATTATCCCACTCCACTACCCAAGAGGGGGAAGGATCCCACTCCAACACACAAGAGACCAAGGGATCCCACTCCACCACCCAACAGGGGGAAGGATCCCACTCCATCACCAAGAGCTGGAACGATCCCACTCCACTACCCAAGAGAAGGAAAGATCCCACTTCACCACCCAAGAGAGGGAAGGATCCCACTACACCACCCAGGCAGGGGAAGGTTCCCACTGCACCAACTAAGAGAGGCAAGAGGCCCCCTCCAACAGCAGTGGGCTAAGAGCCTTCACCTCAAGCTGGGACACAGCAGCCCTCATCCCCAGTTAGGACACAGCAATCCTCACCTCCAGTTGGGACACAGCAGCCCTCACCTTCAGCTGGGACACAGCAGCCCTCACCTCCAGTTGGGACACAACAGTCCTCACCTCAAGCTGGGAAACAGCAGCCCTCATCTCCAATCAGGACACAGCAATCCTCACCTCCAGTTGGGACACAGCAGCCCTCACCTTCAGCTGGGACACAGCAGCCCTCACCTCCAGCTGGGACACAGCAGCCCTCACCTCTAGCAGAGGGCATGTAGGCCACCTCCCAGGGACTGTTGTACATGGAGCCCCCTCCTCAAGCTGGGACACAGCAGCCCTCACCTCTAGCTGGGACACAGCAGCCCTCACCTCCAGTTGGGACACAGCAGCCCTCACCTCTAGTTGGGACACCGCACCCCTCACCTCCAGTTGGGACACAGCAGCCCTCACCTCCAGCTGGGAAACACCAGCCCTCATCTCTAGCTGGGACACAGCTGCCCTCACCTCCAGTTGGGACACAGCAGCCCTCACCTCCAGCTGGGACACAGCAGCCCTCACCTCTAGCAGAGGGCATGTAGTCCACCTCCCAGGGACTGTTGTACATGGAGCCCCCTCCTCCACCAGTGGGCAAGTCCCCCAACTCAGAGACTGTGACCTTGCACTCCCCAGGTAATTGTAATCGGCATGGAGCCCTCTCCAGAACCAGTGGGCATGTCCCACAACTCAGAAACTGTGACCTGTCATTCCCCAGCTAATTGTAATGAGCATGGAGCCCCCTCCAGAACCAGTGGGCAAGTCCTCGAACTCAGAGATTGTGACCTTGCACTCCCCAGCTAATTGTAATGGGCATGGAGCCCCCTCCAGAACCAGTGGGCAGGTCCACCACTTCAGCTGAGGTGCCCCACATCCCCCTTCCCCTTGCGGTACCTGGCCATTCCCAACATGATGCCCCTGCACAGTGTAATGCTGATTAAGTCAGGGAACGAGTTGGGCCTAGGACTGTGCCCTGTGGCCATGTGGACCTTTTGTACTTTGGACTGACCATTGGCCCTTTCGGAACAGTGAATCATATTTTTTGTCCTATGGACAATATGGTGGCTGTTTGCATCCAATTACACTATCAGTTCTTGAGTGATGTAGTCCTTGCATTATTATGATGTGGGTCCTGTGACATTGGTTTTCCTTTGCAGCTGGTTGTTTGTATGGTGTGTATGTGAATGGTGTGTGTTGTGCGTGTGTGTGTCACTCTCCTTTTCCTCCCTCCCTCCCTGGTGTGCTAGGCGCTTGTACTCTCTGTCATCATCTTCATCAGCATTGGTGTTCCAGGTGGAGCATGGAGTAGAAGAGCATTGGGAAGACTTGAAGTTCCGGTTCCATGGCGGCATTGATCTTCCCTGCATCTCTGATGGTGAGTATTTCGTTTTCTGTGTTCTTTTGATGGTGTTGGTACTGCCCCCGAAATCATGACAGTTTGCAATGTCTTAATACAGTGGGTGGTACTTTGTCTAGTACCTGGTTGTTGATAGCTCCTGCCGTGATCAGTGGTGTAACACCCTGGTGGTTGGTGTGGTACACTGGCTGTCTTTGGGAGTTATCACCGCCATGATCATAATGTGGCAGTAATTACCACCAGCCTGTTGGCGGTAATACCGCCACTTTAAGAGTCACCTCCATTGTCATAATGACCGCCTATATTTTCTTAATGCAGGTCACAAGAGATATTGCTTATGGAATATGAGCATTTCCACAGCTAATATGGATGTCTGAGTGGGAAGGTTAGCCTTGACATTAAAGTGATTTCCCAGACTATATCATTTTGTCGAGGACAATTGAACGTAAATCGTGGATAGTCTCAGAATCACAGGCTTCATGGACGACCAAGATGGCACTGAAGAAAGAGTTAAACTATTTGATGGGAAGAGAATAACGTTAGTCCTATTTCTTTGATGTGAGGGGATGTATTTAGGGATGAGCTGAGAATGGAGGAAATAATAAATTCAAGAAAGCGCACTTGCAATGTTGAATACGGGCAAGATTATACTGATGAGTGATGGGAGCAATCCCAAAGCCTTTGGCAAATATTCTTAACGTAGATAAGGATGCAAATCTTAATGAGACACATTGGGGAATGGCGGGATTAGCCGGCAAGATTTAGCTTACTTGCGCCGCATTATGAGTTGGACAATGATGTAACCGAGGGGGGAAAGTTCCCGGTAGAGTAGGGGAACCTATTAAATAGTGAAGCATATAATGCTTAAAGTAATACTTGATAGTGATATTATATATTAGGAGATTGGATAAGATTATTACTGTACCCCCCATTCCCTATTGCTTTGGTTCTCAGGACGATAGATATTGATTACAGAAATACACTTGACAACCTGACAAAAGGATGTGAGTGAACTCAATAAAAAAACAACAAGAATTTTTCTAACTGGAATAATAACAAGGTAATTTTTCATAGAATATAGAGTGCCAGTTGGGATATAAGGACATAATAAGAAGGGTGTTGAAATTAGAACTGGTTCCACATGTGTGTGCATGCTTTTTTGATGTGTACGTGATAAATGGGTAGGGATAGAGTTAGACTTCACATATTTATTGAATTATTTATAGTGATAGGACTTATTTACACAATGGTCAAATATGGAATTGTGCAATGTGCTCAAATTGATATGTAGCTTTTGAAAGCTCTTTATACACTATTTTGGTTTCCACCTAAAGTATAAAAGGGAGACGGTTTGGATAAAGAACTGGGAATGGGAAAAAAAATGTAAATGACATTACATTACTGTATATATATGTTATTCAGAGCCCTGATGAAGTCATTTGGTCACACCTGTTACGAAACAAGTGTTGGCTGGGCTGGAATTGGAGCAGAAGGCACAAATAAAGAAGAATACATTATGAACATGAAATAATAGAAGATGTGTGCCTTATTTTCATATTATTACTATTAGCTGTATTTTGAGGAAAACAGATTTTTCAAGACGACTACTCCAAAACGAACATGTGATATAAAAAAATACAGAATGGGTAATGTGTAATATAGTAATATATTGCTATCTTGGGGTTCTGGTGATATTTATATACCACTCAGCCTTTGGTCTCATAGTTTATAATGTCACCAGAACCCATAGGTGGCAATATTGGACCATATTTTACAGTTACAAGTTGTGTACACTATACTTTCCGCTACATTTCTCTTAATATCTTGGCGCTGGTCCGCAAATCTGCACAAAAGATCCAAATTTTCCCCTAAAAAAAGTTAATGGAAAGTTTTGTGATGATCCTTTAAGCGGAGACCAAGAAAAACAGTGGTCAAAATGTGAGAATTCCCCTTTTAAGAATAACAACAAGATTGGCACCCAGAACTTTCCTCAGAAATCATGTTTTAAAAAAAATATTTGTCTTAATTCCGTTCAGTAGTTTTCAAGAGATTAGCACTTAAAAATGTGCTTGGATTGGACATAAAGGGGTTAAAAGTAGGTGAATTCTGCCAAAAAGCGGAAAAATTGTAGCTTGCGCTGCTCGTACTGCAAATTAGTGGCAGTAACCTGAGCAGCGATTAAATTCAGCACCATTAGCACAATGCGTTGCTCAAGAGTGCATAAGCATTCAAGATGATTTTGCTGCCACTCAAGTTGAAAATCTACTCGGGTGGCAGCAAATCTACTTGATCAAAAGCCCTCTGATGGCGACCACTCATGAACATCGATAACCACCAGCATTAGAAAATCGCACTAGAGGACACAAAATTACGCTCTCCAGCTCACATACTTAGGCCCGTATTTATACTCCGTTTGCGCCGAATTAGCGTCGTTTTTTTCGACGCAAATTCGGCGCAAAACTAACGCCATATTTATACTTTGGCGTTAGACGCGTCTAGCGCCAAAGTATGGGCAAAGAGCGTCATTTTTTAGCGTGAACGCCTTCCTTGCGTTAATGAGATGCAAGGAAGGCGTTCCCGTCTAAAAAAATGACGGCGACGCAAATGCGTCGTATTTATACTCCCGGGCAAAAATCACGCCGGGGAGGTGGCGGGTCAAAAAACCCCGCATTTGCGCCACTTTTTAACGCCTGGGTCAGGGTAGGCGTTAAGGGGCCTGTGGGCTCAAAATGAGCCCACAGGTGCCCTCCCCTGCCCCCAAGGACCCCCCCTGCCACCCCTGCCCACCCCAGGAGGACACCCAAGGATGGAGGGACCCACCCCAGGGACATTCAGGTAAGTTCACGTAAGTATAATTTTTTATATTTTTCAATTTTTTTTGGGAGGCATAGGGGGGCCTTATTTGTGCCCCCCTACATGCCACTATGCCCAATGACCATGCCCAGGGGACATAAGTCCCCTGGGCATGGCCATTGGGCAAGGGGGCATGACTCCTGTCTTTACTAAGACAGGAGTCATTTAAATGGCGTCTGGGCGTCGAAAAAATGGCGCAAATCGGGTTAAGACGATTTTTTAGCGTCAACCCGACTTGCGCCATTTTAAGACGCCCTAGCGACATTTTCCCCCTACGCCGGCGCTGCCTGGTCTACGTGTTTTTTTTCCACGCACACCAGGCAGCGCCGGTCTGCTTGCGCCGGCTAACGCCATTCCATAAATACGGCGCCCGCATGGCGCTTCGGAATGGCGTTAGACGGCGCTAAATTTTTTGACGCTAAACTGCGTTAGCGCAGTTTAGCGTCAAAAAGTATAAATATGGGCCTTAGAGCCTTGCAGGAGGAAAATTCTGCCATGAGGTGAATGGCGGAATTTGCCAGAACTTTGTGTTAAAGAATAACATGAAGTGGTCAAAATTCCACCAATTCCGAGGGGAGAATGGGATATTTTGCCCACTCCTAGTTAAACGTTAGAGATATCTTGGCCCATATTTATACTTTTTGACGCTAAACTGCGCTAACGCAGTTTAGCGTCAAAAAATTTAGCGCCGTCTAACGCCATTCTGAAGCGCCATGCGGGCGCCGTATTTATGGAATGGCGTTAGCCGGCGCAAGCGGACCGGCGCTGCCTGGTGTGCGTGGAAAAAAACCACGTAGACCAGGCAGCGCCGGCGTTGGGAAAAAATGACGTTAGGGCGTCTTAAAATGGGGCAAGTCAGGTTGAGGCAAAAAAATCGCCTCAACCCGATTTGCGCCATTTTTTTTACGACGCCCAGACGCCATTTCATGACTCCTGTCTTAGTAAAGACAGGAGTCATGCCCCCTTGCCCAATGGCCATGCCCAGGGGACTTGTGTCCCCTGGGCATGGTCATTGGGCATAGTGGCATGTAGGGGGGCCCAAATAAGGCCCCCCTATGCCACCCCAAAAAAATTTAAAAATAAGAAAAATGATACTTACCTGAACTTACCTGAATGTCCCTGGGGTGGGTCCCTCCATCCTTGGGTGTCCTCCTGGGGTGGGCAGGGGTGGCAGGGGGGGGTCCCTGGGGGCAGGGGAGGGCACATGTGGGCTCATTTTGAGCCCACAGGCCCCTTAACGCCTACCCTGACCCAGGCGTTAAATAGTGGCGCAAATGCGGGGTTTTTTGACCCGCCAACTCCCGGGCGTGATTTTTGCCCGGGAGTATAAATACGACGCATTTGCGGCGCCGTCATTTTTTTAGACGGGAACGCCTTCCTTGCATCTCATTAACGCAAGGAAGGCGTTCACGCAAAAAAATGACGCTATTTGCCAATACTTTGGCGCTAGACGCGTCTAACGCCAAAGTATAAATATGGCGTTAGTTTTGCGCCGAATTTGCGTCGAAAAAAACGACGCTAATTCGGCGCAAACGGAGTATAAATACGGGCCCTTGTGTCATGGTGAGTCCGTTGAGCAAAATGTAAAATTAATTGATTCTATTTGGCTGAGGCAGCTTTTTCTCCCATTGGCCATTTCGGTATCACTTATCTAGTGAAGTACCTGCGGTACCTGAGTGATCTGATTGGCTACAACATGAGAGTGAAATATGGTGGAAACTTTTAGACTTTTCAACCTTGGTGTGATCTCCCTTAACTTTTTGCCTCTGTTTCCCAAGTTTTTGTTTTGCTGTTTTTGTTACTCTGGGAACTTTACCACTGCTAACCAGTGCTAAGGTGCAAGTGCTCCTATACAAAATGTGTATGTAATTGGTTCATCCATGATTGGTATATTTGATTTACTGGTTAGTCCCTAGTACAGTGCACTAGAGGTACCCACGGCCTGTAAATCAAATGCTACTAGTGGCCTGCAGCATTGTTTGTGCCACCCACCATGTAGCTCTGTAAACATGGCTCAGACCTGCCACTGCAGTGTCTGTGTGTGCAGTTTTCAACTGCCCATTCGACTTGGCAAGTGTATCTATTTGCCAGGCCTTAACCTTCCCTTTTCTTACATGTAAGACACCCCTAGGGTAGGCCCTAGGTAGCCCCATGGGCAGGGTGTAGGGAAAGTTTAAGGTAGGACATATACTAGGTGTTTTATATGTCTTAACAGTAAAATACTGCTGAATTTGGTTTTCACTCGTGCAAGGCCTATCCCTCTCATAGGTTAACATGGGGGCTCCCTTTAAATATGATTAAAGTGTAGATTTCCTTTGGGAGCGGACGGACATGTGAAGTTTGGGGTCTCTGAGCTCACAATTTAAAAAAAAACACATTTTAGTAGATTTTGAGATTGTGTGTTTGACAATGCCACTTTTAGAAACTGAGCATTTTCTTGCTTAAACCATTCTGTTACTCTGCCTGTTTGGGGATTCCCTGTCTGGGTCAGTTTGACAGTTGGGCTGGGTACATCTCCCTCTAGACAGTGGCACAAAGGGAGCTGGGGTGTAGCCTGCATATCCTGATGAGCCATCTGTGCTAGGAAGGAGGGGAGGAGTGGTCACTCACACCTGAAAGGGCTGTGCCTGCCCTCACACAATGCAGTCTCCAACCCCCTGGTGTGTGTCTGGGGCCTGGCAGGGGCAAGGCAGGATTTAAAAAATAAGAGAGACTTTTCTTTGAAGTAAGCCTACTTGAAAGGGCAAAATAGGTATAAGAAGGGCACCCAAAACCACAGACTTTGGATCACTTCTAGAAACCAAGAGGAACCTCTGCCTGAAGAAGAGCTAAAGAGCTGAGGAAGAAGAGCTGCCCTGCCCGTGACTGTGCTTTGTGGAGCTATCCTGCAGTTGCTGCTTCTGCCGATGCAAGAGGACAAAGACTGGAATTTGTGTGCCTTCCTGCTTGTGAAGAACTCTCCAAGGGCTTGAAACTGAGCTTGCCTCCTGTTGTTGAAGTCTCAGGGACAGCAAAGACTTCTCTCTGCCAGCACCTGGAGCCTCGGCTGAGACTCCTGCCCTGCCAAGTGGTGCCCTACCCAGTTCCTGGGGCCTTGTCAGGTGAAGCTGGTGAACCAAGGTTGGAAATCCATGCACAAATCGCCGTGTGGGGAAATTTCCAACACAACCTCCTAGAGCGACGACGCGCCGCTGGCTCTGTGGCTAAACTCGACGCACGCTTGCAGCACATCTGTGAAATTGAGGCACGCGACTGAAGAAACACTGCTCGTCATCACTGACGGATGCTGCAACGACATAACATCGCTGGGTGCGGAAAAACAATGCAAGTCTGCCTGGACCCGAGGTGCTCTGTCCTCAGATCAGACAGGAGAAGGAGAAACGATGCATGACCTCGCTTGTGGGTGAGAAATCGATGCACCGCTTAACTTTTTGGACACACATTTGCCCGTGCAGGTTATTTTGATGCAACCCATGTACATTTTCACACTAACAGCGTTAACGTTGTGTTTAAAATGACATGAAGACTTCTTACTTTTTAATTAATAACTTGACTTGTGTATTGTGGATTTTTGTCATTTTGGTTGTGTTTTGTTTAGATAAATATTTTCAATTTTTCTAAACCTGTGTTGTTTCATTTTGTAATGTTTTCATTAAGTTAGTGTGTGTGTTGGTACAAATACTTTACACCTAGCACTCTGAAGTTAAGCCTGCCTGCTTGTGCCAATCTACCAAGGGGATGAGTGGGGGTTAGCTGTGGGTGATTCTCTTTTACCCTGACTAGAGTGAGGGTCCTTGCTTGGACACGAGGTAACCTGACTGCCAAACAAATACCCCATTTCTAACATTGGTGATCAGCGGTTGGGATTAGACTTGTATTTGTACTTGACATACAGTGATTAAGTGTACACTACTGTTCTGAGTTCAGATCACTATGTGACCATATACTACTTGTCTTGTGAATTTTGCTTTTCTCTTTGGTTCCTCTTTTTTTGTTTTACTTCTTGCTGATCCCTTGATTTACTTTTTTAAAAACTTAATTTGACTGCCAACCAAAGACCCCATTTCTAACAGCCACCATTGCAGGGCTAGAGTCCTGAAACATTATGATAGAGGGGACACAAAGAGAGAGAGTGAGATTACCCTGACCTCTAGGCCAATGTGGTGGTGGGGATCCTAAAAGGAAGCTTTCTGTGGTTCAAATAAAGAAAATAGTTTATGTTTTGTCACAGGATATGGGGTCCAAGGACTGGATGTTCCAAACCTCCTCCTTGATCCACGGATCCAAACCGTTAAGACATAAAAAGATAGCAGACTTTTGACAAAGACCTGTCCCTGTGGCCAAGCACTATTATGCAGGTTGTATACAGTGGAGGTTGGCTGTCCAAAGATGGTTGCTTGCAAGGCCTGCCAAGACATTAGCCATAAACTAAACAACTATCGGCTACAAACAAAGTAAATTTAGATTATGATCAAAAACACAGAAATTCACAAAAAAAACCAAAGGATAAAGTAACCTTATAGATAGGTTTGTTTTGTCAACAATGTTGTAGCACTTCTTAAAAAACACAGATATTGACTGAAAAAATATATTTTAAAATTATGTTATAGATAGGTGTTGAAGTGAGATAAGAACTTATGTTTAAAAAACGAAAAATAACTAAACTTGCACCCCCAACTTGCACTGCTTATGACCTCACATATTACATCACGTACAAGTTGTCAAATGACATCACTGATGACATCTTAAATTATTCTTCAAATGACATCATTCAATGATTGTCTCAGGGTGCTATATGCTATGTAGGCTAGGAGTGCCTCAGCAAGTTAATAATCAGACCAATCCTTTAAACATAGTTAGCAGATAATGGACATTGCCTTTGCTGTTGGCCAATTAACCCCTTCTGTGCCGCGGACGTAGTGGTTACGTCCCGCGGCACAGTGCTGCTGTGCCGAGGACGTAACCACTACGTCCTCGGCACACAGCCCAGAGGGAGCGCTCTCGCTCCCTCTGTGTGCTTCCCCCCACCCCCCCAAAGTCAGGGATGGAAGGGGAAGCCCTTCCCCTTCCACCCCCGACCCCCCCACCCCCCCATAATGACGTCAGTGCGCGATCGCGCGCTGACTTCATTATGGGGATTTCGCCGCACAGGAAGCCATTTGCTTCCTGTGCGGCGACGAGGAAAGAGGTGAGTTCCTCTTCCCGGTGGGTGGGGGGTTTGGGCTAAAGAGGCACCGGGGGAAAGGAAAGGCTTTTCCTTTCCCCCGGTGTCTCTTTGAGCATTCCTGCTGCCCGATCGCATTGCGATCGGGCAGCAGGAATGCCCACTAGACACCAGGGATTTGTTTTTTTTGTTGTTTGCTCGTGTTTCTTGCTGGCGGGGAGCGGCCCCTTGGGCAAGGGTCGCTCCCCTTGTGGGGGCAATTAGTTACGGCCATTTCTGCCCCCCTTGGGGGCAGATTGGCCTACTTTTTAGGCGGATCTGCCCCCAAGGGGGGCAGAAACCACTGGATCACCAGGGAATTATATTTTCTGTGCAGGTATGTTGGGAGGGGGTGCCCCCTTGGGCAAGGGGCGCCCCCCCCAAGGGGGCAGAGAACTGTTGGCCATTTCTGCCCCCCTTGGGGGCAGATCGGCCTATTTTTTTTAGGTCCATCTGCCCCCAAGGGGGGCAGAAGCCACTTAGGCACCAGGGATTGTGTGTGTAGTGGATGGGGGGGCGCCCCCTTGGGCAAGGGTCGCTCCCCTTTGGGGGGCATGTCTTTTAGGGCCATTTCTGCCCCCCTTGAGGGCAGATCAGCCTATTATTTTTAGGTTGATCTGCCCCAAGGGGGGCAGAAACCACTAGAACGCCAGGGATGTTTTTTTATGTGTTTATTTTTGTGGGGGGGCGTCCCCTTGGGCACGGGGCGCCCCCCCAAGGGGGGCATTGACCTGTTGGCCATTTCTGCCCCCCCTGGGGGCAGATGGGCCTATTTTTCTAGTCCCACCTGCCCCCAAGGGGGGCAGAAGCCACGTAGACACCAGGGATAGTGTGTGTGTGTGTGTGTGTTAGTGGATGGGGGGGGGCTTGGGCAAGGGTCGCCCCCCACTTTGGGGGCACATGTACCCAGGCCATTTCTGCACCCCTTGGAGACAGATCAGCCTATTATTTTTAGGCTGATCTGCCCCCAAGGGGGGCAGAAACCACTAGAACGCCAGGGATTTTTTTTTATGTGTTTATTTTTGTGGGGGGGTGTCCCCTTGGGCACGGGGCGCCCCCCCAAGGGGGGCATTGACCTGTTGGCCATTTCTGCCCCCCCTGGAGGCAGATGGGCCTATTTTTCTAGACCCACCTGCCCCCAAGGTGGGCAGAAGCCACGTAGACACCAGGGATAGTGTGTGTGTGTGTGTGTGTGTTAGTGGATGGGGGGGGGGCTTGGGCAAGGGTCGCCCCCCACTTTGGGGGCACATGTACCCAGGCCATTTCTGCACCCCTTGGAGACAGATCAGCCTATTATTTTTAGGCTGATCTGCCCCCAAGGGGGGCAGAAACCACTAGAACGCCAGGGTTTTTTTTTTATGTGTTTATTTTTGTGGGGGGGCGTCCCCTTGGGCACGGGGCGCCCCCCCAAGGGGGGCATTGACCTGTTGGCCATTTCTGCCCCCCCTGGGGGCAGATGGCCCTATTTTTCTAGACCCACCTGCCCCCAAGGGGGGCAGAAGCCACGTAGACACCAGGGATAGTGTGTGTGTGTGTGTGTGTTAGTGGATGGGGGGGGGCTTGGGCAAGGGTCGCCCCCCACTTTGGGGGCACATGTACCCAGGCCATTTCTGCACCCCTTGGAGACAGATCAGCCTATTATTTTTAGGCTGATCTGCCCCCAAGGGGGGCAGAAACCACTAGAACGCCAGGGATTTTTTTTAATGTGTTTATTTTTGTGGGGGGGCGTCCCCTCGGGCACGGGGCGCCCCCCCAAGGGGGGCATTGACCTGTTGGCCATTTCTGCCCCCCCTGGGGGCAGATGGGCCTATTTTTCTAGACCCACCTGCCCCCAAGGGGGGCAGAAGCCACGTAGACACCAGGGATAGTGTGTGTGTGTGTGTGTGTTAGTGGATGGGGGGGGCTTGGGCAAGGGTCGCCCCCCACTTTGGGGGCACATGTACCCAGGCCATTTCTGCACCCCTTGGAGACAGATCAGCCTATTATTTTTAGGCTGATCTGCCCCCAAGGGGGGCAGAAACCACTAGAACGCCAGGGATTTTTTTTTATGTGTTTATTTTTGTGGGGGGGCGTCCCCTCGGGCACGGGGCGCCCCCCCAAGGGGGGCATTGACCTGTTGGCCATTTCTGCCCCCCCTGGGGGCAGATGGGCCTATTTTTCTAGACCCACCTGCCCCCAAGGGGGGCAGAAGCCACGTAGACACCAGGGATAGTGTGTGTGTGTGTGTGTGTGTTAGTGGATGGGGGGGGGCTTGGGCAAGGGTCGCCCCCCACTTTGGGGGCACATGTACCCAGGCCATTTCTGCACCCCTTGGAGACAGATCAGCCTATTATTTTTAGGCTGATCTGCCCCCAAGGGGGGCAGAAACCACTAGAACGCCAGGGATTTTTTTTTATGTGTTTATTTTTGTGGGGGGGTGTCCCCTTGGGCACGGGGCGCCCCCCCAAGGGGGGCATTGACCTGTTGGCCATTTCTGCCCCCCCTGGGGGCAGATGGGCCTATTTTTCTAGACCCACCTGCCCCCAAGGGGGGCAGAAGCCACGTAGACACCAGGGATAGTGTGTGTGTGTGTGTGTGTGTTAGTGGATGGGGGGGGGCTTGGGCAAGGGTCGCCCCCCACTTTGGGGGCACATGTACCCAGGCCATTTCTGCACCCCTTGGAGACAGATCAGCCTATTAT
The DNA here is from genome assembly GCF_031143425.1 of Pleurodeles waltl. Lineage (NCBI taxonomy): Eukaryota > Metazoa > Chordata > Amphibia > Caudata > Salamandridae > Pleurodeles > Pleurodeles waltl. Next base: position 1,181,559,634 of record NC_090446.1, on the reverse strand, counting down.
TTTTAGGCTGATCTGCCCCCAAGGGGGGCAGAAACCACAAGAACGCCAGGGATTTTTTTTTATTTGTTTATTTTTGTGGGGGGGCGTCCCCTTGGTCATGGGGCGCCCCCCCAAGGGGGGCATTGACCTGTTGGCCATTTCTACACCCCCTGGGGGCAGATGGGCCTATTTTCTTAGGCCCACCTGCCCCCAAGGGGGCAGAAGCCACTTAGGCACCAGGGATAGTGTTGTGTGTGTTTTTTTTGTTTTTTTTTGTTTGAGGGCTGTCCCCTTTGGCAAGGGTCGCTCTCCATGGGGACACAGTACTAAAGGTATTTTCTGGCTTCCTTGGGGCAGACAGGCCTATTTTTTTAGTAGGCCCATCTGCCCCTATGACAGAATCCACTTAGGCACCAATTTCTAAAATGTTTGATGGTGGGGTGTTTGTCAACTGAAGAAGTCTTTGCATTTGTGATAAAAAAAAAATTCCTCCTTTTTGTTCTAGTTCAAAGCTTTTGCTTTATTTGCTGTGGCTCCTTGCGGTTTTGGCGGTGGTTGACCTGCAGTTTGCACAGTTGCATGTTTTAGGTAAGTAAAAACAATTTACTCCAAAGGAGTATTGTTGCCATGCATGAATGACATGTTTGTAGGGGGTGTACTAAATGCAGGATTGTGTGTGAAATTGTCCTTAGGTTTGTGCACAATGATATTTGTTGTGTCTTATTTCTAATTTGCCTTTCTTTCTTTCTTTTTAGTGGGATATCATTGGTGATTGCTGTGTAGTTGCTGGTGAATCAAGCTTTTTCAGGCAAGTGAGCGGTATAGTTTTTGAGTTTGTAACTCTTACTAACAAAGCTACACTTTGTTACTTGTCTTACACAGTGCTGGTTGTTGGTGGTGAATTTGTCCAGTTAATTTTAGCAGGAGAGATCATGGCTAGCCGCAGGATGACCGCTCAGCAGGTGGTTGGTATGCTTTTTGAGTCACAGTCTGATCATGACTATGAGACGGACTCTGCATCTGAGGCAGAGGAGGAAGTCAGAGATTCTGGCAGTGATGTTTCTGTTGGAGGGGAATCTTCTGATGATGAAGCCACACTCAGTGCAGATGAAGGTTCTGTTTTAGAGGAGGACATTGATGTGCCAATAGTGCAGCAACCTGGGGCTGAAAGGTTTCCCGTTAGAAGACCTGATGTCTGGGTTGCCCCAAACATGGAGCAGCCAGAGTTGCCTGCCTTTACTGGTCTCCCGGGGTGTAACGCCAATACAGAGAACTTTATGCCTATCAATTTCTTTGAGTTATTCATGGATGATGTGTTTTTGGAAGAGATTGTTGAGCAGACTAATTTGTATGCGGAGCAGCATTTGAGGGACAACGCTGCTAGACTTAGGCCACACTCTAGAGCTGCCCAGTGGATTCCCACAAATTTGGAGGAGCTAAAAAAGTTTTTGGGTTTGACTTTTTTGATGGGGTTGATAAGTAAGCCGTCACTGGCTTCTTATTGGTCTACTAGTCCCTTGATGGCAACAGCTATATTTCCAGCTACCATGAGTCGTAATCGGTATTTGCTTCTTCTTAGGATGCTGCATTTTGTTGACAATGCATTAGCCTTGCCACGAGATCACCCAGATTCTGACCGTCTTTTTAAGATTAGGCCTGTCCTTGATCATTTTGTAGATCGGTTGTCGGAGGTCTATGTTCCAGGCAAAGAGATAAGTGTGGACGAGTCTTTGGTCCTCTTCAAGGGTCGTTTGGTTTTTAGGCAGTACATTCCTAGCAAAAGGGCACGATATGGAATTAAATTGTATATGCTGTCTGAAAGTAGGACAGGATATGTGTATAGTTTCCGTGTGTACACTGGTAGGGATTCCAATATTGACCCCCCTGGTTGTCCTCTCACTTTTGGAGTTACTGAGAAAATAGTGTGGGATCTTGGTAGACGACTGTTCAACAAAGGTCACCATTTGTATGTAGATAACTTCTACACTGGTGTGCAGTTGTTCAAGGAATTGTTTAGAGTGGACACAGTTGCTTGTGGCACAATCCGTTCTAACCGGAAAGGCTATCCAAGGGAGCTTGTCTGTAAAAAACTTGAGAGGGGACAGTGCTGTGCCTTGCGGAACGAGGAGCTGCTAGCTTTGAAATTTTCAGACAAGAGGGATGTCTACATGCTAAGTACCATCCATGATGAGAGTACTTCCCCTGTGACTGTTTGGGGCCAGGTTGCTGAAGTGCGCAAACCTGTGTGCATTTTAGATTATAATAAGCACATGGGAGGTGTAGATAGAGTTGACCAGAGGTTGGAACCTTATACTGCTATTCGTAAGTCTTATGTTTGGTATAAGAAGTTAGCACTTCACCTCTTCCACTTAGCAACCTTCAATGCTTTTATTGTGTTTAGGGATAGGTCTCCAGACTCAAAGATGACATTTGTGAAATTTCAGGAGTCAGTGATAGAGAGCCTTATTGTGGTGGAACAGGCCAGAGTTCCTAGAGAAGCAGTGGTGGAGGATGTGGCTAGATTGAAAGATCGCCACTTTGCTGAGCACATTCCTCCCACACCCAAAAAAGACTTTCCAGCTAAGAAATGTAGAGTGTGTTTTCGAAGAGGTATCCGGAGGGAGACTCGAATGTACTGCCCAGATTGTCCTTCAAAGCCTGGGCTGTGTGTCGGTGCTTGTTTTAAGAATTACCACACCCAGAAGAATTTCTGGGAACAACCATGAGTGTAAACTCATGTCTGTTTTGTATTTTCATGTGTTTAGTTTCATGGTTAGCATTTCTGTCATGTTGTTAGTTAGAGCTTTTGTGTTTGTTGTTTTGTAATTCTTTCTACTTAGTTAGGGGTTCCTCTGTTAAAAAAAAAAAAAATATGATGCCATTGTGTGTGGAGTGGGGCTTGGCTGAGACTGTACATATTGACTTGATGTTGGCTACTGCAACACACTGCAAGCCAAACACCAGTCCACACACTCCCATCAGCTGGTGTGATTGTTGTATCAGGCATGTGGGCGTATGTAAGTGATGGGCCCTTGAGTGGCGCTGTCTGTCGATGTGAGTGTTGTAATGTGCTGGGCCCGTGGCTGGCGGTGTGAATGGCCTTGTGTGTGTCATGTATGAAAGTTGTGTGAATGGACTGTAAAGCGGTTGGTGCCTTGTCGCGGCTTTACAGCTCACGAGCTGTGAGTCATTGGTTCAGTTTTTTGCCTTTCAGTTACTAACAGTGCTTTTCATTTTTGTGAAAGCTCTTGTTAGTAAAATTTGATCCACTGAACCATCACTCACCCTCGTGCCAAATCCAACCAGTATGTGTGGTAAAAATGACCAAACCTGCTCCGCTGTAATCAGGCGTCGCAGCACACCTATGACATGCTAGGTGCCTCAGGTGGGACCCCGATGATGAAGCATGCCACCAACTTGGTTGGTGGGTGAGGGGTCTTTTTCACATAACCTAAGTGTGTTTCTTTTCAAAATTTTAGTGTTTGGCACATCACGGACGTATGTGGGCACATCAAAACGATATATTACAAAACTACCTGTGTTTGGGGGGGGAGAGGGCACCTATGTTTTTGGTCCTGTGTGCGGCCTTCATCTAGGGAAACCTACCAAACCCAGACATTTTTTAAAACTAGACACCCCAAGGAGTCTAGGGAGGAGTGGCTTGCGTGGATCCCCCAACATTTTCTTACCCAGACTCCTCTGTAAACCTCAAAATGTGCTTAAAAAAAGCATATTTTCCTGACTTTTCTTCGTACGATCACCACTCCAGCACAAAATTCCTACTCCCCAGTGTTCCCCTCAGTCTCCCAAATAAAATGACACCTCACGTATGTGCGTCCCCAAAGCAGAGTCAGTCTAAAGATGTATAAAAGAATATGTCCTTATAAACTCGCAGTACTATCCCCTGTATCTCTACAAGTTTTGGGCCTTATTCTGTTGGAGGCACCTGGCCCACCCACACAACTGAGGTATCATTTTTATCGGGAGACTTGGGGGAACGCTGGGTGGAAGGAAATTTGTGGCTCCACTCAGATTCCAGAACTTTCTGTCACCGAAATGTGTGAAAAATGCGTTTTTTTAGCCAATATTTGAGGTTTGGAAAGGATTCTGGGTAACAGAACCTGGTCAGAGCCCCTCAAGTCACCCCATCTTGGATTCCCCTAGGTCTCTAGTTTTCAGAAATACACAGGTTTGGTAGGTTTCCCTAGGTGCTGGCTGAGCTACAGGCCAAAAACTACAGGTAGGCACTGTTTTCAATGAAAAAATGTGATGTGTCCACGCTGCGCTTTGGGGCGTTTCCTGTCGCGGGCGCTAGGCCTACCCACACAAGTGAGGTATCATTTTTATCGGGAGACGTGGGGGAACGCTGGGTGGAAGGAAATTTGTGGCCCCTCTCAGATTCCAGAACTTTCTGCCACAGAAATGTGAGGAACATGTGTTTTTTAGCCAAATTTTGAGCTTTGCAAAGGATTCTGGGTAACAGAACCTGGTCCGAGCCCCGCCAGTCACCCCTCCTTGGATTCCCCTAGGTCTCTAGTTTTCAGAAATGCACAGGTTTGGTAGGTTTCCCTAGGTGGCGGCTGAGCTACAGGCCAAAATCTACAGGTAGGCACTTTGCTAAAAACAGGTCTGTTTTCTGTGATGTGTCCACGTTGCGCTTTGGGGCGTTTCCTGTCGCGGGCGCTAGGCCTACCCACACAAGTGAGGTATCATTTTTATCAGGAGACGTGGGGGAACGCTGGGTGGAAGGAAATTTGTGGCTCCTCTCAGATTCCAGAACTTTCTGCCACAGAAATGTGAGGAACATGTGTTTTTTTAGCCAATTTTTGAGCTTTGCAAAGGATTCTGGGTAACAGAACCTGGTCCGAGCCCCGCCAGTCACCCCTCCTTGGATTCCCCTAGGTCTCTAGTTTTCAGAAATGCACATGTTTGGTAAGTTTCCCTAGGTGGCGGCTGAGCTACAGGCCAAAATCTACAGGTAGGCACTTTGCTAAAAACAGGTCTGTTTTCTGTGATGTGTCCACGTTGCGCTTTGGGGCGTATCCTGTCGCGGGCGCTAGGCCTACCCACACAAGTGAGGTATCATTTTTATCGGGAGACGTGGGGGAACGCTGGGTGGAAGGAAATTTGTGGCTCCTCTCAGATTCCAGAACTTTCTGCCACAGAAATGTGAGGAACATGTGTTTTTTTAGCCAATTTTTGAGCTTTGCAAAGGATTCTGGGTAACAGAACCTGGTCCGAGCCCCGCCAGTCACCCCTCCTTGGATTCCCCTAGGTCTCTAGTTTTCAGAAATGCACAGGTTTGGTAGGTTTCCCTAGGTGGCGGCTGAGCTACAGGCCAAAATCTACAGGTAGGCACTTCGCTAAAAACAGGTCTGTTTTCTTCCAAAATTTTGGTGGTGTCCACGTTGCGCTTTGGGGCGTTTCCTGTCGCGGGCGCTAGGCCTACCCACGCAAGTGAGGTATCATTTTTATCGGGAGACTTGGGGGAACGCTGGGTGGAAGGAAATTTGTGGCTCCTCCCAGATTCCAGAACTTTCTGCCACAGAAATGTGAGGAACATGTGTTTTTTTAGCCAATTTTTGAGCTTTGCAAAGGATTCTGGGTAACAGAACCTGGTCCGAGCCCCGCCAGTCACCCCTCCTTGGATTCCCCTAGGTCTCTAGTTTTCAGAAATGCACAGGTTTGGTAGGTTTCCCTAGGTGGCGGCTGAGCTACAGGCCAAAATCTACAGGTAGGCACTTTGCTAAAAACAGGTCTGTTTTCTGTGATGTGTCCACGTTGCGCTTTGGGGCGTTTCCTGTCGCGGGCGCTAGGCCTACCCACACAAGTGAGGTATCATTTTTATCGGGAGACGTGGGGGAACGCTGGGTGGAAGGAAATTTGTGGCTCCTCTCAGATTCCAGAACTTTCTGCCACAGAAATATGAGGAACATGTGTTTTTTTAGCCAATTTTTGAGCTTTGCAAAGGATTCTGGGTAACAGAACCTGGTCCGAGCCCCGCCGGTCACCCCTCCTTGGATTCCCCTAGGTCTCTAGTTTTCAGAAATGCACAGGTTTGGTAGGTTTCCCTAGGTGGCGGCTGAGCTACAGGCCAAAATCTACAGGTAGGCACTTCGCTAAAAACAGGTCTGTTTTCTTCCAAAATTTTGGTGGTGTCCACGTTGCGCTTTGGGGCGTTTCCTGTCGCGGGCGCTAGGCCTACCCACGCAAGTGAGGTATCATTTTTATCGGGAGACTTGGGGGAACGCTGGGTGGAAGGAAATTTGTGGCTCCTCCCAGATTCCAGAACTTTCTGCCACAGAAATGTGAGGAACATGTGTTTTTTTAGCCAATTTTTGAGCTTTGCAAAGGATTCTGGGTAACAGAACCTGGTCCGAGCCCCGCCAGTCACCCCTCCTTGGATTCCCCTAGGTCTCTAGTTTTCAGAAATGCACAGGTTTGGTAGGTTTCCCTAGGTGGCGGCTGAGCTACAGGCCAAAATCTACAGGTAGGCACTTTGCTAAAAACAGGTCTGTTTTCTGTGATGTGTCCACGTTGCGCTTTGGGGCGTTTCCTGTCACGGGCGCTAGGCCTACCCACACAAGTGAGGTATCATTTTTATCGGGAGACGTGGGGGAACGCTGGGTGGAAGGAAATTTGTGGCTCCTCTCAGATTCCAGAACTTTCTGCCACAGAAATGTGAGGAACATGTGTTTTTTTAGCCAATTTTTGAGCTTTGCAAAGGATTCTGGGTAACAGAACCTGGTCCGAGCCCCGCCAGTCACCCCTCCTTGGATTCCCCTAGGTCTCTAGTTTTCAGAAATGCACAGGTTTGGTAGGTTTCCCTAGGTGGCGGCTGAGCTACAGGCCAAAATCTACAGGTAGGCACTTCGCTAAAAACAGGTCTGTTTTCTTCCAAAATTTTGGTGGTGTCCACGTTGCGCTTTGGGGCGTTTCCTGTCGCGGGCGCTAGGCCTACCCACGCAAGTGAGGTATCATTTTTATCGGGAGACTTGGGGGAACGCTGGGTGGAAGGAAATTTGTGGCTCCTCCCAGATTCCAGAACTTTCTGCCACAGAAATGTGAGGAACATGTGTTTTTTTAGCCAATTTTTGAGCTTTGCAAAGGATTCTGGGTAACAGAACCTGGTCCGAGCCCCGCCAGTCACCCCTCCTTGGATTCCCCTAGGTCTCTAGTTTTCAGAAATGCACAGGTTTGGTAGGTTTCCCTAGGTGGCGGCTGAGCTACAGGCCAAAATCTACAGGTAGGCACTTTGCTAAAAACAGGTCTGTTTTCTGTGATGTGTCCACGTTGCGCTTTGGGGCGTTTCCTGTCGCGGGCGCTAGGCCTACCCACACAAGTGAGGTATCATTTTTATCGGGAGACGTGGGGGAACGCTGGGTGGAAGGAAATTTGTGGCTCCTCTCAGATTCCAGAACTTTCTGCCACAGAAATGTGAGGAACATGTGTTTTTTTAGCCAAATTTGGAGCTTTGCAAAGGATTCTGGGTAACAGAACCTGGTCCGAGCCCCGCCAGTCACCCCTCCTTGGATTCCCCTAGGTCTCTAGTTTTCAGAAATGTACAGGTTTGGTAGGTTTCCCTAGGTGGCGGCTGAGCTACAGGCCAAAATCTACAGGTAGGCACTTCGCTAAAAACAGGTCTGTTTTCTTCCAAAATTTTGGTGGTGTCCACATTGCGCTTTGGGGCGTTTCCTGTCGCGGGCGCTAGGCCTACCCACGCAAGTGAGGTATCATTTTTATCAGGAGACTTGGGGGAACGCTGCGTAGAAGGAAATTTGTGGCTCCTCCCAGATTCCAGAACTTTCTGCCACAGAAATGTGAGGAACATGTGTTTTTTTAGCCAATTTTTGAGCTTTGCAAAGGATTCTGGGTAACAGAACCTGGTCCGAGCCCCGCCAGTCACCCCTCCTTGGATTCCCCTAGGTCTCTAGTTTTCAGAAATGCACAGGTTTGGTAGGTTTCCCTAGGTGGCGGCTGAGCTAGAGGCCAAAATCTACAGGTAGGCACTTTGCTAAAAACAGGTCTGTTTTCTGTGATGTGTCCACGTTGCGCTTTGGGGCGTTTCCTGTCGCGGGCGCTAGGCCTACCCACACAAGTGAGGTATCATTTTTATCGGGAGACATGGGGGAACGCTGGGTGGAAGGAAATTTGTGGCTCCTCTCAGATTCCAGAACTTTCTGCCACAGAAATGTGAGGAACATGTGTTTTTTTAGCCAATTTTTGAGCTTTGCTAAGGATTCTGGGTAACAGAACCTGGTCCGAGCCCCGCCAGTCACCCCTCCTTGGATTCCCCTAGGTCTCTAGTTTTCAGAAATGTACAGGTTTGGTAGGTTTCCCTAGGTGCCGGCTGAGCTAGAGGCCAAAATCTACAGGTAGTCACTTCGCAAAAAACACCTCTGTTTTCTTCCAAAATTTTGGTGGTGTCCACGTTGCGCTTTGGGGCGTTTCCTGTCGCGGGCGCTAGGCCTACCCACGCAAGTGAGGTATCATTTTTATCGGGAGACTTGGGGGAACGCTGGGTGGAAGGAAATTTGTGGCTCCTCTCAGATTCCAGAACTTTCTGTCACTCAAATGTGAGGAAAATGCGTTTTTTTAGCCAAAATATGAGGTTTGCAAAGGATTCTGGGTAACAGAACCTGGTCCGAGCCCCGCCAGTCACCCCTCCTTGGATTCCCCTAGGTCTCTAGTTTTCAGAAATGCACAGGTTTGGTAGGTTTCCCTAGGTGGCGGCTGAGCTAGAGGCCAAAATCTACAGGTAGGCACTTTGCTAAAAACAGGTCTGTTTTCTGTGATGTGTCCACGTTGCGCTTTGGGGCGTTTCCTGTCGCGGGCGCTAGGCCTACCCACACAAGTGAGGTATCATTTTTATCGGGAGACGTGGGGGAACTCTGGGGGGAAGGAAATTTGTGGCTCCTCTCAGATTCCAGAACTTTCTGCCACAGAAATGTGAGGAACATGTGTTTTTTTAGCCAATTTTTGAGCTTTGCAAAGGATTCTGGGTAACAGAACCTGGTCCGAGCCACACAAATCACCCCATCTTGGATTCCGCTAGGTCTCTAGTTTTCAGAAATGCACAGGTTTGGTAGGTTTCCCTAGGTGGCGGCTGAGCTAGAGGCCAAAATCTACAGGTAGGCACTTTGCTAAAAACAGGTCTGTTTTCTGTGATGTGTACACGTTGCGCTTTGGGGCTTTTCCTGTCGCGGGCGCTAGGCCTACCCACACAAGTGAGGTATCATTTTTATCGGGAGACGTGGGGGAACGCTGGGTGGAAGGACATTTGTGGCTCCTCTCAGATTCCAGCACTTTCTGCCACAGAAATGTGAGGAACATGTGTTTTTTTAGCCAATTTTTGAGCTTTGCAAAGGATTCTGGGTAACAGAACCTGGTCCGAGCCACACAAATCACCCCATCTTGGATTCCCCTAGGTCTCTAGTTTTCAGAAATGCACAGGTTTGGTAGGTTTCCCTAGGTGGCGGCTGAGCTAGAGGCCAAAATCTACAGGTAGGCACTTTGCTAAAAACAGGTCTGTTTTCTGTGATGTGTCCACATTGCGCTTTGGGGTGTTTCCTGTCGCGGGCGCTAGGCCTACCCACACAAGTGAGGTATCATTTTTATCGGGAGACGTGGGGGAACGCTGGGTGGAAGGAAATTTGTGGCTCCTCTCAGATTACAGAACTTTCTGCCACAGAAATGTGAGGAACATGTGTTTTTTTAGCCAATTTTTGAGCTTTGCTAAGGATTCTGGGTAACAGAACCTGGTCCGAGCCCCGCCAGTCACCCCTCCTTGGATTCCCCTAGGTCTCTAGTTTTCAGAAATGTACAGGTTTGGTAGGTTTCCCTAGGTGCCGGCTGAGCTAGAGGCCAAAATCTACAGGTAGTCACTTCGCAAAAAACACCTCTGTTTTCTTCCAAAATTTTGGTGGTGTCCACGTTGCGCTTTGGGGCGTTTCCTGTCGCGGGCGCTAGGCCTACCCACGCAAGTGAGGTATCATTTTTATCGGGAGACTTGGGGGAACGCTGGGTGGAAGGAAATTTGTGGCTCCTCTCAGATTCCAGAACTTTCTGTCACTCAAATGTGAGGAAAATGCGTTTTTTTAGCCAAAATATGAGGTTTGCAAAGGATTCTGGGTAACAGAACCTGGTCCGAGCCCCGCCAGTCACCCCTCCTTGGATTCCCCTAGGTCTCTAGTTTTCAGAAATGCACAGGTTTGGTAGGTTTCCCTAGGTGGCGGCTGAGCTAGAGGCCAAAATCTACAGGTAGGCACTTTGCTAAAAACAGGTCTGTTTTCTGTGATGTGTCCACGTTGCGCTTTGGGGCGTTTCCTGTCGCGGGCGCTAGGCCTACCCACACAAGTGAGGTATCATTTTTATCGGGAGACGTGGGGGAACGCTGGGGGGAAGGAAATTTGTGGCTCCTCTCAGATTCCAGAACTTTCTGCCACAGAAATGTGAGGAACATGTGTTTTTTTAGCCAATTTTTGAGCTTTGCAAAGGATTCTGGGTAACAGAACCTGGTCCGAGCCACACAAATCACCCCATCTTGGATTCCGCTAGGTCTCTAGTTTTCAGAAATGCACAGGTTTGGTAGGTTTCCCTAGGTGGCGGCTGAGCTAGAGGCCAAAATCTACAGGTAGGCACTTTGCTAAAAACAGGTCTGTTTTCTGTGATGTGTACACGTTGCGCTTTGGGGCTTTTCCTGTCGCGGGCGCTAGGCCTACCCACACAAGTGAGGTATCATTTTTATCGGGAGACGTGGGGGAACGCTGGGTGGAAGGACATTTGTGGCTCCTCTCAGATTCCAGCACTTTCTGCCACAGAAATGTGAGGAACATGTGTTTTTTTAGCCAATTTTTGAGCTTTGCAAAGGATTCTGGGTAACAGAACCTGGTCCGAGCCACACAAATCACCCCATCTTGGATTCCCCTAGGTCTCTAGTTTTCAGAAATGCACAGGTTTGGTAGGTTTCCCTAGGTGGCGGCTGAGCTAGAGGCCAAAATCTACAGGTAGGCACTTTGCTAAAAACAGGTCTGTTTTCTGTGATGTGTCCACATTGCGCTTTGGGGTGTTTCCTGTCGCGGGCGCTAGGCCTACCCACACAAGTGAGGTATCATTTTTATCGGGAGACGTGGGGGAACGCTGGGTGGAAGGAAATTTGTGGCTCCTCTCAGATTACAGAACTTTCTGCCACAGAAATGTGAGGAACATGTGTTTTTTTAGCCAAATTTTGAGGTTTGCAAAGGATTCTGGGTAACAGAACCTGGTCCGAGCCACACAAATCACCCCATCTTGGATTCCCCTAGGTCTCTAGTTTTCAGAAATGCACAGGTTTGGTAGGTTTCAATAGGTGGCGGCTGAGCTAGAGGCCAAAATCTACAGGTAGGCACTTTGCTAAAAACAGGTCTGTTTTCTGTGATGTGTCCACGTTGCGCTTTGGTGCGTTTCCTGTCGCGGGCGCTAGGCCTACCCACACAAGTGAGGTATCATTTTTATCGGGAGACTTGGGGGAACATAGAATAGCAAAACAAGTGTTATTGCCCCTTGTCTTTCTCTACATTTTTCCCTTCCAAATGTAAGACAGTGTGTAAAAAAGACGTCTATTTGAGAAATGCCCTGTAATTCACATGCTAGTATGGGCAGCCCGGAATTCAGAGATGTGCAAATAACCACTGCTTCTCAACACCTTATCTTGTGCCCATTTTGGAAATACAAAGGTTTTCTTGATAGCTATTTTTTACTCTTTATATTTCAGCAAATGAATTGCTGTATACCCGGCATAGAATGAAAACCCACTGCAGGGTGCAGGTTATTTATTGGCTCTGGGTACCTAGAGTTCTTGATGAACCTACAAGCCCTATATATCCCCGCAACCAGAAGAGTCCAGCAGACGTAACGGTATATTGCTTTCGAAAATCTGACATTGCAGGAAAAAGTTACAGAGTAAAACTTAGAGAAAAATTGATGTTTTTTTCACCTCAATTTCAATATTTTTCTTTTTCAGTTGCTATTTTCTGTAGGAAACCCTTGTAGGATCTACACAAATTACCCCTTGCTGAATTCAGAATTTTGACTACTTTTCAGGAATGTTGCGGTTTATGGGATCCAGCGTTGGTTTCATGCCCATTTCTGTCACTGACTGGAAGGAGGCTGAAAGCACAAAAAATCATAAAAATGGGGTATTTCCCAGTAAAATGCCAAAATTGGGTTGAAAAATTGGGTTTTCTGATTCAAGTCTGCCTGTTCCTGAAAGCTGGGAAGCTGGTGATTTTATCACCGCAAACCCTTTGTTGATGCCCTTTTCAGGGAAAAAACCACAAGCCTTCTTCTGCAGCCCATTTTTCCAATTTTTTTAAAAAAAATGAAATTTTCACAGTTTTTTGGCTAATTTCTTGGCCTCCTTCTGGGGAACCCACAAAGTCTGGGTACCTCTAGAATCCCTAGGATGTTGGAAAAAAAGGACGCAAATTTGGCATGGGTAGCTTATGTGAACAAAAAGTTATGAGGGCCTAAGCGCGAACTGCTCCAAATAGCCAAAAAAAGGCTCGGCACAGGAGGGGGAAAAGGCCTGGCAGCGAAGGGGTTAAAGTTGCATATATGTCTATTCACCCACATTTGGTGGATGTCAACCTTCTTTGAATATTTTTTCACCCACTTAAGAAATATAAAGGCCATCATTATGACGTTGGCGGTAAGTACTGCTTATCGCCATGACGTCTGCCGCCAACACATCACTGCCGCAGCGGATTACCGCTACCCATATTATGACACACACACATAGCAATCCGTCACTATACAGCCACACACACAAGTCTGCCAGCCCAAAGGTCAGTGATAAACTGGCAGTATCCAAACCCACACAGTTACGCCATCAGAACTAAGCCCACATTATGACCCACAAATCACCACGGCGGACATTCAACGGCTGTAACCCATTGGCAGCACATACTGCTGCACTCAAAATACACACACACATACAAAATAACACCACATTGGACAATTAAAAAAACACAAACCCGACACCCATACACACACCACACCCACACCACTATAAAACACCCACCCACATTACCCACAACCCTTTACGATTACAAACAAGTGCCACAAGAGAGATAGCAAGACCACAGACAAGATCACTGCTACACACCACCATCATCTATACATCATCCACGCACCTTACATCACACACCCTAACACATCACCCCACACACTCTCACCCACACCACTTATACTACACCCATGGCACCACAACGACACCCCAGGTTCTCAGAGGAGGAGATAGGGGTCATGGTGGAGAAAATCATCCGGGTAGAGCCACAGCTATTCAGATCACAGGTGCAGCAGACATCCATTGCTAGGAAGATGGAGCTCTGGCGGAGAATCGTGGACAGGGTCAATGCTGCGGGACAGCACCCCAGAACAAGGGACGACATCAGGAAGAGGTGGACCTACCTACGGGGGAAGTTGCGTTCCGTGGCAGCAACACACCAAATAGCCGTACAGAGGGCTGGCGGTGGACTCCCACCTCCTCCCCCACAACTAACAACATGGGAGGAGCAAGTCTTGGCAATACTGCATCCTGAGGGCCTCGCAGGAGTAGCAGGAGGACTGGACTCTGGTAAGGCAAATCTTTACTACATTATCCCCCCACCCCACCTGCATGCCATCACATACTCACACCCTTACCCTCACACCCATCACCCCAACAACCCACAGATACCCCACCAACACAACCCACACATCCCAAAACCAAGTGCTGCATGTAACACCAATGCATGGACACCCATCACCCAAGCAGGTCCACTACAGAGACTCACTCATGCCCCAAAATCACCACTCACACAAGGACCAAGCCAATAATGCAAGCACTGGAGTAGAGGGTCAACCACCCATTGCACACAATGGCACACATAGATACAATAACTATGCATTTACACCCCAACAGGACCCCTACCCAACGTCACTGTACAGGAGGTGCCAGACATATCCAGTCCCCCCACAGAAGAGGCCCACAGTGATGACAGCATCTCTGCACACCTGGATCAAGATGACCAGCCCGGCCCATCTGGGACCTCGGGACAGTTGGTTCCCCTGACACAGTCACAAGCCACCACAGAGCCTCCCCCCTCAGGAAACACCAGCACAGCACCCAGCGGGCCCATCCCTCTGTCCACAGGACACGCCAATCAGCAGTGTGTCCACCACTACAGGGAACCCAGGCAAACCCACCAATCCAAGAAAATCAGGGACCTGGGGGCAGTGGCAGTGGGCACATGGTTCAGGGGACAGAGGCACAGGATAACAGGGAAACTGGGAGGACTGCTGTGCGACAGGGGGAGGACAGGCCCAGGAAACCCACTCTCCACAAGGCACTCTCCAACATCATGGGAGCTTACGATCATTCCTAGGAGACAATGGCATAGGTACTGGCCAAGTTTAAGGAGACCCAGCGGCTTCAGGAGGAATAGCACCTTTGGATCAGGGAGGACTTGAATTCCATTAACACCACCCTATCACTATTGCAGGGGTGCTGGCAGACCTTGTAAACACCAGGAGGGACACAGTGGCACAACAAGGGGCCCCTGACACTAGCCTTGACGATGAACAGCCCTCCACCTCCGCCGGCGCTAATGGACAGGAGGCACCGCCACAGGAACAACAGGACACCACCACCCCACCCCCTGCAGATGGAGAACCACCCTGCAAACGGTCCCTGAGATCCAATTAACTAGACAGGGAACATTGCCAAGACCCCGCCAGGAAATGAGACCCCCATGAATGTCACCCTTCTGTCCCACTATGTCACCCTATCCATCCTTAAACTGCCATTGCTCCACTTCCTATGCCCCTTTGGACAACGCACCTGTGAAACAAATATACTGGACTCTGCCATGGACATTCCTCCACCATACCCCCAGCCCATTTTACAACCCCCTCCACGTATTTGAATAAACACACTTTAATCACAAAACAATCTGGAGTCTGTCTGTGCTTTCACAAATGTGTAATTGCAATAACTATGGAATATAGCAATGTCAATTTACCTATTCACATACCAATGTAACACTGCTGTAGGCCAGTAGTAAACATAGCAGAGGGCACAAAGTGGGACCCAGATCTGTGAAATGGAAAGTCAAAGTGACAAGTCAGGGTCCATACACTAAATGAAAATGACACACTTATGCTAGTTCCAACAATAGAATGATATGTGGGAAGCAGTGGCATCTTCCTACCTGTGTCTCACTGGAAGTATTGCATGATGATGTTGTTTCGGTTGTCGATATCCTCTTCGTCTGCCTCCTCTTCTTCACTGTCCATAGGCTCCACAGTTGCCACAAGACCAACATCTCCCCCATCCTCCTGCAGAAAAGGCACCTGGTGTTGCAAAGCCAGGTTGTGCAGCATACAGTGGGCCACGATTATCTGGCTCACCTTCTTCGGTGAGTAGTATAGGGAGCCACCTGTCAGATGGAGGCACCGGATTCTGGCCTTCAGGAGGCCGAAGGTGCATTCGATCACCCTCCTAGTTCTCCCATGTGCCTCATTGTAGCGTTCCTCTGCCCTTGTCCTGTAATTCCTCACTGGAGTCAGTAGCCATGACAGGTTGGGGTAACCAGAGTCACCGGCAAATGTTGAGGGACAACTGTTAGACACACACTAACCCTTAGAGACAGCCCCATACCCAGACACCTATGTCAACTGTATTGGGACCTTGGCCTCGCCTATTAGCCACACACAGTGCCTCTGGAGTTGGCCCATCACATAAGGGATGCTGCTATTCCTCAAAATGTAAGCGTTATGCACAGAGCCAGGATACTTGGCATTCACATGGGAGATGTACTGGTCTGCCAAACACACCATCTGCACATTCATAGAATGGTAGCTCTTCCGGTTTCTGTACACCTGTTCATTTCTGCGGGGGGGCACAAATGCCACATGTGTACCATCAATGACACCCATGATGTTGGGGATATGTCCCAGG
The DNA here is from genome assembly GCF_031143425.1 of Pleurodeles waltl. Classification (NCBI taxonomy): domain Eukaryota; kingdom Metazoa; phylum Chordata; class Amphibia; order Caudata; family Salamandridae; genus Pleurodeles; species Pleurodeles waltl. The sequence goes on along the minus strand of NC_090446.1, from coordinate 1,181,543,676 downwards.
GCATAGAAGCCATCTTTAACTGTGGGCAAATCCTCCACCTGAGGGAGAACGATGTAGCTGTGCACGTGTTTCAGCAGGGCAGACAACACTCTGGACAACACGTTAGAGAACATTGGCTGGGACATCCCTGATGCCATGGCCAGTGTTGTTTGAAAAGACCAACTGGCCAGGAAATGGAGTACAGACAGGACCTGCACTAGAGGGGGGATTCCTGTGGGATGGCAGATAGCTGACATCAGGTCCGGCTCCAACTGGGCACACAGTTCCTGGAATGTTGCATGATCAAGTCTGTATGTGACCAGGATGTGTCTCTCTTCCATTGTCGACAGGTCCACCAGGGGTCTGTACAGCAGAGGATGCCACCATATCATCACCTGCCGCAGGGGACGTGCCCAATGGAGGAGAACAGCGAGCAGAGAGTCATGCAACACTGAGGGATCACAATGTCTTATTTTCAGAAAAGTTATTAATCCGCAATGTGCTGGTATCTGTCTATGTTCCCGGCCTAGATAGGTGTGACGTAGTTAACATCCATCCCATGTGGCCTCCTGAAATGGCGCTGCCTGACCTGTAAGGTGGGACAAGGAGATATGAGGTAACTGCGCTGCCATTGTACACCGTCGCGGTGGGCGTTCGAAGACCGCGGTGCAATTCTGCATTGGTTAACATTGGGCCCGATGGGTCCCTGGAGCCAATGACGATGTACGCACCACCGCAGACGTGACCGCCATTTTCTGTCTGTTCTCTCACTTGATACCTGACCTTTAACAGGAGAAGACCTACACTGCAAGTTCTGCTGTGACCTCAGTCTGGAAGCGACAATGGCTCATGTGTCTGGGGGAAAGGGCCCCTGCCTTCCCTTCGGAGGAGTTGGAGAAACCAGTGGATGGGGTCCTCCCCCAGTACATGCAACTGTACAGTTCTCCAGACAAACAGGTGAGTACACTGTGAGCATGCTGCATGGGCAATGCCTGTTTGGAGTGGTGTGGATGGAAGATACATGGGGCGGCTGAGGCCTGCATGTGTGGATGGTGAGTGTATGTGCGTCAGGGCAAGGGTGGGAACTGGGGGGGGCAATGAGTATGACGGTCCAGATGGGTAAGTAATTTCCTTTCCCCCTGTACCATTCCTCTAGGTCAGCGCCCACCAGAAGAAGGGTATTTGGCGTGCCATCGCCAAAGACATCTGGACCCTAGGGATCTACCGCAGACGGAGCACCCACTGCCATAAAAGATGGGAGGACCTGCACCGCTGGAGCAAGAAGACGGTGGAGGCCCAGCTGGGGATGGCCTCCCAACGTGGGAGGGGTGCCCGTCGCACCATGACCCCCCTGATGTTCTGGATCCTGGCGGTGGCGTATCCGGAGTTGGATGGGCGCTTGAGGGCATCACAGCAGCCACCAGGGGGTGAGTACACTCTCATTCAGCTGACTCTGCACGCATTACGAGGTGTCTGGGTGGGAGAGGTGGGCAGTGGGTTTCCCTAGGCCAGGGTGAACTTGGTAGGCAAGGTCCCTTGTGAGGCAGGCTGTGTGGCACCCCAACCCCACCAGTGGTAAGAGCCATTTACACCTAGTCAGGCTCCTGTGACTTCCAGGTGTACAGAAATTGGACTTAGGTCTCGTACCCCATGCTCAGCTGAAATTTCTAGGAACTGTTAGTGCATGGCATAGTGCAGAGGGCTGTTCCCTGTGTGTTGTGTCCGCCAACGGTAGTTGTGTTGCATGCACTGAACATGTCTTTCTTCTGTCTCCTCCCCCCTTTTTGTGGTCTCCCTGTTCTTGTGTGCAATAGCATCATCAGGCAGAGAAGCATTGGCACCGGAGCAGGAGGGAGCTGCAATCCATTTGGCCCTGGAGGGTGAAACAACAGAGTTTGAAGCCACCAGTGTGACGGAGGGCGAGGGGAGCTCCACAGCAGCAACAGGAGCAGACAGCAATGACAGCGACTCCTCCTCTGATGGGAGCTCCCTTGCGGTGGCAGGCACCTCTGTTCCTACTGCATCAACAGGTACAGCTGCCGCCCCCCCTACCAGCACCGCCCTCCCAGCAGCCCCTCAGCGTGTGTCCTGTGCCCGCTCACCCGGGAGGCACCTCAGGCCCTACCCCGTCAGCCCTGCTGCCCTCAGTGAGGAGGCTATTGACATCCTGAGATCCCTCACTGTTGGGCAATCTACCTTTGTGAATGACATCAAGAGTGTAGAGAGGCATTTGCAACAAAAAAAATGCATACCTGGAGGGCATTCATTCTGGGCAGGCAGCCCAACAGAGAGCATTTCAGGCTCTGGCCTCAGCAGTGATGGCAGCCATTGTCCCTGTGTCCAGCCTCCCCCTCCAACGTCCTCCACCCAGACCCAATTCCCTGTACCTCAGCCTATCCCACGCACACCATCAGAACAGCATGCACACGCATCAACACACAAGAGTGGCTCAGGCAAACATAAGCACCACACATCCCACAGGTACTCACATAAGCACATCCCCATGCAGACACAGCAACATCCACTGCCACCACTGTGTCCCCCTCCTCCACATCCTCCTCCTCCCTCCCTGTCTCATCTCCACTCACACCTGCATGCACTACATCCTCAGCCACTGCCTCCATCACCAGCAGGCCCATCACCACACACAGCTCAGAGGCACTCAACACCCCACTACCATTCACACATCCCCAGTGTCCTCTGTCAGTGCGCCAGTGAGCCCTCTACCCAAAGTACACAAACGCAGGCACACACCCACCCAACAGCCATCCACCTCACAACAGCCTCCGGCCCATGCACCTTCAACCAAATTCAGCAGACGTACACCTCCTATAAACCACTACCTCTACCTCCACTCCCAAAGCCCCTCCATCTTCCCATCCCAGTGTGTCTAAAAAACACTTCCTGGCTAACATTGACCTCTTCCCTAAACCTCCCCCCCGTCCTTCCCCTAGGGCCAGGCTTTCCAGGTCCCAGCCCAGCACAATGCCCAGGCACAGTGGTGCCAGCAACTCCGGGGTCATCAAGTGCGCCACACATCAGGGCTGCCAGTGTGCCACCTAGCGAGGGCAAGGACATTCCGCTACCTGCCAAGGTGAAAAAGGTGCCCACATCCCAGAGAGAGAAGCCGAAAGTACCTGCCACCAAAGGCTAGGCAAAAACCAAAGGGAATAGTGGCAAGACAACTGCGGCACCATCAAATCTGGGGAAGAGCCAAAAGCTGAACAGCAGGTCAGGAGAGGGCATGATTGCACCGACTGAGGGACCAGTGCAACACTATCTGTATATGACCACGGCAACCTGTACGGCGGTGAACACCGCTAGCTGCCCCGCCACCACAACCGCGACCTGCACCACCACCTGCACTGCCCCCGGGAACGTATACAGCCTCAGTGACAGTTCCCAGCCTCTTCCCCAGTGGGCAACGTCCGAAGCTGCAGGAAACGTCCTGCTGTGTCCCTCTGCAGGTGCTGACCCATGCACTGCCACCAGCACTGCTGCAAGCACCGCCGCCAGCACCGCCACCGGCCCCGCGGTGTCCTCGGACACAGGCACCACCGCTGACATGGCTGCCATCCCCAGTGGTCAGTCGTCTGAGGCGGGAGGAGAGTTCCTGGACCCTGGGCAGCTTCCATGAGGCATTTCCTCCATCTCTGTTTACACCTGCAGGTGGAAGGCGCAGCCACAGCAGTGTGGGATATGTCGCTGCTTCCATGGCGTATCATGCTACCTGAACCTCGCAAATCTCGTTGCACGCACACCCAGGTGAGGGAATTGTACTGGCCACACTGCACGATGAAGCACTCTGGGCACCAGGCCCCCTCCAGAACCAGTAGAGAAAGGCATCCACTACGTCAGTCCTTGGCAGGATGAAGCACTCAGGGTACCAGGCTCCCTCCAAAACCAGCTTTGCACTCCCCAGGATACATCAATGGGCATGGAGCCCCCTCGTGCAGCAGTGGAGTCGTGCGTTCATCAGGCGTAGATGCCCCCCGCCCCTCCCCCTGAGGTGCCTGTATATTTTCGATCTGATGCCCCAGCAGTGTTCTCTCTGTTTCCAGTCAGGTATATGTGTGGGCCTCGCCCATGCATTTTGGGCCCAGTGGTCCACGGACAATAATTAGTACACTATCCGGACTTGTGTAGTTGGTGTACATATTTGTATATACTGAATTTTGACTTTTGACTAATGTTTTTTTTGTGATTACAATGGTTACAAACATTTCCCTTTGTCCTTGCATTCTTCCAGGGGGTGGAGGGGTGTATATGTAATGTTGCTGCATGTATTTGTGTGTATGTTGTTGTGTGTGAGGGTGAGGGTGGGGGTGCTGCGTGTTGCGTGCGTGTGTCACTCTCTTTCCTCCCCTTTCCCCTGTGTTGTAGGTGCAGTACTCACTGTGGTCACCACCGCCGCCGTTCGTACTCCTGGTAGAAGAGGAGGTAAACCAACATGGGCAGTACTTGTAGTTCGGGCTCCATGGTATCCTGGTTCCTCGCTGGGTGTCGAGAGGTGAGTGTTTTCCCTTCTGTGTACTATTTCCGTCATGCTTTTGATAACGTTGGTTCCGCCCCGGAAAAGGTGGTGGATAGGCCTCTTGTAATACAGTGGTCGGTACTTTGTCTCCTGCCTGTCTGTTGGCGGTGTCCGACGCGCTGTTTGTTTCTATTGCCATGGCGGTCGGAGTGTTAAAGTGGCTGTCTAGGTTTCCGCCACGGTCGTAATCCCATTTTTTTTCCACCAGCCTGTTTGCGGTATTCCCGCCGCTTTAACACCGACCGCCAAGGTTGTAATGAGGGCCTAAATGTCTATCATCCATGGCTTTCAAGTCTGCTAGTGGACGGTACAAAGGAGTTTGTTTGATCCTTCTCTTCCCAGGGTAACAATGTGGGGCCAAAGGAGGATATGGCCAACATTCACTGTGTCCCTTGTAATTTACATTATTCATGTCATATATGAACTGTGACATGCATTGTGAGTCACTGAAAACATGATACACTGCACACATCAAGACTAACAATTAGACATTTGTAACACATTACCCCCTTGCTCTTCAACATATGTGTACACATTATCTATCTGGGCAGCAAAATATGTGCATCTAACTTGCACCTCTGACTTTGATTCAATGCCTCAAATCCTGGATTGCCCGTGAGGGAGAGAGTGGTGGCTGTGCCCCCAGTTCTGTTGTTATATGTGCTTGACCTCATACCAATATGATTACTAAAATGATTGACCTACATGACAGGACAAGACCAACACTCAAGATTCGCCAGGACGTTTCCAAATTGTGATGCATCAAATATAGCATTTGAATATATTGTATGCTTCTAAAATGGTGGCTGCCCGATCTACTCCACTGGACATTAGAACCCACCCGCGACCACAGGTGCAAGGCATCATGGTGGTATGCGGATGCTGCAGAGGCAGACTTTGCCATAGGATAACACTGCTGCCTGTGTTGGTCTTGGGCCAATGGCAGTGTCCGCCGGTGCTGACGGTTGTGTACATGGCGGACATGGTCATCATCCTCTGCTGAATCCCTCACTTGACTCCTAACACTGCTGCCAGCAAGAGCTCCACTACCTGAGCTGCTGTGTACTGCCTCTGGGAGCAATCATGCCTTCTCCAACAGGTGATAGGGCTCCTGCCTTCTCACTAGAAGAGCTGGAGAAGCTTGTGGAGAAGGTTCTACCCCTGTATGAACAGCTCTATAGTGCACTGGAAGAGCAGGTAAGTGCCCCATGTGCATACCTTTCTCTCTACCTCTACTTATCTTAGCTTTAGTTAGCCTACGCCTTGACCCAGTTTGTCAGATTGTGTCGTGAAAGCCCTATAGGTACTGTCAGTTTGTATTAATGGTTGAGCCACTGGTCATGTTTATATGTCAAGTAACAGGTTGGAGTCCTGAGGCAATGTGATGAGTGTATTGAGTGTTCCCTGACCCAAATTATGTTGGATGCACATGACTAGAAAAGGTGTCATGGCAGCCATCCCCAGGCATCTCTTGCCATAAGATGTTTTTAATGTGTGGTCACATGTGATTGCATGATAGCAGGAGGGGTGAATGCATTTTGTATGTGTCGGTTGCTCGCTAGTTGTGTTTGCACAATAATCTCTGGCCACATCTGGCCTTGTTGGACTGTTGGTCTGAAGCCAGGTAATGACTCACTATGCCCCTCAGCTGTGCACAAAGACACCCAAGGAAAAGTGGCTGTAGGCTACATGATGAACTGTGATGCATGTGATTTGTCACATAGGGTGTTTTGTGTAGGTCTGTCTGTTCAGCCTGCAGAGATAGGGCCTGCCTATCTTTACTCACAGCAAAAGTTGAAATTGGGCTGGTATCAATTCCCTTTTGCAATGCAAGTGTGACACTGTGCCCACAACCAGTATCCCTGCACAGCATATGATGTTGACAAATCATGCCTCACTGCCAATATGCAGCTTCCTGAGACTCTGTCCACTGATTACTATGGGAATTGCATTGGGGGTAGGGTAGTGATCTGTTACTGGTGTGCTCTTATCTACTCTGACAATGTATGTCACATAGCCTTGACAGGTCCCTTGATCCCACAGCCATGTTGTCTCTTTTGTCCAGCTCTGATGTGTCCTGTGTAGGCTCCATGCATTTTAGACATATCACACCTGCAAACAGTGTGTTGTTAACTGATGTGCCATGATATCGGACTCTGTGGTTTGGGCATGAAGTAGGATATGTAGAATGCATGGCCATATTTCTCTCAAGGTTCTCTAGGTTCAGTGAACACACATGTGTGGAAGTGTGTATTGTAATGTTGATGTGACACACAGACTCCCACCCCCTGAAGTAGCAGGTGCCTGCATCTGTATCTGCACATGTCCACACATGGACAAGCTTGACTTTTTGTGTTGCAGTTGGCCTACCTGATCAGTGCAGGGCCTGAGCTAGGGGGGTTGTAGGGCACCCTATTGGGGAGTGTCTGTAGTCATGTCCATGCGTCCAATGACTGCTATATGCCACAAGTGGACAGGATGGTCAAGAGAAACTGTTATTAGCCTGGTCTTCTGACATGTATGTGCCATTTTGTGTGGGTCTTGTGGACATAGGTGGTCATTACAACCCTGGCGGATGGTGTTAAAGCGGCGGTAAGACCGCCAACAGGCCGGTGGTAAATAATTTGCAATTATGACCGTGGCGGAAACCGCCAACAAAGACAGCCACTTTAACACTCCGACCGCCACGGCGGTACAGACAAACAGCGCGGCGGTCACCGCCAACAGACAGGCTGGAGACAATGTACCGCCCACACTATTATGAAAGGCCAATCTGCCACCTTTTCTGGGGCGGAACCAATGCGAACAAAAATACGGCGGAAACAGGAATTTTGAATGAAAAACGCTCACCTCTACACACTCCACGAGGAAGGAGGGCACCATGGAGCCGGAACTCCATATTCTTCCTGCAATAGCCTTCCTGCTCCTGTACCAGGAGCGCCAACGCCGGCGGCGAAGACCACGGTGAGTACTGCACCTACGACATAGGGGAGGGGGGAAGCAAAAAACAGGGACATACACACGCAATACCCCAACCCCCACCCTCACCCTCACCCACTACAATACACACACCAATGCATATCCAAACATTACAGTAACACACACCAACCCCCCTGGAAGAATGCAAAGACAAAAGGAAATGAGTGTAACCATTGTATAATATCTAAATAGAGTAAGCAAAAATATACATATATACACTATTAACAAAATATACACAACGAATAGTAGTCCAGGAAATACACCATTCATAGTACATGGACCACTGGGCCCAAAATGCATGCGCGAGGCCCATACAAGATACCCGAACATGACAGAGAGAACACTGCAGGGGCATCAGATAGAAAAACAACAGGCACCTCAGGGGGAAGGGAAGGGGGGCACCTCAGCCGGATGAGTCCACGATGCCAGATCCACGAGGGGGCTCCATGCCCATTAATGTATCCTGGGGAGTGCAAAGCCACAGTCTCTCAAGTCTCTCCAGTGGGTGGGTTGCCCACTGTACCATCCTGGGGAGTGCAAAGCCACAGTCTCTCAAGTCTCTCCAGTGGGTGGTTTGCCCACTGTACCATCCTGGGGAGAGCAAAGCCACAGTCTCTCAAGTCTCTCCAGTGGGTGGTTTGCCCACTGTACCATCCTGGGGAGAGCAAAGCCACAGTCTCTCAAGTCTCTCCAGTGGGTGGTTTGCCCACTGCTTTATCCTGGGGAGTGCAAAGCCCGCCACAGTCTCTCAAGTCTCTCCAGTGGGTGGTATGCCAAATGCTTTATCCTGGGGAGAGCAAAGCCACAGTCTCTTCAGTCTCTCCAGTGGGTGGTTTGCCCACTGCTTTATCCTGGGGAGTGCAAAGCCACAGTCTCTCAAGTCTCTCCAGTGGGTGGTTTGCCCACTGCTTTCCTCTGGGGAGAGCAAAGTCACAGTCTCTCAAGTCTCTCCAGTGGGTGGTTTGCCCACTGCTTTATCCTGGGGAGAGCAAAGCCACAGTCTCTCAAGTCTCTCCAGTGGGTGGTTTGCCCACTGTACCATCCTGGGGAGAGCAAAGCCACAGTCTCTCAAGTCTCTCCAGTGAGTGGTTTGCCCACTGTACCATCCTGAGGAGTGCAAAGCCACAGTTTCTCAAGTCGATAAGAGTATCCACTGGTTCTGGAAGGGGCTTTGTGCCCAGAGTGCTTCATCCTGTGCAGGACAGACGGAGTGGATGCATGTCTCCACTGGTTCTGGAGGGGGGCTGGTGCCCAGAGTGCTTCATCCTGTGTAAGACAGACGGAGTGGATGCATGTCGCCACTGGTTCTGGAGGGGGACTGGTGCCCAGAGTGCTTCATCCTGTGCAGGACAGATGGAGTGGATGCATGTCTCCACTGGTTTTGGAGGGGGACTGGTGCCCAGAGTGCATCACTCACCCTGTGACGGTCTCTGTTACGTCACTGCCCCTGTCGCTCATGGGCTAGCGGTGCTTGAGTTGGCCGTCCTTGCCCTGTTCAGTGGTCCTTGCCCTGTTCAGCGGTGCTTGAGTTGGCCGTCCTTGCCCTGTTCAGCGGTCCTTGCCCTGTTCAGCGGTGCTTCAGTTGGCGGTCCTTGCCCTGTTCAGTGGTCCTTGCCCTGTTCAGCGGTGCTTGAGTTGGCGGTCCTTGCCCTGTTCAGCGGTCCTTGCCCTGTTCAGCGGTGCTTGAGTTGGCGGTTCTTGCCCTGTTCAGCGGTGCTTGAATTGGCAGTCCTTGCCCTGTTCAGCGGTCCTTGCCCTGTTCAGTGGTGCTTGAGTTGGCGGTCCTTCCCGGTTCCGTGGTCCTTGCCCTGTTCAGCGGTGCTTGAGTTGGCGGTCCTTGCCCTGTTCAGCGGTGCTTGAGTTGGCGGTGCATGCCCTGTTCAGCGGTCCTTGCCCTGTTCAGCAGTGCTTGAGTTGGCGGTCCTTGCCCTGTTCAGCGGTGCTTGAGTTGGCGGTGCTTGCCCTGTTCAGCGGTCCTTGCCCTGTTCAGCGGTGCTTGAGTTGGCAGTGCTTGCACTGTTCAGCGGTGCTTGAGTTGGTGGTCCTTGCCCTATTCAGCGGTGCTTGACTTGGCGGTGCTTGCCCTGTTCAGCGGTGCTTGAGTTAGCGGTCCTTGCCCTGTTCAGCGGTCCTTGCCCTGTTCAGCGGTCCTTGCCCTGTTCAGATGTGCTTGACTTGCCGGTCATTCATTGCCCAGCTGGGCTGGAGCTGGCGGTCCTTCAAAGCCCAGCTGGGCTGTGGCTGGCGGGGTCCTCCTGGGCAGCTGGGCTGTGGCTGGCGGGGTCCTCCTGGGCAGATGGGCTGTGGCAGGCAGGGCCCTCCTGGGCAGATGGGCTGTGGCTGGCGGGGCCCTCCTGGGCAGCGGGGCTGTGGCTGGCGGGGCCCTCCTGGGCAGCTGGGCTGTGGCTGGCGGGGCCCTCCTGGGCAGCTGGGCTGTGGCTGGCGGGGCCCTCCTGGGCAGCAGGGCTGTGGCTGGCGGGGCCCTCCTGGGCAGCTGGGCTGTGGCTGGCGGGGCCCTGCTGGGCAGCTGGGCTGTGGCTGGCAGGGCCCTCCTGGGCAGCGGGGCTGTGGCTCGCAGGGCCCTCCTGGGCAGCGGGGCTGTGGTTCGCGGGGCCCTCCTGGGCAGCGAATTTGATGGTGGTCTTCTCCGCCGTGCTGCTCCTCCCAGACTTGCCGGCTTTTTTCTGGCCCTTCCCCACCTTGGGAGGAGTCACAGCTGAGTCCACACTCCCACCGGGACCCCTGTGAGCGGCGTGGGTAGCTGGAGTCTTCCCCCTCTCCCGCCGGGCACTGGCCAACTTCTGGTGCTTCACAGGGGGGGGGGACTGGCAGTGCTCTGGCTCCGTGATATACTGGCTGGCCTGGTGGCCGGTGCACTCCACATACCTGTCACAACAGGCACCACTGGTCCCGGTGATTATGTGGCTGAGGTGCTAGTACGGGACCTATGAGTTGGACGAGGGGGGGTGGTGGGAAATAGGTTAAGGGTGGACAGGAAAAGTTGTTTGGAGACACTGGGAAGGGTAGCTGGAGGGGGTTTGGGAGTGGAGGAAGAGGTGGTGGTTGTAGGAGGTGTAAGTTTTGTGCATTTGGGTGCGGGTGCATGCGCTGGAGGCTGTCGTGAGGTGGATGGCTGTTGGGTGGGTGTGTGGCTGTGTTTGTGTATCTTGGGAGGGGGCGTCACAGACACAGTGGGAGAGGACACAGGGGACGTGTGCATGGTAGTGGGGGTGGTGAGTGCACGTGAGCGGGGTGTGATGGTGGGTGTGCTGGTGCGGGACGTAGTGGCTGTAGTGGTAGTGCATGCAAGTGTGAATGTAGACGAGACTGGGAAGGAGGAGGGAGACGAGGAGGAGGGGCACGCAGTGGAGGCAGTGGATGTTGGTGTGTCTGTATGTGTGTGATGCTTGCGTGAGTGCCTGTGGGATGTGTGGTGCTTATGTTTGCCTGTGCTTCCCTTGTGTGGTGAGGTGTGTGCAGGCTGGTCTGATGGTGTGCTTGGGATAGGCAGAGGTACAGGGAATTGGGTCTGGGTGGAGGAAGTTGGAGGGGGGAGGCTAGACACAGGGACAATGACTGCCATCAGTGCCGAGGCCAAAGTTTGAACGGTTCGATGAAGGGCAGCCTGACCAGAATGAATGCCCTCCAGGAATGCATTTGTGTGTTGCAACTCCCTTTCTACACCCTGGATGGCATTCAAAATGGTAGACTGCCCAACAGTGAGGGACCTGAGGAGGTCAATGGCCTCCTCACTGAGGGCAGCAGAGGTGACAGGGGCAGGGGCTGAGGTGCCTGGGGCAAAGGAGATGCCCACCCTCCTGGGTGAGCGGGCACGGGGCGAAGGCTGAGGCGCTGCTGGGAGGGTGGTGCTGGTAGGGGGGGTGGCGGCTGTACCTATTGAAGTGGGGGGCACAGATGTTGCCGCCACCACAAGGGAGCTCCCATCGGAGGACGAGTCCGTGTCGCTGGTTGCAGATCCTGTGACCGCTGTGGTGCTCCCCTCGCTCTTCGTCACACTGATGTATTCCAAGTCCGTAGTGTGGGCCTCCATGCCCATGTGGGATGCAGCTCCCTCGTGCTCCGGTGCCACTGCTCCTCTGCCTGATGATGCTAATGCACACAAGAACAGGGAGACCGCAAAAAAGCCCCCTGCACTACGCCGTGCACTTGGGCTCTACAGTGCAATTCCTGGGAAATGGCCGACAAGGCTATGGACGACATCTGCACACATAGATGACACAGGGGCATGAATAGCTGTATTTGGCACTCTACAGAGGTGGTGTCGGGGGCCACAGGGCCATGCCTTACGAAGGGGCCTAGCCTACGGAACTCGCCCTGGCCTAGGGAAACCCACAGCCCTCCTCCCCTACCCAGACACCTCCACTGCACGCAAAGTCAGCTGAATGAGAGTGTACTCACCCCCTTGTGTCTGCTGTGATGCCCTCAAGCGCCCATCCAACTCAGGGTAGGCCACCGCCAGGATCCGGAATATCAGGGGGGTCATGGTTTGACGGGCACCCCTCCCACGTTGGGAGGCCATCCCCAGCTGAGCCTCCGCCGTCTTCTTGCTCCAGTGGCGAATGTCCTCCCATCTCACCTGGCAGTGGGTGCTCCGTCTGTGGTGGACCCCCAGGGTCCGGACGTCCTTGGCGATGGCACGCCAAATATCCTTCTTCTGGTGGGCGCTGACCTACATGAAATTTACAGTGGAAGAAGAGAAGTCATTACCAACTGCACCGTCAAAGTGATTGGCCCCCATCCCTACCCTCTTTCATGCATGCAGGACTCTGCCCCTTTCCTTCTTACAACCAGCCCTCTCCACACAGGCATAGCCCATACAACATGCTCCCTGTGTACTTACCTGTCGGACTGGAGGACCGTAGATTAGCGTGTACTGGGGGAGGACCCCGTCGACTAGCTTCTCCAACTCCTCCAATGTGAAGGCAGGGGCCCTTTCCACAGACGCACGAGCCATTGTCTCTTCCAGACCGAGGTCACAACAGCACTTGCAGTGTAGGTCCTCTCCTGTCGAAGATCAGGTATCGAGTGATTAAACAGATAGAAAATCGTGGTCACGTCCGCGGCGGTGGTTACCATGCCCGCCGGTGTACATCGTCATTGGCTCCTGGGACCCATAGGGTCCAATGTTAACCAATGCAGCATTGCGCCGCCGTCTTCGACCGCCTACCGCGATGGTGTACAACGCCAGCGCAGTTACCTCACATCCCATTGTCCCGCTTTAGAGGTCAGACAGCCGCTATTTCAGGGGCCCACATGGCCTAATTACCAACTGCGTCACACATACCTAGGCCTACTCTCAACACACATACAGGCCAGATTTTGTGTAGAAATGGTGTTCTGTGTAGACTGTGGGCACATACCTCGGAGTTGTTTGACTCTGTGGTCGCTGTTTTCCTTCATAGGCACCGTCCGCTGAGACATGGGAGGAGATGGCGGAATCCTCCGGTGTACCGACCGCTGGTGGACCTGTCGACAATGGAGGAAAAAAATTTGATTATCACCTGCAGGTTTGAACGTGCCACAATCCAGGAACTGTGCTCCCAGTTGGAGCCAGACCTGATGTCAGCAATTCGCCATCCCACAGGCATCCCCCCTGAAGTGCAGGTGCTGTCAGTGCTCCATTTCCTTCCAAGTGGGTCATTTCAAACAACTGTGGCCATGGCATCAGGGTTGTCCCAGCCTATGTTTTCTAACGTATTGTCCAGAGTGTTGTCTGCCCTGCTGAAACACTTGCACAGCTACATCGTGTTCCCTCAGGTGGAGGACTATGGCCCTTGGACATATCCCCAACATCATAGGTGCCATTGATGGGACCCATGTGGCTTTGGTCCCCCCCCACAGGAGTGAACAGGTGCACAGGAACCGGAAGAGTTATCATTCCATGAATGTACAGATGGTATGTTTGGCAGACCAGTACATCTCCCATGTGAATACCATGTTCCCTGGCTCAGTGCATGCCGCCTACATCATGCGGAATAGCAGCATCCCTTATGTGATGGGTCAACTCCAGAGGAACCGGGTGTGGTTATTAGGTGACTCTGGTTACCCCAACCTGTCATGGCTACTGACCCCAGTGAGGAATCCCAGGACCAGGGCAGAGGAACGCTACAATGAGGCCCATGGGTGGACTAGGAGGGTGATCGAACGCACCTTCGGGCTCCTGAAGGCCAGGGTTAGGTGCCTCCATATGACAGGTGGATCACTATTCTACTCACCAAAGAAGGTGTGCCAGATCATCGTGGCCTGCTGTATGCTTCACAACTTGGCTTTGCGACAACAGGTGCCTTTTCTGCAGGAGGATGGTCCAGATGGCGGTGTTGTGGCAGCTGTGGAGCCTGTGGACAGTGATGAGGAGGAAGCAGAGGAAGAAGACATTGACAACAGGGACTCAGTCATCCAGCAATATTTCCAGTGAAACACAGGTGAGAATACATTCCTGCCTACTACATGTACTTTTACACTTCTACCTCTATCCTGTCTGTCGATTTCACCCAGTGTATGGTCACTGAGTTGTCACTTTCCCTTACGGTTTCACAGGTGTACATCCCAACGTGTTGCATCTGCTTAGATTCCTCATGGACTAGAGCTGTGTGACATAGGTATGTTGACATTACTAATTCCTGGAAATGTTGTCACTGTCATTGCAAATACACTATTTCAAAATCACAGACAGACTCAAGATCTTTTGGTGCTTTAGGTGTGTTTATTTACATACAAAAGATTGGAGGGTGAAGTTAAATGGTGATGGGTGATGGCGGAGAAGTGTCCATGGCAGAGTCCAGTCTATTTGTCTTATAGGTGCATTGCCCATATGGGCATAGGAAGTGGAGCTGGGGCAGTTCCAATATGGACAGGGTGTCAAATTGGGACAGTGGGTTGACAATCAGGGTGGTCTCATTTCTTGGCGGGGGTCTTGGCATCGTGCTCTGTCTTGCTCCTGGATCTCAGGGACCGCTTGAGGGTGGTTCTCCATCTGCAGGGGGTGGGGTGCTGGTGTGGTGGTTCTGTGACGGTGCCTCCTGTCCACTAGCGCCGGCGGAGGTGGTGGGCAGTTCATCGTCCATGCTAGTGTCAGGGGCCCCTTGTAGTGCCACAGTGGTGTTTAGTATTTCTTTCAGCACCCCTACGATGGTGCCCAGGGCGGAGCTGATGGTTCTGAATTCCTCCCTGAACCCCAAATACTGTTCCTCCTGCATGCGCTGGGTCTCCTGAAACTTGGCCAGGACCGTTGCCATCGTCTCCTGGGAGTGGTGGCATGCTCCCATGATGGAGGAGAGGGCCACATGGAGAGTGGGTTCCCTTGGCCTGTCCGCCCCCTGTCGCACAGCAGCCCTCCCAGTTCCCCTGGGTTCCTGGGCTTCCGTCCCCTGGACCGTGTGCCCACTACCACTGCCCCCAGGTCCCTGTTGTTGTTGGGGTGGTGGGTTATCCTGGGTTCCCTGTAGTGGTGGACACACAGCTGATTGACGTGTCCTGGGGACGGAGGTATGGGCCCGCTGGGTGGGTGCTGTGCTGGTGTTACCAGAGGGGGGAAGGTCTGTGGTGGCCTGTGCCTGTGTGAGGGGAACCGACTGTCCCGAGGCCCATGATGGTCCGGGCTGGTCATCTAGATCCAGTTGGACAGAGCTGCTGTCATCACTGTGGGCCTCTTCTGTGGGTGGGGTGGAGATGTCTGGACCCTCCTGTCTGGTGATGTTGGGTAGTGGTCCTCCAGGGGTGAAAAGCATGATTATTGCTCATGGTGTGCAATGGGTGGGTGAGGGTGTACCCCAGTGCTTGCATTCCTGTGTGGGTGCTTGTATGATGCTGGTTTAGGGGGGTGTTTGGGTATGTGCAGTGGGCATGCTTTAGTGATGGGTGTCCATGCGTTGTTGTTGCATGCAGGGCTTGGTGTTGGGATGGGTGGTTTGTGATATTGGTACATTTGTGGGAGTTGGAGTGGTAGGGGTGGGGGCGAGGCTGGGGGTATGTGATAGCATGCAGGTAGGGTGGGGGATATGGTAGTTAAAGGTTTGACTTACCAGAGTCCATTCCTCCACCGATTCCTGCGAGGCCCTCAGGATGCAGAATCGTCAAGACCTGCTCCTCCCATGTTGTTAGTTGTGGGGGAGGAGGTGGGGGTCCGCCGCCAGTCTGCTGGACCGCCAGGTGGTGTCTGGAGACCACGGAACGCACCTTCCCTCGTAGGTCATGATGTCGTCCCGATTTCTTGAGTGTTGTCCCACTGCGTTGACCCTGTCGACTATTCTTCTCCATAGCTCCATCTTCCTTGCAATTGAGGTGTGCTGCACCTGTGCTCCAAATAGCTGTGGCTCTACCCGGACGATTTCCTCCACCATGACCCTCAGCTCCTCCTCAGAGAACCTGGGGTGTCTTTGACGTGCCATGGGGTGGTGTAGGTGATGTGTGGGGTGGTGTGTTTGGTGATAAGTGTGGTAATATGTAGTGGTGTGTGGTGTTTTGTGCGTGGAAGTTGTGTGGGTGATGGTGTTGAGTGCCTGTGGCTGCTAGTTTGTGGATGGTGGTGTCTCTCTCTGGCCTTCTCTCTGTAATAGTGGTCATAGGGGTTTGTGGGTGATATGGGTGTGTGTTTTATATTGTAATGGTTGTGTGGGAGTAGTGTGTGTAAGCGTATCAGGTGTGTGTATTTCGAATTGTCCAATGTGGTGGTGTTTTGTAGAAGTGTGTGTATTTTGAGCGCCGCAGTATGTACCGCCAATGGAATACCGCGGTTGAATGACCGCCACATGGATTCGTGGGTCGTGATAGTGTGGGCGTATTTCTGTTGCCGTGACGGTGGAGGATTTGTTTTCGCCAGTTTATCACTGACCTTTGGTGTGACGGACTTGTGTGGGTGTCTGAATTTTGTCGGATTTTGAGATGTGGGTCATAATAGCTGTGGCGGAATTCCGCGGCTGCGGCAGTGAGTTGGCGGTCTTCTGCTCGGCGGTAAGCGGCTTTTACCGCCAATGTTGTAATGACCCCCATAATGTGCTGTCTTTTTATTTGCATCTATGCAGGTGAATGCCCATCAGAAAAAGGGGATCTGGAGAGCCATCACAAAGAAGGTGTGGACCCTTGGGATCCAGAGCCGGCGGAGCGGCCACTGCTGGAAGAAGTGGGAGGACCTGAGAAGCTGGGCCCAGAAGATCTCAGAGTACCAGCTGGGGCTGCCCTCCCAACGAGGACGGGTTGCCGTTGGACCATGACCCCCTAATAGCCTGCATTTTGGTGGTGGCCTACCCGACCTTCAATGGGCATTTGAGGGCAGCAAAGCAGCCAAAAGGGGGTGAGTACAAGGCAAACTCAAGCTTGACCCTTTGCCCGGTGATTGAGTGAGGGACAGACTGCTCTCCCTGACAATGTGGGATGTCATGTGTCACAGATCATCTGGAATCAAATTGTTGTAGACAGGCCATGTACTTCCAACTGGTGTGCCCCTCCTTTTGGGGCTGGGACCAAGGACTAAACTGTGGGGAACCCTCAGTCCAATTGCACAGCAAGGAGCATATATGTTTAGTGTCCGAATATTCTGCTTTACCTACTCTGGTAGGTGTTAGTTTCCACTAACAGATCACTCCTGTCAAATGTCACAGTACAAAGGTAGGTAGGAAATGGCTCACTGTCCTCTGCCATGTGTCTGGGGTTATGTGTAGGTTGACATTTGCAACCCATAAGCAAGTTCTCTCCATTATATATTGGTGCTGGCCCCCTCACGGCAGTCCTTGATGCATGAGTGTCCATCATATATGTGACATGACCTACAGGGCAAAATCTCGGCAGCTGTATCAAACTATTTTCCCTTTGTAAGTGGGGAATGTGCATTGTCATGAGTGATATGTCATCAGCGTAGCCAACATTCCTTGTGCCTAAGCGTCTGCATGTGCTCAATCCCACTAGGATACATATCAGTGCATTAGATATAGGCATGTGCTAGCCATGCAGATGGAATGAAGTCTGGAATTTTCTCACATATATGTCTAAGGGGCTATGTTGTCATTATGGTGCATCTGCAATGGTTGTTCATTTACTATGATGCCCGAGACAGAACTGTGTCACCATCATATGTTGTCAGACAGATACATTCATGCCTCATAGTATGTCATTAGTCATGTGTAATTGCAGTAGCTATGATGGACATGACAGGTAGGGCCAGGATGTGGACCCACTTCATGATCATTTGTACCCTTGATTTGGAATGTTGGTTGTAGGTGCACAGCATCTGTGTGTTGATTGGGAATTGTGCTCTGACTGTTGGGATGCATCATGGATTGGCTTGCAGTGATGTTTGCATCACATGTTTGGGGTCAGGGATTCATCCATAGACAGATGCCATGCTTGCCATGTCTTAGATGCGGCTAGTGATGTTGCTTTTCATTGTAAACAATTTGGTGTCCTTCTGTTAGTGATTGCAAGATCTGTCTCTCCTTCCTGCACGGTACAGTTGTCTACTACAAACACACTCAGAAGTAAACATTGGTAAGGCAGGTGTCACTTGTAGATCTGTACATTGTTGGGATGTGTCCATAGTTGCATGGATGTTTCCATGTCAGCTAATCCAAGTATGGCATATTTGTACCAGTGTTGTCTGCATTTCTTTAGCAACATCTGGTATTGTTGATACATTAAATCAGTGCAAGTTGGATGCACACATAGGCTGGTGTCTGTGTAATCAATAAGGTACTTTACAAGGGGATCCAATTGTTGGCTACTGATTTACTGGGGTGTGCTGCATGAGGCAGAGGTTTGGGATGGAGTGGTCACCTAGCTGTGGTATGGTTAGTGTGGAAGCTAGACTTCATCCATGCTATTATAGTTGTCTTGGACCAAGATTTGCTCATGTGTTAACTTTGTAATTCCAGATGACATGCATGGTTTTGTATTGGCACATGATGATGTCATTTGCAGGCACTTCGTGCTGGGAGCCACTTCACATGATGGTATGATTTGTCTCTCAGAGTTGTGATTGAAGTGTGAAGTGTTTTCAACCCCATGTTATGACCCTACTACACTTTCTTTTGGCAGTATCAGCACCGTCAGGCGAAACATCTGGCCACTGGACCTAGGGTCAAGACACCACTGTCACGGAGGGACCCAGTGGACTGGAGGGAAAGGGGAGTACCACGGAGGAGACCGTATCTGCATCTACATCCTCAGATTCCTCCTCCAGTGGCTGCTCCCTAATGGTGGCAGACCCATTCGGGACCCCGCTACATCTTTCTCCGCCACCCCATTCTATCACCATCTTCCCTGTTGCTCGACATCCAATTGGCTGTGCCCCTCTTCCCTAGCCCCTGTTACCCCTGCTTCCCTCAGTGAGGAGACTTTTGACCTCCTGAGTTCGATCTATGAGGATCAGACTGACACTGTGAATGACATCCAGGGACTGGCAACCCAAGTCCAGTAGAGCATTGCGTTCCTGGACGGCATTCATGGTGCAATGTGTGGCCTACAGAGATCTTTTCAGGCTCTGGCCTCCACACTGAGGGCAGCCGGTCACCTCTTGTCATCCATCCCCCCTCCACCATTCCTTTTCCCAGTCTAAATTCCACCTTCCCCAACCCACTCAATGCACACATACAGACTCACATGCATCCATCTCAACACACACTGGTAGCGCACACAAATACAAGCACCACAAGACACATCAGCAAGCACTCAAAGAACATCAACCCACAGACACAGCAACAGTCACGACTTGCCCTGACTACCCCCCCCTTCCAGAATCACACATGCAGTATCTGGCATACCTACAGAGACCACATCAACAGTCACAGATACAGCCACCATACTCATCCTACCCACAGACCCCACCCCAGAAGACCCTCAGGCATCCACCCCAGCACCACACCTGCAGATACCTCAACCACAAACACACCTACATGCAGCACATCCACCATACCTGCAGTCACCACCTCAAAAGATACCCACCCACCACAGCATCCCTCCGCACCACCACCTCCTCAGCCCAAAACACATGAATGCCCTCGCTAACCCACCAGACATTCACCATACACAAGCACACCTCCCACAAATATGCACCCAAAACATCCACACCTACATGCCAGACAACCACTCCCTCAACCTCCAAATCCCAATCCCCTTCTGATGACTGTCCCCATGTGTCAAAGAAAGTTTTCCTTTGTGAACTTGACCTTACCCCTGTTCACCCCAAACCACCCCCAAAAGGACTGTTTATTTCCCAAAGGCCATCCCATCTACCTCCAAGGCATCTCCTGTCCCCCTGCAAGCACCCAAGCCTCTCCCCCACCAAGAAGAAGAAGCTCACCCATCCCAAGAATGTTCCCCCCTCCCAAGGACCCAACCCAATGCCAACCCCCCTCCCATGCCCAAACTCCAACCCCATTCCCCTGCCCTTCCAGATCATCCATGAGGTACCTGCCTGCTCCCTTGATCCCCCTACCTCTGAGGTTACATGGCAGTCAGGAGTTAAGTAGGGGCTCAACACTGTTCTTTTTGGCCCAAAACGTTTGGATTGGCAATGGCCTTGGACTTTAGTTTCAAAATATTATTTTATAATAAACCCAACCAGTTGTTGGCTTATTGGATACACATTTGTCCTGCATTTCCTTCCCTAACTTTGTGTTATTGAAAAGTGACATTGGTTGAGTGTGTTTGGGTCGCTTGCTGCTCCTTGTGGTGTTTTTTGCAGTATTTGAGTTTGTGTGCAATGCTGTTGTCCCCCAAAGGAAGGGTGCGTGTTGAGTGATGGGTTCTGTATGTAAATTGAATATTGGTGTCATGGCATTGTGTTGTGTTTGTAGTGGTATGTGCTTCTTCTTATGTTGCACGATGTGGGCATGCATGGTGTAGGACTTGTCCCCTTGATATGGCTATTGCCTACATGTGGTGTGTGTGTTCTTGGGATTTAGTCAGTGCAGACATGGAATGTGTTGAGTTGTGCTAGTTTGCTTTGCACTTGAGTGTGCATGTGCCATTTAGGTGTGTGTCCCTCGCAGCTGGTTTGTGTACTGGTATGTCCCATTGAGTGTGAGTTGTGTGCGCTTTTTTGACTTAGCCTTCCCCATTGTATGACTGTGCATGAAAATTAGTATTAGTATTGCTTGTCCCTGCAATCCAATTTGGGCCAATTCCTTCCCCATGTTGTTTGTGGCTCTGTTCGACGTGATATGTGTCCCAGTTCAGCCTGCTTCCATGTATTGTCCTGATGCTCCTATCCCAGCTGTGCAGGTATTGTTGTTGTGGTTCACTTTGTGTCTTTTGTCTATTTGTCTCTATGTGTATTGTACGTGGCATTGTGCATCCATTGTGCTGTGTGTGTGTGTGTGTGATGTGTGTTTTGATTTCAGGGTTGTTTGATGATGGTGTTGTGTGTATGCCATGTGCTGTATGTTTGGCCAGTCCCTGGCAAGTGTTGGGTATGAGTGTGTAGAATGTATTTGTATATGTGTAGTAGTTGTGTTGTTGTTGCTTGTGTGGGAATGTTGTGTGGCCTGCTGTGTCCTGAACCTGTGTTGTATATCTGTGTGTACATGTGTAGGCTTGCCGTGCAGTGTGTGTGTGCTGGCTGAAGTGTGCGGGTTGTGAATGTGTGGGGATCTGTTTTGCAATATATGAGTGGGTGTGTGTGTAAAATGTTAGGTGTAGCTGCTCCCCGTGGCATCACCCCCATGCTGTGTTAGCTAGCGGTAAAACCTTTTTGTAATATCAAAAATATATGTAAGCGTGTGTACTTATGGTTGCTATTGTCCACGTCGGAATTGATTTTGTTGTCTTTCGACAAGCAGCAGCATTACATTGACATGGCAGCTCCAGATGTGTATGGCTGTCTGCAGGTGAGTATCTCCCTTTATAGTGTCTGTTTCTGCTGCCTGATACGTGGTGGTTCGACTGCCACAGTCACATTGGTGGCGTGCAACCTCCTAATAGGTCCGGGGGAAGCATGGTCTCCGCCGGCCTGTTTGTGCTTCCAGGAGACCACGGCGGTCTGTGCTGCCTGGCAGTGGCAGCAGACCGCTAGTGGTCTTCTATTTGCTTGACCGCCAAACTCATGATCAGCCCATTAATGTTTGTCCCTATTCAACAAAAGATGCAGAATTAAAAAACTGGCCATAATAATCTAGTTGTGACCTTGAGAACTAGACACAATCCTTCAGATGGAACCTCATTAGCGATGGGCACATTGGTAACAACTCCTCTATTTTATTGTTGGTTTTGGCTCCAATTCAGCAGCTCTCCATTTTCATCCCTAGGCCCGGGACTTGGGCAGGTCCTGCCAATACTTAGACCTAGCAGTAATTAAAAATTGACTCTGAAGGTGGTCCCTATGGGGCCCTACATTCATGTTCTTAACTTTACAGCCATACATCTTGTATTCCCTAAGAGAATATGCCTTTTTTAGAGGTTGTGCTTCAGTATATTTGTGCATGCAACATAGGATAACTTTGAAGTGAGTCACCCAGTGGCATAATAAAGCCTTAGGGCCCCCCTGCAAGATATTGTAATGGGGCCGCTCACATACCATCAACCTGCCACCTACCATGTTCATGTTACTTATCCCTTTTCTCACAGCAACAGCAACAGCAACAGCATGAGCTTGAGAGATACAATGAAATTAACATGCTCTGCAGTTTCTTTGACCATAATTTGATTGAAAAAAAATGAAGATGAGGGTCAGTGGCTAACTCTGTTGTCTTTGTCACAAAAACCTAAATAAACACAGGTCTTCAGGGAGTTGCTTTGGAAATCCACTGAAAAGAAAGACTAAAAGGACACTCCTCTCTTAAAAACTATGGGGCACCTTTTCTATTATTTCATGCACAGCAGAGGCAACTGCTGCACTGCACTGAGTTAAATGGCGAGAGAAGAAGTGCTCATGATTTACAAAGATATGGAACATTTCTGCTTCTTCTTCTTCTGCTCGTGCATTGTGTGCTGTCTAGCACCAATGCAGACACCCCAGCACCACAGTCCAACAGTGCCTGCCCTAGAGACAGGATTGTTTTTGTGCAGGAAGGAACACTTTGTGCTGCATTGCATTGTTTTGAGTTTATTCAACCATGCAAGGCCACACCAAGTAGCTTTGCATGGCTTAGTAAATGCCAAAAATGATTTTGTATCGGGGTGCACCACAAAAGTGACACACACCAGTGCAAAATCATAGTAAATCTAGGCCCTAGTTCTTTCGTTATCATGCACAGTTTTAGATTTTATTATTTTGATGATTGTCCACCTAGTGCTGTGCCACTTGATAAGAAATGGTGTCTCATTTGAGTGTGTTATTGTCAACGATGTGCTTATTACTGGTTCTTTGCAAGTTTTTAGGCCACTAAATTTATTGTGTAGTGAAATACAACATAGGATTTGATTTAATGGTTCCATAAGAATAATAACGTTTATATACCACTACATACCACCCTTCTGTCATTTCTAAATACTGTAAACACCAACTATTGTTGCCCAATTCAAATTACTTAATTTATTGACCTCAGCACAATGTAAGTCTGAGTCTACTTTGCTAGTATATAAACTCTTGATGTTCAGATCACTGCATTTGTGTTCTACTGATTGAGCCACTATTCCACGTATAAAAGTAGCTGGTACACTGCTTTATTTTCTTGCGGGAAGATTTAAATATTAGAATGTACTCATGATATGCTAACGCTTTTACAATACATCTGCATGGTGCCTGAATATCTTGAATATTTCAGTGTGCTGCTCAGTGTGCCAGTGGTGCTAATCAATTAAGAAATGGATGCTTTAGTGATTGTAGTGTATTATCCTTTTATGCACAAATCGTAGGGGGGAAGCCATCACTTGTATCCCACAGTTACAGCCATTGCTACAGTGGAAATGTGAATATTACCCCTGTTCAAGTAATTGTTGCATACAAGTTATGACCATGTCAACCCTGAACCAACCAATAGAAAAACTATTTACAACTTTAACCAATAAAATCAAACACACAAATAAATCACCAATATAAAAGGCACATTCATTTAAACAACTAAATGCTTCGAAAACTAAAAACGCTTGAAGATAAACTGTGCCAGATTCTGTTGCCAGAACATTATAGAAGAAATATACACATCTAAACAATTCTGTAACCAAGTAATTAAAAGTTGTATGTAAAGTAAAATATAAATGTTATTACATTTACAAATGTAAAATAGCACATAAATATAAAAAACACTCTCCAACTTTTATCTCTTTACACAGACTCATTAAAGGTACCACTATGACGTGAAAAAATGATAAACTGCCAGAAAATAACAACTAACTAAAAAACAGCAAACATATCAGAAAGTAAGTATACATACATTAATACAAACTATAAACTCACCCAAATAGCAAGCAAAACCACCAACATGTTAACATTTAAAATAAAACGTATACTTTTTTTTTAGCAACCTACAGAAAACAAAGTACCCGTTTTACATTAGAACACCCCCAGTGGAACAGTTGCGAAATCAGGTGAAACATCTGAACAGGACATAGAGATAAGTATACAAAATAGAAGCAGTTGCATTTTTTACATGTAAATAATAAATGTACAGACTTAAAAATAGTAGAGATATTTATACTAATACACTTTAAAATATATTGTTTCACAGAAAGAAAAAAGTTACTGAATCACTGTGGCAGTGGGCATGGTGATAATAAGGACTATGATACTCAGTCGGGGTGTGAAAATTTGTTTTTTATTATATTTAGTTTATCTGTGACAATGTCCAAGGTATGTGGTCTGTTGGCTCTTAACTCTACACTGTCTTCCTCTTTCCCAGGGTTCCTCTTGACAGGCGATGGTAGTCTTTGTGGATTTCCCAGGTGGACCGGAAACAAAAGGAACGGAAATATGGGTGAGTCTGGGGCCTTTATTTTGTGATGTAAGTTTGTGCAGACAAAAAGAGAGAGGGAGAGAGAGAGAGAGAGAGAGAGAGAGAGAGAAGAGAGAGAGAAAGAGAGAGAGAGAGAGAAAAGAGAGAGAGAAAGAGAGAAAAGAGAGAGAGAAAGAGAGAGAGAGAGATAGAGAGAGAGAGACCGCTCCCTAGAATAACGTGATGACCTAAAGGTCAGAATATTAAGGGAAGTCACCTTTGTGTGTGTGTTAAAATAATATTAGGTTTTGTTTGTTATGGTGCTCGCGTTGACTCCTCCAGTGCCCTTCTCAAATCCCTTCCCTCCTCCCTTCCTGTCCCCCTCCCCTTTTCTCCTCATCTCCCCTCGCTCCCCTGCTCCCCTCTCCCACAGCCCCCTCCCTCGCCCGATTCAATCGTAGAGTGTCCTTTATATAGGACCGTACCTGATTGAGCCACGTCCCTCCGGGGAAGTGGCGGAGTTCGCGTCCTTCTGGAACCTCTTCCCTCATTGCAATGTCCTTGACACTAGACTTCTTCGGTTCCTCGGTCGGTGGTCTTCGTTCTGGCTCCCGTTTTCTTCTTCTTTCTCCGCTCACGTCTTCTCCGGCATCTTCTTCCTCTAACGCGCCGCCCGCGCGTAGTCCGTCGTTCCTTTTCATCCCATTGGGAACCCGGATATCCGGGTTCCCAGTGAAGCTGATTGCGTCCTCGTCACCATGGTGCTCCGATAGAGAATCGGGAATCCGCCCACCCGGATTCCCGATGTCATCCTGGTCATCGTACGGGTCCGGAAATCAGGACTCCGTTCCCGATGCAACCCGTGATGTAGCCGGGAATTCCAACTGCCGGCTACACACCCCATCCCAAGATCGGGACTGATATAGTTCCGAAGGCCCAGGAAATCTAGACAAATAGTCCGCAGGACCCTGAAGAGTGCCCAGAATATGACGAACCTGAAAAGAGAAGGGTTGTAGCTCCATAAACCACCTGAGGATGCGGTAGTTAGTGTTCTTATTGGAAGCCAACCAAGTTAGGGGAGCATGGTCTGTGTATAAAACGAAAGGATGCCCCAAGAGATAGTATCTCAGGTTCTCAATAGCCCATTTGATAGCAAGACATTCACGTTCGATAATCGGATAGTGACGCTCCCTGGGCAACAGTTTCCTACTAATGAACACGATGGGTTGGTCATGACCATCGTCGTCACGTTGGGATAGCACAGCCCCTAGCCCCACGTCAGAGGCATCAGTTTGAAGACGAAAAACCTTAGCAAAATAAGGACACTGTAGGACAGGTTCTGTAGTGAGGCAGGAGTTTAAGTGTTGAAAGCTGGCATGTTGGGTGGCTGTCAGGGTAGACATTTTGGACGGTAGGGTTTTTTTAAGGAGGTCTGTGAGGGTTGTGGCTAAAGTGGAATATCTGGGTATAAATCGTCAGTAATAACCTATCAATCCTAAAAAGAAGCGAAGTTCTTTTTTTGTGGTGGGAGTAGGAACTTGTTGGATAGCCTCTATCTTGTTTTTCTGGGGTCGGAGCTGTACCCTCCCTATAAAGTACCCAAGATAAGCGATGTGGTCATAGCCCAGATGGCACTTTTTTGGATTAGCTGTGAGACCGGCTGTGTGTAACGCATGGAAAATATCATTGAGATGGACAAGATGGTCTTCCCATGTTTTGCTGAGGACCACAATATCGTCTAAGTAGGCGGCAGCATACTTTTGGAAAGGTCACAAGAGATGGTCCATCAACCTTTGAAAAGTGGCCGGAGCCCCGTGGAGGCCAAACGGGAGTATCGTAAAATGGTAGAGTCCCGAGTCCGATCGGCTGGTGCTAGGGGTATTTGCCAGTATCCTTTTGTTAAATCAAGTGTTGACATGCATTGGGCTTTGCCTAATCGCTCAAGTAGATCATCCACTTGGGGAATAGGATATGTATCAAATAGGGAAATTTCATTTAAACGGCGGAAATCAATGCAGAATCTTATAGAACCATCTGGTTTTGGGACAAGTACGACGGGGGAACACCAAGGACTGGTAGATGGTTCTGTTACTTTCATTTGTAACATAGACTGTACCTCTTGTTCAATTAAATGTCTGCGGGCCTCTGGAATGCGATATGGACGTAGTCGTACCACTTGCCCCTCAGGAATTCTTATGTGATGTTGTATCAAATGTGTTTTACCGGGTTTGCCCGAGAAAAAATTGCTGTGTAGTTTTAGAAGGCTCTCTAGTTGTTTAAGTTGTTTCCTTGTGATGTCTGGGTTAACATGGGGTGTCTCTGCATCTATATCGGTACTGGTGGGACACAGTTCAATGTCTAAGGGTTTGTCAGGTGTTATTAGGAATCCTGTAGCCGAATGATTTAGGATGAAAGTGGGTCCTTCCCTTCCATTTTTTTAATAGGTTGATGTGGTAAATTTGTGTTTTTTTGGTTTCCTGGATAATTCCACAAGGTAAGTAACAGGGGAAACTGCTTTTAATATTGTATACGGGCCCTGACACTTGGCCAGGAGTTTATTGTCTGAACAGGGCCATAATATAAGAACTTTACTGTTGGGTTGTAGATATCGTGTTTTTGTCCCTCGGTCATAATATCTTTTTTGGGTATTTTGGGCTTTTTCCATATGCCTGCGTACGTCTTCCCACACTGTTTGTAGGTGGTATTTGAGTTTGTGTATATAGTCTAATAAGGGTTTTTCACCTTCTCCCTCTTCCTCCAATATCTCAGCTGCCATATCCAATAGGCTACGGGGTTGGCGTCCAAAGACGAGTTTGAAAGGACTATGTCCGGTAGAGGCCTGTTCATGCGATCTTATGGCGTAAAGTACCAAGGGAAGTTTTCGGTCCCAATCTCGCCCGGACTCGGAGACCGTTTTCTTTAATTGTGTTTTTATGGTGCAGTTGCATCTTTCAACCAAACCGTCTGTCTGGGGATGATATACCGAGGTCTTAATTTGTTTGACTCCTAAAGTCTTACAAATATTGGCCATTAAAGAAGACATGAAAGGTGTCCCTTGATCCGTTAGGATTTCATTGGGAAACCCTAGCCTGGCAAAGAAGGTGATCATAGCTT
The DNA here is from genome assembly GCF_031143425.1 of Pleurodeles waltl. Lineage (NCBI taxonomy): Eukaryota > Metazoa > Chordata > Amphibia > Caudata > Salamandridae > Pleurodeles > Pleurodeles waltl. Next base: position 1,181,516,250 of record NC_090446.1, on the reverse strand, counting down.
GGGCTACATTTCTAGTCGTCATGCTAGTAAGAGGTAAAGCCTCAGGATACCTGGTGGCATAGTCAACGAGAACAAGAATATAAGTGTGTCCTGTGGTGGATGGGAGAAGGGGGCCTACTAAGTCCATTCCAATTCTAGAAAAAGGGACATCAATGATAGGTAAGGGTTGTAGTGGTGCCTACCTTTGGGGTCCTGGATCTATAAGCTGACATCTGGGACACTGGGCACAGTACCGCCGTAAGTGCGCATATACCCCTGGCCAATAAAATCTTCGTAATAAATATTCTTCCATCTTTTCCCTCCCTTAATGCCCCCCTCCCGGTTGATTGTGGGCCAGAAAGAGTACCTGTGGACAGTAGGGTTCTGGTACTAATAATTGTGGTTTCTCCCCTTCGTCTCGTTGGACGACTCAGTAAAGGAGATTTTTGTGTATAAGGAAATATGGACCCACCTCGTTGGTACTCTCTGTCTTAGCTGTATTCCAAGCGTTACGGCGAGAGGGGTCCTCCAGTTGACTGGCCAAGAAGGAAGGGGAGGGAGGTGGAACAGTGGCCACAACCTTCTCTACATTCTTTCCCTTTTCGGTGGTCCGATAGTGTTGCTTTATGTGTCTTTTCTCCCGTGTGGTGGGCTTATGTTGGTAGGGTTTACTCTCTATATGGCTGTCGGAATAAGGGGCCTCAGCCCACCAGGAGTCTGATGAGATTCGACATCGTACCCCCTTTAATAATTCTGGGAAGCGTAAATAATCAGTTCCTAATATACATTCCTCCACCAAACGGTCCATGACACCCACAGGTAGTAGATCTTGTTGTCCTTCCCATTCTATCTGTACTATGGACAGGGGGTAGTTTCCTTTGTCCCCATGTATGCAGCATTTACAGACCCATTGGTGTTTCTGTTGACCTGATAGATTTATCACGTTGGCTCTTATGACTGATTGGCTACATCCTGAATCGATCAGGGCTAGGAGAGACTTCCCATTTACTTTTATTTCCTGTCTGTACCTTGAGTCCCCCCCTCCTGTGCATAGGACTCTTCCCCTCGTGACTCTGATCTCCATAGGCTCTGGTTTGACCCCTTTCCGAGGACATACCCGTGCTATATGTCCCCACTTTCCACAGCTGTAACACTGTGGTTGTTGCATAGTTGGGATTTCCCCCACTTTAGGAAGTCCCACGTCCTCTGAAGGTTTTCCTGGGAAGAGTTCTTAGAGGTATGGGTGAGGATCTGGTTGTTGGCTTAGGGATCCCGCTCTTAAATTCTGTTGATCGATGGTAGGCACAGGGTAAGTCTACAGCCATAGCCGTATCGACGTTGGGGTGTTGACGTATCCAACTCCGGGCGGAGGGAGGGAGGGATTCTAAATATTGTTCCAAAATCACCGCTTTTATAACGTCTTCCCTCTCTGTTCCTAGAGGGCCCAGCCAGTTAAGTCCCAGATCCTTTACCTTATAATATAATGTTCGAGGATCTTCAGTAGGGACCCATTTAATTTTCTGAAACCATAGACCGTAGTACTCTGCGTCATGACCTACTCTCTCCAAGATGCTCTTTTTAATGTCTTTATACAGTGTGGTACCATCTGGATTTGTAGCTTGATAGGCAGTTTGGAGAATACCTGTCAGTAACGGGGCTACGTATTGACCCCAGCGTTCTTCTGGCCATTGGGTGGAGGAGGCTACTCTTTCAAAGTTGGTAAAGAAATCGTCGGGATCCTCCCCATCCTGATAGTTTTGGAGGACCGAGCTAGGCACATTGGGATGAACCTTGCTAGCTGCAATCATGTCAGTGAGCTTTTGGAGGGCCGTTTCATGTACTAATTGATTGTTGGCCATGATGGTGGCCTGGCTCTTTAACGTACTTTGTAGGGCCTCTCTATCTTCTTTAGCTTCCCTCTGTTGAGCCTCCCATACTAGCTGAAGATGGCGCTGCCCTTCAGCTAGCTGCTGGATCATATCCTCCAAAGTGGGTTTTCCTCCCATTTTCACCTTTGGATCTGTCCTCTATCTCACACTGTCAAAGTCCCACTTCTGACACCACTATGGCAGTGGGCGTGGCGATAATAAGGACTATGATACTCAGTCGGGGTGTGAAAATGTGTTTTTTATTATATTTCGTTTATCTGTGACAATGTCCAAGGTATGTGGTCTGTTGGCTCTTAACTCTACACTGTCTTCTTCTTTCACAGGGTTCCTCTTGACAGGCGATGGTAGTCTCCGTGGATTTCCCAGGTGGACCGGAAACAAAAGGAACGGAAATATGGGAGAGTCTGGGGCCTTTATTTTGTGATGTAAGTTTGTGCAGACAAAAAGAGAGAGGGAGAGAGAGAGAGAGAGAGAGAGAGAGAGAGAGAGAGAGAGAGAGAGAGAAAGAGAGAGAGAGAAAAGAGAGAGAGAAAGAGAGAAAAGAGAGAGAGAAAGAGAGAGAGAGACCGCTCTCTAGAATAACGTGATGACCTAAAGGTCAGAATATTAAGGGAAGTCACCTTTGTGTGTGTGTTAAAATAATATTAGGTTTCGTTCGTTGTGGTGCTCTCGTTGACTCCTCCAGTGCCCTTCTCAAATCCCTTCCCTCCTCCCTTCCTGTCCCCCTCCCCTCTTCTCCTCGTCTCCCCTCGCTCCCCTGCTCCCCTCTCCCGCAGCCCCCTCCCTCGTCCGATTCAATCGTAGAGTGTCCTTTATATAGGACCGTACCTGATTGAGCCACGTCCCTCCGGGGACGTGGCGGAGTTCGCGTCCTTCTGGAACCTCTTCCCTCGTAGCAGTGTCCTTAACACTAGACTTCTTTGGTTCCTCGTTCAGTGGTCTTCATTCTGGGTCCCGTTTTCTTCTTCTTTCTCCGCTCGAGTCTTCTCCGGCATCTTCTTCCTCTTACGCGCCACCCGCACATAGTCCGTCGTTCCTTTTCATCCCCTCGGGAACCTGGATATCCAGGTTCCCAGTGAAGCTGATCGCGTCCTCGTCACCATGGTGCTCCGACAGAGAATCGGGAATCCGCCTAACCGGATTCCCAATGTCGTCCTGGCCATCGTACGGGTTCGGAAATCGGGACTCCGTTCTCGATGCAACCCGTGATGTAGCCGGGAATTCCAACTTCCGGCTACAATCACATATGCTACACCGACAGTCAAGAAAGTGCATCATCAGAAACTATACACTGGAAATGGAGTGAATATTATTCTGATGCATGCTACGGAATAGCAACTACAAAATATGATGTTGTAATTCATGTAAGAGAGCACAGCAACCCCCAAATGTGACACAAGTAGAAGTAAGGGAAAAATTGCAGAATATAAGAGAGGGAAGCACTAGCTCTCAGGAACCCACAACCAAAATGCTTGAAATATACTACCTAGTGTCCTGTGTTTAGTTGCACACACTAAAAATGCCACCAGTGATACCCCACCTGCCCCTAAAAGATACCAAGTTATACAAATACCTGATCATTTACCAGTTACACATAATGAAGAACCTTTCCATTTACATTACAATCTACAAAATTAGAAATTAATCAAAATATTATCTACCTTAGTAAAACTTAGCCATTGTCAAACATGTATGATGGAAGGGATCTTGAAAATGTGCCCCAAACAATTCACTCAGTTATACACCACACATTGTGAATATCAAAACACAAATAGGTGGTCTTCGTTCTGGCTCCCATTTTCTTCTTCTTTCTCCGCTCGCGTCTTCTCCGGCATCTTCTCCCTCTAACGCGCCGCCCGCGCGTAGTCTGTCGTTCCTTTTCATCCCCTTGGGATCCCGGATATCCGGGTTCCCAGTGAAGCTGATCGCGTCCTCGTCACCATGGTGCTCCGACAGAGAATCGGGAATCCACCCACCCGGATTCCCGATGTCGCCCTGGTCATCGTACGGGTCCGGAAATCGGGACTCCATTCCCGATGCAACCCGTGAAGTAGCTGGGAATTCCAACTGCCGGCTACACACCCCATCCCAAGATCGGGACTGATATAGTTCCGAAGGCCCAGGAAATCTAGACAAATAGTCCGCAGGACCCTGAAGAGTTCCCAGAATATGACGACCCTGAAAGTAGAAGGGCTGTAGCTCCATAAACCACCTGAGGATGCGGGAGTTGGCGTTCTTATTGGAAGCCAACCAAGTTAGGGGAGCATGGTCTGTGTATAAAACAAAAGGATGCCCCAAGAGATAGTATCTCAGGTTCTCAATATCCCATTTGATAGCAAGACATTCACGTTCGATAATCGGATAGTGACGCTCCCTGGGCAACAGTTTACTACTAATGAACACGATGGGGTGGTCATGACCATCGTCGTCAGGTTGGGATAGCGCAGCCCCTAGCCCCACGTCAGAGGCATCAGTTTGAAGATGAAAAACCCTAGCAAAATCAGGACACTGTAGGAAAGGTTCTGTAGTGAGGCAGGACTTTAAGTGTTGAAAGCTGGCATGTTGGGCGGCTGTCAGGGTAGATATTTTGGACGGTAGGCTTTTTTTAAGGAGGTCTGTGAGGGGTGCGGCTAAAGTAGAATATCTTGGTATAAATCGTCGTTAATAATCTATCAATCCTAAAAAAGAGCGAAGTTCTTTTTTTGTGGTGGGAGTAGGAACTTGTTGGATAGCCTCTATCTTGTTTTTCTGGGGTCTGAGCTGTCCCCTCCCTATAAAGTACCCAAGATAAGCGATGTAGTCATAGCCCAGATGGCACTTTTTTGGATTAACTGTGAGACCGGCTGTGTGTAACGCATGGAAAATATCATTGAGGTGGACAAGATGGTCTTCCCATGTTTTGCTGAGGACCACAATATTGTCTAAATAGGTGGCAGCATACTTTTGGAAAGGTCGTAAGAGATGGTCCATCAACCTTTGAAAAGTAGCCGGAGCCCCGTGGAGGCCAAACGGGAGTATTGTAAAATGGTAGAGTCCCGAGTCCGATCGGCTGGTGCTAGGGGTATTTGCCAGTATCCTTTTGTTAAATCAAGTGTTGACATGTATTGGGCTTTGCCTAATCGCTCAAGTAGATCATCCACTCGGGGAATAGGATATGTATCAAATAGGGAAATTTCAATTAAACGGCGGAAATCAATGCAGAATCTTACAGAACCATCTGGTTTTGGGACAAGTACGACAGGGGAACACCAAGGACTGGTAGATGGTTCTATTACTTTCATTTGTAACATAGACTGTACCTCTTGTTCAATTGAATGTCTGCGGGCCTCTGGAATACGATATGGACGTAGTCGTACCACTTGCCCCTCAGGAGTTCTTATGTGATGTTGGATCAAATGTGTTTTACCGGGTTTGCCCGAGAAAAATTTGCTGTGTAGTTTTAGAAGGCTCTCTAGTTGTTTAAGTTGTTTCCTTGTGATGTCTGGGTTAATATGGGGTGTCTCTGCATCTATATCGTTACTGGTGGGACACTGTTCAATGTCTAAGGGTTTCTCAGGCGTTATTAGGAATCCTGTAGCCGAATGATTTGGGATGATAGTGGGTCCTTCCCTTCCATTTTTTTAATAGGTTGATGTGGTAAATTTGCGTTTTTTGGGGTTCCTGGATAATTCCACAAGGTAAGTAACAGGGGAAACTGCTTTTAATATTGTATACGGGCCCTGACATTTGGCCAGGAGTTTATTGTCTGAACAGGGCCATAATACAAGAACTTTACTGTTGGATTGTAGGTATCGTGTTTTTGTCCCTCGGTCATAATATCTTTTTTGGGTATTTTTGGCTTTTTCCATATGCCTGCGTACGTCTTCTCACACTGTTTGTAGGTGGTATTTGAGTTTGTGTACATAGTCTAATAAGGGTTTTTCACCTTCTCCCTCTTCGTCCAATATCTCAGCTGCCATATCCAATAGGCAACGGGGTTGTCGTCCAAAGACGAGTTTGAAAGGACTATGGGCCTGATTCTAAGCTTGGCGGGCGGCGGGAGCCGCCCGGCAAGCGGGAACCGCCAGAAGACTGTACCACGGTCAAAAGACCGCGGCGGTCATTCTGGGTTTCCCACTGGGCTGGCGGGCGACCGCCAAAAGGCTGCACGCCAGCCCAGCGGGAAACACCCTTCCACGAGGAAGCCGGCTCCGAATGGAGCCGGCGGAGTGGAAGGGGAGCGACGGGTGCAGTAGCACCCGTCGCGAATTTCAGTGTCTGCTAAGCAGACACTGAAATTCTAAATGGGGCCCTCTTACGGGGGCCCCTGCAGTGCCCATGCCATTGGCATGGGCACTGCAGGGGCCCCCAGGGCCCCCACGACACCCCATACCGCCATCCTGTTCCTGGCGGCCGAAACCGCCAGGAACAGGATGGCGGTATGGGGGTCGGAATCCCCATGGCGGCGCATGGAGGATTCCCCTGGGCAGCGGAAAGCCGGCGGGAGACCGCCGACTTTCCGTCTCTGGCTGCGGCTGTACCGCCGCGGTCAGAATGCCCAGAGGAGCACCGCCAGCCTGTTGGCGGTGCTCCCGCGGTCCCCGGCCCTGGCGGTTTTTACCGCCAGGGTCAGAATGACCGCCTATGTCCGGTAGAGGCCTGTTCATGCGATCTTATGGCGTAAAGGACCAAGGGAAGTTTTCGGTCCCAATCTCGCCCGAACTCGGAGACCGTTTTCTTTAATTGTGTTTTTATGGTGCGGTTGCATCTTTCAACCAAACCGTCTGTCTGGGGATGATATACCGAGGTCTTAATTTGTTTGACTCCTAAAGTCTTACAAATATTGGCCATTAAAGAAGACATGAAAGGTGTCCCTTGATCCGTTAGGATTTCATTGGGAAACCCTACCCTGGCAAAGAAAGTGATCATAGCTTGGGCTACATTTCTAGTCGTCATGCTAGTAAGAGGTATAGCCTCAGGATATCTGGTGGCATAGTCAACGAGAACAAGAATATAAGTGTGTCCTGTGGTGGATGGGAGAAGGGGGCCTACTAAGTCCATTCCAATTCTAGAAAAAGGGACATCAATGATAGGTAAGGGTTGTAGTGGTGCCTTCCTTTGGGGTCCTGGATCTATAAGCTGACATCTGGGACACTGGGCACAGTACCGCCGTAAGTGCGCATATACCCCTGGCCAATAAAATCTTCCTAATAAATATTCTTCCGTCTTTTCCCTCCCTTAATGCCCCCCTCCCGGCTGATTGTGGGCCAGAAAGAGTACCTGTGGACAGTAAGGTTCTGGTACTAATAATTGTGGTTTCTCCCCTTCGTCTCGTTGGACGACTCGGTAAAGGAGATTTTTGTGTATAAGGAAATATGGACCCACCTCGTTGGTACTCTCTGTCTTAGCCGTTTTCCAAGCGTTACGGTGAGAGGGGTCCTCCCGTTGACTGGCCCAGAAGGAAGGGGAGGGAGGTGGAACAGTGGCCACGACCTTCTCTACGTTCTTTCCCTTTTCGGTGGTCCGATAGTGTTGCTTTATGTGTCTTTTCTCCCGTCTGGTGGGCTTATGTTGGTAGGGTTTACTCTCTATATGGCTGTCGGAAAAAGGGGCCTCAGCCCACCAGGAGTCTGATGAGATTCGAGATCGTACCCCCTTTAATAATTCTGGGAAGCGTATATAATCAGTTCCTAATATACATTCCTCCACCAAACGGTCCATGACACCCACAGGTAGTAGATCTTGTTGTCCTTCCCATTCTATCTGTACTATGGACAGGGGGTAGTTTCCTTTGTCCCCGTGTATGCAGCATATACAGACCCATTGGTGTGTCTGTTGACCTGATAGATTTATCACGTTGGCTCTTATGACTGATTGGCTACATCCTGAATCGATCAGGGCAAGGAGAGACTTCCCATTTACTTTTATTTCCTGTCTGTACCTTGAGTCCCCCCCTCCTGTGCATAGGACTCTTCCCCTCGTAACTCCGATCTCCATAGGCTCTGGTTTGACCCCTTTCCGAGGACATACCCGTGCTATATGTCCCCACTCTCCACAGCTGTAACACTGTGGTTGTTGCATAGGTGGGTTTTCCCCCACTTTAGGAAGTCCCACGTCCTCTGAGGTTTTCCTGGGAAGAGTTCTTAGAGGTATGGGTGAGGATCTGGTTGTTGGCTTAGGGATCCCGCTCTTAAATTCTGTCGATCGATGGTAGGCACAGGCTAAGTCTACAGCCATAGCTGTATCGACGTTGGGGTGTTGACGTATCCAACTCCGGGTGGAGGGAGGGTGGGATTCTAAATATTGTTCCAAAATCACCGCTTTTATAACGTCTTCCCTCTCTGTTCCTAGAGGGCCCAGCCAGTTAAGTCCCAGATCCTTTACCTTATAATATAATGCTCGAGGATCTTCAGTAGGGAACCATTTAGTTTTCCGAAACCATAGACTGTAGTACTCTGCGTCCTGACCTACTCTCTCCAAGATGCTCTTTTTAGTGTCTTTATACAGTGTGGTACCATCTGGATTTGCAGCTTGATAGGCAGTTTGGAGAATACCTGTCAGTAACGGGGCTACGTATTGACCCCAGCGTTCTTCTCGACATTGGGTGGAGGAGGCTACTCTTTCAAAGTTGGCAAACAAAGCGTCGGGATCCTCCCCATCCTGATACTTTTGGAGGACCGAGCTAGGCACATTGGGATGAACCTTGCTAGCTGCAATCGTGTCAGTGAGCTTTTGGAGGGCCGTTTCATGTACTAATTGATTGTTGGCCATGATGGTGGCCTGGCTCTTTAACGCACTTTGTAGGGCCTCTAAATCTTCTTTAGCTTCCCTCTGTTGAGCCTCCCATACTAGCTGGAGATGGCGCTGCCCTTCAGCTCGCTGCTGGATCATATCCTCCAAAGTGGGTTTTTCTCCCATTTTCACCTTTGGATCTGTCCTCTATCGCACACTGTCAAAGTCCCACTTCTGACACCACTATGGCAGTGGGCGTGGTGATAATAAGGACTATGATACTCAGTCGGGGTATGAAAATGTGGTTTTTATTATATTTAGTTTATCTGTGACAATGTCCAAGGTATGTGGTCTGTTGGCTCTTAACTCTACACTGTCTTCTTCTTTCACAGGGTTCCTCTTGACAGGCGATGGTAGCCTCCGTGGATTTCCCAGGTGGACCGGAAACAAAAGGAACGGAAATATGGGTCAGTCTGGGGCCTTTATTTTGTGATGTAAGTTTGTGCAGACCAAAAGAGAGAGGGAGAGAGAGAGAGAGAGAGAGAGAAAAGAGAGAGAGAAAGAGTGAGAGAGAGAGAAAAAAGAGAGAGAAAGAGAGAAAAGAGAGAGAGAAAGAGAGAGAGAGAGAGAGAGAGAGAGAGAGAGAGATAGAGACTGCTCCCTAGAATAATGTGATGACCTAAAGGTCAGAATATTAAGGGACGTCACCTTTGTGTGTGTGTTAAAATAATATTAGGTTTTGTTCATTATGGTGCTCTCGTTGACTCCTCCAGTGCCCTTCTCAAATCCCTTCCCTCCTCCCTTCCTGTCCCCCTCCCCTCTTCTCCTCGTCTCCCCTCGCTCCCCTGCTCCCCTCTCCCACAGCCCCCTCCCTCGCCCGATTCAATCGTAGAGTGTCCTTTATATAGGACTGTACCTAATTGAGCCAAGTCCCTCCAGGGATGTGGCGGAGTTCGCGTCCTTCTGGAACCTCTTCCCTCGTTGCAGTGTCCTTGACACTAGACTTCTTTGGTTCCTCGTTCGGTGGTCTTCGTTCTGGCTCCCGTTTTCTTCTCCTTTCTCCGCTCGCGTCTTCTCCGGTGTCTTCTTCCTCTCACGCGCCACCCGCGCATAGTCTGTTGTTCCTTTTCATCCCCTCGGGAACCCGGATATCCGGGTTCCCAGGGAAGCTGATCGCGCCTCGTCACCATGGTGCTCCGACAGAGAATCGGGAATCCGCCCAACCGGATTCCCAATGTCGTCCTGGTCATCGTACGGGTCCGGAAATCGGGACTCCGTTCCCGAAGCAACCCGTGATGTAGCCGGGAATTCCAACTTCCGGCTACAATCACATATGCTACACCGACAGTCAAGAAAGTGCATCATCAGAAACTATACACTGGAAATGGAGTGAATATTATTCTGATGCATGCTACGGAATAGCAACTACAAAATATGATGTTGTAATTCATGTAAGAGAGCACAGCCACCCCCAAATGTGACACAAGTAGAAGTAAGGGAAAAATTGCAGAATATGAGAGAGGGAAGCACTAGCTCTCAGGAACCCACAACCAAAATGCTTGAAATATACTACCTAGTGTCCTGTGTTTAGTTGCACACACTAAAAATGCCACCAGTGATACCCCACCTGCCCCTAAAAGATACCAAGCTATACAAATACCTGATCATTTACCAGTTACACATAATGAAGAACCTTTCCATTTACATTGCAATCTACATAATGAGAAATTGATCAAAATATTATATATCTTAGTAAAACTTAGCCAATGTCAAACATGTATGATGGAAGGGATCTTGAAAATGTGCCCCAAACAATTCACTCAGATATACACCACACATGGTGAATATAAAAACACAAATAGCCCTTTTATATATGACTACTACCAAATAAACAAGGCAGCACCTATTATGACCTCTTAGTCACTTAGCTGTTGGGCCTTTTTTGCCCCTGTGCTGAGCCTTTTTTGGATATTTGAAGTAGTTCACCCTTAGGGCTCCATAACTTTTCTTCTGGAAAAGGATTCATGCAAAATATGTGTCCTTTTTTGTCAACATCCTGGGGATTCTAAAGGTTCCTAGGGTTTGTGGATTCCACTGGAGGGGATTGAGAAAATAGGCAAAAGATAGCAACATTTTGAGTTTTTTAAGAAAAAGAGGGGAAAATTGCCCCGGATAAAAATGCCTTTTTTCCCCCCTAAAAATGGCATCCACAAACTGTTTACTGTACTAAAGTCACCATCTTCCTAGCTTTCAGGAACATGCAAAGCAACTAAAAAAAAACTAATTTTATATCACAGTTTTAGCATTTTTCTAAGAGGTAGCCTATTTGTCCTTTTTTGTGTTGTTAACCTACTTCAAGTTTCTGGTGACAACCAGTGTGAAAACCACAGGTGATTCAAAAGATCTAAATAACATCTGAAAAGTAAGCAACATTCTGAATTCAGTAAGGGGTCATATGTGTAGATCCCTCAAGGTGTTCCCAAAGAAACTGACCATTGAAATAAAGAAATATTGAAAATGAGTAGGAAAAAAGGGCAGTTGTGGCAACATTTTCTTCTGTACCTTTTTGTCATAATGGTTGATTTACAAAAGCAATATACCATTACGTCAGCTAGACCCTTCTGGTTCTGGGGATATATAGGGTTTGTAAGTTCTCTAGAACACAAGGTACTCAGTGCCAACAACTGGGCTACACTGTACAATGGGTTTTCATTAAGTACGGAGTATAGACCAATTCTTACAGCGAATTAGGCAGAGTGAAAAATGTGTATCAAGGAAACTTATGTATTTCTGAAATGGCCACCAGGTATGGAGCTTAGGATCAGGGGATGTTTCTACATCTCTAAATCTATTGATGCCTGTATTAGCATACGATTTGGAGGGTATTTTTCAAAACATTATCTTTTTTATTCACTGGCTTGCATTTGAAAGGCACAAATGCAGTGAAATCCAATTGTTAATAGCACATTTTATACCATTCTATGCTCTAACAAGTCTCCATATAAAAATGGTACCTTACTTGTGTAAGAAGGCCTAGTAGCCATGACAGGAAATAGCTAAAAACGCAACATAAAAGCATTGTCTTTTTCTACTGAAAACTGATTGTTTTTTCCAATGTGGATAGCTCTAAGTTTTTGACCCTAGCTCAGCTGGCACCTAGAGAAACCGAGCCAACCTGTCCAAATTTGAAAACTAAACACCTAGGAGTTTCAGGGTGGGCGTGGGTCTCACCACATTTATTTTACCCAGTATCACCTGCAATCCTCAAACTATAGCTAAAGATACACATTTTCCTTACATTTCTGTGATGGAAAGTTCTAGAATCTGTGGGGAGCCACAAGCTTCCTTCCACCTGGCATTCCCCTAAGTCTCCTAATATAGTACCTCACTTGTGCGGGTACGCCTAGTGCTCGTGACAGGAAACGTCCCAAACCGCAACATGGATGCAGTACATTTTTCCGCCAAAAACTGATATCTTTCCAATGTTGACAGTTCTAGATTTTGGACCCTAGCTCATATGGCACCTAGGGAAACCTAGCAAACCTGTAATTTTTTTTTTAATTAATCACCTAAGGGTATCCTGGGTGGGCTCACTTGTGTGCCTCCCACTTTGTTTGTTTTCCCAGAATCCCTTGCAATCCTCAAACTTTGTCTAAAAAACACATTTTTCCTCACACTTCTGTGATGGAAAGTTCTTGAATCTCTGGGGAACCTTAAACTTCCTGCCACCTGGCAATTTTCCCAAGTCTCCTGATAAAAATGGTTCCTCACTTGTGTGGGTTGGCCTAGTGCCTATGAGAGGAAATGGCCCAAAACGCAACATGGATACAGCACATTTTTCTACCAAAAACTGACGCTTTGTTTCCCATGTGGGTAGCTATGGATTTTGGACCAAAGTTCAGCCAACACCAAGGAAAACCTAGCACAACTAGGCAGCAACGAGAATCTAGGGTGGCATGACTTGCATGGATCCCATTAGGTTCTTTTTTTTTACTCACAATGCCCTGCAAACCTCAAACTTTGCCTGAAATAATGCATTGTCCTGACATTTCTGTGCTGTAAATGTCTGGAATGTGCAGGAATTTATATCATTCCTACTACCCCGAATTCTCCCAACTGTGCCGATAAAAACGCTAACCTATTTGTGTGTCTGGGCCCATTGCCCCCATTAGGAACTGATCAAACCAAGGGCAATAAAATCCATTGCCTGGGGACTCCTATTGACCTCAGTTGGATCCATTCCTGTCACTGGCACCAACCCAACCAGCCCAACCACAAAACTGGTGCAGCATTTTTACAAATAAAAAACCATAAACAAATAACTACTATCCCCAACCACCACTGCTATGGTCCTGCAGTGAAGCAGAGCTGGAGTTGGAGTGGGGCCAGTTGGGCTCACCCCTCATCGCTGCTGACTTCTGCTGCCCTCGCTGCCCTTACTGCACTTGCAGAGGGGGAAGGATGGAAAGGAGTTGAGCAGGCGGTCTGCTGTGCGATCTGTGTTCAGCTCCACACCTGTGCTCACTGAGCTGACTGAGCTCAGAGCCTGCAGCCAACGGTACAGGTGAGTGGGTGGCTTGGCTGCCTCAAGTGCTTAGATGGCATGGTAGGTGATTAGCCTCTTCCCCTGCCTCTCCCTCCACTCTTTCTCTTTGTCTGTAGCCATCACTCACCAGTGCCTACCCATGCCTGTGAAATCACCATCAGCCGCCAGAGCAGCAAGGCCCATGCGAAGGCCATAATCCAAGCCTCTGAGCCTTTTCTCCTTGTATCCAATGTTTCTAGACCCTGCTCCTTCTCCAGCCCCACTCCTGTCTTACAACTGCCTTGCAATTGGCACCAAAACTGTTGTCTTTTTGTGTTTCTGGCCACTTGCGTGCCTGGTACTTGGCTGCTTTGAAGTTACCAGTTTATGACCCCAGACAGAAATAGTCTGCAGCATGGCCAGGGCAGAGACTGGTAGGACCAGGCAGTAAAAAACAGCATTGGCCTACTATACCTGCAGTAGATTGCAACAGATCATGGCAGACTGTATCTCACACACACAAGTTCTGGGACCAAAATCAAATGTACAGCAGCACAATGAATACGGATGTACATATTGAAAAGGCCCACATAGGTCTGCGCAGTTTCTCAGAACATTGTAACTCCAATAAGTGGTAACCTGTATGGAGTGGAAGGCTGCTGGTGGCTGAGGGCTCAAGTGAAGTTTGTGGTGGTCATCTGTTAGGAAGGCCCCCACCACTGGGGAGAGGAGGCAGCAGAAACAGTCAAGCTAGGTCTCGGCAGGGCTTGGGGCCATGCTGCCCCCCACTTTTCCAACACTGCCTTGCAATCTACAATTACTCTAGCTCCTACCTATCACCGCCTTCAAAGGACTCACCATTGATTGCCTGCGATTCTCTCTACCTTTGGTTTCTCTTCTCAAAGACATGCATGATCGTGGCCCCCTGCGAAAATATATCTACTGGGGTAGAGTGTGGGGGCGCCGTCCAACAGATACCAACCACAAGCTATTTGCAATAGAAGATAGCAGTTAAAAAATATCCCCAAAGTGAAATTTAAATAAAAGACTATCTCCCCTTTGACAAGGAATGGGAAATATTGTGAAAATGTTGAATAAATGTATAAAAAAAAAAAAAGAACTTACTAAACATGTCAACGGATGTTGTGATAAAATTTAAAACAATTGCAAAGTACAAATGAAACAACAGTATAAAATATATACAATTGTTTAATATGTTGAAAAATTATATGTTGAAATAAGGTTAAAAACATTTTTATAAAAATGTTAATGAATGTTGCAAATTGGTTGAACTATGGAAAATAAAAGTTTTAAATATATAACATCCAATAGTATTGAAATATAATTTACATGATTTTATTAATACAAATAAAATTAAAATGTACTCAGTGAACTTTATATAAATGTGTACCTTTAACTTGAAGTGTGTATGATTGCAATTGTAAAAATATGCTATAAAAAACTTTGGAGACATACATAACATTAGTAAAATGTGTCACATGTCTTTATTATAACAAACATGTAACTAATATTGTTACAATCATACAGCAAACTATATTTTATTATCTTTCAAATTATCAACAATACTGCTGAAAAAAGACAACCTATTTCTACTACATACAAATAAATGTAAAGAAGTATTTTGGAAACAAATATAAACGTCCATAATCACACTACAACAATAAGCATTTTAAAAATGTATATATTACATAAACACAAATAAATACAAATAATAAACATATACACCAGACACACTACAATAAATTATATACTAATCAACATTTAAAATATCACATGGAATGATATATTTTACTTTGATATCTACTGCAAACATATTAAAAACAGCACTAAAAATTGTAATTTTACCTTCAATATTCCTGTCAGTGATATTTTTGATATCCCGATATTCTTGACACAATATTTTTGTTTTGGGATGTTTTTAATTATATTTTTTTCCAAATACCAAATTCCGGGAAGCACTTGAGAACATATTTTTAACTGTTTGAAGGAGCAATATTTGGTGAACTTTAAGAATCTCAGGACACAGACACACTGCTTCTGGGGACAGAAGCTACCTTGAGGCCATCAAAGTCATTCTGACACCATTGCCAGCCTCAAATTGTGCACCCCCTGAGCATCCTGTCAGTCACTAACTGCTGAGGATCACCACAACCCTCAGAACCTGCAAAAGGCAGTCTGACACCATTCCTACTCTCCACCAGCTTTCTCCATGCCCTTTCCTGCCTTCCCACACATGTAAACATTAACAGTCACTGACCACTAAGAAGCAAAACATTCCTAAAGCAATCCAGTCATCTCAATCTTTCCATTCCCACCTTCTAAAAATTTGACTGCCAGGGCTTCTCTTGCTCGGACATGCATTGTAAATGGCTAACCAGATCAAAAGTACTTACTGATTATGATTTTAGGAATGGAACTGGTCTCAGGCTAGAACTAATACCTCCAGGCCATTACCCTCACAGTGACCTGCAGAAGAAGATTTGCAAGCACTCTGACAGTCTCCTATTAGGCCCACCAATCTCTGAACAGCAGACATGTGTAATGTGATCAGCCACTTCTTCACTGAGAAAATAAATAAAATCGGAACCTCCATTGACAGCACCAACCACACATTCACCTTGCCTCCCATCCCTCTAGTTACGCTCCCATGTGGACAGCCTTCAAACTCCTCTCCCCCACCGACATTCCTATCTCTCTCAAAGCCATCATCTCTGAACACACCAATACACCATAAAAACAGTGTAAAATTCCTTCCTGCCGATGACCTCGCACCTTGTCAACATTTCCCTCATGACAATAGCCACACTGCTGAAAAAAGCCCACCCTAGGGCCAGATGATCTCTCAAATTTCGTCACCCGAGTACATTTTATTGTAAAAGTCTTTGAGACATCATTCTCTGTTCAGCTGATAATAATATCAGTAAAATTCACACAATAATGCAGCAGTAAGTCTGGCACCTTTCTAGTATTTGTTTATAGACGCTTAACCTCTAAGAGGAATGAGACCTATATCCTAATGCTACTATCCAGCCTCACTGCAGCCATTGAAAAAACAAGTACTGATTTATATCCTGGGAACTCAATTGGCCTTCTCCAACACAGAGACACCTTTGGACAGAGAGAAGGACATTTGGAGAGACAGACAGACATGCATAGCGCTGAAGATGAAGTAAGAGAGAAAGTGACATAAAAGCTATAGATATGGCGAAATAGATTAGAATGATAGATGGTTATATAGTTAAAGTGAGATTCAGAGAAATATAGATTAATTAATTTGCTGCCTTCAGCTCTCCTGCAGAGTGCTGTAGGTCTTTGCTCCAAAGCCTCTGGTTTATCCTGCCCTCCTACTTACATAGTGACGAACAGTGCAAATATGGCTGCATGGTGATTGGCTACATTTTAGGCCCTAAGCAGTGTGCGTATAAGGCCAGTAAAACATTGAGTAGAATGAAATCAAAATGGAGGAGCACCCTCTAGCAAGGTGAGAGGGACTAATCCAGAGCAGAATGCATGTTTAATTGAAAAATGTTGCAATAGCTGTGGTGAAAGGCTGTGCTTGCCTTGTTGTATGTCTGTTTCTGTGTGCTTATTGTAGCGTTCTCCCTAGCCTGGTACCCGCTGAATGACTAGGCCACACACTGAGTTGTAAATCACACATCTGTATTCCTCTGCATGTACCTGGGAACTCCAACATTCTATACCAAGTTTTCCCTACATTCTATTCTAGCGGTTACGTCACACTAATACAGAGTCCCGGGGGACCCAGAAAGGTTCTGTTCAAGATAATGCAAGACACTACATTCCCTCCTCTGTTAAATGAAAAATTACAATTTTTTTTCCTTTTAGAAAATCATTGGACATACACAAATAATTACATATAGAAACATTGTACAACTATGGCCCTCATTAAAACCCTGGTGGTCGAAGACCGCCAGGGTTGTTTTGGCGATCGTACCGCCAACAGGCTGGCGGTACAATTTGCCTTATTTTGACCGCGGCCGTAGCACCGCAGTCACACCACTGGGACCGGCGGTTTTCCCGCCATTGTTGTCCCGGCGGTTTCCCGCCATTGTTGTCCCGGCGGTTTCCCGCCATTGTTGACCTGGCAGTTATAATACACCAGGGCAGCGCTGCCCTGGGGATTATAACTTCCCTTCCCGCCAGCCTGTCCATGGTGGTAGAGACCGCCATGGAAAGGCTGGCAGGAAGGGGAGTCACGGGGCCCCTGGGGGACCTTGCACTGCCCATGCACTTGCCATGGGTAGTGCAGGGGCCTCCAGGCACAGCCCCACCCTGCTTTTCACTATCTGCACAGCAGACAGTGAAAAGCACGACGGGTGCAGCTGCACCTGTCGCACCGCCGCAGCACCGTCGGCTCCATCAGACTCTGTTTCTGCCCGTCGGCCCAGCGGGGATGTTGTAATGCGGCTGGAGGGTTTGCGGCTGCATTAGCGGCCGCTCGGTGGTTCAACCTTGGCAGGCGGCCTCTGCCGCCCGCCAAGGTTGCAATGAGGGTCTATATCTCTTCAACTAATCTTCTTGGCACTTTGATCAATCAACCAGGTCTGGTTACTGGAAGATGTAAACTGTGATTTTTAATGTAAGAAATTGTTAAAGATGGTAAGACACTAAGAATAGTCACTGAAGTGTCAGAATCAGTCTTTCTGTCACCATCTCCAGTTAAAACCTGATGAAATAGAGGCCTGATATGAGAGCAGTCTCTGTTAATAGACTTCCCAGGGGACTGTGGAGTCACCATGTGTTCTTTGGTAGAAACTACTTGGAAAGGTTCAGCATCGTAAGGAGTATCAGGCTTTCTTTAGTGTAACTGTTGCATGATCACCAAATCCCCTTTTCTGAATGAGAGGTTGTTAGACCTGACAGCCTTAGGGTGGTCACCCCTAACTTCTTGCCTGCCTCCCTCCACTTTTTAGATACTGTTTTTGCTGGTTTTAGGACTCTGCACACTTTACCACTGCTAACCAGTGCTCAAGTGCATATACTCTCTCCCTTTAAACATGGTAATATTGGATCATACCCAATCAGACTATTTAATTTACTTATAAGTCCCTGGTAGAGTGCACTTTATGTGCCCAGGGCCTGTAGATTAAATGCTACTAGTGGGCCTGCAGCACTGATTGTGCCACCCACTTAAGTAGCCCCTCAACCTTGCCTCAGGCCTGCCATTGCAAGGCCTGGGTGTGCAGTTTCACTGCCAATACAACCTGGCATTTAAAAGTACTTGCCAAGCCTAAAACTCCCCTTTTTTCTACAAATAAGACACCAATAAGGTATGCCCTAGGTAACCCATAGGGCAGGGTGCTGTGTAGGCAAAAGACAGGGCATTTACCTGTGTAGTTTACATGTGCTGGTAGTGTAAAACTCCTAAATTAGTTTTTACACTGCTGTGAGGCCTGCTCCCTTCATAGGCTAACACTGGGGATGCCGTCATATATTGTTTGAGTGGTAGCTGCTGATCTGAAAGGAGTAGGAAAGTCATATTAAGTATGGCCAGAATGGTGATATAAAATCCTGCTGACTGGTGAAGTTGGATTTAATATTACTATTTTAGAAATTGAGCATTTCTCTGCACTTAAATCTTTCTGTGCCTTACAATCTACGTCTGGCTAGGTTAGTTGACAACTCCTTCTGCATTCACTCAGACACACCCTAAACACAGGATACTCAGCCCCACTTGCGTACATTTTTAATAGGTCTTCCTGGGTTGGGAGGGTGGAGGGCCTGACACTTGCATGTCAAAGGACAGTAGTCTGTCCTCATACAAAGGACTGCCACACCACCTACTTGGACCCTGGCAGACAGGATTGAACTGAAAGGGGACCTTGTGTATTTCTAAGCCACTCTTTGAAGTCTCCCCCAATTCAAAGGCACATTAGGGTATTTAAACAGGACCTCTGCCACTACCAACTCAGACACTTCATGGAGAAGACACTGGAACCAGAACCTGCATCCTGCCAAGAAGAACTGCCTGGCTGCCCAAAGGGCTCACCTATCTGCTTTCTGTGAAGGACTGCTGCCTTGCTGCTCTCTGGCTGTGCTGAAGAAGAAAAGTGCTCTCCAAGGGCTTGAATAGAGATTGCCTCCTGTTCCCTGAAGTCTAAGGACCAAAAAGACTTCGGCCCGTATTTATACTTTTTTTGCACCGCATTTGCGTAGTTTTTTTACGCAAAAACGGCGCAAACTTGCAAAATACCATTGTATTTTGTAGGTTTGCGCAGTTTTGCGTCAAAAAGCGGCGCAAATGCGGCGCTAAAAAAAGTATAAATACGGGCCTTCATCTCTACAAGAAGGACTCCTTGTGTGGCGAAATTCGACGCACAGCCTGCCAGAAATGATGCACAGCCTGCACCGCTGTGAAAATTTCACTGCACGTCGATCCAGAACGATGCAGACTGGCTTTGCAACTAGAAGATTGACTCCGTGCCAAGGTAGCGACTGAAAATTCTGCGCACAGACCACCGGAACGACGCACAGCCAAACCGGAACAACGCAGCCTGACTTCCAGAGAGAAATCAATGCAGCGCATGCAAGTTGGTATAAAATTTGATGCAAAGCCTACCGAATCAATGCAGCTCCTGTGACTTCATCCTTCCAGCGCAGGAAATCCATGCATCGTCCCTGGAGCATCTGAAAACCCCACAGACCGAAGAGGATCCACGACTGAGTGCTGGAAATCGATGCACAGCTGTCCCTGTGTGAAAACTAAACGATGCATTGTCGTGTGCAGCCCGAGAAATCGATGCACACCCCTTTGATTCCCCGCATCTCCTCCTCTGCGGTTCTTTGTGGAGATTTTTCACACGAACCATGTACTTTGTGCTTCGAAGAGACTGTTTGCTTTTAAAAGACTTAAGACACTTTACATCACTTTTCAGTGATATCTCAACATTGACTTATTGCATAGTTAATCATTTTGACCTGCATTTATCCAGATAAATATTATATATTTTTCTAAACACTGTATGGTATATTTTTTTGGTATTATTGTATGATTTATTGCACAAATACTTTACACATTGCCTTCTAAGTTAAGCCTAACTGCTCAATGCCAAGCTACCAGAGGGTGGGCACAGGATAATTTGGATTGTGTGTGACTTACCATGACTAGAGTGAGGGTCCTTGCTTGGACAGGGGGTAACCTGACTGCCAACCAAAGACCCAATTTCTAACATTGGTTGCAGCGGTGGGATAGGACTTGCATTTGTGCAGTGACATACAGTAGTATTTCAATACCTATCCACAGTTGAAGGTCAACTTGATTTTTTATCTCTTTTTGAAATTTCGTTTTTCCTGAGAATTTTCTAACTAAAATCCTCACTCAACATTTCTCAGGCTGGATCTCAAGCAAGAGATAGATTTTGACCTAGCCCTGTTGGAGACATACACAGGCAAACAGCTAAAAGGGTTCTGCAGAGATATAGGAGTACCCACCCACGATGCATCCAGATAGGAGGAATCTCAAATGGCGCTTAAGGTCTGGGCAGAAGCCCATTCAGAGGAGGATGCTGAGGAGAAGGGTCCAGAGGATGGCCCCTGAGAGGATTTTTTGCCATTAGTAGATGATGTTACCACTGCAATTGTCCCCCCTGCCAAACCAGGGAGCAGTGTCTCTGATCAAGGTCTGACCGAAGAGGAAAGGAGAGAGGAGAGAGAGTTTTAATTGCAGATAGCAAGGTTGAAAATTGAGGCTCAACAGGAGGAAAGGAGGGCAGAGCCAAACAGGTTGAAGCTGAGAGAGCAGCCAATCAGGCTTCAGCTGAGAGAGCCTTGGCTGAGAAGAAACTTTTGTTGGCTCATGAACTGAGTCTCGATGAGCTGGAGATCAAGGCAAGACAGTCTGAGTCCATCAGTGATGGTGGCAGCATACATGCAGGACCTGTTGGGGAGAAAAAGGTTTGTATACCCAAGAATGTGGTGCCAAGTTTTGTGGTGGGAAATGACATTGACAAGTGGTTGGCTACCCACGAATTTGCTCTAAGGGCCCATGGGACCTTTGAGGAGCAATGGGGGAGGTCTTGTTGTTTTATGTACTAGCAGTGGGGAGGGACACACGTCTTACACTTGCTCCACTTGATTGAAATATCTATGCACCCATGAAAGCTGCTTTACTGGCCAAGTTTGGGCTGGCCCCTGAGAAATACTGTCAGAGGTTTAGGGACAGCAACAAACTTTCCACACAAACTTGGGTAGATTGTTTTGATTTCTCCAGTAAGGCACTTGTTGGATGGGTGCGGAGCAGCAAAGTAGATGATTACAAAGGGTTATATGACTTGATTCTGAGAGAGCATATGCTCAGTATTTCTTTTACAGAGTTGTGCCAGCACTTGGTAGATAGTAAGGTGACTGACCCCAGGAAGCTTGCTGAGGAGGTGGACCTCTGGGTTAACACCAGAGTGTCCAAGAAGGCATCTGGGGGGGACACCCACAAAGGTGGCCAGGGTTCCCAACAGAAGAAAGGGGGGGGAGATAAACTTAAAGGTAAGGAACTCTCAAAAGGGCCCCAAAACAATTCCCAAGGGGGGGGTGGTAAACATTTATTTTCTGGATTTGGGAAGAAACCAGGGTTCTTTGACAGAAAGTTAAGGACGTTCATCCCCAAATGCTTAGGGTGCTACCAGCATGGACATTCTAGGGGTGAGTCTCTTTGTTCCAAGAGAGCACAGTCCACCACTGGACAGACACCTGGATTGGCCAGTGTAGCACTCAGGGGGAGATTGTCCCAGTTACCTTTGGGGGCAGACAGAGGTATCCCTAGTGTCCCTGGGAGATAGAGAGATGGTGCCTAAAGCTCACATGCCTGTAAATACTTCAAAGTATAGGCAGTGAGTCACCACTGATGGGCAAAGGGTGGAGGCTCTGCGTGACACAGGAGCCAATATGACTACTGTCAAGAGTGAGCTGGTGTCAGCAGAGCAGATAGTCCCTAATACATTCCACCAGGTCATAATAGCTGACATTTGTGAGAGTCCCCTACTTGTGGTTCTGGTTCCCTTTGAGTGTGGGAGGGTCTCTGGTGCTCTGAAAGTAGCTGTGAGTCCTGCCATGCCTGTAGATTGTCTGTTAGGCAATGATCTTGAGTATACTGCCTGGAAGGAGGTAGAGCTCAGATCCCACCTGGAGATGTTAGATTTGCCTGAGTGGGTCTTCATGACCACAAGGTCTTTGGGTGCCGGGGAAGGGAGTCAAGGGTATCTGAAGCCTGGAACAATAGCCCTGACAGCTGCAAAGAGGAAGGGCAAGAGGCGCGGGACACCCTCCTCAAATGTTCCCACGGTGGTGGATGGGGCCCCTGAGGAGGAGGAGGCCCCTTAGCCAACTGGAGAGAACATAGCTGACCTGGGTAACCTGCCTGATCTTGCTGGCTGGCAAGTAGAGGGTGGGCCAACCAGGGCAGAATTCTGCAAGGCGCAGAAGGTATGCCCCACCCTTGAAGGTCTGAGGCAACAGGACACAGCCCAAGCAGCTGAAGAAGCCTCTGGAGAGCACCATCTGGTCAACTTGATTTTTTATCTCTTTTTGAAATTTCGTTTTTCCTGAGAATTTTCTAACTAAAATCCTCACTCAACATTTCTCTGGCTGGGCCTCAAGCAACAGATTTTGACCTAGCCCTGTTGGAGACATACGCTGTCAAACAGCCGAAAGGCTTCTGCAGAGAAATGGGAGTACCCACCCGCTTTGCCTCCAGAAAGGAGGAAGCTCAAATGGCGCTTAAGGCCTGGGCAGAAGCCCATTCAGATGAGGATGCTGAGGAGGAGGGCCCAGAGGATGACCCCTGAGAGGATTTTTTGCCATTAGAGGATGATGTTACCACTGCAATTGTCCCCCCTGCCAAACCAGGGAGCAGTGTCTCTGATCAAGGCCTGACCGCAGAGGAAAGGAGAGAGGAGAGAGAGTTTCAATTGCAGATGGCAAGGTTGAAAATTGAGGCTCAACAGGAGGAAAGGAGGGCAGAGAGCGAAGCCAAACATGCTGAAGCTGAGAGAGCAGTCAATCAGGCTGCAACTGAGAAGAAACTTTTGCTGGCTTATGAACTGAGTCTCAAGGAGCTGGAGATCAAGGTGAGACAGCCTGAGTCCAGCATTGATGGTGGCATCATACATGCAGGACCTGTTGGGGAGAAAAAGTTTTGTATACCCAAGAATGTGGTGTTAGGTTTTGTGGTGGGAGATGACATTGACAAGGAGTCCCTTCCTGCACAAAATTAAATCCTGCATGCAACTTATACACCCTTGCACATACCTGTGTTTAGTACTAGGCAGCCAGTTGTGTGCAAGCACAGGGGTAAATGACAGGAATGCACTGCATTGCATAAATTCGGAGCACTTCTGCCATTTTAAATTGGTGTAGGGCAGTGCAGCAAGAAGGCTTAAGGTGCTGCCCTTGACAGTTTCCCATAAATAAGCCCTTTAGGGACATATGTATGAAATTCCATTTTTTTCATTTCCTAAATAGTGAATCCGAAGAAATCTCTATTCAGGAAATGCAAATTGGAATGTACAAAATTAGTGAATTCCTAATAGCAATGCCTATGGGGTTTGGAATCAGTATTCCGAAATCGTTATTTAGAAAATGCTAAGGTGTGAATGGTTTTGTATTTGAAAATTTGCGATTTTCTAACAAAAGATCGCAAATTTGGAAATGCAGAACCAAGGGTGCCTATTGGCCTAAGGTCCCCTTGATCAACCCAAAAAACAGTGGTGCAATGTAAATAGCAAAATTAAATGTATGTTGCAACAACACATACTGGAACCACGCACGCCTAAAAAACACGGTCGAAACAACAACAGCACTGTTACCGCTAATGCCTTTACCACAAATGCCTTAACAATGATTTTTCGTTGTAAAGGCATTCTTTGTAAAGGCATTAGTAAACGGAATGCATGCTTCCAGCATGCAACCCCCTGACCCCAAAAAATAAAAATACCCGACCCCCCACCCCGGACCCTAAAACTAAAAATGCCCCAACCACCCTCCCTCACCCCTAAACCACCCCGACCCCCCACCCCCAAATACTAAAAATACCCTGCCCCTAAAACTAAAAATGCCCCGCCCCTAAACCACCCTGACTCCCACCCCCAAAAACTAAAAATACCCTGACCCCCCACCTCGCCCCTAAAACCTAAACTACGCCAACCCCCACCCCTAAAAAGTAAAAATACCCCAGACCCCGCCCCTAAAACTAAAAATACCCCCACCCCTAAAACTAAAAATGCCCCGACCCCCTGCCCCTAAACCTAAACCACCCCACCCCCAAAAACTAAAAATATCCCACCCCCGCCTTTGCCCCAAATCTAAAACCACCCCGCCCCTAAACCACCCGACCCCCAAAAACTAAAAATACCGCACCCCCCACCCCACCCCTAAAACTAATAATGCCCCAACCTTCTTCCCCCACCCCTAAACCACCCTCACCCCCAAAAACTAAAAATACCCCGACCCCACCACGGCCTCTTAAACTAAAAATTCCCCGGTCCCCCGCTCCTAAACCACCCGACCCCCTACCCCTAAAACTAAAAATACCCTGACTCCCCCCACCCTGCCCCTAAAACAGCCCCAGTCACAGCCCCACTTACCTCCTGTTTGATCGCTTCCTCCTCCTCAGCCGACTCCCTTCTTCTGTGCCTTAACCACGCATGCTCCACTTCTCAAGACTCAGGTAAGAGCAATAAGTGTATGCTTCTTTTTTATTGTTCTGTCAGCCTGCACTATTATTTGTAGTAATATATATCAACTTGTGATTGTCTTTATTTGTACTTTATAAGCCTGGTTGTAATTGCCTTCAGCATTGACGCTCCATACAAATATAACTTTATTATGCATGGCAGCATGGTAACTTTTTGTAGGATCTTAGTCGTAGTTTCTTGACCAACCATGCATAGACTTTTCCGTGAAGCTCTCTTTCCATTCATATGCATCACATCAGGTGGAGTTGCACTTTGACTCCAGATACGCCAGTTGTTGTCTCAGCACTTCGATGAAGACTCATGTGGCATGCACTTGCAGTTTGCTTAGACCACAGCAAACTCTCCAGGAGAGCATTTTCTTCTTTGGGTTATTTATCCCGTATCTCATCTCCAGTTGTAGCTTCCTCCCAAGCCTGGTTCCCGCTAAATGAAAAGGCCACACAGAGAGCTGTAACTCACATGACTTTATTCCTGTGCGTGTACCTGTGAACTCCACCTTTCTAAATCAAGTTTTCATTACATTCTACTCTAGTCGTTATGCCACACTGCTATGGAGTCCTCGGGGTTTCTGAAAGGTTCCATTCCAAATCATGCAAGACACTACACCTGTGTGTGTATCTATGTGCTGGTGTGTGCTTACCCATTATCTTACAATTTAGTCACTCTCAAGGATTATATATGGGACTTCCATGAAGGCAAATAACAAGGTTGTAAATAACCTAGTTCAGGGCAGCCAGGTGCACCCTGTGCCTTTAACATTGAGATCATACTATGCCAGCTCACAAGAACCTCCATCTATTGTCAGTGTACTTGAATTAAGAGTACTCCTCAGCCCTCTGGGAACAGGGTCTATTCTACATTGTCCTTGATAAAACACATGGTTAAATAAAAGGATATACCATGTTCATCCATGTTTGTCTGTGTATAAACAGTTTATAACTCTGGAGTTTCTTTGAGCAACACACTGCTAACTCAGTTTTCTCCATGCACAGGCACACTGTCCTCTGACTCAGATTCAAGCAAACCAGTTATGGTGTTTGTGCATTCTCATTGTAGGAGGTCTAGTGTATGACTGCCTCCCTCCCTATCCAATATCCAGAGCCCTCATATTGATGAGAGCCCTCTTTACAAAAGTTAATGCTTTCTGCAGCACCCCTCTGCCGTATTGCAACAAATCATGCTCCCATCCGGTGTAATTTGCCACCCAATAAGCAAAAACAGATGCATCCCCATGTTTGCCCAAAAATGTTTTTGTGCCTCAAAAACCTACAAACTGTTCAAAATAGAACTGTTATCATCCCTCCATTTTTATCACTGTTTTAGGTGAGATTCATACATTTGCAAGATCTCTATGCTCCCAACTCTAAATCCTACTCTCTCACTCCTAAATTCAAATAGTTATTTTATCCTTTCCTCCCACAAAATTGACCTTGGGTCTGTCTCTGCAATATAGCCTAAAGTATGGTGCGATAAGTAAGGAGTAAAAACTATGAACATCCTTCACCCACCATTATCACAGTTATATTAGTGACTACTCACACATAAAAAAATACAAACTTTGCTAAATCCATTGATACGTGTTTTATTTCATTCACCTATGCCCTGCAAGCCACATACTGCTCTCTGCAGTAGATGCTAAACCCAGTGAGCTATCGTACCAGTCCTGATAGGAGGAAAGATTATTTATGTCCCATCCCCATTTAATATAAGCCATAGTTTTAGTAGAGTAAGTCTGTGACTGTATTGCTTTACTACACAGTTATCAGAATTTTTTTTTTCCTAATCCTGAAGCTTGCCTTTTAAAGCCAGTATCAATTCATGCCAATAAGAAAAAAACAATACTGCTACAGGACCACTTGCATATGCAAAACCCATGTACATTTGTTGTATCAGATGCCTTGTGAGGGCTCCAGCACAGATAAGGTGAATCTACAATGGGATGATGTTCACCAAGTGCACAGTTTCTCTCTTGTTCTGCATATATTTAATTTAGAAAAGTGCACGCTTGTTATAAGTGGTGACTATAAGTGAGCAAGCCACTGAAAGCAGGAGTCAGGCTTGTGCTACATGCCAGCTCTGGCTCAGGTCCTCTGCTTTTGACCCTTCGGCACAAAATGATCCGAACATTCATTTGGCTTCCATCCGCCACCCATGCTGTAGCCACATGTATCAAGAACTAAAGATAAAGCATTAATCCTATATATAAAACAGGATAGGAGAAGAGTAAAATAGATAACCATCTGGTGAACTCCATAATAAGAAAGAAGAAAACCTAGGTTCAATCCCAACTTCATAGCTTGACCAAAATGCGTGAGCTTAACAATTATTTTATTGCACCGAACTTCCTTTTTAGGGTCAAACCTCCGAGTGCATACATCACGCTTGCGAGGCACTCTTGTATACAGAAAAGGGCTTGGAGCCCGCCTGTTGCTTACCATTTGCTGTTGTCATGTCACTCTTCTTTACAGGCTCTCTAATTAGTTAGTGCATGCAAACCATATTTTCTGGTCATTGCTGTGGAGCAGCGACCAAGCACAGATAGATTCTAGTTAATTAGTACCCATCGGCTGCTCTCTGCGTGATTGAGGTACTATTTCTTCTTCACCTCCCACTACCTACCTGCTGCTCTCTTCTTAGCAGTTCCAATTTTTCCTTATTTCTAACGCATAGGAGCGATATGACGAAATGGGATGGTACAGCTGGTAGCATTTTTAATATTCCTTATAAAATCCAAAATGTGTGTGACATAAGACCCAGATGGGACTCAAACCCACAAGCCCCAGCCGCTGATGCCTTATCTATTAGGCCAATGGGTCAATACCTAGTGCATAGGCCTTTATGCATGCTAGGTGAAGACTGTCCCTGGGTCTATAATGTTTGCTGAAATGGTTCATTAAAAGGGTTGTTTCAAGCCTCCAATTCTTGGCATCAGGTCTATGCATCAAGATACAGTCAACACTGAAACAGATCAAATACTAACTCAGACAGATCAGCTAGCTGCTTTCCCAATCGCAGCCCCACTAACCACCTGGCCATTTTGAACAAGAGCAGTAGTTGCTTCCAGCTACAGCTTTCCCAAAGAAAATGAGTTAATGGTGCTTACTTTAAGTGCTACGATAAAACAATTAATATTAAAACAGTCATTACTCATAATGCATTAATCCCAAAGGAAGCACATGTAAAATTGAAATGGAAAGCTATTCGCATATCCTTCATACAATGTACATCACATAAGTACAAAAATTTAGCACTCTATAATAAACATCAAAGACATCAAAACAAACGTGAGGTACACTTTAATTTAAGAAATTACTGTGTTCTGCAGTTGAACAGACAGTCCATTCAAGGCCGGCTTTCATGCTGGTGACACCCTGCACGACAGGTTTTTTTTGTGCCCCCATCCCATGACCACCTCTTCGGATTCACTCACTACCACCTCGCAAATGTGCCCCTTGTCTCTCCATGTATCCTCTCTCACATATGTGCATTTGTTTTAAAGGGCTGGTAAAGGCTCGCTTTACTAATCCACTCCACTGTCCACATAAACTATAATTCTGTTCTTTGCAGCAGTCATATTAACCATCTAAGCTACTTTATGGCAAGTCAAAGCTGCCGCTAGACAACACTCCCATCTCTCTCTCTAGCAGGAGTATTAATCAAAAAAGATATCTTGACATTTTAATTATTTCTTGAAGGCTGGACACACAGGGAACTTTTTCTTTCAAATAGCATGCTTCGTAAGTTATTGCTAAACACACCAACCCCCCTCCCCCCAAGGTCATCACCCCCTAATCCATGTCAGGGCCCGGTGCTGCCACACCGTTCGCACCGCCCTAAAGCCGACTGGTAAAGTGGGACATTTTCAAATGATATTACTTCTCGAATTAATAAGTGTTCAAGCTGCATATGATTACTGCTCTCTTTTCATATTTGCGAAATGGAAATAGATCACATTAGAAGCGTAATGTTTGTCGGAAACATGCCAGATGTAAGCAATTCGTTTTTGACGTTGATATTTACTGCAAGGAAACCGAACGCCTACTATTCTCCAGTGGTTGTCTCTTTCCCAAGCTTTAACCCGGAGTCTTTCCACCCTAGTGTTGTCGGCTCGGAAGCTCCGCCTTTTATGAACCAGAAGGTGCTTAAAATGAAGGATGCATATATAGAGAGTGGTCTGTCTCTCTTTTGCGCAGGACGCGTGCCCCATAAAACCTCTCTTCAAGCTGTAAGTTACTTCCACAAATCACGCACAGCTGTGCTCAAGGCATGGGACTTAGGGCCAGATGTAGGAAGACGGCAAATTGCGACTTGCAATTTGCGAGTCCGAGCGACTCGCAAATTGCAACTCGCAATTTGCTATGCAGGACGGTCGCAAAGACCCACCTCATTAATATTAATGAGGTGGGTCGCAATTTGCGCCCCCATAGTGACTATGGGCACTCACGGGGATGGAGGCCTGCTGGGAACAGCAGACCTCCATGTCCGTGACTGCTTTTAAATAAAGCAGTTTTTTTTTTCCAAGTGTAGCCCGTTTTCCTTAAAGGAAAACGAGCTGCACTTAGAAAAAAAAAACGAAACCTTTAGTTTCGGATTTTTTCAGGGCAGGTAGTGGTCCCTTGGACCACTGCCTGCTCTGAAAAACTATTTTTGGGTCCACTCACAAAAGGGAAGGGGTCCCATGGGGACCACTTCCAGTTTGCAAGTGGGTTACCATCCATCCACTTCAAGTGGATGGTAACTGCGACTCGCGGTCGCAAATGGAATTGCATACCACTGCGAGTCGCAAATAGGAAGGGAACACCCCTTCCTATTTGCGAGTTGGAAATGCATTTTGCGAGTCGGTTCCAACTCGCAAAATGCATTTCTGCATAGCAAACACACGTTTGCGACTCACAAACGGCGATTTTCGCCGTTTGCGACTCGCAACTGTTTGCTACATCTGGCCCTTAGTTGTTTTCAAAATAACATAGTTATATTTGAACACCTATTTTCCGTTTTTCTTTCAGGGCCGCTGGAATTATGCTCAGGGTAGGGTCAAATTATACGCAAGTTTAAGTATATTATTGAAGGAAAGTCTTCCTTTTTGCCCTGGTCACCCCAACACCTTTTGGACAGGTACTGGTGGTTACTGACTCTTGCCTGTGCCCTGGGTACTGCTTACCAGTCCCAGGGCCAGTGCTCTGTGTAAAATGAATATGCAAATTAGGATAATTGTAATTGGCTAAGTTAACCTACCTATAAGTACCTAGTATATGGTAGGGCATGTAGGTTGAGGGACCACAGCATAGGTAGTGCATCCATAGGTGCACTGCTGAGGTGCCCAGTGTCATTTTAAAGGCAGGCCTGCCTTGCTGGCTGCTTTGAAATTAAAGTTATATGCAAATTCAACTTTGGAATTAAAAGTAGTTGCAAAGTCTTAAACTACCTTATTGTTACATATAAGTCACCCCTAAGGTGTGACCTATGTGCCCCTAGGGCTGGGTGTCATGTAACTATAAGCAGGAACTTTATAAAAATAGTTTTATAAGCCCTGGTGAGGTAAAAACAGCAAAATCTATTTTTCCCTCATGGTAGTAAATGGCCTTCATAGGCTAGAATGGGGAGACTTTATTTTAATTTTTAAAATCTCCTTCAATGATCGATACCAAGAGTTTGCTATCAAATTAATTGTTGTAATAAATCCCACAACTTCCAGTTGTTGGAGTTAATATAACTTGTTCAGGTAAAGAGTTTTAAACTTTACCTGAAAAGTTGCCAATTTCATCCCTGCATAGTTTTTGCTGCTGTGCTCTGATTGGCCAGCCTCTAGCAGCCTGGCCAGGCTGCTTGATGAGGTGTGAAGTGGCCTGGCTTCACACAAAGGAATGTGCCTGTGGGAGGGAATCTCCCCTCAGCAGATGGTGAGGCAGGAAGGGGGAGGGCTGCCAAACTGGTCTTCAAAGGCAGAGAAGGACATTTGGAGCAGCCAGCAATAACCCCACATCCTGCAACCCCAGACAACTAGGTGCCCCCTTGATTAGATTAGGAGAGGGAAGGAGAGGGGTGTGTTTATTATTTTTAGCCACACCAGTGGGTGGGCTCAGCCAAATGTAACCTCCAAAAATCAGATTCAGCCATGATGGATTTTTGGAGAATGTTGCCTTCTGGGACTGATTTTTGCCACACTTCCTAGGAAGTGGTCATCACAGGGGGAAGGACCCTGCACCTGATTGGAGAACCAGGACCCCCCTGCTTTTCACCCAGGAGCAAGGATAAAACTGGCAGACCTGCACCCACACCTCAGATACCCATCAGATTCCAACAAGGAAGAACCAAAGGAGAAGAAGGACTGCCCAGCTGGACCCCTGGCCTGCACCTGGAACCTGCACTCAGAAGGACTGCACCAGCTGCACACTTGGGCTTCACCACAAGAAGGACTTTCCCTGGCTTCAACTGGTTCAAGGAGGGACTCCCTGTTTGCTACAGGTGAAAAATTGCTAACCAGAGTCCCCTGCACCAACTCCTGAAGAAATCAAGCAGTTGGCCACTGCCCAGTGGCCAAAAGGAGTTTGCGCCAGGTGCATTCTGGGAGTTGTATTCCGCACCCCCAAGGACCATCTCAGAACTTCTGTACCCTTGAGGTGAGCTGTGGACCTCAAAAGAACCTTAAAAGGACATCTGGGAGAAGCCCCCAAAGTTTGGAGAAGTTTGGAGAACTTTTGAAAAAAAAGCTCCATAGAGGGACCGACCCACCGCGGAAACTCTAGCCGGCTTGCCTCAACCGCGACCCGGCCTGATTTGCTGGTTCGTCCCGGTAAAGAAAATCTCTGAAAAAGAGACTAATGGGGTCATTCTGACCCTGGCGGCCGGTGACCGCCAGGGTCACCGACCACGGGAGCACCGCCAACAGGCTGGCGGTGCTCCCGAGGGCATTCTGACCACGGCGGTTCAGCCGCGGTCAGAAAGGGTAAACCGGCGGTCTCCCGCCGGTTTACCGCTGCCCCATTGAATCCTCCATGGCGGCAAACCCGCCATGAACAGGATGGCGGTAGGGGGTGCCGCGGGGCCCCTGGGGGCCCCTGCAGTGCCCATGCCAATGGCATGGGCACTGCAGGGGCCCCCGTAAGAGGGCCCCGCAAAGTATTTCAGTGTCTACTTTGCAGACACTGAACTACGCGACGGGTGCAACTGCACCCGTCGCACCCCTGCAACTACGCCGGCTCAATTCTGAGCCGGCGTCCTCGTTGCAGGGGCATTTCTGCTGGGCCGGCGGGCGCTCTTTCGGAGAGCGCCCGCCGGCCCAGCGGAAATGTTTAAATGGCCGCCAGACCGCGGTGCGGTCATTTCACGGCGGTACCTTGGCGGACGGCCTCCGCCATCCGCCAAGGTTAAAATCACCCCCTAAGTCTGAAGGTAAAAAGTTGACCGGGACCTCCCAGCCAGCGTATCCGAGGAGGGCTCCAGGGACGTTGGATCAAGATCCAGGTTTACCCCGGTCAACGGATTTTCATCTTGAAAAAACGACCAAGTCCGAAGGTAAAAATCTCCACAGAGGATTCCCGCATCGCGTATCCGGAGAAGGGCTCCAGGAGATCGCATTGGACTGGCAATTCGTCCCGCTGAAGAAAATCTTCGAAAAAGAGACTAAGGGCCTCATTACAACTTTGGCGGGCGGCGGGGATGCCCATTTCCACCCAGCGGAGCCGGCGGTGTTGCAGCCGTCACGCTTTTCACTGTCTGCATGGCAGACAGTGAAAAGCCGCATGGGGCCCTGTCAGGGGGCCCCTGCACTGCCCATGTCAGTGACATGGGCAGTGCAGGGGCCCCCAGGAGCCCCACGACTCCCTGTACTGCCAGCCTTTTCCTGGCGGTTCATACCACCAGAAAAAGGCTAGCGGTCGGGGACTCGTAATCCCCTGGGCAGCGCTGGAAGCAGCGCTGCCCAGGCGGATTATCACCGCCAGGGCTATAGTGGCGGAATACCGCCGGCCCCGGCGGTGCGACCGCAGTGCTTCAGCTGCGGTCGTAATAGGGGAGGAAGCACCGCCAGCCTGTTGGCGGTGCTTCCGTCATTTTAGCCCTGGCGTTCTCGGACCACCAGGGTCAAAATTACCCCTTAAGTGTGAAGGTAAACTGTCAACCAAGGCCTCCCACGGCCTATAGCCGAGCAGGGCTCCATCGCGGTCGGCCTTAAACTTTGACTTTGCCCCGGTCGAGGTGCAACCAGATGACCCGATTGGCGCTCTTTGTTTCTAGGCGCTAACAAAACAATAATTCTTTAAAAATTCATATCTCCAGTTCCCCTTATCCGATTTTATTCGTTTTTGTGTCATTTTAAAGATAAAAATATAATCTATTTTCATAAATTGGTTTTGGATTATTAAACTGTTTCCTGTGTTTTATTTAATTACTGTTTTGTGATATTTGAATGCTTTACACTCTGGGCCTGATTCTAACTTTGGAGGACGGTGTTAAACCGTCCCAAAAGTGGCGGATATACCACCTACCGTATTACGAGTCCATTATATCCTATGGAACTCGTAATACGGTAGGTGGTATATCCGCCACTTTTGGGACGGTTTAACACCGTCCTCCAAAGTTAGAATCAGGCCCTCTGTCTCCTAAGTTAAGCCTTGAGGCTCATAGCCAAGCTACCAAGGGTTGAGCTGGGGTTAATTTACTGAGACCTAACTGGACCTTAGTGGAGGTTAGTGGCCTATTGCTAAGTGTAGGTACCTACCTGCCCTTACCAATTACCCATTTTCCAACAATTATGCAACAAGAAAAGATAACTTATGCAGCATTATGCTTCACATTTATTTTGTGATAGTATTACTTCATTATTTTGTAATTTTTAAACTTGTTAACACTGTGTGGGCATTAGTTGCACATCATTAATACAAATGTAACACCTAAATATAGTAATAAAGTACAGAAAGGTGACAAGTCAACATTTGCAAACAGACCTCCACAGTATGGCAACAGAGCTGCATTTTTAATAACTTTTGAACTGTTTGAATTAGAAGCAATTTTTTTGTTTAAGTCTGCAGATAATGCATCAGATGATGGATCATGTGGTAAATGTGGTAAATTTAGAATTATGTGAAATTTGCTGCAGCAACACAATTGCATACTTCTAGTGACCCTGACTTTCTGCGTTTTTTGCACTCATTGCCCTACTCTAAATCACTATCGTATGCGAGTTCCCTTCCAAATGTTAGCCATACTTTGCATCCTACTTCCAAATCACTTTGCCATGCTTGCTCACTTTCCAAATGTCAGCAAGACTTTGAAAAGAGCAGGAATCACACCATTGTTTTAGGATGCCAGCGACCACTGTACTATAATAACCCTCATTTTAGAGGCACTCTATATGGTTGTCAAGTTATCTGAAGAAGCATAACGGTTTTGGTCTTATTTAGGAGAGCTATTGTCATAAGTTGTCCCACAATGCACTCTACGCCACTGCATTCTTCTCTGTACCACTGTAGTCTAGGCCTGTGCTCTCTATGTTACTCCACTCTGTACCATTGCACCCTATGCCACCCTACACCACTGCACTCTGCGACACTCTACACTGCTACACTGCACTGTCTGCCACTCCACTCTACGCCACTATAATCTACTCTGCAACACTCTACACCACTTCACTCTAGGCCACTCTACTCTGTACCATTCTACACCACTGCACTCTATGCCACTGTATTCTACACCACTACACTCTGCACCTATCCATTCTGCACCACTGCACTTTATGCCACTGTACTCTACTGTGCACCATTCTAATCTACGCCACTGTATTCTACAATGCTTCATTGTATGCCGCAGATTGTATTCTGCTGCACTCTACGCCACTATACTCTGCAACACTGTACACTAATGCACTCTACACCAGTTCACTCTACTCCATGCCACTCCCCTCCACTGTAAGCCTCTGTGCTCTACTCTATAACATGCTACTCTATGCCACTATACTCCATGCCACTTTACTCTACTCTGCATCACCGCACTCTAATTTGCACCACTGTACTCAACACCACTGCACCCTATGCCACTCTACTCAACTCTACACCACTAAACACTACCACCACTTCAACATCAGCACAGCACCACCTCAGCACCAGGAAAGCATCACCTCAGCATAGCACCAACTCAGCATCGCTCAGCATCACCTAAGCACCAGCTGTAACACTCTACTCCATGCCACTGTATTATATGCCATTTTACTTTACTTTGCATCACTGCACTCTTCTCTGCACCACTGTACCCAATGCCACTGCACCCTATGCCACTCTACTCAAATCTTCACCACTAAACACTACCACCACTTCAGCATCAGCACAGCACCACCTCAGCACCAGGGAAGCATCACCTCAGCATAGCACCAACTCAGCATTGCTCAGTAACACTTAAGCACCAGCTCAGAACCACCTGTCCACCAGCACAGCACCACCACCTCAGCATGACTTAGCACCACCACAGTATCACTCACGACCAGCTCAGCATCACTCAGTACCACGTCAGCACCAGCGCAGAACCACCTCAGCCTCACTTAGCACCACCTGAGTATCATTCAGCATCACCTGAGCATCACCTGAGCATCACCTCCGCACCACCATACCACCATATTGACACAAACTCAGCATCACTCAGCACCACCTCAGTCTGCCCTCGGAATCTGTCATCTGTTGTTTCTCCCCTTATGTCTGTCCGCTGCTTGTGTTGTAATTCAGGTGCTATTTCCCAACCTCCACCCTGCTGTTGTTTATGCCCCCCCCCCACCGGCCATAACAAAAAAAAGCTATAACAAACAAGCATTAGAACAGGCAGAAAGAAGTTACAAGCATTGCAAGGACAAAAAACGGGAAGAATTGTTTTATGTTAATTCTTTTTCTAGTACGGTTGTTCAGTTGTACATAATGGGGGTCATTATGACCCTGGCGGACGGCGGTAAAATGGAGAAAAGTACTGCCAACAGGCTGGCGGTAATTTTCCCCATATTATGACATTGGCGGTTTGGCTCAAGCCAAACCACCAATGTACCACACCGTCCGCCACGGCGGTAATGACCGCTGGGTTGGAGACTTCAGTCTCCAGCCAGGCGGCCGTCACTAGCCCGCCCGCGGGATTATGACCCCACCTACCACCATGGTTTTCGTGGCATCACTACCGCCACGAAAACCATGGCGGTAGGCACCATCAGTGCCAGGGAATTCCTTCCCTGCCCTCCTCCCTTGGTTTCCTCCCCAACCCCCTCCCTCTCCAAACCCCCCACGACATACACACACCTTCACTCACCAACGTACACACGCATACACACCCTCATAATCACTTACATCCACAGATGCATACATCCATTCACACACACATTCACACACACTGACATACATACATGCACACCTGCATGCACACAACACAACATACACGCACTCACACATCCTTACACGTACACACAGACAGCATGCATCACAAATCTGCATACCCGCACGCAAACTAAACCTAGCCATCTCTCTCTGAGCCTTTCTATCTTTTCTGTGCAGCTCTCACTCCTGTCTACTTAACATGTCACATAATTCCACTACACAAGTACAAAACACACCACACAATTCCACACCACATAATTAGACAACTAACAATTCCAATAGAACCCACATAAGTCCACCCCACACCACACTACATACATCCACTACTCTCCAAACCAAATCACACAGATAAAAGACAATGGTGGTCAATACAACGGCGGACGGTGTTAAAGCGGCGGTAAAACCGGCAACAGTCCAGCAGTAAAAAAATTGGAATTACGACCGTGGCGGAAACAGCCAACAAAGACAGCCACTTTAACACTCCGACCGCCACAGCGGTACAAACAAACAGCTTGGCGGTCACTGCCAAAAGACAGACGGAAGACAAAGTACCGCCCACAGTATCACAACCTACCACCTTTTCTGGGGCGGATTCACCGCAGACAAAAACACGGCAGAAACAGGACTTCGAAGGGAAAACGCTCACCTGTACACACCCCACGAGGAATCCGGACGCCATGCACATCCTGCCAGCCCTCATCTTCTTGCTCCTCTACCAGGAGCACGAACGCCGGCGGCGAAGACAACGGTGAGTACTGCACCTACGACACAGGGGAGGGGGGATGGAAAAAACAGTGACACAAACACGCAACACCCCCACCCCCACCCCTACCCTCACCCACTACAACACACACACTTATGCATATCAATACATTATAGTTACACCCCCCAAATCCCCCGGAAGAATGCAAAGACAAAAGGAAATGAGTGTAACCATTGTAATATATTAAAATCAAGTACGCAGAAATATATATATATACCATAAACAAAATAGACACCAAGCTTAGTAGTCCAGGTAGTGCTCCAATGAAGTCCGTGGAACACTGGGCCCACATGGTATGGGCGAGACCCACACAAGATCCCCGACCATGATGGAGAGAACACTGCAGGGGCATCAGAGAGCAAGAAAACAGGCACCTCAGGGGGAGGGAAAGGGGGGGCACCTCAGCCGGTTCAGTGCATGACAACAAATCCACAAGGGGCCACATGCCTACTGTTCCATCCTGGGGAGTGCAAAGCCACAGTCTCTCAAGTCTATACAGTGGGTGGTTTGCCCACTGTTCCATCCTGGGGAGTGCAAAGTTACAGTCTCTCAAGTCTCTCCAGTGGGTGGGTTGCACACTGTGCGATCCTGGGGAGTGCAAAGCCACAGTCTCTCAAGTGGATGCCTTTCTCCACTGGTTCTGGAGGGGGCTTGTGCCCAGAATGCATCATCATGCCAAGGACAGAGGTAGTGGATGTATCTCTCCACTGGTTCTAGAGGGGGCATGGTGCCCAAAGTGCTTCAACCTGCTAAGGACAGAGGTAGTGGATGTATCTCTCCACTGGTTCTGGAGTGGGCATGGTGCCCAGAGTGCCTCATTCTGCTAAGGACAGAGGTAGTGGATGTATCTCTCCACTGCTTCTGGAGGGGGCATGGTGCCCAGAGTGCTTCATCCTGCTAAGGACAGAGGTAGTGGATGTATCTCTCCACTGGTTCTGGAGGGGGCATGGTGTCTAGAGTGTTTCATCCTGCTTAGGACAGAGGTAGTGGATGTATCTCTCCACTGTTTCTGGAGGGGGCTCTGTGCCCAGAGTGCTTCATACTGCTCGTGAGGGACTCAGTAGCGTCAGTGCCCTTGGCGCTTATGGGCCAGCTGTGGTTGTGGCGGCGGTGCCCTGTTCAGAGATGCTTGTAGCGGCGGTGCCCTGTTCAGCGGTGCTTGAGGCGGCGTGCCCTGTTTAGCGGTGCTTGAGGCGGCGGTGCCCTGGTCAGCGGTGCATGAGGTGGCGGTGCCCTGACCAGTGGTGCTTGAGGCGGCGGTGCCCTGTTCAGTGGTGCATGAGGCGGCGGTGCCCTGTTCAGCGTTGCTGGAGGCGGCGGTGCCCTGTTCAGCGGTGCTTGAGGCAGCGGTGCCCTGTTCAGCGATGCTTGAGGCGGCACTGCCCTGTTCAGCGGTGCTTGAGGCGGTGGTGCCCTGTTCAGCGGTACATGAGGTGGCGGTGCCCTGTTCAGCAGTGCTTGAGGCGGTGGTGCCCTGTTCAGCGGTGCTTGAGGTGGCGGGCTCCTTTGCAGTGACTCAGCTGCTGGCAGTCCTCTATGTCCCAGCAGGGCATGTGCTGGCGGTCCTCTCTGTCCCAACGGGTCTTGTGCTGGCGGTCCTCTCTGTCCCCGCGGGGATTGTGCTGGCGGTCCTCTCTGTCCCAGTGGGGCTTGTGCTGGCGGTCCTCCTCTTTGTCCCAGTGGGGCATGTGCCAGCAGGGCTTGTGCTGGCGGTCCTGTCTAGCCCAGCGGGGCTTGTGCTGGCGGTGGCCTCCTGGGCAGCAGGGCAGGTGCTGGCAGTGGCCTCCTGGGCAGCGGGGATGATGGCGGTGGCCTCCTTGGCAGCGGGGATGATGGCAGTCTCCTCCGTAGTGCTGCTCTTCCCAGACTTTCCAGGTTTCTTGTGGCCCTTCCCCACCTTGGAAGGTGTCGCAGCTGACTCCACACTCCCACCGGGACCCCTGGGAGCGGCTTTGGTGGCTGGAGTCTTCCCCCTCTCCCGCCGGGCACTGGCCAACTTTTGATGCTTGACAGGTGGGGGACTGTCCATGCTGTGGCACCGTGCCACACTGGCTGCCCTGGTGGCCGGTGCACTCCAGTTTCTGGTGACTACAGACACCACTGATCCTGGAGATGTTGTGGCTGAGGTGCAAGGTTAAGACCTGGAGAGTCGGGCCCTAGGAGACGGACGGGGTGGGGGAGGTGTGGGTGAGAGGTAAAGGTTGGACAGAAAAAGTTTTTGGGAGACACTGGGACGGGTAGCTGGAGGGGGTTTGGGAGTGGAGGAAGATGTTGTGGTTGTAGGAGGTGTTCGTTTAGTGACTTTGGGTGAAGGTGCATGCGCTGGAGGCTGTTGTGAGGTGGATGGCTGGTGGGTGGGTGTGTGCCTGCGTTTGTGTATCTTGGGAGGTGGCGTCACAGACACACTGGGAGAAGACACAGGGGACGTGTGAATGGTAGTGGGGTGGTGACTGCACGTTAGCGGGGTGTGGTGGTGGGTGTGCTGGTGATGGCAATAGTGGCTGTAGATGAAGTGCATGCAGGTGTGAGTGTAGACGAGACTTGGAGGGAGAAGGGAGATGAGGAGGAGGGGGACACAGTGGAGGCAGTGGATGTTGGTGTGTCTACATGTGTGTGATGCTTGCGTGAGTGCCTGTGGGATATGTGGTGCTTATGTTTGCCTGAGCTTCCCTTGTGTGTTGACGTGTGTGCATGCTGGTCTGAATTTGTGCTTGGGATAGGCTGGGGTACAGGGGATTGGGTCTGGGTGGAGGAAGTTGGAGGGGGAGGCTAGAGACAGGGACAATGGCTGCCTCAGTGCTGAGGCCAGAGTCTGAAAAGCTCGCTGAAGGGCTGTCTGACCAGAATGAATGCCCTCCACGAATGCATTTGTTTGTTGCAACTGCCTTTCGACACCCTGGATGGCATTCAAAATGGTAGACTACCCAACAGTGAGGAACCTGAGGAGGTCAATGGCCTCCTCACTGAGGGCAGCAGGGGTGTCTGGGGCAGGGGCTGAGGTGCCTGGGGTGAAGGTGATGCCCACCCTCCTGGGTGAGCGGGCACTGGGCAAAGGCTGAGGGGCTGCTGGGAGGGCGGTGCTGGTAGGGGGGGTGCCGGCTGTACCTGTAGATGCGGGGGCACAGATGTTGCACCACCACAAAGGAGCTCCCATCAGAGGACGAGTCTGTGTCGCTGGTGTCAGCTCCTGTCCCTGCCATGGAGCTCCCCTCGCCCTCCGTCCCACTGGTGAACTCCGAATCCGTAGTGTCGCCCTCCAGGGCCATGTGGGATGCAGCTCCATCCTGCTCCGGTGCCACTGCTCCTCCACCTGATGATGCTAATACACACAAGAACAGGGAGACCACAAAAAGGAGGGGGCGACAGAAGAAAGACATGTTCAGTGCATGCATTACCGTTACCGTTGGCGGACACGACAGAAGCCCCCTGCACTACGCCGTGCTCTTGGGCTCCACTGTTCAATCCCTGGGAAATGGCCTACTAGGCTATGGACGACATCTGCACACATGGATGACACAGGGGCATGACTAGGTGTACTTGGCACTCTACTGAAGTGGGGTGGGGTGCCACATGGCCTGCCCTACGGAGGGACCTTGTCTACTAAACTCGCCCTGGCCTGGGGAAACCCACAGCCCACCTCCCCCACCCAGACACCTCCACTGCACGCAAAATCAGCAGGATGAGAGTGTACTCACCGCCTTGTGGCTGCTGTGATGCCCTCAAGCGCCTATCCAACTCCGGGTACGCCACCGCCAGGATCCTGAACATCAGGTCATGGCGACGGTCACCCCTCCCACGTTGGGAGGCCATCCCCAGCTGAGCCTCCGACAAATTGGTACTCCAGCGGCGAATGTCCTCCCATCTTTTCCGGCAGTGGGTGCTCCGTCTGTGGGAGACCGCCAGGGTCCGGATGTCCTTGGCGATGGCACGCCAAATATATTTTTTCTGGTGGGCTCTGACCTAAATGAATTGCACAGGGGGAAGAGAAACTTATTACCACTGCACCATCACAGTCATTGGCCCCCATCCCTACCCTTGCCATGTGCACATGTACTCACCGTCGTTTCATGCACGCCGCAATCTCCCCCCCTTCTTACATCCACCCCACTCAACACAGGCATTGCCCATACAGCATGCTCCCAGTGTACTTACCTGTTTGTCTGGAGGACCGTAGAGTAGCATATACTGGAGGAGGACCCCATCCACGAGTTTCTCCAACTCCTCCGATGTGAAGGCAGGGGCCCTTTCCCCAGACACTCGAGCCATTGTCTCTTCCAGATTGAGGTCACAGCAGCATTTGCAGTGTAGGTCCTCTCCTGTCGAAGATCAGGTATCGAGTGATAGAAAGGATTAAAAAATGGCGGTCACGTCTGCGGCAGTGCGTACCGTCACCACCGGCGTACATCGTCATTGGGTCCTGGGACCCATAGGGTCCAATGTTAACCAAAGCAGCATTGCGCCGCGGTCTTCGACCGCCTACAGCGACGATGTACAACGCCAGCGCAGTTACCTCACATCCCATTGTTCCACTTTAGAGGTCAGGCATCTGCCATTTCAGGGGCCCACATGGCTTAATTTTTAACTGCGTCACACATACCTAGGCCTAGGCTCAACACACATACAGGCCACTTTTCGGATTATGATACGTGTTCCGTGTAAGCTGTGGGTACGTTCCTCTGAGTTGTTTGACTCTGTGCTCGCTGTTGTCCTTCATAGGCACTGTCCACTGGGACATGTGAGGAGATGGCGGCACCCTCCAGTGTACAGAGCGCTGATGGACCTGTCGACAATTGAGGAAAGACATGTGATCATCACATACAGGCTTGACCATGCCACAATCCAGGAACTGTGTACCCAGCTGGAGCTAGACCTGATGTCAGCTATCCGCCATCCCACAAGAATCCCCCCTCAAGTGCAAGTGCTGTCAGTGCTCCATTTCCTTGTAAGTGGGTCATTTGAAACAACAGTGGCCATAGCATCAGGGATGTTCCAGCCTACGTTTTCAAACGTGTTGTCCAGAGTGTTGTCTGCCCTGCTGAAACACATGTGGAGCTACATCGTTTTCCCTCAGGCTGAGGATTTGCCTACAGTGAAAGGTGATTTCTATGCCCTGGGACATATCCCCAACATCATAGGTGCCATTGATAGGACACATGTAACTTTGGTCCCCCCGGCAGGAGTGAACAGGTGTACAGAAACCGGAAGAGTTATTATTCGATGAATGTGCAGATGGTATGTTTGGCAGACCAGTACATCTCCCATGTGAATGTCAAGTTCCCTGGCTCAGTGCATGACGCCTACATCCTGCAGAATAGCAGCATCCCTTAAGTGATGGGTCAGCTCCAGAGGCACCGTGTGTGGCTATTAGGTAAGCACCTGGAAGCAAGACAGTGGGAATGGTTGTCTGGGTCTGGGATTATCCCTACAGGTTAGTGTGTGTCTACCAGTTGTCCCTCGCCATTTTCAGGTGACTCTGGTTACCCAACCTGTCATGGCTACTGACCCCAGTGAGGAATCCCAGGACAAGGGCAGAGGGATGCTACAATGAGGCCCATGTGCGAACACAGCGGATAATCGAGCGGACCTTCGGCCTCCTGAAGGCCAGGTTCAGGTGCCTCCATATAACAGGTGGATCCCTATTCTACTCACCAAATAAGGTGTGCCAGATCATCGTGGCCTGCTGTCTGCTTCACAACTTAGCTTTGCGACGACAGGTGCCTTTTCTGCAGGATGATGGTCCAGATGGCGGTGTTGTTGCAGCTGTGGAGCCTGTGGACAGTGAAGAAGAGGAAGCAGAAGAAGAGGACATGGACAACAGGGACTCGGTGATCCTGCAATATTTCCAGTGAGACACAGGTAAGAATACAAACCTGCCTACTACATGTACTTTAAAACTACTACCTCTCTGCTGTCTGTCGTTTTCACCCAGTGTATGGTCACTGAGTTGTCACTTTCCCGTATGATTTCACAGATGTGGGTCCCACTGTGTGACATCTGCTTTGATTCCTCATGGACTAGAGCTGTGTGACATAGGTATGTTGACATTACAATTGAAAGAGCTTTTTGCCACAGTAATTGCTAATACACTATTCCGAAATCACAGACTGACTTCAGATTGTTGTGTGCTTCAAGGGTGTTTATTTAAGTGCAAAATATTGGAAGGGGTTGCAAAATGGTGAGGGGTGATGGTGGAGGAATGTCCATGGCAGAGTCCAGTCTATTAGTCTCACAGATGCATTGCCCAAATGGGCATAGGAAGTGGAGCTGGGGCAGTTTAAGGATGGACAGGGTGACAAAGTGGGACAGAAGGATTACATTCAGGGTGGTCTCATTTCTTGGCGGGGGTCTTGGCATCGTTCTCTGTCTTTGTCCTGGATCTCAGGGACTGTTTGCGGGGTGGTTCTCCCTCTGCAGGGGGTGGGGTCCTGTGGTGGTGCCTCCTGTCCATTAGTGCCAGCAGACGTGGTGGGCAGTTCATCGTCCATGCTAGTGTCAGGGGCCCCTCGTTGTGCCACAGTGTCCCTCCTGGTGTTGAGTACTTCCTTCAGCACCCCTACGATGGTGCCCAGGGTGGAATTGATGGCTCTGAGTTCCTCCCTGAAGCCCAAATACTGTTCCTCCTGCAGGCGCTGGGTCTCCTGAAACTTGGCCAGTACCGTTGCCATTGTCTCCTGGGAGTGGTTGTAGGCTCCCATGATGGAGGAGAGGGCCTCGTGGAGAGTGGGTTCCCTTGGCCTGTCCACCCCCTGTCGCACAGCAGCCCTCCCAGTTCCCCTGTGTTCCTGGGCCTCCGTCCCCTAGACCGTGTGCCCCTTGCCACTGCCCCCAGGTCCCCGTTGTTGTTGGGGTGGTGGGTTAGCCTGGGTTCCCTGTAGTGGTGGACACACTGCTGCTTGACGTGTCCTGGGGACAGAGGTATGGGCCCGCTGGGTGGGTGCTGTGCTGGGGTTTCCAGAGGGGAGAAGCTCTGTAGTGGCCTGTGACTGTGTGAAGGGAACCGACTGTCCCGAGGGCCACGATGGGCCGGGCTGGTCATCTAGATCCAGTTGGATGGAGCTGCTGTCATCAGTGTGGGCCTCTTCTGTTGATGGTGTGGACATGTGTGGACCCTCATGTCCGGTGACGTTGGGTAGGGGTCCTGCAGGGGTATAAAAGGATGTTTATTACATCTGTGTGTGCCATAGTGTGCAATGGGTGGGTGACCGTGTACCCCAGTGCTTGCATTCCTGTGTGGGACCTTGTGTGATGATGGTTTAGGGGGGTGTATGGGTTTGTGCAGTGGGCATGCTTTGGTGATGGGTGTCCATGCTTTGGTGTTGCATGCAGGGCTTGGTGTTGGGATGTTTGGTTTGTGATGTTGGGACATTTGTGAGGAGTTGGAGTGATGGGGGTGAGGGTGAGGGTGGGGGAATGTGATGGTATGCAGGTAGGGTGGGGTATGTATCGTTAAGATTTGACTTACGAGAGTCCATTCCGCCATCTACTCCTGCGAGCCCTCAGGATGCAGAATCGCCAAGACCTGCTCCTCCCATGTTGTTAGTTGTGGGGGAGGAGGTGGGGGTCTGCCGCCAGTCTGCTGAACCACAAGGTGGTTTCTTGAGACCACGGAACGCACCTTCCCCCGTAGGTCGTTCCACCTCTTCCTAATGTCATCCCGATTTCTTGGGTGCTGTCCCACTGCGTTGACCCTGTCCACTATTCTTCACCATAGCTCCATCTTCCTTGCAATGGAGGTGTGCTGCACCTGTGATCGGAATAGCTGTGACTCTACCCGGACGATTTCCTCCACCATGACCCTGAGCTCCTCCTCCGAGAACCTGTGGTGTCTTTGCCGTGCCATGGGGTGGTGTGGGTGATGTGTGGGGTGGTGTGTGTGGTGATAAGTGAGCTGATATG
This sequence comes from Pleurodeles waltl, assembly GCF_031143425.1. NCBI lineage: Eukaryota > Metazoa > Chordata > Amphibia > Caudata > Salamandridae > Pleurodeles > Pleurodeles waltl. The sequence goes on along the minus strand of NC_090446.1, from coordinate 1,181,471,419 downwards.
TAGTGGGGTGTTTTGTGAGGTGCGGGGAAGTTATGTGAGTGATGGTCTTATGTGCCTGTGGATGCTAGTATTGTTGATGGTGGTGTCTCTCTCTGTGCTTCTTTCTCAATTGTGGTCGTAGGGGTTTGTGGGTGATGTGGGTGTGTGTTTTGTATTGTATTGGGTGTGTGGGAGTGGTGTGTGTATTTTGAATTGTCCAATGTGGCTGTGTTTTGTATATGTGTGTGTATTTTGAGCGCGGCGGTGTGTACCGACAATGGAATACTGCGGTTGAAAGACCGCCGCGTGGATTCGTGTGTCGTGATAGTGTGGGCGTATTTCTGTTGGCGTGACAGTGGAGGTTTTGTTTTTGCCAGTTTATCACTGACCTTTGGTATGGCGGACTTGTGTGGGTGTCTGAATTTTGGCAGATTCCGTGCAGTGGTTCATAAAAGCTGTGGCGGATTTCCGCAGCGGTGTGTTGGCTGTCTTCTGCACGGCGGTAAATGGCTTTTACCGCCAATGTTGTAATGAGGGCCCATGTCATTTACAATGGCAATAGCTCTAACTCTTGCAAACGCGAGACCTATTCATTGCAAATGCTTGTTCATGATTGTCACATATGAGGGCACGCTGACTTTGGGATGTGCACTGTACAAAACCTTTGTCTGTTTGATTTAAAAGAAGGTAATATTGTTCCATGTGTAAGAAGAATTTAGGCCATCTATAAGTTGCACATGACAACTGACTTGACCTTTCGTCCACTGATGACACTGTGTCAGGGCAGGGGGCCAGGAAAGTTTCTTAATACACTTTTTAAAACTATCAATTTACATGAACCTCTCTCAAATCAGTGTTTATAATCGGATGTGCAAAGTTTAAACTTTCCTCATGTTAACAAAATCGTTTTTTTGGAATTTTGGGGAGACTTAACTATAGTCTTATAGGATCTTTTCATGATTCGGCTCATGCTCTTAGAGCCCTTAAGCCTTTGCTGTGGAAGTATCCATACTTCACTATGCTGCAACAATGCAAAGTGGGCGACTCCTCGATTCGGAGAAACACAGAAGCATTTGTATAAGCTTTTCACAACAGAGAAACATTTATTGTTTCTAATTAAAGATCCCCTTTAATTGTTCCATTTAATCACACCATTGTGATCGACAGCAGGCATAGAGCAAATAACATTAATGCGACTGTGCTTATTTCTCAATGTTCATTTGTTGTCTTGCTCATCTCTAGCAGGGTCACAGGTATTTTGGGTGCCTTCTTTTTTAGCGTTTGCTGCAGTATTAGACAATTTATAAAATGAAATGTAAAACCACTTACAGTTTCAATGAATGAATAACTTGATGCAGGGGCTCAGCACTCACGGATCTGGAGCTAGGAGGCTTGTATACAGACTATTCAAGCCATATTCCCTAGTGTGACAGAGGTCCCACATTCTCCTTTTTCTCTCCCCTGTGTACATGGGAAGGAGAGGACTGATTTACAGAAAGTGAAACTAAATGGTTCTGCACTGTGCACAGCGTGCTTTTGGTGTAGATGGGCTGTTCAGCAACACCCACTCTGGACAGGGTCACTCTATGGGAAGCCATTCACTTAAAAACTACAGAAATATATATTGGACACCTCCTGAAATGCATAGTGTGCTGCAGAATGGATATGACAAATGTACGAATGAATGTAATATTTGTTAAAATAAATATGATACCTGGCAGAATAAATCTGGTTTGTACCAGAACAAAATGAAACATGGTAGAGTGAATGTTCTAATAGGGGAAACTCCCTCAACGCCGACTCCTAAACAACGAAGTCCTGGTTAACAAAAGCGGAACAATGCTTTCCTTAACCACAACTTTGTTGTTTGTGCCTTAACCACGCATGTGCTGAACAACGCACATGCGTGTTTAAGGCACAAACAAGGGAGTCGGCTGAGGAGGACGATGCGGATGACGCGACTCAGGTAAGTGGGGCGGGGGTGGGGGGCGGGGTTTTAGATTTTGGGGTGGGATGGGGGGTCTGGGTATTTTCTGGTAAGCGAGGCGGGGTGGGGGGGTCGGGGTTTAAGGTTTAGGGCTGGGGTGGGGGGTCAAGGTATTTTCTGATTTGGGGGCAGGGTGAGGGGTTGGGGTTTTAGGTTTTGGGCCTGTGGTGGGGGTCGGGGTATTTTCTGATAAGTGGGGCAGAGGTGGGGGGTCGGGGTTTAAGGTTTAGGGCCGGGGTATTTTCTGGTTTGGGGGTGGGGTGGGGGGTCGGGATGTTTTAGGTTTTTGGGCGGGGTGGGGGGTCGGGGTATTTTCTGGCAAGTGGGGTGGGGGTCGGAGTTGGGGGTTGGGGTATTTTCTGGTAAGTGGGGCGGGTGGGGGGTCGGGGTTCAAGGTTTAGGGCCGGGGGTGGGGGGTCGGGGTATTTTCTGGTAAGTGGGGTGGGGGGTCCGGGTTTAAGGTTTAGTGCCGGGGTGGGGGGGTCGGGGTATTTTCTGGTAAGTGGATCGGGGGTCAGGATTTTAGGTTTAGGGCAGGGGGTGAGGTGGTTGGGGTATTTTCTGGTTTGGGGGCGGGGTCAGGGTTTAAGGTTTAGGGCCAGGGTGAGGGGTCGGGGTATTTTCTGGTTTGGGGCCAGGGGGTGGGGGTTCGGGGTTTAAGGTTTAGGGCCAGGGTTGGGGGGTTGGGTATTTTCTGGTTTGGGGGGCAGGGGTGGGGGGGTTGGGGTTTCAGGTTTAGGGCAGGGGGGTTGGGGTATTTTCTGGTTTGGGGGGCGGGTGGTCGGGGTTTAAGGTTTATGGCCGGGGGTGGGGGGTTGAGTATTTTCTGGTTTGGGGGCGGGGTGGGGGGGTCGTGGTTTAAGGTTTAGAGCCAGGGGTGGGGGGTCGTGGTATTTTCTGGTTTCGGGGCGGGATGGGGGGGTAGGGGTCTAAGGTTTAGGGCCGGGGGTGGGGGGTTGGGGGGATGCATGCAGGAACAATGGATGCCTATCACTAATGCCTTTAACAGGAATGCCTTTACAACGAAAAATAGTTGTTAAGGCATTCGTGGTAAAGGCATTAGTGGTAACAACGAGGTCATTGTTCCGACCCCGTTGTTCAGGCACTCGTTTTTCCGTTCCGACATACATTCTTCTAGTAGTGATTAATATGAATAATACTCATTCTGAATTAAATAACAGATATTCTGAAATACATATCAGTTACACTGAAATGAATATGTCTCTCACTGTAAACAATATAACAAGCACTGAAATGAATACAATAAGCACAAAAAAGAATGGGGCATTTCTGGAAATGACTGACATATGCTAGGAGGAATATGCCATATGCTTAAATGAATATGACAGATTGAAATTACTACCAATTACAGCAATGATTATAATATATTCTGAAAAGAATATGTTGTACACTTAAAACATCACATACCTTAAGAAGAACATTACACATGTTGCAATGAATATGAGTTGCAACGAAATGATCATTACTGAAACTGGGATGATTATGAGGTATACAGAAATGAATATGAGATGATTTAAAATTAATATGATGTGTTGAAATTAATATAAGCCCCATTAAAATTATTTTTAAATGCCTTAAAATGAATATCACCAACAATGAAATTCCCACGGCATTCTTCAAAATAAACATGATAGGAATTGAAATGAATATGATACATATTAAAATGGGTATCATAGCTTAAAATGGATATTATACATGGTAAAATTAATATGGCCAGTCTAAATATGGTTATTACATCAGTTGAAACGTAGATATTTAAATTAATATCACATATCCAGAAAGTATATGATATGGACTAAAATGAATGAATTAAAATTAATATAATAAATATTTAACTAAATATAAAAGAAGGAAACATTCATTTACAAAGCATCCATTACCACACATATGTTTACCAATAGGTAAGTACCACACAGGTATGTGTTTTTACCTATACCACACAGTATCTACTGTGCAGGTTTTTTTTAAGTAACATACTTTTTTTAGCTGCAGTCAGAGGTAAAGGGAGGTAAGTGTGATTTTAGTGTTTGGAGATGGGTAAAGGTACCCACTATGGCAGAGGTGTAGAGAGGAGTGGCATAGACTGGCCTGGTATACCGTGGAGTGGGGTAGAGTGGACTACCATACAGTAGAGTGGTGTATATTTGAGGGGCACACAGTGGAACAGCATAAACTTGAGTAATAAAGAGTGGAGTAGCGTAGAGTGGAGTGGCGTACTATGGAATAGCATACAGTGGAGTAGCATACAGTGAAATAGCGTAGACTGGAGTAGCGTACAGTGGAGTGGCATGGAGTGGAATCATGTATAGTGAAGTATAGTACAGTTGAGTGGGGTAGAGTGGAATACCATATAGTGGAGTAGTGTATAGTGTAGTGGCGTACAGTGGCATAGAGTGTAGTTGAAATATAGCAGGAATATAGATTATGGTGTGCAGAGTAATGCAAAACAGCTAATTATGCTGCCTTGCATTTCTCTAGATTTACCAAGCAATGCATGGCCATGCATGGTGGCCTTGGCTTGCATTGTGCATCTGACATACGTATTGTGTTGTCCATGCAGCACCATGCATGACGCAAGTGTAATGCAATACAATACTGCAGCTAGGCCTTATTTACATATTGTGCTCTGGTATACCACCTATAACTTTGCTATATAGAGTGGTACATGGCTATGACAAGGCAGAATATGATTTGCTAATGGAGTCCATATCGTTTTTCATTTAGTTTGGCTGTGCTCTAGTTAAGGACCCTAGATATAGGTAACTATTAGGTTTTATTGCCACATGCCTGGCTCTAGGTCAGCTCAAGGTCCTCTTGGTCTCAGATCCAGTTCCAGACAATGTTTCCCACTTGAAGATAGGATATTCAGGGGCATATTTATACTCCGTTTGCGCCAAATTTGCGTCGTTTTTTTCGACGCAAATTTGGCGCAAAACTAACGCCATATTTATACTTTGGCGTTAGACGCGTCTAGCGCCAAAGTATGAGGAAAGAGCGTCATTTTTTTGCGTGAACGCCTTCCTTGCGTTAATGAGATGCAAGGTAGGCGTTCCCGTCCAAAAAAATGACTGCGACACAAATGCGTTGTATTTATACTCCCAGGCAAAAATGACGCCCGGTAGTGGGCGGGTCAAAAAACCCCGCATTTGCGCCTCTTTTTTACGCCTGGGTCAGGGCAGGTGTTAAGGGACCTGTGGGCTCAAAATGAGCCCACAGCTGCCCTCCCATGCCCCCAGGGACCCCCCCTGCCACCCTTGCCCACCCCAGGAGGACACCCAAGGATGGAGGGACCCATCCCAGGGACATTCAGGTAAGTTCAGGTAAGTATAATTTTTTTTTTTTTTTTGGCATAGGGGGGCCTGATTTGTGCCCCCCTACATGCCTCAATGCCCAATGACCATGCCCAGGGGACATAAGTCCCCTGGGCATGGCCATTGGGCAAGGGGGCATGACTCCTGTCTTTACTAAGACAGGAGTCATGTAAATGGCGTCTGGGCGTCGTTAAAAATGGCGCAAATCGGGTGGAGGCGATTTTTTTGCGTCAACCTGACTTGCACCATTTTAAGACGCCCTAACGCCATTTTCCCCAACGCCGGCGCTGCCTGGTGTAGTGTTTTTTTTCCACGCACACCAGGCAGCGCCGGTCTGCTAGCGCCGGCTAACGCCATTCAATAAATACGGCGACCGCATGGCGCTTCAGAATGGCGTTAGCCGGCGCTAAACTTTTTGACGCTAAACTGCGTTAGCGCAGTTTAGCGTCAAAAAGTATAAATACGGGCCTCAGTGTGTATCTCTGAAAACCTGTGCCTTTCTTCTTATTGGGATTTCTTTAAAGGAAGGACCTGCAGTCTGGTGATGAGAGCATAGATAAGTACATTCCTACTACACATTGAACTGTTCAGCCATTCACATTCACCCAATTCTATCGTTCTCATAACCTGGATCTTTTGAGAGACGAGCCTCTCTCTAATAGAACAATGTTAACTTAATATCTTCTTTTCTCCAGGAGTCAGAGGTTTCCAAGATTCTCTGGAGAACAGTTCAAAAGTTCACAAATACACAAACTACTAATGTCTTTTAAAGGAAATGAGAACTCCTTCTCAAGGTTCAGTTTCCTCAATCACAGTCTCCAGGAATTAGTCTGAGCACAGAGGTTTGTCTCTAAAACTGACAAGTCTGCAAAGCAAAGAGTTCTTGAATATTCATGTACATATATATATTGCAAGTCTGGAAATCATACAAAAGGATTCCTTCCTACAGTTGCTTGAAGTTCTCTTAAGCCAAAACGAATTCTCCTCAGAAAGCCGATAGCCAGTTGTTGGAAGAAGGAATAAAATCAGCTTCTTTAAAAGGGATAAAGTAGCTGGTGTCCACACTGTAACAAGAAAAATTGTTAATTACTCAAAACTGGAAGAATTCTCTATGAAACGAAGCGCCTTAGGAACATTGCTCATTCTTCTCAGGATGATAGTTGAAGTGCAAGGCTCCCAGAGAGAAACAGCTGGAGGGAAGCTTCAGCACCAGACTAAGGTAGAAACACTAGAGCGCTGGCCTCACAAGGATTTGCGGCCACCATCTTGAGTGGCAGTTAAACCTGAAGAAGCTAGTTCAAAGAACAGCCTCCGTAAGAGCCACTGGGAGTGAAGACGCCGCTGCAACCAACGTGGGTACAAGGAAAAGGGGAATCGTTTTGCTGAGGGAAGAACTTAACAACGCTGGCAATAGTTTTCCTGAGACACTAGGGTAACAGGCAGGCTAAACTCCACCCAGGGGCCCATCCAAGGCCAAGCATTGGTAGTGGGGCCAAGGTGAGATGCATAGTGCCTGTACATAGCACAGAGGTAACTCCGACTTCACACATAAAGTACAAAGTAACGCAATGCACTGCTTTGCTTTGAGAAGACGTTCCATGGGTGGAGCATGGGTGTTCCCATGCATCCCCTCATGGATTTTGGTGCATTCCCAGATTTACTGACTTTAAACCCTGGGAATGTGTCAAAATCCTACGCCTTCCTGATGTGACACAACAAGGAGAAATATCTTTATTTCTCCTCTTTATTTCCTCTTTCCATGTGTGTTGAATTTTGCAGCACTAATATAAAGAGGAAAACAGCATTAAGGATTATTTTTGAGGAGAAAGAGGATCCCTTTCTGCATAAAACAATCCTGCCTGTGACACTGGCAACTTTGTTCTCACTATGTGGCAAGGGTGCCTGCATTTGTGCTAGGCAGCACAAAGTGCACCAGTACTAGGGGGCAGCAGAAATGCGACATATTTTAGTTAACATGGCACGTTGCTGCTGTCTTTCTTTCATACAACATAGCGCAGGTAGGTATGGGTCTCAATGGTGAGCATCAGCAATACTCCTAGATGAGGGTGGCCATGTCCTGACCCAAGACACTCAGGAGCTCCACAAGATCGTGTCACTAGTGGTCGGTACCTTCAAAGAGAGACGCACCCTCCTTGCATATCTCACAATACTGGGAAGCTAGAGCAGGGCCCTTTTCAGCCCCTAGGGCACACCTGTGTACATGGGCCCACTTATATATGTTCCTCAGTCCCTGTTGTACGCACAGCCGCGTGCCATCACTACAGACGTGACAAAGTGGGTTGCCCCAGCTCTTTTGTATGGAATCTCATTTTTAAATTAAAAAAACAAACATTATGATAACAGTTCAATGATATCTGTAAGCCAGTTACATAGAAAAAAGAAGAAGCCGAAACCTGTTGGCTTTGCAAATGCTTGTTTTTAATTTCTCACTACACATTTTTTACTGCTCATTTTACTCCCTATCCATCTCACCTTATTCCTTATACCTAATTCATCAGTCCACAGCTTTCACTCCTGATTACTCACCCCTAACTTCTTATCCTTCCCCCTCATTCATTACTTACATGGTCAACTCCTGCCTCACCCTAATTCTTATCCATCAGCCCACATCCCTCATCTCTTCACAACCTTTACTCCTCACATATCTTCTCTCACTCCTTAACACTCACTCATCCATCCTTATCCATTACTCATCCTACCTCTCTCCTGAATTCTCATTCCTCAGCAATTCCCTTCTTCTTTACCCCTCATTCTTCACTTCACTTCTATCATGTTGAGGATTCAATTTAAATGTTGGCAGGGAGTGAACATTGGTTCCTGTCAATGCTTGAAATGTCCACCAGGACCGTAGACATTTTAAAATTTGGCAATCAGCACCTATGTTAGGGCAACAGAATAATTTACTCTGGTGGAGGGCGGAAACACAACCAAAATATAAGTGAGGCCCTAAGTGTCCCTCTTCTGGTTCACACTTTTTCTCCTCAACCCTTCCTCCTCCACCCTCAATCCTCAGTCCTCATCGATCACTATCAATCAGCCATCATCCCCATTCCCCAAACATGAGTCATCGCTCACCTATCATCCCTTCACATCCGTCACTCTTCATCACTCAACCTATGTTTTAATCTGTTCTGTGCCTTGGACGAGGTGACCTCGTCCAAGGCTACAGTTCCCCTGTGCCTTGGACGAGGTCACCTCGTCCAAGGCACATGGGAACTTGGGGGAGCGCTAGCGCGCCCCCGTGCACCCCCCTCCCCCCAAGGCAGTGATGGAAGGGGAAGACCTTCCCCTTTCACCCCCGAAACCCCCCCGCCCCCCGTGACGTCAGCGCGCGCTGAATTGTCACAGGGGCCTCCCCCATCGCGTTGGAAGCTCTGCTTCCAGTGCGATTGAAACAGGAATGCAAAACATTTCTCTTTCAATCACTGCGGGAGGCCCGGAGGGGCTTCAAAGGGAAGGAAATGTATTTCCTTCCCTTTGAAGTCTCTCCCAGGGTTTCAAAAGCCGGATTGCTTGCAATCCGGCATTTGAAACCCAACTAGACACCAGGGATTTTTTATTTTCTTTTAGAAAGTGACATAAGGGAGCAACCCCTTGGGCAAGGGTTGCTCCCGGGGGGGCGTTTTTCAGGAAAGCCTTTTCTGCCCCCAGGGGGGCAGAAACCTCTAGGCACCAGGGATCATTTTTGTGTTTTTTTTTATGTTTTTTTTTTTTTAGGTGGGGAGCGACCCCTTAGGCAAGGGTCGATCCCCTAGGGGGCAAAGTATAATTAGGCCATTTTTGCCCTCCTTGGGGGCCGATTGGCATATTTTGATGAGGCCAATCTGCCCCCAAGGGGGGCAGAAACCACTAGACACCAGGGAGTTTTTTCTTTGCGTGAATTTCACGCAAGGGGAGCGACCCCTTAGGCAAGGGTCGCTCCCTGGGGGGGAAATTATTTTAGGCCATTTCTGCACCCCCTGGGGGCAGAAACCTTTAGGCGCCAAAGCAATTTTTTTTTTTTTTTTTTTTTTTTAGAGATGGGGAGCGACCCATCAGGCAAGGGTCGCCGCCCTGGGGGACGAATTGTATTTAGACCATTTCTGCCCCCCTTGGGGGCAGATTGGGTGATTTTAGGTCAATCTGCCCCCAGGGGGGCAGAAACCACTATGCACCAGGGATTTGTTTTTTGGCTCCAATGTCACGCAGGGGGAGCGACCCCGTAGGCAAGGGTCGCTCCCGGGCAGGGGAGGGTTTGGGGGGTGGGGGGTCAAATTCATTTTAGGGCATTTCTTCCCCCCCTGGGGCCGGCTGAGCTAGAGGCCAAAATGCACAGGTAGGCACTTTGCAAAAAACACCTCTGTTTTCTGTGAAAAAATATGTTGTGTCCATGTTGTGTTTTGGGCCATTTCCTTTCGTGGGCGCTAGGCCTACCCACTGAAGTGAGGTACCATTCTTATCGAGAGACTTAGGGGAACGCTGGGTGGAAGGAAATTTGTGGCTCCTCTCAGATTCCAGAATTTTCTGTCACCGAAATGGGAGGAAAAAGTGTTTTTTTGGCCAAATTTTGATGTTTGCAAAGGATTCTGGGTAACATAACCTGGTCAGAGCCCCGCAAGTCACCCCATCTTGGATTCCCCTGGGTTTCTAGTTTTCAAAAATGCGCTGGTTTGCTAGGTTTCCCAAGGTGCCGGCTGAGCTACGGGCCAAAATCCACAGGTAGGCACTGTTTTCTATGAAAAAATGTGATGTGTCCACGTTGTGTTTTGGGCCATTTCTTTTCATGGGCACTAGTCCTTGCCACACAAGTGAGGTATCATTTTTATCGGGAGACTTGGGGGAACGCTGGGTGGAAGGAAATTTGTGGCTCCTCTCAGATTCCAGAACTTTCTGCCACAGAAATGTGAGGAACATGTGTTTTTTTAGCCAAATTTTGAGGTTTGCAAAGGATTCTGGGTAACAGAACCTGGTCAGAGCCCCACAAGTCACCCCATCTTGGATTCCCCTAGGTCTCTAGTTTTCAAAAATGCACAGGTTTGGTAGGTTTCTGTAGGTGCCGGCTGAGCTAGAGGCCAAAATCTACAGGTAGGCACTTTGCAAAAAACACTTCTGTTTTCTTTCAAAAAATTGGATGTGCCCACGTTGCGCTTTGGGGCATTTCCTGTCGCGGGCGCTAGGCCTACCCACACAAGTGAGGTATCATTTTTATCAGGAGACTGGGGGGAACGGTGGGTGGAAGGAAATTTGTGGCTCCTCTCAGATTCCAGAACTTTCTGCCACAGAAATTTGAGGAACATGTGTTTTTTTAGCCAAATTTTGAGGTTTGGAAAGGATTCTGGGTAACAGAACCTGGTCAGAGCCCCATAAGTCACCCCATCTTGGATTCCCCTAGGTCTCTAGTTTTTAAAAATGCACAGGTTTGGTAGGTTTCCCTAGGTGCCGGCTGAGCTAGAGGCCGAAATCTACAGGTAGGCACTTTGCAAAAAACACCTCTGTTTTCTTTCAAAAAATTGGATGTGTCCACGTTGTGCTTTGGGGCATTTCCTGTCACGGGCGCCAGGCCTACCCACACAAGTGAGGTATCATTTTTATCGGGAGACTTGGGGAAACGCTGGGTGGAAGGAAATTTGTGGCTCCTCTCAGATTCCAGAACTTTATGCCACAGAAATGTGAGGAACATGTGTTTTTTTAGCCAAATTTTGAGGTTTGCAAAGGATTCTGGGTAACAGAACCTGGTGAGAGCCCCACAAGTCACCCCATCTTAGATTCCCCTAGGTCTCTAGTTTTAAAAAATGGACAGGTTTGGTAGGTTTCCCTAGGTGCCGGCTGAGCTAGAGGCCAAAATCTACAGGTAGGCACTTTGCAAAAAACACCTCTGTTTTCTTTTTAAAAAAATGGGATGTGTCTACGATGCGCTTTGGGGCATTTCCTGTCACGGGCGCTAGTCCTACCCACACAAGTGAGGTATCATTTTTATCGGGAGACTTGGGGGAATGCTGGGTGGAAGGAAATTTGTGACTCCTCTCAGATTCCAGAAGTTTATACCACAGAAATGTAAGGAACATGTGTTTTTTTAGTCACATTTTGAGGTTTGAAAAGGATTCTGGGTAACAGAACCTGTTCCGAGCCCCACAAGTCACCCCATCTTGGATTCCCTTCGGTCTCTAGTTTTCAGAAATGCACAGGTTTGGTAGGATTCCCTAGGTGCCGGCTGAGCTAGAGGCCAAAATCTACAGGTAGGCACTTTGCAAAAAACACCTCTGTTTTCTTTCAAAAAATTGGATGTGTCCACATTGCGCTTTGGGGCATTTCCTGTCGCGGGCGCTAGGCCTACCCACACAAGTGAGGTATCATTTTTATCGGGAGATTTGGGGGAACGCTGGGTGGAAGGAAATTTGTGGCTCCTCTCAGATTCCAGAACTTTCTGCCACAGAAATGTGAGGAACATGTGTTTTTTTAGCCAAATATTGAGGTTTGCAAAGGATTCTGGGTAACAGAACCTGGTCAGAGCCCCACAAGTCACCCCATCTTGGATTCCCCTAGGTCGCTAGTTTTAAAAAATGCACAGGTTTGGTAGGTTTCCCTAGGTGCCGGCTGAGGTAGAGGCCAAAATCTACAGGTAGGCACTTTGCAAAAAACACCTCTGTTTTCTTTAAAAAAATTGGATGTGTCCACGTTGCGCTTTGGGACATTTCCTGTCGCGGGCGCTAGGCCTACCCACACAAGTGAGGTATCATTTTTATCAGGAGACTTGGGGGAACGGTGGGTGGAAGGAAATTTGTGACTCCTCTCAGATTCCAGAACTTTCTGCCACAGAAATTTCAGGAACATGTGTTTTTTTAGCCGAATTTTGAGGTTTGTAAAGGATTCTGGGTAACAGAACCTGGTCAGAGCCCCACAAGTCACCCCATCTTGGATTCCCCTACGACTCTAGTTTGAAAAAAGGCACAGGTTTGGTAGGTTTCCCTAGGTGCCGGCTGAGCTAGAGGCCGAAATCTACAGGTAGGCACTTTGCAAAAAACACCTCTGTTTTCTTTCAAAAAATTGGATGTGTCCACGTTGCGCTTTGGGGCATTTCCTGTCATGGGCGCCAGGCCTACCCACACAAGTGAGGTATAATTTTTATCGGGAGAATTGGGGAAATGCTGGGTGGAAGGAAATTTGTGGCTCCTCTCAGATTCCAGAACTTTCTGCCACAGAAATGTGAGGAACATGTGTTTTTTTAGCCAAATTTTGAGGTTTGCAAAGGATTCTGGGTAACAGAACCTGGTCAGAGCCCCACAAGTCACCCCTTCTTAGATTCCCCTACGTCTCTAGTTTTAAAAAATGCACAGGTTTTGTAGGTTTCCCTAGGTGCCGGCTGAGCTAGAGGCCAAAATCTACAGGTAGGCACTTTGCAAAAAACACCTCTGTTTTCTTTAAAAAAAAATGGGATGTCTCCACGTTGCGTTTTGGGGCGTTTCTTGTCGCGGGCGCCAGGCCTACCCACACAAGTGAGGTATAATTTTTATCGGGAGACTTGGGGGAACATAGATTAGCAAAACAAGTGTTATTGCCCCTTGTCTTTCTCTACATTTTTTCCTTCCAAATATAGGAGAGTGTGTAAAAAAGACATCTTTTTGAGAAATGCCCTGTAATTCACATGCTAGTATGGTCACCCCGGAATTCAGAGATGTGCAAATAACCACTGCTCCTCAACACCTTATCTTGTGCCCTTTTTGGAAATACAAAGGTTTTCTTGATAGCTATTTTTTACTCTTTATATTTCAGCAAATGAATTGCTGTATACCCGGTATAGAATGAAAACGCACTGCAGGGTCAGCTCATTTTTTGGCTCTGGGTACCTAGGGTTTTTGATGAACCTACAAGCCCTATATATCCCCGCACCCAGAGGAGTCCAGCAGACGTAACAGTATATTGCTTTCGATAATCTGACATTGCAGGGAAAAGTTACAGAGTAAAACGTAGAGAAAAATTGATGTTTTTTTCACCTCAATTTCAATATTTTTCTTTTTCAGTTGTTATTGTCTGTAGGTAACCCTTGTAGGATCTACACAAATGACCCCTTGCTGAATTCTGAATTTTGTCTACTTTTCAGAAATGTTTAGGTTTCTGGGATCCAGCATTGGTTTCATTCCCATTTCTGTCACTGACTGGAAGGAGGCTGAAAGCACAAAAAATTGCAAAAATGGGGTATGTCCCAGTAAAATGCCAAAATTGTGTTGAAAAATTGGGTTTTCTGATTCAAGTCTGCCTGTTCCTGAAGCTGGGAAGCTGCTGAGTTTGGCACCGCAAACCCTTTGTTGATGCCATTTTCAGGGGAAAAACCACAAGCCTTCTTCTGCAGCCACTTTTTCCCATTTTTTTGAAAAAAACAAAATTTTCACTGTATTTTCGCTAATTTCTTGGCCTCCTTCAGGGGAACCCACAAAGTCTGGGTACCTCTAGAATCCCTAGGATGTTGAAAAAAGAGGACGCAAATTTGGCTTGGTTAGCTTATGTGGACAAAAAGTTATGAGGGCCTAAGCGCGAACTGCCCCAAATAGGCAAAAAAAGGCCTGGTACAGGAGGGGGAAAAGGCCTGGCAGCGAAGGGGTTAATGTTTCATCCCTCACCCTTCATCCCATAGTTGTCTCCCCACATCCCTCATCTCTTATTCCATCTCTTTATTTTGTTGTAAGGACTCTCATATCTCTACAAGACTGCTCGATTAGGGGTGGCAGCACCTCTGTTTGTAGGCGACTAAGGGCCAGATGTAGCAAAGGTTTTTACCCATTCTGTCTATGGGAAAAAGTGTTTGTACATATGGCTCTAAGTCACTCCTACACCAATTAGCAGCTGTCAGTCCAATCCTTCCGTCTGTCTAGCAGCACCTCACCAAAACATGAATAGTAAAGATGATTTTTGGCAGCCTAGCGCATGGACTTTGAAAAACATCTCAGGGAAAATCGTGGTGGAAAAAGTCTTACCCTTTTTTCTCATTAGCAATAAGTCTACACACACACAGGCAAGAAAGAAGATGCAGGATAGTTTTCAATGCATTTTTTAAAAGACTGCAATCTACGATAAAATCAATGAGCTGCAATGATTAGGATAATGGCAATAACTAAATCAAGATTGTGGAAACAAGGGACGTAAATATGAAGAATCCCAACATTTTGCAATAAACATAAATATACAAATTCCCCCCCAGGACACATTTTCTACCCTAAAGAGAGCAAGGCATGATAAACCGAATCTGCCCCAGCCATGACCATGAGAGGTGCCCCAACTCCCGTTACCTTAGAAGAAGTTTGGCCTCCAGATCAGGCTTCGTAGATAAACAAAGACTGAGGTTTGCTGCAAAGTGGCATGCAGTGTGGATGGAATATCCTGGGTGGTATCCCCTCTAATGGCCTTGGTCTCACAAAGTGTTTTTATAAGGCCCATGTTATTGTCTGTGCAGACATCCAGACATGGGTATATACCTCAGAATCACATTCTGTGTGCAAACTCGTATTGGCAATATAACAACAAATGGCTGACATGTTCAAATTCCATTCTTGTCTAACGTGAATCAAAAAAGCATGAGGACAAGTACAATACTGATAATGATGCTTTCACAGAATGGCAACTGATTATAAAATAAAAACATTTCTACTAAAATGCAAGAACTGCAAGTAATGCTAAAATGAATCACAAGAATAATATAACAGAGCATGTTTAGCTAAGTGAAAGTGCACAGGCCTGCAAACCAAAGCTAAGCTAAACTCCTATGCCGATGCAAACTAAAATAGAACCACATCACCCTCTCCTATTGCCAAAACAAGGGTGCAAAAGCCAAAAACTAAAGCTAAAATTAAGCTAAAAGCAAATTTAAAACCATACATAAGAGATATAGGGCCTGATTACAACTTTGGAGGAGGTGTTAATCCGTCCCAAATGTGACGGATATACCACCAGCCGTATTACAAGTTCCATAGGATATAATGGACTCGTAATATGGCTGGTGGTATATCCGTCACTTTACCGGCACTTTTGGGACGGATTAACACCTCCTCCAAAGTTGTAATCAGGCCCATAGGCCCATATTTAAGAGGTCCCAGCGCCTCCTTGCACCACATTAGCAACATTTGTTTTTTTATGCTAATGTGACCCAACGATGCCAAAATCGCTGTGCCATATTTAAAATGTGCCTCAATGTATGCATTGTGCCACTTTGTAACCCCTTGAGCCTCATTATGCCTGCACCCGACATAATGTATGCAAGAGGGGCGTTCCCTCTGTTAGAGGGGATGAAAAAATGGTGCAAAGAAATCTAAAAGATTAAAGTTGTCAATGATTTTAACTTTGCAGTAGTATGTTTACAGCTTCTAGTAAGAATAATATGTAGCAGTAATTCAGGCATGTATTCCAGTCCATCATATTTGATAAACACTCCTTAAATCTATTTCTACTGGAGTCATACTTTTGTATCAAAAACCCTCCAGGATACTGTAGACATAACATCAGTCGGTATACAGTCATGATCTTTAGGCCCGTATTTATACTTTTTGACGCTAAACTGCGCTAACGCAGTTTAGCGCCAAAAAGTTTAGCGCCGGCTAACGCCATTCTGAAGCGCCATGCGGGCGCCGTATTTATTGAATGGCGTTAGCCGGCGCTAGCAGACCGGCGCTGCCTGGTGTGCGTGAAAAAAAACACTACACCAGGCAGCGCCGGCGTTGGGGAAAATGGCGTTAGGGCGTCTTAAAATGGTGCAAGTCAGGTTGACGCAAAAAAATCGCCTCCACCCGATTTGCGCCATTTTTAACGACGCCCAGACGCCATTTACATGACTCCTGTCTTAGTAAAGACAGGAGTCATGCCCCCTTGCCCAATGGCCATGCCCAGGGGACTTATGTCCCCCTGGGCATGGTCCTTGGGCATTGAGGCATGTAGGGGGGCACAAATCAGGCCCCCCTATGCCAAAAAAAAAAAAAAAAAAAAATTATACTTATCTGAACTTACCTGAATGTCCCTGGGATGGGTCCCTCCATCCTTGGGTGTCCTCCTGGGGTGGGCAAGGGTGGCAGGGGGGGTCCCTGGGGGCATGGGAGGGCAGCTGTGGGCTCATTTTGAGCCCACAGGTCCCTTAACGCCTGCCCTGACCCAGGCCCTGACCCAGGCGCTAAAATCCGGCGCTAATGCGGGTTTTTTAGACCCGCCCACTCCCGGGCGTCATTTTTGCATTTTGACTAGAACAGATTTACCTTCTGTCCTTAATAGTGAGGCTTATGCATTCTTCTGCTTTCTGTCCTTAATACTGTGATTTATGCATTCTTCTACATGCGTTTCAGCTTGTTCAGATTAGATCGTTCATCTGAGAGAGAATTACTAAAAAGGCTGGAGAGAACTTCACTGTGAAATGAAAAAGGTTGGAGACCTTTTTGATTTTTACTTTGAACACTTATGCTCAAGGCCTAAATTGTGAGATGTTGTGGGAGACCGTTATTTTCTATAATAGATTGACTTCACTAGTGCCTATCTAGAGATTATGGCCCTCATTAGACCCTGACGGTAAATGCCGCTTACTGCCGCGCAGAAGACCGCCAACATACTGCTGCGGCCGCGGAATTCCGCTACAGGTATTACGACCCACAGCTCGGAATCCGCCATAATACAGACACCCACACAAGTCCGCCACACCAAAGGTCAGTGATAAACTGGCGATAACAAAACCTCCACGTCACGCCAACAGGAATACACCCACACTATCACAACCCACGAATCAACGCAGCGGTCTTTCAACCGCGGTAATCTATTGGCGGTACACACCCCCACGCTCAAAATACACACACATTTACAAAACACAACCCCAGTGGACAATTTGAAATACACATACACACACCCCACCCATACACCCAATCCAACATAAAGTACACACCCACATTACCCACAAACCCTTCCTACCAGAAATTTGACAGCAGGCCACAGAGAGACACTACCTAAAACAACATCAGCATTCACAGACACACAACACCATCACTTACACAACATCCACGCACCTCTAACAACGCACACCAACACATCCCCTCACACATCACAACACACACCACCTCACACATCACCCACACCACATCATGGCACCTCAACGACACCCCAGGTTCTCTGAGGAGGAGCTCAGGGTCATGGTGGAGGATATCGTCCGGGTAGAGCCACAGCTATTCAGATCACAGGTGCAGGAGCTGATGAGGGGTGAAACCCTGAAACCGGTCCCAGGATGCTTGTTTCCGGTCCAGGGAGAACCTGGCCTGGCAGTTCGGGCTGGACTGTTCCCATGAGGAACAGGGTCAAGACTGATTTGCATATGGCTGGGTTCAAACTGGGGTGGCATGGTGAGCAAAATAATGGATGGATTAAACCCAGATCTGTGACTGGGAGTGAATGTTTGATTGGTTCCGCATTCCGTCCATCCAGTTATGCTATCCCACAGCGTTGTGTTTTGCTTTGCTTTTGCCGCCCTAAGTGTGCCGGGTATGCCCAGACGTGGGTCCCGGGCTCACTGTGCCACTGGATTCAAGCTAGCCTGGCTGATGAGGGGTGAAACCCCGAAACCGGTCCCAGGATGCTTGTTTCCGGTCCAGGGAGAACCTGGCCTGGCAGTTCGGGCTGGACTGTTCCCATGAGGAACAGGGTCAAGACTGATTTGCATATGGCTGGGTTCAAACTGGGGTGGCATGGTGAGCAAAATAATGGATTATTTAAACCCAGATCTGTGACTGGGGGTGAATGTTTGATTGGTTCCGCATTCCGTCCATCCAGTTACGCTATCCCACAGCGTTGTGTTTTGCTTTGCGGGGTACTAATGCCACATGTGTCCCATCAATGGCACCAATGATGTTGGGGATATGTCCCAGGGCATAGAAGTAACCTTTCACTGTGGGCAAATCCTCCACCTGAGGGAACACGATGTAGCTGCGCATGTGTTTCAGCAGGGCAGACAACACTCTGGACAACACGTTAGAGAACATTGGCTGGGACATCCCTGATGCAATGGCCACTGTTGTTTGAAAGGAACCACTTGCCAGGAAATGGAGTACTGACAGGACCTGCACTAGAGGGGGTGTCCCTGTGGGATGGCGGATAGCAGACATCAGGTCTGGCTCTAACTGGGCACACAGTTCGTGGATTGTTGCACGATCAAGTCTGTATGTGACTATTATGTGTCTCTCTTCCATTGTCAACAGGTCCACCAGCGGTCTGTTCACCGGAGGATGCCGCCATCTCATCACCTGCCCCAGCAGACGTGCCCTATGGAGGAGAACAGGGAGCAGAGAGTCAGCCAACACTGAGGTATCCCAAAATGTAATTTGCACAAATGTATTAATCCCCAATTTGCCTGTAACCGTGTGTATTCCCGGCCTATTTAGGTGTGACACAGTTATTATTAATGCCATGTGGCCCCCTGAAATGGCGACTGCCTGACCTGTAAGGTGGGACAAGGGGATGTGAGGTAACTGTGCTGGCGTTGTACACCGTCACGGTGGGCGGTCGAAGACCGCTGCGCAATTCTGCATCGGTTAACATTGGGCCCTATGGGCCCCAGGAGCCAATGACAATGTACGCCGGCAGTGACGGTATGCACTGCCGCGGACGTGAACGCCATTTTCTGTCTGTTCACTCACTTGATACCTGACCTTCTACAGGAGAGGACCTACACTGCAAGTGCTGCTGTGACCTCAGTCTGGAAGAAACGATGGCTCATGTATCTGGGAAAAGGGCCCCTGTCTTCACTTTGGAGGAGTTGGAGAAACTAGTGGATGGGGTCCTCCCCCAGTACACGCAACCGTACGGTCCTCCAGACAAACAGGTGAGTACACTGTGAGCATGCTGCATGGGCAATCCCTGTTTTGAGTAGTGTGGATGGAAGATACATGGGAGGGCTGAGGTCTGCCTGTGCGGATGGGGAGTGTATGTGCGTCATGGCAAGAGTGGGAACGGGGGACAATGAGTATGACGGTCCGGGCGGCTAAGTAATTTTCTTTCTCCCTGTGCCATTCCTTTAGGTCAGCGCCCACCAGAAGAAGGGTATTTGACGTGCCATCGCCAAGGACGTCCAAACCCTGGGGGTCCACCACAGACGGAGCACCCAGTGCCAGAAAAGATGGGAGGACCTTCTCCGCTGGAGCAAGAAGATGGTGGAGGCCCAGCTGGGGATGGCCTCCCAATGTGGGAGGGGTGCCCGTAGCACCATGACCACCCTGATGTTACGGATCCTGGTGGTGGCCTGTCCGGAGTTGGATGGGCACTTGAGGGCATCACAGCAGCCACAAGAGGGTGAGTACATTCTCATTCAGCTGACTTTGCGTGCATTACAAGGTGTCTGGGCGGGGGAGGTGGCCAGTGGGTTCCCCTAGGCCAGGGCGATCTTGGTAGGCAAGGTCCCTTGTGAGGCAGGCTATGTGGCACCCCAACTCCACTAGTGCTTAGAGGCATCTACACCTAGTCAGGCTCCTGTGACTTCCAGGTGTGCAGCAATTGGGCTTAGGCCTCGCACCTCATGTGATTAATCTAGGAACTATAAGTGCATGGCGTAGTCCACAG
Organism: Pleurodeles waltl; assembly: GCF_031143425.1. Classification (NCBI taxonomy): domain Eukaryota; kingdom Metazoa; phylum Chordata; class Amphibia; order Caudata; family Salamandridae; genus Pleurodeles; species Pleurodeles waltl. Next base: position 1,181,451,556 of record NC_090446.1, on the reverse strand, counting down.
GGCTGCTCACTGTCTGTTGTGTCCGCCAACGGTAGTGGTGTTGCATGCACTGAACATGTCTTTCTTCTGTCCCCCCCCCCTTTTTGTGGTCTCACTGTTCTTGTGTGCAATAGCATCATCAGGCGAAGGAGCAATGGCACCGGAGCAGGAGGGAGCTGCATCCCACTTGGCCCTGGAGGGTGAAGCTACGGAGTATGAAGCCACCAGTGGGATGTGCCCGCTCATCCAGGAGGGTGGGCATCTCCTTCGCCCCAGGCACCTCAGGCCCTGCCCCAGTCAGCCCTGCTGCCCTCAGTGAGAAGGCTATTGACCTCCTGAGATCCCTCACTGTTGGGCAGCCTACCATTCTGAATGCCATCCAGGGTGTTGAGAGGCATTTGCAACAAACAAATGCATACCTGGAGGGCATTCATTCTGGCCAGGCAGCCCAACAGAGAGCATTTCAGGCTCTGGCCTCAGCACTGATGGCAGCCATTGTCCCTGTGCCCAGCCTCCCCCCTCCAACCTCCTCCACCCAGATCCAATCCCCTGCACCTCAGCCTATCCCAAGCACACCATCAGACCAGCATGCACACACATCAACACACAAGAGTGGCTCAGGGAAACATAAGCACCACACATCCCACAGGCACTCACACAAGCACCATACCCTTGCACACATACCAACATCCACTTTCTCCCCTGTGTCCCCCTCCTCCACGTCTCCCTCCTCCCTCCCAGTCTCGTCTCCACTCACACCTGCATGCACTACATCTTCAGCCACTACCTCCATCACCAGCATGCCCATCACCACACACCGCTCACGTGCAATCACCACCCCCACTACCATTCACACATCCCCAGTGTCCTCTACCAGTGTACCAGTGAGCCCTCCTCCCAAAGTACACAAACGCAGGCACACACCCACCCAACAACCATCCACCTCACAACAGCCTCCAGCCCATGCACCTTCACCCAAATTCACTACCTCTTCCTCCACTCCCAAACCCCCTCCATCTACCCGCCCCAGTGTGTCTAAAAAAACTTTTCCTGTCAAACCTTGACCTCTTCCCTTCACCTCCCCCCCTTCCCCTAGGGCCAGGCTTTCCAAGTCCCAGCCCAGCACCTCAGCCACCACATCCCTAGGCACAGTGGTGCCAGCAACTGCGGGGTCATGGAGTGCGCCAACCATCAGGGCTGCCAGTGGGACACGTAGCGAGGGCAAGGACATTCCACCACCTGCCAAGGTGAAAAAGGTGCCCACATCTCAGTGGGAGACGCCGAAAACACCAGCCACCAAGGGGTCAGTGAAAACGAAAGGGGATAGTAGCAAGACAACTGCGCCACCATCAAAGGTGGGGAAGGGCCAAAAACTGAAGGGCAGGTCAGGAGAGGGCATGGTGGCACAGACTGAGGGACCTGTGTCATACCTTCTATCCCTTCCACGCCAACCTGTACGGCTGCGAACACCGCCACCTTCACCGCCACCTGCACCGCCTCTAGCATGTCTACAGCCGCTGCGACAGTCCCCAGCCTCTTCCCGGTGGGCAGCCATCCGAGGCTGCAGGAGACATCCTGCTTTCTCCCTCAGCAGGTGCTGACACATGCCCCACCGCCACAGACCCCACCTCCAGCACCGCCGCCACAGACCCCGCCGACAGCACTGCCGCCACAGACCCCTCCGCCAGCACCGCCGCCACAGACACCGCCGCCAGCACCGCCACCACAGACCCCACAGCCAGCACCACCGCCACAGACCCCGCAGCCAGCACCGCCGCCACAGACCCCACAGCCAGCACCGCCACAACGGACCCCGCAGCCAGCACCGCCATGACAGACACCGCCACAAGCACTGCCAGCAGCTCTGAGACATCCTCGGACAGTGGCACCACCACAGACATGCCTACCATCCTCAGTGGTCAGTCATCCAAGGCTGGTGGTGAGTTCCAGGACCCTGGGCAGCTTCCATGAAGCATTACAGTCATCACTGTTGTCACCTGCAGGTGGAATGCAAAGCCGCAGCAGTGTGCGGTATGTCGCTGCCTCCATGGCTTATCATGCTACCTGTACCTCGACAATCTTGTGGCACACACACCCAGGTGAGGGAATTGTACCCGCCACACTGCCCGTGGAGCACTCTGGGCACCAGGCCCCCTCCAGTACCAAAGGAGAAAGGCATCCACTACCTCAGTCCTTGGCAGGATGAAGCACTCTGGGAACAAAGCCCCCTCCAGAACCACTGGAGAATCACATCCACTACCTCAGTCCTTGGAAGGATGAAGCACTCTAGGCACAAAGCCCCCTCCAGAACCAGTGGCGAAAGGCATCCACTACCTCAGTCCTTGGCAGGACAAAGCACTCTGGGCACAAAGGCCCCTCCAGAACCAGTGGAGAAAGGCTTCCACTACCTCAGTCCTTGGCAGGATGAAGCACTCTGGGCACAAAGCCCCCTCCAGAACCAGTGGAGAAAGGCATCCACTACCTCAGTCCTTAGCAGGATGAAGCACTCTGGGCACAAATCCCCCTCCAGAACCAGTGGAGAATCACATCCACTGCCTCAGTCCTTGGCAGGATGAAGCACTCTGGGCACAAAGCCCCCTCCAGAACCAGTGGAGAAAGGCATCCACCACCTCAGTCCTTGGCAGGATGAAGCACTCTGGGCACAAAGCCCCCTCCAGAAACAGTGGAGAAAGGCATCCACTTTAGAGTCTGTGGCTTTGCACTCCCCAGGATAAAGCAGTGGGCAACCCACCCACTGGAGAGACTTGAGAGACTGTGGCTTTGCACTCCCCAGGATAAAGCAGTGGGCAAACCACCCACTGGAAAGACTTGAGAGACTGTGGCTTTGCACTCCCCAGGATAAAGCAGTGGGCAAACCACCTACTGGAGAGACTTGAGAGACTGTGGCTTTGCACTCCCCAGGATACATAAATGGACATGGAGCCCTCTCATGCAGCAGTGGCGTCGGGCTTTCATCTGGTTGAGGTGCCCCCATCCCCCTGAGGTGCCTGTTTTATTTCGATCCGATGCCCCTCCAGTGTTCTCTCCGTTTCCAGTCTAGTATCTAGTGTGGGCTTCGCCCATGCATTTTGGGTCTAGTGGTCCACGGACAATGATTGGTGCACTATCCGGACTTGTGTAGTTGGTATACATAATTACGTTTACTGGATTTTGAACTTTGATTATGAGATTTCACATGATTACATTTGTTCAAATCAATTCCTTTTGTCCTTGCATTCTTCCAGGGGGTGGGGGGTGTATGAGTACTGTTGCTGCATGTATTTGTGTGTATGGTGTTGTGGGTGGGGGTGTTGCGTGTTGTGTATGTGTGTCACTCTCTTTTCCCACCTCCCTCCCCTGTGTTGTAGGTGCAGTACTCACCGTGGTCGTCGCCGCCATTGTTGGACCTCCTGATAGAAGAGAAGGAAGACCAGCATCGGCAATATCTGCAATTCGGGCTCCATGGCATCCTGGTTGCTCGTGGGGTGCGGAAAGGTGAGTGTTTTCCCTTCTGTGTACTGTTTCTACCGTGTTTTTGTTCACGTTGGTTCTGCCCCGGAAAAGGTGGCGGATAGGCATCTTGTGATAACGTGGGTGGTACATTGTCTACCGCTTGTCTGTTGAAGGTTACCGCCCCGCTGTTTGTTTGTACCACTGTGGCGGTCGGAGTGTTAAAGTGGCTGTCTATGTTGGAGGTTTCTGCCATAGTCGTAATCCCATTTTTGTCCACCAGCCTGGTTGCGGTATTACCGCCGCTTTAACACCGACCGCCAGGGTTGTAATGAGGGTCTATGTATCTTGCTGTAGATCACATTACTACTTTGAGGGTGATTAAAGTTTGGTGCCATTAGACATGCTCATTTTGCGTTCTGTGTCCTATATAGGCACATTGTCCTCGAGTGTAATATAGTAACATCAGACACACCTATGTCCTTGGCATATTTCTTGACATTTCCAGATATGCTTTCATACTAGCACAATCCTTATATAGAACCCAGGCATACACAGGAGACATAGATATCAACTGACACTTGTACAATGTAGTTTGAGAAGGATACATTTTGATATTATGTATACCAGTCTATACCTAGCATTGCATTTGGATATGAGGTACCAATGCGAGTTGTAATCTTTTTTTATCATTGATCCTAGCAAGAACTTGTAATAGGTTTAACCTACTCCAGTTTCATTTTATAGATCTAATGCATGAGGGTGGCCAGGTTACCTGCTGGTTTCTTTTTATATATGGATATTTTGAAAGGAAGGAGAAGTTTGTTGATCCTTTTTGAAATGGCCACTTTCAAGGAGGGCGAAGAGACCGAAGTAGAATTCACAGCACTTAACAGATCCGGAACACATTAATAGACTTGGGGAAATACAATGATTTTGGTAAGTGTTGCCAACTCTATACTGCAGTGGGTCTGAAATATACCATCTATGTGTAACATTATGGACTCTCTTGTTATTTACGCTGTAGGGCATACAGTTTCCATTTAGTCCTTAGCCAACCCTTTGCTTATGATTGGTGTTCTGCTGGATAATTTTCCTGCATGAGGTGCTTGAACCCTCCAGTTAACTCTTCACAGCTTTTGTATGCATATAAAGGAACAATATTGTAATTTCCAATGTGTGTCTATTTCGCTTTTGAGTTAGGGTAGCGTTTCAAATAGTCACTTCTTGCATCCTCACACCATCAGGTCTGAAGTTAGAATTGCGGTTTGCATTACTTGATTATATGGTAATATGTTAGGAACTTCTTATTTATGATTTTTTACAGTAGGCGGTGTGTGCTTCTCTATCTACGTCTTATAGTCACATGATGTTTTGCAAAAATAGAAGCAACGCTGCTCCTTTTTTAGCATGCAATTATGATTAATTTAGGATTTAAATTAGGGCTGTGTCCACCCCTTGTGTTTTTTGAGTTGTTGGAGAAATAAGTGATCCAACGTTAGACCTGGCCCTTTCTACAGGTCATTCCCCAAACTTTTTTCCTTTCTTCTCTTAATTTTTTCAGACCCTTTTTGGCTGACGTTATGACTCTGGGCACTTTACCACTACTAATCAGTGCTAAAGTGCTTAAGTTCTTCCTTGTTAACTTGGTATGATTGGCTTATAACTGATTGGCACATTTAATTTACTCATAAGTCCCTTGTACAGTGGTATCTCTATACCCAGGGCCTGTAACTTAAAAGCTACTCGTGGTCCTTCAGTGCTGCTTGCACCACCCACTGAAGTAGCTTTTCAAACCTGTCTCAGGCCTCCTCGTGCAGGCCCTGCATGCTCATTTTGCTGCCACAGGGACCTGGCATCTATATCTACTTGCCAGGCCCAGAACACCCCATTTACTACATGTAAGTCACTCCTAATGTAGGCCCTAGCTAGCCCTGTTGGCAGTGTGCTATGTATCTAGAATGACATGTGCCTAGTATCGTGGCCTGTCCTGGTAGTGACAAACAGCCTATTTGGTTTCTCACTGCTGTGAGTGATGCCTTCTCATTGGGTTGCACTGGAAATTACCTGCCTTATGTCTAGGAGGTATTGTCTGATTTATGAGGGGTAGCATAGGCATGTTTGGTATGGTTGTAATGGTAGTGAGAACTGCTGCTTACTGGTGTAGGTGGATTTTTTACTATCATTACAGAAATGTCACTTCCAGCATTTCTCTGTGCTTATGACTCTGGTGATTTGCAGATTGTCTCCAATCCACGTCTGGGCAGAGTGACAGTTGGGCCTTGTGCATACTTCTCAAACAGCCTGCACACAGGGAGGGTGGAGGTGTCACAGAGGTGCATCTACTTTTGAATGGTCTTCCTGGGCTGAGAGAAGGGGGAGGCGGGCACACATGCATCTGTAAAGGTTGTGCCCTGGCCTCACACAAAAGGGTCTTTTACCCCCAACTGATGTTTGGAGCCTGTGTTGGAGGAGAGAAGGGACACCTCCAGGACCAGTTGTAGCTGGTTGAAACCCCCTCTCCTCTTCATTGGAAATGCTTTGCAAAACTGAGTATATGTACACAGGATTTTTCCCCACAATTTACACAAGGAGGCATTTTAGAACTGGACACAGAATGATGCTGGAGGGACTCACCAGGAACCACATTGGACTTCTGCTGCTGTGCTGATCTGTGACCTCCCTAGTCATTGGAGGTGCCATGACTATCCAGTCCCCCAACAGAATATGCCCCCAGGGATGACAGTAACTCTGGACTTCAGGATCTGAAGGGCCTACGTGCACCATCAGGGACCACTGGACAGTCAGTCACCAAAACCCACTCACTGACCACCACAGAGCCTCCCCCATCATGAACCAACACCACAGCACCCACCCAATGTCCCCCCACCTCTGTCCCCAGGACACGTCAATCAGCAGTGTGCCCAACTGTGCAGGGACCCCAGGTCACACCTCGCCCACAAGACAATCAGGGACCTGGGGTCAGTGGGCACACCATTCAGAGGACAGAGGCACAGGCCAACAGGGAGACTGGGAGGACTGCTGTGCACCAGGAGGAGGACAGGAGCAGGGAACCAACTCTCCTGGAGGCACTCACTGAGATCCTGGGGGCCTACCAACATTCCCAAGACACGATGGGCCAGATCCTTGACAATGTGCAGGGAAACAAGCGGCTGCAGGAGGGACAGTATCAGGAGATCAGGGAGGACTTGCAGGCCATTAACATCACCCTGATCTACATAGCAGGGGTGCTGGCAGATATGACCAACATCATGAGGGAGGCAACAGCACACCGTCGGGCCCCTACCACTAGCCAGTCAACTGAACAGCCCTCCACTTCCACTGCTGCTAGTGGCTAGGAGGCCCCGCCACAGGACCCACAGGCTACCAGCATCCCTTTCCCTGTAGAAGGAGAACCACCCCGCAAACATTCCCTGCGACCCAGACAGAAGCCAGAGACACTTGCCAGGACCACTGCCAGCAAATGAGCCTCTCCTGATTGTCCCCTTGTTTCCCACACTGTCACCTTGTCCACCTTGAACTGCCATTGCTCCCCTTCCTATGTCCCCTTGGACAATGCACCTGTGCTACAAACAGACTGGAACAATACCCTGGACTTTCCGTCATCATCACCCCATTCCATTGCACTTTCCCGTCTATTTCTTAGCACTACAAGAAACACCCTTGGACAAAACTCGACTACTAGCATTTCATGTATTGCAAATTTGTATTGATTGAAACAGCTACATCCATTGCAAATAACTATACATAGTGAGAGCATAGAATGAATGACCTGTTGCTCGGGTGTTGTGATCACATCATGACATTGTTGTCCTATCACCAACATCTGTAAAATGAAAATCCATAGGTGACAGTAAGTAGAAGAAACAAGTGGGTAATGCCAGCATGCCAGTGCCACACAGAATACAACAATACCTCTCACCTGTTTGTCATTGGATGTACTGATGGATCACTAATGTTCTGTTGTTCTGCTGTCCACATCCTCATCCTCTGCCTCATCCTGACTGTCCTTAGGGTTCACTGCATTTACACTACAATAAACACCCTTGAATACAACTTAAGTGAAAGTGTTTTATGTGATGAAAATGTGCATATATGGAAACAGTCACATCATGTGTAAATGATCTGAACACTGTGATAGCATACATTTTAAGACCTGTATCCATCTGTAGTCATCACATCACTTCACTGTTGTCACATCACCAACATCTGCAAAATGAGAAGCCATAGGTGACAGTTAGTAGAGATGCAAAGGAAGTAAATGCCATCCTGCTACAGCAACAGTGAAAACATCAATAATCAGAGGAATGGTCAGTTCCACTGTCTCACCTGTGTGTCATTGAAAGTATTTACGTATAACTGATGATCTGTGGTCCACATCCTCTGCCTCCTCATTCTCACTGTCCTCAGGGTCCACTGCTGCCACAGGGGCATTTCCAGTTTCCTTCTCCTGCAGATAAGGCACATGTCGTCTGAGGGCCAGGTTGTGCAACATACAGCATGCCACTACTATCTGACAGACCTTCTCAGGTGAGTAGCACAGGGATCGACCTGTCAGATTGCGGCATCTGAACCTGGCCTTCAGGAAACTGAAGGTCCTCAAGATTATCCTCCTTGTTCGCCCATGTGCCTCATTATAATGTTCTTCAGTCCTTGTCCTGGCATTCCTCACAGGGGTCAGCAGCCACGATAGGTTTGGGTAGCCAGAGTCACCTGAAAGTATTGAGGGACAACATTTAGCCACAGACTATCCTATTTGGTTAACAGCAGAGGCGTACACCAACATACACTGTGTGGGGACAAAGGATCACCTAGAAGCCACACCCTGTGCCTCTGTAGTTGGGCAATCACATTTGGGATGATGCTATTCCTCAGCGAAAAGGCATTATGCACCGACCCTGGATATTTATCATTGATGTGGGAGATGTACTGGTCCGCCAGGCACACCATTTGCACATTCATGGAGTGGAAACTCTTACGATTCCTATACGCCTGTTCATTCTGCCGGGGGTGGACAAACACAATACGTGTGCCATCAATCGCCCCCATAATATTGGAGATATGTCCCATTGCATAAAATCCGGCCTTCACAGTGGCCAAATCTTCCACCTGGGGGAAAGCAATGTAGCTGCACATGTGTTTTACCAGGGTGGACAAGACTCTTGCCAACATGATTGAGAACATTGGCTGTGACATTCCTGCTGCCAAGCCCACTGTCATTTGTAAAGAACCAGTTGCCAGGAAATGGAGCACTGATAGAACCTGAACAAGAGGGGGGATCCCAGTGGGATGATGGATAGATGAGATTAGGTCTGGCTCCAACTGAGCATACAGCTCTGTGATTGTGGCGTGTCCAGTCTATATGTGAGTATAATGTGCCTGTCCTCCGGTGTAGCTAAGTCCAACAGGGGTCTATACATGGGGGTATATCTCCATCTCCTATTCATCCTCAGCGGTAGGTATCTAAGGGACAAAATAGTGAGTAGGCTGTCACATGTTTTGGGACAGTGTAATTTAAAAGCATGTGCCTATTTATCATGTTAAGCAGCAATTATCGATAGGCCTGTTCACCCCCCTTGAAATGGTGACTGCCTGTCCTGTGTGGAGGGACAGGTGGAAGTGAGATAATTCTGCCGATGTTGTGCGCTGTGGCGGTAGGCAGTCGTGAACCGCCGTGCAATTCCTCATTGGATAATATTGGGCACTATAGGGTACAGAGATCAATGGAGATCTACGCTGGTGGGAACGGTATTCACCACCGCGGACGTGACTGCCATTTTCTATCTCAATCCTCACTTGTTTCCTGATCTTCCACAGGAGAAGACCTACACTGCATGTGCTGCTGTGACCTGTGTCTGGAACCTACCATGGCCTGTGTGACTGGGGAAAGGACCCCAGCCTTAACTTCGGAGGAGTTGAGTGACTGGTGGATGGGGTCCTACCCCAGTACGGGCTGAGGAATGGGCCTCCAGACAAACAGGGGAGTACACTGTGGCCACGATGCATATGGGATGAGTGCATGGAGATGTGTGTGAAGGCATCGTGTAAGGGTGGGTTAGGGGTGGGGGAATTGCCTGTTGTCTTTGCACATGTTTTGAGCTGGCCTATGTGTGTGCCAATGGTGATGGGATCGGGTATGGTGGGCCATGTGTGTGACAGGCTGGACTGTTTGTTTATGGAGTTCTTCTGTATGCCATCACCAAGGACATGCGGACCCTTGGGGTCTATGAAAGGCAGAGCACCCACTGTCAGAAACGGTGGGAGGACCTGAGACGGTGGGCATGGGAGACCGCAGAGACACAGTGGGAGATGGCCTCCCAACGAGGAAGGGGTACCCGTCAGACCCTGACCCCTCTGATGGCCTGCATACTGGCAGTGGCGTACCCAGCTGGATGGGCGCTTGAGGGAATCACAGCAGCCACAAGGGGGTGAGTTCAGTGGGTATCATTACAACTTATAGCTAGTGGGGTGGTATCCAGGTGGTGGTTGTGTGTTAGTGGTTGCCCCTAAGGCCAGACATAGCATCATAGGTCTTCTGAAGGGTAATGGTTGCATGGCAAATACAGGTAACCTAGCTTGTTAGTATTCACTTCTAGGCAGGGCTGCGTGGGTCTCAGGTGTGCTGCAGTTGGTGGTGTGTGCTCCTCCTTATGCCTTCGTGACTAGCCATTTCACTGGTAGTGCAATGCATAGTGCGTAGGCCTGTTCCCTGTGTGTGAGGGTGCTGTGTACGCCAACTGTGGTACTGGTACAGTCATTGGCGCAGTGTATCCTTTCTCTCTCTCCCCTCCTTTCTTGTTTTGACATCCTGTCCTTGTGAGCATCAGCGTCATTGGTGGAGGAGCAGAGGCACCCGCAACAGAGGGAGCTGCATCCTACAGGACCCTGGAGGCAGAGTCCACCAACGCTGAGAGAACAAGTGTGATGGAGGGCGAGGGGAGCACAACGGCGGAGATTGGAGGGGACAACACAGACTCTGATACCTCCTCCGATGGGATCTCCCTGGTGGTGGCGGACACCTCTGTGACCACCCCAGCTGCAGGTACAGCCGCCACCCCCGTACCAGCAAAACCCTCCCAGTAGCCCCTCAGTGACTTGCCTGTGCCTGCTCACCCAGGAGGGTGGGCATCTTTTTTGCCCCAGGCACCTCAGGCCCTGCCCCAGTGAGCCCTGCTGCCCTCAGTGATGAGGCTATTGACCTCCTGAGATCCAGCTCTGTAGTGGAGTCAACCATTGTGAATGCCATCCAGGGGATGGCATCCCAGATGGAGCAATGCAATGCATTCCTGGAGGGCATTCATGGTGGTTTAGCAGCCCAACAGAGATCGATTAAGCTCTGGCCTCCTTTCTGATGGCAGCTATGGTCCCTGTTTCTACTGTCCCCCTCCAACTACCACTTCCCAGTCTCATTCTCCTCAACCCCAACCCACCTCCACAATATCCTTGCATGCATGCCCTGTGTCCTCTCCCACTGTGTCTGTCCCCCCTCCTAAACAACACAAATGCAAGCACTCAGACAGCCAACATCCATCCACCTCACATCACCATACAGCCCATGCACCTGCACACTAATCCAGCAGACATACACCTTCAACAATCATTCTCTCATCCTCCACTCCCATACTCGTTCCTCCTCCCATGTCACTATTCCTAAAAAACATTTCCTTTCCCAATTTGATCTCTTTCCTACCCCTCCCCCAGTCCTTCACCTATGGGCAGAGTATCAAGGACACAGCCCAACACCTCAGCCGAACAGTCCACGGGGACAGTGGTAGTACCACCTACTTGTGGTGGTAAGGATACCAGACCTTCAACACTGAAGGGGAAGGAGCCAGCACCACTAGGGATGAAAGGGAAGCGTCCCACCTCATCTGTGAGGAAGTGGAAGGGGTCTGCACCAGCAGTGAGGAAGGAGAAGAAGCCTGCAGCAGCTGTGAGGAAGGGGAAGGAGCCTGCAGAGCCTGCACCAGCTGTGAATAAGAAGAAGGAGCCTGCAACAGCTGTGAGGAAGGGGAAGGAGCCTGCACCACCAGACAAAGAGGGGAAGAGCCCATCCACCCCTACCAGGAAGGGTAAGGGATCCCCAACCCATGAACACGAGGAGACGAGGCACTCCACGCCAGCAGAAGCTGTCAGGCTAACACCGCCACCACCACCATCTGTCACGGGGCCCCCACTGCCAGCGGTGAATGTGCAGCCATCAGTGAGTGCAGGGGCAGCCCAGGAGCTTTCTCCACTAACCACCATCATGCAGCCATCAGTGAATGCAGGGGCTGCCCAGGAGCCTCCTCCCACAACCACCACCATGCAGCCATCGGTTAGTGCAGGGGCTGCCCAGGAGCCTCCTCCAACAAACACCACAGTGCAGCCATCACTGCGGCGGATGCCATGTAGTCCACCCTCCAAGGGCTACTGTGCGGGCTGCAACCTCCAGAACTAGTGGGAAAGACACCCACTCCAGAGACTGTGGCCTTGCACTCCCCAGGACAAAGCAATTGGCATTTTGCCCCCTCCAGAACCAGTGGGAAAGACACCCACTCCAGAGACTGTGGCCTTTCACTCCCCAGGACAAAGCAATGGGCATGTTGCCCCCAGAGACTGTGGCCTTGTACTCCCCAGGACAAAGCAATGGGCATGTTGCCCCCTCCAGAACCAGTGGGAAAGACACCCACTCCAGAGACTGTGGCCTTGCACTCGCCAGGACTAAGCAATGGGCATGTTGCCCCCTCCAGAAGCAGTGGGAAAGACTTCCCTTGAGAAACGGTGGCCTTGCACTCCCCAGGACAAAGCAATGGGCATGTTGTCCCCTTCACAACCAGTGGGCTTGTTCCCGCATCTGACTGGGGTGCCCCACTGATGCCCATGCAGTGTTCTATCCAGATATAATCATGATTCCAGTTGAGCCTTAAACTGTGCCCTGTGGCCATGTGGGCCCTTTGAACATTGGGATTGGCAGTGTCCCTTTGTCTACATGTGTACATATCTGTTTCATTGACAAATCAAATTATTAATTTTGATGTTGATCTGATTACAGTCACTTTAGTCGATTCCTGTTGTCCTTACATTATTCTGCCATTATTTTGGGAAAAATTGTTTTTCTTGTGCAGCTGGTTGTGTGTATGGTGTGTGTGTGTCGGGTGTGTGTGTGGTGTGTGGGTGTCACTGTCGTTTTCCTCCCACCCTCCCTTGTGTGCTAGGCGGCTGTACTCACCGTCTTCGTCTTCATCTGAGTTGGTGTTCCAGGTGGAGCATAACATAGAAGATCATCTGGAAAACATGCAGTTCGGGTTCCATGGCAGCGTGGTTCTTCCCTGTGTCTCCAATGGTGAGTCTTTTCACTTCTGAGCTCTGTTTCCACCAGGATTTTGTTGGTGTTGGTACCACCCCAGAAAAGGTGGTGTTTTCCTGTGTCAAAACATGGTGGGCGGTTCTTTGTCTTCCGCCTGGCTGTTGGCTGCTACCGCCATGGTGGCTGGAGCTTCTGCCCTGGAGGTTGGTGTGTTACATTCACTGTCTATGGGAGTTATCACTGCCATGGTCATAATTTGGCGGTACTTACCGCCAGCCTGTTGGCGGTGTTACTGCCACTTTATCACCCACTGCCATGGTCGTAATGAGGGCCTATATTCTTATTCTGCTAATTTATTAACAGAATATATTTTTTCATTGTAGAATTATTGTGCAGTAGCTTTCCAGATGAAGGCTAAACAAGCCAAATCGTGTGTAGAAGAATGCATAAGTCACAATATTAAGGAAGGAAAGTAGAAGAATGCATAAGCCGCAGTAATAAGGATGGAAAGTAAATCTGTTCTAGTCAAAGCATTGAACATTAAAGATCATGACTGTATACTGACTGATGTTATGACTACTGTACCCCAGAGGGTTTTTGATACAAACGTATGACTCCAGTAGGAATTCAATTAAGAAGTAGGCATCAACTATGATGGACTGGAATACGTCTGATATAAATTACTGCGATGTATGATTCTTAACAGAAGCTGTAAACATACCAGTGCCAAGCTGAACCCATTTCTTTTTGAGCCATAGCATTATAGAAGGATATACATTTTCTTGGCTGCTTTCCTAGGAGCCATTATTCATAGCAGGGGGTCCCTATATCAAACATATTGAAGCCAGGAAATCCACAAGCTGTGGCTCATAAGTTGCCTTATGAATCAACCTCAGTATCAAGAGGCTTGTCCACAATGAACCCTCATTGAGAACATTAACAGATCCTTGTCCACAGGTAGCACAGGCTGCACAGCAAGAAAGACTATTGGTGCACATTTGAAGATGTACCAAATGAAGTGGAAAATCAGCTACACACAAATTAAGACTGGTCAGAACGTCAACGAACAATCATACACCAGCTCTTCCACTAGGGAGGTTGCGAAGTACTGCATCATGCGATCACGGCAAAAAACGGGTGGGTTGTAGTTCCATCATTCTGCTTGGCTGGGATAGGGCAGCCACTGCATAGCAAAAATAGTAGCAGCAATATACCACCAAGTAACACCAAAGTAGTTGGGAATCCGCCAAAGACACTCAAAATGAGTGAGTGTATGACTGAAGGCATGACTCCAAACATGGTCCCAGAAAATGCTGAACCGACAACCTTAAAAAAGTGTACAATCCCTTCTGTGCTAGAGGTGCTGAAAATTCTGCTTACCAATTCTCCAAAGTGATGGGGGAAATTGGGATTTAATAGGGACTATGGGGGTCATTCTGACTTTGGCGGGCGGCGGAGGCCGCCCGCCAAAGTCCCGCCGTCAGAATACCGCTGCACGGTCAAAAGACCGCCGCGGTAATTCTGAGTTTCCCGCTGGGCTGGCGGGTGACCGCCAGAAGGCCACCCGCCAGCCCAGCGGGAAACCCCCTTCCATGAGGATGCCGGCTCCGAATGGAGCCGGCGGAGTGGAAGGGGTGCGACGGGTGCAGTTGCACCCGTCGCGATTTTCATTGTCTGCTTGGCAGACACTGAAAATCTTGGTGGGGCCCTGTTAGGCGGCCCCTGCAGTGCCCATGACATTGGCATGGGCACTGCAGGGGCCCCCAGGGGCCCCACGACACCCGTTACCGCCAGCCAGGTTCTGGCGGTCAAAACCGCCAGAACCAGGCTGGCGGTAAGGGGGTCGGAATCCCCATGACGGCGCTGCCTGCAGCGCCGCCATGGAGGATTCCCTAGGGCAGCGGGAAACCGGCGGGACACCACCGGTTTCCCGTTTCTGACCGCGGCTGTACCGCCGCGGTCAGAATGCCCATGGATGCACCGCCAGCCTGTTGGCGGTTCATCCGCGGGCCCTGGCGGTAGTCAACCGCCAGGGTCGGAATGACCCCCTATGTCTCAGCTGATGACTTTGCTTTCTGTAGATTATACTTTTCTCTTGCTGAAGTCACGGTCTCTTGTTGTTGAAACAATAGCGCCTTTAGTCTGCTCAGCTTGTCAAAATTTACATTAGAAGTAGAAATGTAGGGCCAGAAGTAGCTACTCTTATCTTTTGTGTGGGGCAGGGGGACAAGTAACCATTTGAGAAACTGAAATGACAAAGGAAATTCCAGGCTTCATACCTCAGAAGCTTTCGTTGTTCAGAATCAAATAACTTCCATTTGAAAGCATCTGAAACACTGGACAAACCAAAGGGATGAGGGTACCCTTCAGATGGCATGCCAAGTTTGGGACCTCTGCATTTCAAAGGCCATGCAAGGATACCTCCTTACAAATCATAGAATGAATAACAGTAGTCTCACATTCGCTTCCTCTAAGAAATACCTCTGTTTCTCCGTTTAGACAGATAAAATCAAAAGGTAACTCCACACTTCATGTATGTGACTGTCTCCTAGCTGCTCATATCTGCCTACAGCAAAATGTTTCAAACATTTGGTAAAATGAAAGATGGAAATGGGCAGAATCATACATCCATATATCAACCATACTTCTGAGGGAATTTCAGCCACAGTAAAAGGCAACTTTTCCAACTTTTCAGTATTAAGCATGATGTCACTAGCTTCTTTTAGCCATTGTCTGTTGCAGCCTGGACAAATTAAAAGCGGCAAATAATTCATTACTGTTTATGTGTTTCCAGTGCATGCAGCCATTTTTCAAAACTTGCAATGTCCAACCTAACTGCATAATGGAACTCAGCTGACTTTGCCCATGTTTTAAAAGGACATGTCATTCTGAATGATGTCAATCACAGATGACAAAATATTATTTAAGGTGTAAATTCTGTTGGACAAAGTGTTAATACCATTATCAACAACGGCGAAAGTATTTTCCATGTTTTCCATATCTATCTGTCTTAAACATGCAGCAGCTTCCAATTGAGAAAGCTTCCAAATCTCATTTTATATATTTGACATATAGGAAACGTTTTGAGCATGTCTTCCTAGATACTGATAGGAAATCTATTTCTTCAGAAAGGAGACTGGGATGTTGTTTTACAGCTGCCAAGGTCGAAGAACGTAACCATTTTTGACAGAGTTTACTCACACCGTATGTAGTGACAATACCCGAGTGTTCCCCGATACATTACGAGGGTCTGGCTGGCTTTCTTTGAAACCCCCTGATGAAAAGGATTGAATTTGACTGTTCCCATGAGGCACAGGGTCAAGACTGATTTGTATATGGCTTGGTCCAACCTGGGGTGACATGGTGAGCAAAAGAACGATGGATTAA
The DNA here is from genome assembly GCF_031143425.1 of Pleurodeles waltl. Taxonomy (NCBI): domain Eukaryota; kingdom Metazoa; phylum Chordata; class Amphibia; order Caudata; family Salamandridae; genus Pleurodeles; species Pleurodeles waltl. The sequence continues at coordinate 1,181,435,430 of NC_090446.1, read as the reverse complement.
ACCCAGACCTGTGACTGGGGGCGAGTATTTGCATTGTTCAGCACTCCGTCCATCATCCTTTTTTGTTGCTAAAGTTGAAGTAAGAAAATGTGCTGTCAACCATTTGTGTCTTTTGACCACAATAACCACCTGCCAGGACTGGAAAGTGAGGAATTAAAGGTATCACTCTGAACCCAAAACACATTTACCAGTTGTGAAATTTAGCTGATGTGGGGATGCAGGGTGCGTTCACTTATTTTATTTCTAAAAAAAAACAAGCAAGATGTTTGCTGGACTGCTTAATTTAAAAAATATCATCTGTAAAGGAAAAAGGCATGTTCTAAACAAATCTTCCCTACCCCATATCTGCCAGTCTGTTGTTCCTGATGCACTCTTCACATAAATAGTGTTTTCCAATACTCGTAGGCCTCAACAGCAAGTAAGGAAACGTAGGAATCTGAATAAATAAATTTTGTGTCGGTTAGCAATATTTTCCTCATTTTGGAAGGTGGCAATTTGAAATAATATGACTCAGCATTTCCATTGTCATGCCCAGTAAAATATGAAAATCTTTCTACATAGGTTTTTCAGCTTCCCATAGGTGGAGTCAGACAATGTTCCCATTGTGTGTCATTGAAGACTGATCTGGGTTTACTAGCTTAGTGCAGAAAGTAATGTCCCTAATGGTTGTAAAAGAACATTTCCCCATACTTCGCTGTGTTCATGTACACATCTTCACTGTCAAATACAGTGTAGTATTCAAGCATCCTGGCAGTCTTTCATCACTAACATCAAGTTGTGGTATAGATATATTGATGATATGTTGATAATCTGGAGAGACAATGAAGAGAGAGTACCGGATTTCATTGCCTGGGTCAATGGTCTGGAACAACATCTTCATTTCACAGCCGTGGTGCCCAACAGAGATGTCTCTTTTTTGGACCTCCAGATCACCTTAGAAAGGGAATTCTCTATTCATCTGTTTTTCAGAAACCTACAGACAGGAACAGTTTATTTCTGTTCAGAAGTCTTCAACCTCAAGCTCTTTGGATGAATTTACCTTATTTGCAGTTTCTGAGGCTCAGACGAAATTGTAGTGAGACTTCAGATTTCAATATACATGCAGAAAATCTGAGTCTAAAACTGAGGAACTGACATTACCACTGCTTGTGATCAATTCAGCGAGAAAAAGATTGCGGATCATGCAGAGAGGTTCATTGCTGATGACCTTCCCTAAACCGAAAAAAATCAGATTAACGTGCATCACCATATTTACACACCTCTTGAACCAAATGAAGAAGATCATAAACAAGAGGTGGCCTATTTTAAATACTATGGGCGAGACCCTGGACCGGCCTTTATTTGCTTTGAAAGAACCAAGAATATCAAAGACTTGTCCGTCCATTCATGTCCAAGAAGCACAGTGTCCGATAACAACCTTACTGGGATGATTAGAGGAACTCTATCTCCGGTGCGAGGTCACCACCCCTGTGGTCATTGCAATGTATGCCCCTTATCTATAAACACAACCTCAGTGGAATTAGGAGAAACTAGGACCTGGCACATCCTCAAACACATGAATTGCCACATGAAAAACTGTGTCTATTTGTTCAGGTGCCCATGTAAACTCCTTCACAGAGGAATGACCACAAGAATGATCAAAACACACATCAATGAACATTGCAGCACAGCCACATGCCATTGCACTAATACAAAACTCTGTAGCCACTTCGTAGATCAGAAACATTCTCAGGACAAACTTAGAAAGGTGATTCCGGAAACCATGAAAGACTCTCAGAACATTATCAAGAAAGCTATTCAAAAAGGTACAACGGTGGGTCTTCGGATTACAAACCCATATAAATGGGTTAAATGATGATGCCCCGTGGTCTGAATTCTGGAATAGGGACTAGAGATCACCATCTCCTGCTTTGAAGCCTATTACAGTAAACACGACGAGCTGATCTCTCATGGCTATACACAATGGCTATAGTTGCACCAAACAATCTAACTATGGTGTAGGGAATTGGGTTTACTATACCTCAATTTCTATTTTCATTCCTGTCATAATTTTTGCAACACGTACTGTTTACAGTGAACATGGTACATGAAATGCGTGTGTGCTTATTTTCTTGAGAGAAAGATTCCTTTGCATGAATCATCTTCTTGAAGATACATTTAAATATGGCCACTATTATTCAATTGTAACTTATCTGTTCTGACCCCTTTCCTAGTTCTAGGGCCTCTCTTTTCAGATAGAATCCACTCTCTAAGATGGCCACCAAATGCAGTTCAATGTTGGGTCCTTTCGTTATTTCCATGTTCTTCCTGTTCCCCGCCTATATGGGGAATGCAAGCAGGCCCTCTCCAGCTTCAAATCATTCTAGGGAGCTTGGATATAGGGTAGGCCATACGGACTATGGCGCTCTTCAGACTAGTGAGTACCAGTTCTTGTTACTGTGGTAAAAAGACTTGAGGCATACTTGGGGATAGAAAGGGACCTAATGGGCTTTTTCTAAGCATCACAAGCATCACTGTTATCACTTTTTCACTGTGTAAAGGACGCCTTGGCAGGGCTGTCAAACACTTTTTTTTACAAACCAGCATGCTCTATGGATTACCTGTTCTCAGGGAATATGACATAGGTGGTCATTCCAACCCTGGCGGTCCATGACCGCCGGGTTGGAGGACCGCGGGAGCACCGCCGACAGGCCGGCGGTGCTCCAATGGGCATTCCGACCGCGGCGGTAAAGCCGCGGTCGGACCGGCAACACTGGCAGTCACCCGCCAGTGTACCGCCGCCCATTGGAATCCTCCAAGGCGGCGCAGCTAGCTGCGCCGCCGAGGGGATTCCGACCCCCCCTACCGCCATCCAGTTCCCGGCAGTCCACCCGCCGGGAACCGGATGGCGGTAGGGGGGGTCGCGGGCCCCTGGGGGCCCCTGCAGTGCCCATGCCACTGGCATGGGCACTGCAGGGGCCCCCGTAAGAGGGCCCCTAAATGTATTTCACTGTCTGCTGCGCAGACAATGAAATACGCGACGGGTGCAACTGCACCCGTCGCACAGCTTTCACTCCGCCGGCTCGATTCCGAGCTGGCTTCATCGTGGAAGCCTCTTTCCCACTGGGCTGGCGGGCGGCCTGAAGGCGGCCGCCCGCCAGCCCAGCGGGAATGTCAGAATTACCGCCGCGGTCTTTCGACCGCGGAACGGTAACCTGACGGCGGGACTGCCGAAGGTCAGAATGAGGGCCATAATGTTTACAAAGCGGCATAAGCGGCCTGATATGGGGTATCGGGAGGTGACATTCGATCCCTAACTAACTGAAAAGAGGACTATCTTGGCGGGGTCTGTCAAATTAGTTAACTGTTGTTGATAGGTGTAACCTGTTCTGAGGGGACACAGTGTAGTCGTGAACATTGGTTGCAAGAAGGAGGTAGCTGTCAAATCGGAGCCCCTTTGGGAGTGATTTTCGGATTGGTTTTCAATTAAAACTACTCCTAATAAAGAGCCTTGATAGTGGGGTGCATCTGGGACATACTTTTTGGATTTTGATAACTAGGAGTAATTTACAAAGTCATATTAACTCGCCGGAACTCACGGAAATTATGTGGCCCCCTTTTTTTGGATCAATGATCATGACTTTGAAACTTCTTTCGGGTTATGGTTACGTTTTGCCATCATATATGTTTATTGTAAGAATGCAGGAGCTGTCACATTGGATGCATATTGGAAGTGATTTGACTGCTACCTACCATCAAACTGAAGACATACTGTTGAGATTTAGTTACCAATGATAGCAATTTTAAGTTCAAATTATCCTTTCTATAATCTAGGGATATTGGCCCTCTTAACAACCCTGGCGGTTGGTGATAAAGCGGCGGTAATACCGCCAACAGGCCGGCGTTAAAAAAATAGAATTTTGACCATGGCGGAAACCGCCAACACAGACAGCCACTTTAACACACCGACCGCCACGGCGGTAGCAACAAGCACCGCGGCGGTAACCGGCAAAAGCCAGGCAGATGATAAGGTTCCGCCCACTGTATTACGAGACACCAATCCGCCACCTTTTCTGGGCCGGTACCAACGCCATCAAAAGCATGGTGGAAACAGTACACAGAAGGGAAACAACTCACCTCTGGACACTCAGGGAACAACCACGACGCCATGGAGCCCGAACTGCAGGTGTTACCCATGCTGGTCTACCTCCTTCTACACCAGGAATACCAATGGTGGCGAAGACGGCCATGTTGAGTACGGGGAAGGGGGAGGAAAAAGAGAGTGACACACACGCAACACCCCCACCCCCAACACCAACACCATACACACAAACAGATGCAGTAACATGACATATCCACCCCGTCCCCCTCAGGAATAATGCAAGGACAAAAGGAAGTGATTAAAGTGATGGTAATAAGATAAAATACTAGTAATACGTCCTCAAAAATCAACACAGTATATACATAAATACAAATGGAGGGACACTGCCCAGTCCATAATGTCCGTGGGCCAAAGGGCCATATCACATAGGCCAAGGCCCATCTTGACTCCTGCCTCAATACGGAGAGAACACTTCTGGGCATCAGCTCGAAAATACACAGTCACCTCAGGGGGAAGGGGAAGCGAGGGCACCTCAGCCAGAAGATGGTACTACGCCACTGCTCCTGGAGGAGGCAACATGCCCATTACTCTGTCTTGGGGAGTGCAAAGCCACAGTCTCTCTAGTGGGTGGTTGGCCCACTGCTAGGTCCTGGGGAGTGCAAAGCCACAGTCTCTCAAGTGGGTGGTTTGCCCACTGCTTGATCCTGGGGAGTGCAAAGCCACAGTCTCTCAAGTGGGTGGTTTACACACTGCTTGGTCCTGGGGAGTGCAAAGCCACAGTCTCTCTAGTGGGTGGTTTGCCCACTGTTTGGTCCTTAGGAGTGCAAATCCACAGTCTCTCAAGTGGGTGGTTTGCCCACTGCTTGGTCCTGGGGAGTGCAAAGCCACAGTCTCTCTTGTGGGTGGTTTGCCCACTGCTTGGTCCTGGGGAGTGCAAGGCCACAGTCTCTCAAGTGGGTGGTTTGCCCACTGCTTGGTCCAGGGGAGTGCAAAGCCACAGTCTCTCAAGAGGATGCCTTCTTCCACTGGTTCTGGAGGGGGCTTTGTGCCCAGTGTGCTGCATCCTGGCAAGGATGGGGTTAGTGGATGGCTTCTTCCACTGGTTATGGAGGGGGCTTTGTGCTCCGTATGCTTCATCCTTTGAAAGGAAGGGGTGAGTGGATGGCTTCTTCCACTGGTTCTGGAGGGGGCTTTGTGCCCAGTGTGCTTCATCCTGGCAAGGAGGGGGTGAGTGGATGCCTTCTTCTCCTGGTTCTGGAGGGGGCTTTGTGCCCTGTGATGCAGCACTTGAGGAGTGTAAGGTCACAGTCCCTCACCTGGGAGTCAGACCCACGAGATTTGCAGTGGGCAGGATGCATGACACTCCATGGAGGCAGGACTGCAGTCCATCCGCCGGCGGCGACGACTGCACAGTGGTGGTAGTGCCAGTGCTGGCGGCGGTGCTGCCAGTGGTGGGGGGAGGCTCCTACCCTTCTGCTGCAGCCTCCGACGGCTGCCCACTGGGGCTGCTGCTGCTGCCAGTGGTGCTGCCAGTGGTAAAGGTGGCGGTGCAGGTGGCAGTGCTGGCGGCGGAGCTGGTGGCGGTGCTGGTGGCGGTGCTGCCAGTGGTGGGGGGAGGCTCCAGTCCTTCCCCTGCAGCCTTGGACGGCTGAAGTGCCATGGTTGGTGTTGTGTGCTCAGAATCAGCTCCAGCACCGGGCCCCCTATCCATCTTGCCTGCAGTGGCCGGCCCCTTGTCATTGCCCTTGCACCTGGTGGTCCCTTCTTGCCCTTGGCAGCTGGTGGTCCCCTTTTGCCCTTGCCAGCTGGTGGTGCCTCCTTGCCCTTGGTAGCTGGTGGTCCCTTCTTGCCCTTGGCAGCTGGTGCAGGCACACTGGCAGTGCTGATGGGTGTCTCCTTGGGTCCTTGGAGCCTCTTACACCTGCAGTAGCTGCCAAAACTACAATGACCGTGGACTGGGTGACTGAGGTGCTGGCCTAGGTTCTGCCCATCCTGGCCAGAAGTGAAGGACGGGGGGAGGGGCAGGGAAGAGGTCAAGGGTGGAGAGAAAAAGCTTTCTAGGGACACTGGGGTGGGAAGAGGATGAAGGTTTTGGACTGGAGTAAGAGGGAGTGGTGATTGGAGTTGTCTGTCTGCTGTGTTTGGGTGCAGGTGCATGGGCTGGATGCTGTTATGAGGTGGATGGCTGTTGGGTATCTGAATGCTTGCGTTTGTGTACTTTGGGAGGAGAGGGCACAGACACAGTAGGAGAGGACACAGGGGACGTGTGCATGGATGTGGGGGTGGTGACTGCCATTGAGGGGTGTGTAGTGATAGGCATGATGATGATGGCGGTAGTGGATGAGGATGTAGTACATGGATGTGTGAGTGGAGACGCTACTGGGAGGGAGGTGGACGACGAGGAGAAGGGGGACACAGTGGAGTCAGTTGATGTTGGCATGTCTGGTTCTGGATGGTGTTAGTGTGAATGCCTGTGTGATGATGTGTGGTGCTTGTGTTTGCCTGAGCCACTCCTGTGTGTTTTCTTGGGTGCATGCTGGTCTGATGGTGTGCTTGGGATAGGTTGGGGTTGAGGGGAATGGGGCTGGGTAGAGGAAGTTGGAGGGGAGAAAACTAGAGACAGGAACAATGGCTGCCATCAGGGAGGAGGCAAGAGCCTGGAATGATATCTGTGGGGCCGCAATGCCAGAGTGAATGCCTTCCAGGAATGGATTTGTTTGTTGCAAATGCCCTGCCAGCCCCTGGATGGCATTCAATAGGGATGACTGCCCAACAGCGATGGTTCGCAGGAGGTCAATAGACTCCTCACTCAGGGCAGCAAGGCTTACTGGGGCAGGGCCTGAGGTGCCTGGGGCAAAGGAGATGCCCACCCTCATGGGTGAGCGGGCACGGGAAACATGCGGAGGGGCTGCAGGGAGGGCATTGCTGGTACAGTGGTGGCGGCTGTACCTGTAGTTGGGGTGGGCACAGAGGTGTCCACCTCCACTGGGAAGCTTCCATCAGAGGAGGTCTCACTGTCAGAACTGTCCCCTCTAGACTCCACTGTGGTGCTCCCCTCAGCATGACACAGGTCACAGCATCACTTGCAGTGTAGGTCCTCTCCTGTTGAAGGTCAGGTAGCAAGTGAGTGAACAGATAGAAAATTGTGGTCACGTCCACAGCGGTGCATACCTTCACCACCAGCGTACTTCACCATTGGCTACTCTACCCCATAGGGCCCAATGATAACCAATGAGGAGTTGCACGGCCGTCCTCGACCACCTCTTGCACCTGCGCACAACGTCAGTGGAATTACTTCATTTCCACCTGTCCCGCCACACAGGACAGGTGTCCGCCTTTTCAGGGGGGGCAGGCCATGGCACATAACTGTATCACAGCAGACATAAGCACATTTAGGGACTACACATAAACATACTGCTTCTGTCACAACCTGCAATGCATTTTACTGTGAGGATATATTTGAAAATGACGAGCTGCTCACCGTATTTCCTCCTAGATTACAACCGCTGACCATGATTAGGAGATGGGGACATACCCCCGTGTACAGACCCCTGGTGGACTTGGCAACAATTGAGAACAGGCACATTATCCTCACCTACAGACTTGATAGGTCCACAATCCAAGAGCTGTGTGCCCAATTGGAGCCGGACCTGATCTCAGCTATCCGTCAGCCCACTGGGATCCCCCCTCTTGTGCAAGTCCTATCAGTGCTACATTTCTTGGCAACTTGCTCCTTCCAAGTGACAGTGGCCATGGCAGCAGGGATGTCACAGCCAATGTTCTCAATAGTGCTGACCAGAGTGTTGTCTGCCCTGATTAAACACATGCACAGCTATGTTTTCCCCCAGGTGGAGGATTTGGCCACAGTGAAGGCAGACTTCTATGCAATGGGACATATCCCCAACATCATTGGAGCAATTGATGGTACACATATTGTCTTTGTCCCACCCCCCAGAAATCAAAAAAGCTTTCACTCGATGAATGTTCAGATAGTGTCCCTGGCGGACCAGTACATCTCCCATGTCAATGCAAAGTATCCCGGGTCTGTGCATAATGCCTTTATCCTGAGGAATAGTAGCATCCGATATGTGATGCCTCAACTCCAGAGGCACCGGGTGTGGCTACTAGGTGAGCCCATGGTCCCCACACAGTGTATGTTGGTATATGGGTGTGGAGTCCGCCCTAAGGGTGAGTGTGTGGCTAACAGGTATCCCTTGATATTTGCTGGTGACTCTGGTTACCCCAACCTCTCATGGCTACTGACCCCAGTGAGGAATGCCAGGACAATGGCAGAGGAACATTACAATGAGGCACATGGGTGAACAACAAGAAGAATTATTGAGCAAACCTTTGGCTTCCTGAAGGCCAGGTTCAGGTGCCTCCATCTGACAGGTGGATCCCTGTGCAACTCACCAAAGAAAGTGTGCCAGATCATCATGGCATGTTGCATGTTGCACAACCTTGCCTTGAGACGCCAGGTGCCTTTTATGCAGGAAGATGAGGCTAGAGATGGGAGTGTGGCAATGGTGGAGCCTGTGGACAGTGACGAAGAGGAGGCAGAGGATGAGGATGTGGACCACAGAACAATTATCACACGACAGTACTTCCAGTGACACACAGGTAAGACACTGTAACCTCACGTTCCATTGCTGTTTTGTGTAGTGAATTTTCTCTGGCAGGCTGCTATTACCAATACTATGGCCACTTACTGTACCCTTTGACATGTCTATTCACCGATATTTGTGCCCTACTCTGGCTCCTGATGTATTAACTGCAGCACATTACAGGTCATCCCTATATATACTTAACTGTATAGTCTAATTGCAATGTCTACAGATTGTTAAACAAATACATCCTTAAATCATTTGGCATACCCCATACTTGTATTTTTTCAAAGGGTGTTTATTTCAGTGCTGAGAAGTAAATGGGGATGTGCAATGGGCTTGGGTGATGGTGGAGGAAAGTTCAGGATAGGGTCCAGTCTATTGGTATCACAGGTGCATTGTCCAGTGGGGCATAGGAAGGGAAACAATATCAGTTCAAGGTGGACAGGGTAACAGAGTGGGACACAAGGGTGACAATCAGGAGAGTCATATTTCCTGGTGGGGGGTCTTGGCACTGCTCTCTGACTTCTGCCTGGATCACAGGGACTTCTGAAAGGTAGTTCTCCTTCTGCAGGGGGTGGGGTGCTGGTGACCTGTTCTTGTGGCGGGGCCTCCCGTCCACTAGCGTTGGTGGAGCTGGAGGGCTATTCATCGGTGTGACTAGTGTCAAGGACCCGTTAGTGTGCCACTGCATTCCTCATGGTGTTGGCCATGTCAGCCAGCACCCCTGCAATGGTGACTATGGTCGTGTTTATGTCCTTCAAGTCCTCTCTGATCGCCAGGTATTGTTCCTCCTGCAGCCACTGGGTCTCCTGAAACTTGGCCAGTATCTGGCCCATCGTCTCCTGGGAATAGTGGTATGCTCCCAGGATCCTAGCAAGTGTCTCATGGATAGACAGTTCCTTGCGCCTGTCCTCCCCCTGTCGCATAGCAGTCCTCACAGCTTCTCTGTTGTCCTGTGCCTCTGCCCCCTGAACCGTGTGCCCACTGACCCCAGGTCCCTTATCGTCCTGTGTTTGTGGGGTGTCCTGGGGTCCCTGTAGTGGTGGACACACTGCTGATTGATGTGTCCTGGGGACAGTGGTATAGGCCCGCTGGGTGGGTGCTGTGGTGGTGTTTCGTGAGGGGGGAGGTACGGTGGTAGTATGGGACTGTGACTGGATAACCGAGTGTCAGGAGGTCCCTGATGGGCCAGGTTGGTCATCCTGATCCAGGCGTGCAGAGCTGCTGTCATCACTGTGGGCCTCTTCTGGGGGGGACTGAATGTTGCTGGCACCTCCTCTCCGGTGACATTGTGTGGAGGACTTGTGAGGATGTAAATGCAGTGTCATTGTTTCTGCGTGTGACATCTTGTGCATGGGTATGTTGCCCTCTATGGTTGATAGTGTTATGGCAAATTAGCCGTAGTGTGAGTTATTATTTGGTGGGCTAGGTGATTGTCTCTAGTGTGCATGCACTGGTGATGGTTGTCCATGCAGGTCTCTGATGAGTGTCCTTGCAGGTCTGTGATGGGTGTCCATGCATTGGTGGTGCATGCAGGGCTTGGCATTGGGCTGAGTGGTTTGTGATGGTGGGGTGTATGTGAGGTGGTGGAGATCTGGTGGTAAAAGGTAGGGGTGGGGGGTTGTGATGCCAGGCAGATAGAGGGAGTGATAGTAATAGAGATTTGACTTACCAGTCCTCCTGCTACTCCTGCCAGGCCCTCAGGATGCATGATTGCCAAGACTTGACCCTCCCATGTTATTAGTTGTGGGGAGGAGGTGGCGGTCCACCGCCAGCCCTCTGTACTGCTAATTGGTGTCTTGCTGCCATGGAACGCACCTTCCCCCGTAGGTCATTCCACCTCTTCCTGATGTCATCCCTTGTTCTGGGGTGCTGTCCCACGGCATTGACCCTGTCCACGATTCTCTGCCATAGCTCCATCTTCCTTGAAATGGATGTCTGCTGCACCTGTGATCCCAATAGTTGTGGCTCTACCCACATGATTTCCTCCACCATGACCCTTAGCTCCTCCTCAGGGAACCTAGGGTATCGTTGTTATGCCACGGGTGTAGTGTGAGTGGTATGTGGGAGGGTGTGTGAGGTGATGTTTTGGGGTGTGTGCTGTGAGGTGTGTGGATGGTGTATGGGTGATGGTGTTCTGGGGCTCTGATTCTGTGGGTGCTCTTGGTGTCTCTCTCTCTCTCAATTGTAAAAAATGTTGAGTCGTAAAGGGTTGTGGGTAGTGTGGGTATGAGTTTTATAGTGTTGTGGGTGTGGTGTGTGTATGTGTGTCAGATGAATGTAGTTTGAATTGTCCAATGTAGTGTTGTTTTGTATGTGTGTGTGTATTTTTAGCCCAGCGGTATATACCGCCAATGGTTTACGGCAGTTGAATGTCCGCCGCGGTGATTCACGTGTCATAATGTTGTGGGCATAGTTCTGTTGGCGTAACGGTGTGGGTTTTGGTACTGCCATTTTATCACTGACCTTTGGGCTGGCGGACTTGTGTGTGTGTCTGTATAGTGATGGATTTTTATGTGTGGGTCATAATACGGGTAGCGGTATACCGCCGCAGTCATGGTATTTGGTGGCAGTCAGCATGGCGGTAAGCGGCACTTACAGCCAATGTCATAACGAGGGTCATTGTGTTGGTGACTTAATGACTGACGACCATAGGCAGATAATCACATCAACAAGGAGCCTTGGCAAGCATGTAATTACACGGTGCACTGTAGATGAGATCTACTATTTATTTAATATATTGAAATGTGGACCCCCATAGCCCATACTTTACCTCTAGTATGAATACTACTATTCTTAATGATGAATAGTATCTGTCTTTATGATAATGACTGGTGGGAGCTGTCATGTGGGGCAGCACCCAACCAACATGATTTAAGTATCAGCACTTTGTCTTAGACATATCACTTAGGTTCTTAGATGGTGTGTCTTTAGTGTTGTCCAGGTCAGAATCTAACCAACATGATTGAGGGGTAGGTACTCTGTCATTGATCTATCCCCTAGGATCTTGCACACTATATAAATACCCAGAGCTTGTGAGTTCAGTGTTGTCTATGTAGAGGAGTGGCCAGCATCCATGTGTTTCCCAAGGGGCCTGTATACCTGATCTAGGAGGGTAGAGAATAACTTTGTGGGAGATTCTCCCCTTCTGTTTTCCCCTTCTGTTTTAGGCATAATTACATGTTCACTTTGCTCCACGTCGGATATGAATATGGCTTGCTGTTTCTACATACACCTTAAACACATTTTGTCAAGGCGAAAAGTGTACTCATGAGTATGTGCTTTTTCATTGAGTATCTTAACATGTTTTGTTTTGTTTTTGTTTTTGTTTTGTTTAATCAGGTCCCCACATTCAGAAGCATATGACTTCAGTGTAAGATTTTAGTGATTTACACAAACAATAATAGAGTCTCTTTTTAGTCTCTTAGTGAGGATTTGGTGCAGCAATAGGTCCTGATGAATCGCCAGTAGGTCAGTGAGACTTCTTTAGGCGAAATACATGTTGACCATGACCCCAATTTCCATAGTGTGGGAAACACCCCAACACAGTTACCTGACACCTATACCTCTAATTGGAGAAATGGACACATTCATTTTTGGTAGGGAACTAAATCATTATACTCTATGCTTTCACATTTTCTGTTTTTAATCTTGGCATAGGTGTTAGGTTACATTAAAGATAGTCATCTTGGGCACTTGTAGCCAATTTTAATAGTTTTTGTTCCAGCCCCTCCGACAACCACTCACCACCTGTATTGTTCTTAAAAAGATCTCTGGCAGAGAGCCCTCTAGTAGGGCCCATCAGGCATTGCAGTGCTGGCCTGACAAAGACCATGGCCTGATGAAGCATGTCACCAAACAGTAAGAGAAGGCTATTGTTCCTGCTAGGCTAATGCTTGTGGAGACTAAAAATACCCTTATCCTTATTGGTAGAATGGAGCCTTTTCTTTTGGAAAATTGCCTCACAGTTTAGTTATAGTGTAATGGAGTTCAACACCCGTCGTCCTCATGGTGTCCCTGAATGCCCTAGAAGCAAACGCAGGGCCCTAGTCTGAATGGAATGCTGCAACCACATATGTACAGATGAAGACCTGCAAATCTTAAATAGCAGTTGAAGTGTCAGCCGACCGTTGTGGCCATACCCACAGGAATCTAGAGCAGGAATCAATAGCAGCTAAGATGTATTTGTATGCACCTCCAGGTTGTAAAGGACCGAAATGGTCCACAAACACACATTGTAGTGGTCTGTTTGATACTAGGAGTGTTGTCTGCGGTGGGCGTTTAGTGGTGGATCCTTTTATTTATTGACAAATGTCACAACAAAGGACATATTGCTTGGTCCGTTTGTTTAGACTTGGCCACTAAAAGCATTTTTTCAAAAGAGAAATTGTGTCTGCCACACCTGCATGAGCATAAGCGACCCCCTCATGCGCTGCTTTGATGAGATCTAATCTCTGGTCTTGGTTCTGGGATCACACAATCTCCCACCCCTAGAATGATTGCAAACACAATGTTCTGAGTACTAACATGGTATGTATACCTCATAGGATATGCTTCTGGTAAAGGTTGGCCATCAGCTGAAAGCTTTCACAGCAGCCAGTGTTTCATTATCCAATCTCGTATGAGAATGAGCTATTGCAGCAACAGAAGCCATAGCTACTGAGGATTTGGCAGCTTTGTCAACCAAATTATTTCCTATAAATTGTAGTCCTACACGTTGATGGGCCAATAGCCCAATGTATGCACTACATGAGCATCTGGTAATCTGTCTTTCAGAACAGCTAACCTCCCCCACAATGTTCTGTGTTTAATGGTGTTCCCGTTGGAGTTTCTGAACCCATTCAAATGCCAGTGATTGAGATAATCATTGTAGGACTGGACACAATAATACGAATCACACACAATTAATGTGGGCTGTTCTAGATCCGCATGTTCCAGTGACAAGACTAGAGCCCTAAGCTCTGCCAGCTGTGCAGTGCAATTCCCTAAGGTCTGTTTGTAGGTATTTTAAGGGTGGAATGCCCTGCTTATGACTATGCAAGTGTCTGAGAACTGATATTTAGAGCCTACAGCTGGTTGTGCTGAACCATCAGTGTAAATGACAGTTTGCTATTGGTCAAGTGGTAGTATGTAGTAGGTGGGGTACTACTGCTCATATTGGAGAAATTCTTGTGTTTGTATTTTTGGGTCAAAAATGTAATCAACATCCGTGGCAGTCAGGGAGGTTGCTCATTGAATCCACCGTGAGGGGGAATGCTTTAGCGTTAGGAATGCGTGTAAGGCTGGCACTGGGGTAATGACAATGTGTTTCCCTTGGTCTAGAGGCTTTTCCTTAAAGGCAGCCATCTGTACAGCAGTCAGTATTTTTTCTGAGGGGTCGGTGCAGAACATTCTTCTGCATTTGAAATCAAAAGTAATTTGTGTGCTATGGTACAGTGTCACCCTCACTGAAAATCTCATAGATGAACCCGATGGCACCAGCTATTACCCTGATGACCAAGTTTGTTATTGCGTGTATGTAAGTGTTTTGCATCCAGCATATCCTGCAGAAGCTCTCTGAGAGTGTGTGTTTATGTTCAAGTGTCCAATGTTTGTTTGAAAAATTTGGATGAATTCATTGGTAAAGAGGTTTTATGCGTTGTGCACAGGGTATGTATGTTCTGCCAAAATTGAAGAAACCCAGCAACGACTGTAGCTTCTTGATAGTATTTGAAGGTTGACGTTGTGCACATTTCTCTTGAAAGTGTGGTACCAGGCTCTTGCCTTCATCTAATAGCTCCTGTTTCAGAAACAGGACACTGAGAAAAGGTATTTCTTCTTTCCTTGAAATTGAATTTATATCCTTGGGCAGCCAATCCAAGAATGATTCGATTGACCCTGGCAAGATGAATGTTGAGTTTGTTGTCTGCGAGATAAATATAATCCACATAGGACAATGCCTCTGGGCCAATATCATGTAATATTGATGTTACAGTGGCTGAAAACAACCCTGGGCTGACAAAAGTGCTCCTGTGAGCCTAATGAGCTGAAAACACTAAGGGCCATATTTATACTTTTTTAGCACCGCATTTGCATTGCTTTTTGACGAAATTGTATTTTGTAAGTTTGCGCCGCTGTTGCGTCAAAAAATTACACAAATGTGGTGCTAAAAGCGAATAAATATGGGCCTAAGATCCTGACTTTCAGGTGCTAGGTTTTGGCAGAAAACAATATTGGAAATATCCAAGGTTGTTTTGTATTTTTTCCGCACTATAATTTTAATTAGTGATATGCTGTGCACACTTTGTATTATATATGTGCATGTGTGACTATTTAAATGTCTCTAATCCAAGACTATTCTATATGAATAGTCAGGTTTTGTAACAGGGAAAATGTGTTTTTCTTTGCAGAGACACAGGGTTCAAATATTCCCTGGTACTCAAGTTGTGTAAGAATCTCTCTCACTGGGGCTTTAGCCACATGTTTAATGGGATATTGAGGTTGAGGCTGGGGTGTGGACTGAAGAGGTATTACATAATTGAGGGATTCGTTAGCCCAGCCCACCTGGTTAATGTACAGTGCGGGACCCTGCACTAAAGCCTAATCAGTAGCACAGCCTTTCTTCACCGCTTTTGGAACTGGAACTGAAAAAAAAGGCTAAATTACATCGTCCCCATGTGGGAGCTTGCAGACATAATTCAGGTGGCCAGTCTTTTTCCAATAGAATATTATAATTAAGTGCTTCCCAGAAGATAACATCAATAGTGTGCGTTATGTCCCCCTCAATTTGGATGTCTAATTCATAAATCTTGATGGCTGGGGAGGCGTGCCTGTCTGGAGTCTCTATAATAAGAAAGTCATTAGTTGCTGTCACATCCAGATGATCTATAAGACTCTGGTGGCAAATCGTGACTTCTGCCACGTTGTCCAGCAGTCACTGCCAACTTCCTGTTCTTCAGCAAAGTTCTCAATATTGCAGGCATGTTTAATGGACATTTTTGCCACCTTTTTGTTTTTAAATTGGGGCTTTTGTTGGGGAAATTTGTCTTTCTTTTTAGCATAAGCTTCCGAGGTACATGGTAAGTCCTTGTTCGGCTTCACATAGTCAGTGCAGTGATCTGACTGGCACACTCTCACAGTCCATTTATCCGGCATGTCCTGAAAAGAACAAGAGGGACGTGTATCAGTATATTGATATCTATCAGGGGTTCTTAGAGTTTCTCTATTGCAGAGAATATATCTTCTTTCAGAGGTCTCCGGATGAGGAGAATCTGCTCTCTGACTTCTTTTGTCTTTGTTTTGATTTTGTTTATCCCAGTGTTTTTTTAAAACACTCTCGTGCTTGTTTAGTATCATCCTTATGGGTTGTACTCTGCATTTGTGGTTTATTTGGTCTGGCCTCCAGACTATTCCAACCTATACTAGTATACATTTCAGAGATAATCTTTGGTAGCTCTCTCTCCTGTTTCTGTTGAGGAATCTCTTGGAGCCATCAGGAAGTGGCCAAAGCTGCTGCCTTAATGCTCCCTAATAATATTGAGGAGACTGTGTCAAAGATATGCATCAGTTTCATCCCAAAGTCTAGGGCCAGGCTGTCCTGTGTTCATTTTCAATTTGTTTTGTTGGAAAATTGGCAAGTCTTGGGGTACCAATTGTATATGCAGCAATGACTGTACCCCAAGTGGTGCAGTCCTCTATTGAGGGAACAATTCTGAAATACAAGCACATTGTGTCAATTCTATATTTATCTTGAGGTCCCGTATGGAGAAACACTGCTTCAAGCTGATTTGTCTTTGAGCTATCCAGAATGGAATCTTTCCCTGTTCCGTGATAGCTTTGCCCATTATTGAGTGTACAGTTTGAGGATTAATTCCTGTAAGGACCAATTGGTGGGCAGCTGGAGCAGCCCTCACTGGGGCGGTATTCAAAATCCACATTGCGAACTGTATTAGTCGTACTAGCTCAGTGTGTGTATGGCAGCTACTTGCATAGCCTGCACATTGTGATGTGGTGTATAAGTGGCAAGCGTGGGCCACGTTGATCCGTCATTACTTAAAGGAGCTAATCTCATAGGTTGTATTACATGTGGAAGGGTGCCATTGAACCAGGTTTGGTGATCTTGACAAGAAAGTGGTATTTCTAAGTGTTGGTATGCTCTGTACTACTGTGGTACATTCACAATTCTGTAGGTATGAAATGTATTTGAATTGTTATTTACTTTAGGGTAACTGACCTAAGAATAAAACGCTTCTGTTTGGTATGCTTCGTGAGCTTCCACAACAAATGTGACATCCCCAACCTCGTCTGTTAAGCCATTGGCTAGGAGAAATTGCGTAAGTGCTTGTGTGCAGTTCTCCAGGAAGTTAATGGCGTATGCCATGTTAAGGAGAGTGTATCAGAGTTGGGAATATCAATAGGGAATAAATCCTTCTTAAGGTTCAAGCTTGAACAAACTGCAGTCTAGATAGGTACTCTCTATTCAGCTGAGGAGAACTGTCCATAGAACCACCGACGTCTCTGTATAATTGTACTTAGGGTACGTAAGTGTGTGTAGGACCGAGATACTTAGGAGACTAATATGTTAGTGCGTACACCATAGTTAGCAGCACCATGTCGTAAGGACTCTCATATCTTTACTAGACTGCTGGATTAAGAACGACAGCAACTCTGCTTGTAGGCGACTCAGTCACCCCTATACCGGTTGGCCCAATCATTCCAGCTTTATAGCAGCACCTCATCTAAACATAAATTGTAAAGGTGATTTCTGGCAGCCTACTGCATGGACTCTGAAAAACCTCTCGTGGAAAATCGAAATGAAAACAAGTCTTACCCTTTTCTCTTGTTAGAAATAATGCCCTCAATACAACCCTGGCGGTCGGTGTTAAAGCAGCGGTAATACCGCCAACAAGCCGGCGGTAAAAAAAATGAGATCACGACCATGGCAGAAACCGCCAACATAGACAGGCACTTTAACACTCCGTCTGCCACGGCGGTAGAAACAAACACCGCGGAGGTAACCGCCAACAGACAGGCGAAAGACAAGGTTCCGTCCACTATAGTACAAGAGGCCTATCTGCCACCTTTTCCGGGGCGATATCAACGACATCAAAAGCATGGCGGAAACAGTCTGTGGAACGGAAACCACTCACCTTTCAACACCCAATGAGGACCCAGGACGCCATGGAGCCCGAGTTACAGGTCCTGCCCATGTTGCTTTACCTCCTCTTGTACCAGGAGCAGCAAAGACACCGGCGACGACCACGGTGAGTACTGCACCTAGCACACAGGGGAGGGGGGAGGGAAAAGAGAGTGCCACACATGCAACACTCAACACCCCCACCCTCACCCACAGTGTACACACAAATACATGCAGCAACATTACATATACACCCGTCACCCCCTGGAAGAATGCAAGGACAAAAGGAAATGATTGTAATGAGTGTAATCATTGAAAAATCAGATAGGCCAAATCAAAATATCAGCATGTACAAATATGCACACCAACTACACAAATCCGGATATGAATGACATCATTGTCTGTGGATCAGTGTTACAAAATGCATGGGCGAAGCCCACACAAGATACCTGACTCGAAACTGAGAGAACACTGCAGGGGCATCAGATGGAAAATAAACAGGCACCTCAGGGGGAGGCAGGGGGGCAACTCAGCCAGATGAACGGACAATGCCACTGCTTCATAAGGGGGGTCCATGCCCACAGTTTGGTTCTGGGGAGTTCAAAGCCACAGTCTCTCAAGTCTCTGTAGTGCGTGGTTTGCCCGCTGCTTTATCCTGGGGAGTGCAGAGCCTCAAGTGGATGTGATTATCCACTGGTTCTGGAGGGGGCATTGTGCCCAGAGTGCTTCATCCTACCAAGGACAGAGGTAGTGGATGTGATACTCCACTGGTTCTGGAGGGGGCATTGTGCCCAGAGTGCTTCATTCTGCCAAGGACAGAGGTAGTGGATGTGATTCTCCACTGGTTCTGGAGAGGGCATTCTGCCCAGAGTGCTTCATCCTGCCATGTATAGAGGCAGTGGATGTGATTCTCCACTGGTTCTGGAGGGGACATTGTGCCGAGAGGGCTTCATCCTGCCAAGGACAGAGGCAGTGGATGCGATTCCCCTCTGGTTCTGGAGGGGGCTTTGTCCCAGAGTGCTTCATCCTGCCAAGGACAGAGGCAGTGGATGTGATTCTCCACTGGTTCTGGAGGGGGCACTGTGCCCAGAGTGCTTTATCCTAACAAGGACAGAGGCAGTGGATGTGATTATCCACTGGTTCTGGAGGGAGCATTGTGCTAAGAGTGATTCATTCTGCCAAGGACAGAGGTAGTGGATGTGATTCTCCACTGGTTCTGGAGAGGGCATTCTGCCCAGAGTGCTTCATCCTGCCATGTATAGAGGCAGTGGATGTGATTCTCCACTGGTTCTGGAGGGGACATTGTGCCGAGAGGGCTTCATCCTGCCAAGGACAGAGGCAGTGGATGCGATTCTCCTCTGGTTCTGGAGGGGGCTTTGTCCCAGAGTGCTTCATCCTGCCAAGGACAGAGGCAGTGGATGTGATTCTCCACTGGTTCTGGAGGGGGCACTGTGCCCAGAGTGCTTTATCCTAACAAGGACAGAGGCAGTGGATGTGATTATCCACTGGTTCTGGAGGGAGCATTGTGCTAAGAGTGCTTCATCCTGCCAAGGACAGGGGTAGTGGATGCGATTCTCCACTTGTTCTGGAGGGGGCATTGTGCCCGGAGTGCTTCACATGCAGTGTGGCAGGTCTCATTCCCTCACCTTGGTATGTGTGTCACGAGATTTCCTGGGAACAGGTAGCATGATATTCCATGGAGGAAGAGACACACTCCACCCTGCTGCGACTTTGCCTGCTATCTGCAGGTACAAACAGTGCTGGGTGTTGTCCTCATGTATGCTGTGCAGGGTCCAGGACGTCTCCTGCAGCTTGGACGGCTGCCCACTGGGGATGATAGCCATATCAGCTGTGGTGGCACTGCCTGAGCACGTCGCGGGGCTGGGGTCGGTGGTTGCGGCGGTGTCTGTGGCAGAGGTGCTGGCAGTAGTGCATGTGTCAGCACCTCTGGAGGGACACAGCAGAATGTCTCCTACAGCCTTGGACGGTTGCTGTAGGAAGTTGCCTCTGTATGTACTATTTCAAAGTAAGAAATAGCATGCACAGAGTCCAAGGGTTCCCCTTAGAGGTAAGATACTGGCAAAAAGAGATAATTCTAATGCTCTATTTTGTGGTAGTGTGGTCGAGCAGTAGGCTTATCAGAGGGTAGAGTTAAGCATTTGTTGTACACACACAGGCAATAAATGAGTAACACACACTCAAAGACAATTCCAGGCCAATAGGTTTTTATATAGAAAAATGTATTTTCTTAGTTTATTTTAAGAACCACATGTTCAAGATTTACAAACAATACTTTAAATGAAAGGTATTTCACTCAGGTATCTTAGGAACTTTGAATCATCACAATGGCATGTACGG
The DNA here is from genome assembly GCF_031143425.1 of Pleurodeles waltl. NCBI lineage: Eukaryota > Metazoa > Chordata > Amphibia > Caudata > Salamandridae > Pleurodeles > Pleurodeles waltl. The sequence continues at coordinate 1,181,415,269 of NC_090446.1, read as the reverse complement.
TTTTGGCACAAATGGCAATAAGCTATTTTAAAATTGGACACTGCAAAATTCAACAGTTCCTGGGGGAGGTAGGTATTTGTTAGTTTCACAGGTAAGTAAAGCACTTACAGGGTTCAAAGCTGGGTCCAAGGTAGCCCACCATCGGGGGTTCAGGGCAACCCCAAAGTTACCACACCAGCATCTCAGGGCCGGTCAGGTGCAGAGGTCAAAGTGGTGCCCAAAACACATAGGCTTCAATGGAAATAGGGGTGCCCCGGTTCCAGTCTGCCAGCAGGTAAATACCCACGACTTCGGAGGGCAGACCAGTGGGGTTTTGTAGGGCACTGGGGGGGACACAAGCAGGCACAAAAAGTACACCCTGAGTGGCACAGGGGCGGCCGGGTACAGAGTGCAAACAGGCGTCGGGTTCGCAATAGGTTTCAATGGGAGACCCAGGGGCCTCTTCAGCGATGCAGGCAGGCAAGGGGGGGCTCCTCGGGGTAGCCACCACCTGGGCTAGGAAGAGAGCCGTCTGGGGGTCGCTCCTGCACTGGAGGTCGGATCCCTCAGGTCCTGGGGGATGCGGGTGCAATGGGTTTACCAGGCGTCGGGTTCTTTGAAGCAGGCAGTCGCGGTCAGGGGGTGCCTCTGGATTCCCTCTGCAGGCGTCGCTGTGGGGGCTCAACTCTGGCTACTCATTGGCTTGCAGTCGCCGGGGAGTCCTCCCTGTAGTGTTGGTTTTCCACAGGTTGAGCCGGGGGCGTTGGGTGTAGAGTGGAAAGTCTCACTCTTCCGGCGGGAAATGTGTGGTCTTTAAAAGTTGTTTCTTTGTTGCAAGTTTCAGTCTTTGTGGAACAGGGCCGCTGTCCTCTGGAGTTTCTTGGTCCTTTTAGATGCAGGGTAGTCCTCTGAAGCTTCAGAGGTCGCTGGACCCTGGGGGACTCGTCTCAGTTTTTCTTGAAGTGGGGAGACAGGCCGGTAGGGCTGGGGCCAAAGCAGTTGGTGTCTCTGTCTTCTCTGCAGGGCTTCAGGTCAGCAGTCCTTCTTCGTCTTCAGGTTGAAGGAATCTAGTTTCCTAGGTTTTGGGGAGCCCCTAAATACTGAATTTAGGGGTGTGTTTAGGTCTGGGAGGGCAGTAGCCAATGGCTACTGTCCTTGAGGGTGGCTATACCCTATTTGTGCCTCCTCCCTGAGTGGAGGGGGCCCATCCCTATTGCTATTGGGGGAATCCTCCAAAATCAAGATGGAGGATTTCTAAAGGCAGGGGTCACCTCAGCTCAGGACACCTTAGGGGCTGTCCTGACTGGTGGGTGACTCCTCCTTGTTTTTCTCATTATCTCCCCTGGACTTGCCGCCAAAAGTGGGGGCTGTGACCAAGGGGCAGGCATCTCCACTAGCTGGAGTGCCCTGGGGCATTGTAACACGAAGCCTGAGCCTTTGAGGCTCGCTGCTAGGTGTTACAGTTCCTGCAGGGGGGAGATGTGAAGCACCTCCACCCAGAGGAGGCTTTGTTTGTGGCCTCAGAGAGCACGAAGGCCCTCACCACATGGGGTCAGAAACTCATCGCTCAGCAGCAGGCTGGCACAGACCAGTCAGTCCTGCACTGAACAATTGGGTAAAACACAGGGGGCATCTCTAAGATGCCCTCTGTGTGCATTTTTTTATAAATCTAACACTGGAATCAGTGTGGGTTTATTATTCTGAGGAATTTGATACCAAACTTCCCAGTATTCAGTGTAGCCATTATGGAGCTGTGGAGTTCGTTTTTGACAAACTCCCAGACCATATACTTAATATGGCCACACTGCACTTACAATGTCTAAGAATAGACTTGGACACTGTAGGGGCATAATGCTCATGCAGCTATGCCCTCACCTGTGGTATAGTGCACCCTGCCTTAGGGCTGTAAGGCCAGCTAGAGGGGTGACTTAACTATGCCACAGGCAGTATTTTGTGTGCATGCCATCCTGAGGGGTATGCCATGTCAACTTTGCCTTTTTTTCCCCACCAACACACACAATCTGCAATTGCAGTGTGCATGTGTTAGGTGAGGGGTCCCTGAGGGTGGCACAACATATGCTGCAGCCCTTAGGGACCTTCCCTGGTCACAGGGCCCTTGGTACCACTGGTAGCTTTTACAAGGGACTTATCTGTGTGTCAAGGGTGTGCCAATTGTGGAAACAATTGTACATTTTAGGTGAAAGAACACTGGTGCTGGGGCCTGGTTAGCAGGGTCCCAGTACACTTTTCAGTCAAGTCAGCATCAGTATCAGGCAAAAAGTGGGGGGGTAACTGCAACTGGGAGCCATTTCCTTACAGCTACTTACTGGGGATGATGCTGGGGACTGTTGCTGAGGCAGCAGATGTGCAGGTGGCAGTGCAGGTGGCTGTGCAGGTGGCCATTCAGGTGGTGGTGCAATGGCTGTGCAGGTGGCGGTGTCCACAACAACACAGGTTGATGTTCTGGTTGACAGAAGGGGTGACTCTGGTCCCTCAGCCGGAGCCTCCGTGCCCTGTCCTGACTTGCTCTTCGCCTTGTGTCCCTTCCTCACCTTTGATGTCGCTGCTGGTCCCGTGACACTGTCCCCTTTTGGCTTGGAGGAGCCCTTGCTTGGTGTCTGGTGCGGCTTCTCCCTCCAGCATTTGGGCACCTTCTTCACCTTGGCAGGTGGCAGAATGGCCTGCTCTTTGCCTCGCTAGGTGGCACACTGGCAGCTCTGATAGGTGCCACCAGCAATGTGACCGGACTTGCTGAGACCACTGTGCTGGATGATTGGGTGGCTGAGGTGCTGGGCTGGGACCTGGACAGCCTAGCCCTAGGGGAAGGACAGGGGGGTGTAGGGAAGAGGTCAAAGTTAGCCAGGAAGAGTTTCTTAGACAAACTGGGACAGGAAGATGGAGGGGGTTTGGGATAGGAGGAAGAGGTAGTGGTTGTAGGAGGTGTACGTCTGCTGAATTTGGGTGAAAGTGCATGGCCGGAGGCTGTTGTGAGGTGGATGGCTGTTGGGTGGGTGTGTGCCTGCGTTTGTGTACTTTGGGAGGAGGGCTCACAGACACACTGGGAGAGGACACTGCGGATGTGTGCATGGTAGTAGGGGTGGTGATTGCACATGAATGGTGTGTGGTGATGGGCGTGCTGTTGATGGCGGTAGTGGATGAAGATATAGTGCACGCAGGTGTGAGTGGAGACGAGACAGGAAGGGAGGAGGAGGATGTGGAGGAGGGGACGGCAGTGGATGTTGGTGTGTCTACATGGGAACGGGAAACACCACCAACCTAATCGACAACCTCGCCAACTTCGGCCTCAAGCAACTCATCACTACACCCACCCACTCCGCAGGCCACACACTCAACCCCATCTTCTCAGCCAGCAACCACGTCTCTTTCAGCCACACCACTGAACACAGTTGGACAGACCACCGCTGCATCCACTTCTCCTACCAAAAACCAGTCACTCACCACCACCGCACACAACCCCCCCGACGCAACTGGAGCAAAATATCAACGGATCAACTGATCTCCACTCTCGCCCGGGCATCACCCCCTGGGACCCCAGACCCCAACATAGCCACCACCACCCTGCATCGCTGGATAGAGGAGTGCGCCAACACCCTTGCACAGCTAAAAAAAAAAAAAACACCTCCCACAGAATCAAGGCCAGCTGGTTCACCCCAGAACTACAGGAATCCAAAAGGCTATGTTGCAGAATGGAAAAAACCTGCACCTTGACCCTACCAACTCCAACCACATTGCTTTCAAGGATGCCCTAAGCAAACATCACCAACTGATCCGCACCACCAAAAGGACCCACTTCAAAAACTGCATCAAGGCCAACGCTCACAACAGTAAAGAGCTATTCGGCATCGTCAATGAGCTCTCCACCCCCAGGACCTGCTCCAACGAACCCCTGCCATCACAGGAGTTCTGCAACTCACTGGCAACCCACTTCCGTCGAAAGATAGAAGAAATCCACAATGGCTTCAAACCCCAGACCCACCAGCCGACTACAAACACCCAAGAACCCAATGTTCCAAGCAACACCCACCTCATCCACACCTGGACCCCCGTCAACAAAGAGGACACTGCCACCACCATGACCTCCATCCACTCCGGATCACCATCGGACCCCTTCCCACACCATATCTTCAATAAGGCAAACATCATCATCGCCCCCCACCTCTGCAAAACCATCAACAGCTCCTTCGAGTCAGCCACCTTCGCAGAAAGATGGAAGTACGCAGAAATCAACGCCCTGCTAAAGAAACCAAAGGCAGACCCAGACGAGCCCAAGAACTACCGGCCGATCTCCCTCCTCCCCTTCCCAGCCAAGGTCATCGAAAAAATTGTAAACAGACAACTATCTCGGTTCCTGGAAGATAGCAAGGTACTCAACACCTCCCAATCCGTATTCCGCAGAAACCACAGCACTGAGACTGCACTCATTGCTGCGACAGACGACATTAGGACCATGCTCGATGAAAGAGAAACAGCAGCACTCATCCTCCTGGACCTCTCCGCAGCTTTCGACACGGTATGTCATCACACTCTCCGCACACGCCTACACAACGCTGGAATCCGCGACAAGGCACTCGACTGGATCTCGTCATTTCTCTCAGGCAGAACCCAGAGAGTCCGCCTCCCACCGTTCCTGTCAGAAGCTTCCAGAATCATCTGTGGCATTCCCCAAGGATCTTCGCTCAGCCCCACGCTCTTCAACGTTTACATGGCCCTCCTCGGCAACATTGCGCAAACCCACCACATCAACATAGTTTCCTACGCAGACGACACTCAGCTCATCCTCTCCCTCACGAAAGACCCTACAACTGCAAAGAACAACTTCCACAATGGACTTCATGCCATCGCCAGCTGGATGGAATCAAGCCACCTCAAGTTAAACACAGACAAGACAGAAATCCTCATGTTTGGCACCAACCCCTCAACTTGGAATGACTCCTGGTGGCCCACCTCCCTAGGAACAGCGCCATCACCCACCACCCACGCACGCAACCTAGGCTTCATCTTGGACTCCACACTCAGCATGACTAAGCAGGTCAATGCCATCTCCTCTTCCTGCTACAACACTCTCCGCATGCTCCGCAAAATCTTCGAGTGGATTCCCGTTGAAACCAAGAAAACTGTCACCCACGCCCTGGTCAGCAGCCGATTGGACTACGGAAATGCCCTATATGCAGGAATAACAACCAAACTCCTAACAAAACTGCAAAGAATCCAGAACGCATCCGCCCGCCTTATTCTGGACATCCCACGCCATGACCACATTTCCCCCCACCTCAGAGACCTTAACTGGTTACCAGTGTCAAAGAGGATCACCTTAAAACTCCTCATCCACGCACACAAGGCCCTCCGCAACACAGGCCCAGCCTACCTCAACGACAGACTCACCTTCCACACCCCCACCCGCAATCTTCACTCCGCCAGCCTCGCCCTCGCCTCCATCCCCCACATCCGCCGCACCACCGCTGGAGGAAGATCCTTCTCTCACCTAGCCGCCAAGACCTGGAACTCCCTACCGCTCCACCTTTGCCAGACCCAAGACCTCTTGACATTCACGAAACACCTCAAGACATGGCTCTACGACCAGTAGCTCTCCCCCCAGTGCCTTGAGACCCTAACGGGTGATTAGTGCGCTCTATAAATCCTTGATTGATGGTGTTGTGTGAGTGCCTGTGGGATGTGTGGTGCTTATGTTTACCATGTCCACTCTTGTGTGTTGATGAGTATGCATGCTGGTCTGATGGTGTGCTTGGGATAGGCTGAGGTAGAGGGGATTGGGTCTGGGTAGAGGAAGTTGGAGGTGGGAGGCTGGACACAGGGACAATGGCTGCCATCAGTGCTGAGGCCAAAGCCTGAAATGCTCTATGTTGGGCCGCCACGCCAGAATGAATGCCCTCCAGGTATGCATTTGTTTGCTGCAAATGCCGCTCAACGCCCTGGATGGCATTCAAAATGGTTGATTGCCCAACAGTGAGGGATCCCAGGAGGTCAATAGCCTCCTCACTGAGGGCAGCAGGACTGACTGGGGCAGGGCCTGAGGTGCCTTCGGCGAAAGAGATGCCCACCTTCCTGGGTGAGCGGGCACGGGAAACTCGATGAGGGGCTGCTGGGAGGGCAGTGCTGGTAGGGGGTGGCGGCTGTACCTGTTGTTGCAGTGCGCACAGAGGTGCCCACCACCGCAAGGGAGCTCCCATCAGAGGAGGAGTCGCTGTCGCTGGTGTCTCCTCCTGTCCCCGTTGTGGAGCTCCCCTCGCCCTTCGTCCTACTGGTGCCTTCGGACTCCGTTGCTTCACCATCCAGGGCCATGTGGGATGCAGCTCCCTCCTGCTCCGGTGTCACTGCTCCTCCGCCTGATGATGCTAATGCATACAAGGACAGGGTGACAAAACAAAAAAGGGGGGGAAGACAGAGGAGACACATGGTCAATGCCTGCAACACCACTACCATTGGCGGACACAACAAACAGGGAGAAGCCCTTTGCACTAAGCCATACACTAACAGGGCAGGGGAAAAGCACATGCCCATGAGGGACTCTGTCTAGACCCATTTCATGCACAGCTGGAACCCATAGGAGCCTGCTCATCTGGTGTAGGTTCTGCACAGGGAGAGGATTCCTCTTCCTCAAAAGGGGAATCTTCTGGTGAGGGAGGGATAGTGAGCAAGGATTTACCCTTCCTACCCCTAGCTTTTGGGAGCACTTGGTCAATTGTTCCAGGATCCAAGTTTCCCTGTCCTTTTTGCTTCTTGGCCTGAGCCATTGTTAAAGCAAAAATATGCCAAGGAATGCCTAGCATTGCTGCATGAGGCTCCAACTCCACTTCAGCCCAAGCTGGTGTCTCCAAATCATTGCCTAGTAAGCAATCTACCGGTAATTCAGTGGCTACCACAACTTTCTTTGGACCAGTAACCCCCCTAACCCCCCCAGTTGAGATTCACAACAGCCATTGGGTGGCTAAGTGTGTTATTTTAAGCATCAGTCACTTGGTACTGCTGACCAAGTAGGTGTTGATCAGGGTGAACCAGTTTTTCTATAACCATAGTTACAATGGTTCCTGTGTCCCTGTAGGCCTCAAACTCAACACCATTAATTAGGGGTAGTTGCTTGTACTTACCCATATTAAGGGGGCAAACAACCAAGGTGGCAAAGTCAATGCCACCATCAGAGACTAAAACAGCCTCTGTGGTTTCCCTCACAAGACCATCACCAACTACACTGCCAATAGTGAGCCCAGCTACACCCTTGGCTATTTGTAGTAGCCTTCCCACCACCACTGCTATTACTAGGGGCACTAGAATTTGCATTTGGGGTTGTGGTGGTAGGAGGTGTGGTGTTTTTCTTTGGACAAGTGGCATCACTTGCCCAATGGCCTTTTACTTTACATAAATAACACCAAGGCTTTTTCTAAATGTGAGAAGAGGATTTGGACCCACCACCCCCAGGGGATTTTTGTGGGCCTGATGAAGGCTCCGAATTTTTTTTATCTTTGTCCCCACCCTTGTCAGAAGACTTACCATCCTTCTTCTTGCCATCCTTGTCACCTCCTGTATGAACTTTTCTGTTCACTCTTGTTCTGACCCATTTGTCTGCCTTCTTTCCCAATTCTTGGGGAGAGGTCAGATCTGAGTCTACCAAGTACTGGTGCAACAAATCAGACACACAATTGTTCAAAATATGCTCTCTCAGGATTAGATTGTACAGGCTTTCATAATCAGTCACCTTACTGCCATGTAACCAACCCTCCAAGACCTTCACTGAACAGTCTACAAAGTCTGTCCAGTCTTGAGAGGACTCCTTTCTGGTGTCTCTGAACTTAATCCTGTATTGTTCAGTGGTTAAGCCAAATCCATCCAAGAGTGCATCCTTCAAAACTTTGTAGTTATTAGCATCACATTCTCTGACAGTAAGGAGCCTATCCCTACCCTTACCAGTGAAAGATAGCCATAAGAGAGCAGCCCACCGCCTTTGAGGGACCAACTGTGCCATACAGGCCCTCTCAAGTGCAGCAAACCACTTATTAATGTCATCCCCCTCCTTGTAAGGGGGACTATCTTATGCAGGTTACAGGAATCTTGTTCTCTAACAGGATTATTATCAAAAACACTGCTGCTGCCACGATGGGGAAGTAACCCCAACCTCTGCCAGCTGCTGCTGTTTAATCTTCAACCTGGCCTCTTCCAACCTCAGCTTTCTGAGTTCCCTTTCCATTATGTTATCCTCATGGTGGGAGGCTTGGGAATTATGAGACACAGACGTTATGTGGGAATTGGCAGGGTTGGACGTGTCCCAAACTGACTGGACCCTAGAAACCTGGCCTTTAGGAGTGAAAGGTGCCTACTAATGTGTGACCCCCTCCCACTACCAGTGTCACTAGGTGGCCTGCTAGCTGACAGGTCCTTGGAAGAACCCTCCCCAGCAACCTCAGGGGACACCCCTGAGTCTGACTGGCTACCTCCCTCCTCTACCTCCTGATCCTGGGATGGACCAGACTGGTTCTGGTCACTTTCTAGGAGAAGGCTGAGGAGAAGATCTTTTGTAGGATTCTTTCCAATTGCTAAACCTCTTTCACTGCAGAGACCCCTCAAACTTTAAAAGTTTAGATTCCCATATGTTGCCTGGAAAAATGTGGGAGTAAACTCTACTGCAGGCATGACAGAAAAGTTTAGGACAGAGAGAGTAAACAAAGTTTTTAGAACTTTTAAAAGAACAGAGAAAAACTTTTTCAAACGTTTGAAAGATTTTGAAAGTTTTCAGTAACTTTTTAGAAGTTTTTAGAGAAGGAAAGTTAAACTGGTTAAGTTACTGTGTATATTCTGACGTATTTGATATATGTTTTTCTTATGAAAAACACCAATGACAAAGTGGTAAAGCAGTTACAAGTACTTATCCCACCGCTGCACCACTAATGTAGGAGACTGGCCTGGCAAAAAGGGGGTAACTTGTGGTACTTACACCTTGGGCCAGGTCCAGTTATCCCTTATTAGCAGATTAGAGGTGTTCTAGCAGTAGGCTGATAGAGGTAGCTATAGCAGAGCAGCTTAGGCTGAACTAGGAGACATGCAAAGCTCCTACTATACCACTTATATCACTTAGCACTATATCACAAGAAAACACAATACTCAGAGTTACTAAAAATAAAGGTACTTTATCTTAGTGACAATATGCCAAAAGTATCTCAGAGGATATACTCCCTTTGGAGGTAAGTAATATACGTAAAATATACACACAAAGTAGTGAAAACACTGTAGGACACAATAGAATGCAATAGGAAACAATAGGCCTACGAGCAACACAAACCATATACTCCAAAAGTGGAATGCAAACCACAAATGGACCCCAGGCCTAGTGTAGTGTGTAGAGGGTCGCTGGGAGTGTAAGAAAAAACTAAGGGTGTCCAAGATACCCCACCCCAAGACCCTGAAAAGTAGGAGTAAAGTTACCCTACTACCCCAGAAAGACAGTAAAGTCGAGATAGGGGATTCTGCAAGGACAACAACTGACTGCAAAGCACTGAAGACGTATTCCTGGACCTGAGGACCTGCAAAGGAAGGGGACCAAGTCCAAGAGTCACGCAAGTGTCCAGGGGCGGCAGGAGCCCATTTAACCCCGGATGAAGGTGCAAAAAGGCTGCCTCTGGGTAGAAGAAGCCAAAGATTCTGCAACAATGGAAGGTGCCAGGAACTTCTCCTTTTGTCAGAAAATGTCCCACGGCGTGCTGGAGGATGCAGAGTTGTTTCCCCCCAGAAAAACTGCAAAGAAGCCTTGCTAGCTGCAAGAGTCGCTGTTGAGGATTTTGGGTGCTGCCAGGACCTAGGACCCAGGAAGGACCAGGAGGTCGCCCCTTGGAGGAGGAGACAGAGGGGGTGCTCAGCAACATGGAGAGCCCACGCAGAAGCAGGCAGCACCTGCAGAAGCGCCTGAACAGGTGTTCAGAAGATCTGAGCACAACAGTCGACTCAGCACAACAAAAGAGGGTGCCACAAAGTCGAAGTCCAACTCAGCGAGTTGGGCAATGCAGGACCGAGTGTTGAGGACCTTGGGCTAGGCAGTGCACAAAGGAAGTCTTGCAAAAGTGCATAGAAGCCCTAGTAGCTGCAGTTCACGCAATACATAGGATTACTGTCTGGTGTAGGGAGGCAAGGACTTACCTCCACCAAATTTGGACAGAAGGGGCACTGGAGTGTCGGGACACTTGGATCCAGCTCCTGTGTTCCAGGGACCACGCTCGTCAAGATGAAAGTGGACCCAGAGGCCCGGTGATACAGAAGTTTGGTGCCTATGTTAGCAGGGGGAAGATTCCGTTGTCCCACAGGAGATTTTGTCGCGTAGGCTTTCATTATTCTAATGAGACTACTGGATTTTGAGCAGCAAGATCATCCACAGTGTGGGGGACTGTGTCTGACCCACAGTGGATGACACTTGTCGCTCCAAATCCGGGCTTTGCTCCGGCTAACTATCAGTGCCTTATCTCTCCCAAGAGGCAGAGACGATTGGGCAGCCGAGTGCATGACATATTGGTACTTCTCAGGGAAGTCGTGGTCACTCAGGTCACAACACAGTTCGATCTCATATATAAATGACAATAAAAGCAGCATAAGTTTTAAAGATTGGTTTAACAAAATAACTGAATTTTGGATAGCAAAGCATGAGCTGCAATAACCAGAACTACACAACACAATAATATTAAAATAGTGACGATGAGAGTGAAGCATAAGAATAATGCTATCATAGTGCCACTAGAATCGATGGACTATTCCCTATCTAAACCATGTTTTGAGCACAGCATTTTAAGCTCTAATCCTGCCTTTCAGGTTCGACCGGGATGACATCAACCCTCATACCTGAGAAAAAGGTCTGTAATCTGCGTCAGCATCTGCAGCGGAGCATTCAGCATACAGTTGTGGTTCCCTGCCTGGAATCTCCCTCATGACGTGTAATAGGACTAGATAGTGTTTTTATAATTAACACAGCAGATGTTCTAAGAAAATGTCCCTACGTAAGGATGTGTATGTTCTACAAATGTTGGAGACTAAACTTCTTCCATGTTTACCGGCAATATACCAGACTGTAGCCTTGACTGAAGCTCAGGGTGATCAAGAATGCGTTGTTTGAGAACACAGTGCTGAACTAAGCAAAACAGTTTGATAGAAGAAATTAAAACAAGACCGTAAAACTGGTTATTGTAAAAATAACAATGCGAAGCTGAATAAAATATTTCTAGGTCAAGGTGCACAGCAGCCTAGTGTTTTAAACTAACATGCATGGAGCTATAATTAAAATGGCTACACAACACCCTCCCCTTGTTGGTAGAAAGTGGTTCAAGCCAAAACTAAAATATTTCAACCTAAAATATTCATAAAACCCTACTCAATTCTGACAAGTTAAGAGGACACACAAGCATACTACTTGACAATTTAAAAAGATGAGCATGCGGCTGATAACCAAATCCAATGAACAAAAAAAAAAAAGCAATTTAGAAGAGTTCTGAATCAAACACGAGTCATGGAAAGCAAGAGCTCTTCCACTTTGGCAGATGACAAAACTGGAAAATCCACACCAAAAACGACCAAGGAGCAGGTGTGTTTCATAGCCCCTGTATCAACCATGGTGGCATCCCGTGCAGTGCCCATTGACGAGGTGATGGCAACTTCCTCCAGGAAGGGTAGCTCATAATCAGCTTCACGTAGCAAATGCAACCACTGTGTGCATGTCTGGTAATGAACCCTCAATGAGAACATCAACAGATCAGCATCAATTGCTGGGGGGCGTAGCAGTGAAAGACAAACTTCCAGTGCATGTTCAAAAGAGCACCAAAGGCATCGAAACACTGGCTGCACACAATCCTAAACCGGTCTGAATGATAAAGACCAGTCACACCCCAAATGTTCCAGGAGTGTTGCTCCAAAATGCTGCATCATACATTCATGACACAGCTACGCTGATGGGAGCACCTTCATTTGTCCTTGTTGTGGCAGGACATCCATTGCGGTAAAACAACAGCAACAGCAAGATGCCGGCTAATGAAGCCAAAGTTATCGGAAATCCCAAAAAAATACTACCGAAAATTTAGTGGATAGCTGAAGGTATCAAACAGAATATGGAGGAGAAGGTGTGAACAAAACCAAAACCAACAGCTTTGAAGAAATGTGCTAATCCAGCCATGCTGGAAGCATTAAATATACGTCCCACGCGTTCACCAAAGTGTCTCGGAAAAATTTGTATTTAACAGGGACTGTATTTCTACCGACGACCTTGCCACTTGAAGTGCGTAGGTCTGGTGTGCAGATGTAGGGGCCACATGCTTCTGAAACAATAAATCCTTGAGTCTACTCAACTTGTCAAAATACACCTTTGAAGTAGCAATATGAGGCGAGATATCAGCTACCTCCTTTAATTTAGTGGGGGGAAACAGCACGTTCCTGCAGCATGTTACGACCTTGGAGACCGAAACAATGTAAACTATTCCAGCCTGCATGCCACAACAGTCTTCACTATTAAGAAGGACATAGCTGCCGTTTGAAAGCACCTGGAACGTAAGTCTAATCAAGGGGACTGGAGCTCCCTTCAGATGACAAGCCAAGTTTGCAGCCGAGGCATTACACGCCTCATGCAAGGACAGCTGTTTACAAATCATCGAATGGCTGACTGAAGTCTCGCATTCACTATCGCTAAGAAAGACCTCTTTCATGCCATTGAAGCATTTGTATGGAAGGGAAGCTCCCACACCTCATGGATGTAACTATCTCCCAGTTTTTTATATCTGACTACAGGAATGTGTTTCAAACAGGAGATGAATTGTAGTGTTGAAATAGGCAGATTAATAACCCTGTGTATTAACCACTCTGCAGATGGTATTTCTGCCATGGTGAAAGGCAACCTTTCTATTTTCTCTATGGTAAGCATGACATCAGTTGCTTCTTTCTTAGCCATTAGTTGTTGTTGCCGCATTAGATTAAGGAGAAAAATATTTCCCTGGCACTAACGTTCTGCCACGGAACGCGACCCGCCTTCAATGTTTGAAGCGTCCAACCCAACTGCATAATGGAACTGGTCAGACTCTGTCCATGGTATAAAGAAGACATATCAGATCGTATAATGTCTATAGCAGAAGAAACAATGTTGTTAATTGCACATATCCGGTCGGACAAGGTGTTAATCCCATTATCCACAACAGCTAATGCCTTTTTCAAAAATTCCTGATCTATTTGCCTTAACAGGGATGCAGCATCTTGTTGGGAAAGTTTCCATATTTCATTGTATACTGCATACAAGAAACGCTTCCTACGTGGTGTTTTGGGGCCTGACAAGAAATCTTGCAAGTCAGTGGTGTTAGACAAGAGATTGAGGTGTGCTTTAACCGCATTTACGGGGTCATTCTAAGTCTGGCGGGCGGCAGAGGCCGCCCGCCAGACTTCCCCCCTCCAAAATACCGCTCCGCGGTCGCAAGACCGCTGAGGGTATTTTGGCTTTTGCACTGGGCTGGCGGGAGACTGCCAAAAGGCCGCCGGCCAGTGCAAAAACCCTTCCCACGAGGACGCCGGCTCAGAATTGAGCCGGCGGAGTGGGAAGGTGCGACGGGTGCAGTTGCACCCGTCGCGAATTTCACTGTCTGCAATGCAGACAGTGAAATTCAAAGTGAACCGCCGCGGTCAGAATGCCCTGCGGGGCACCGCCAGCCTGTTGGCGGTGCTCCCGCCGACCCTGGCCCCGGCGGTACTAGAATCACCCCCTTAGTGAGGATGATTTAAGCCACTGTTGGCACAATTTTCCTACACTAAGGTGGTTATTACAACCCTGGCGGATGATGTTAAAGTGGCGGTAAGACCGCCAACAGGCCAGCGGTTAAGATTTTGCAATTACGACCGTGGCGGAAACTGCCAACAAAGACAGCCACTTTAACACTCCGACCGCCACGGCGGTACAAACAAAGAGCACGACAGTCACCGCCAACAGACAGGCGGAGGACAATGTACCGCCCACACTATTACAACCCACCAATCCGCCACCTTTTCTGGGGCGGATTCACTGCAGATAAAAACACAGCGGAAACAGGATTCCGAAGGGAAAACGCTCACCTCTACACACCCCACGAGGAACCAGGACACCATGGACCCGGAACTCCAAATTCTCCCTGCAATAGTCTTCCTGCTCCTCTACCAGGAGCACGAACGCCGGCGGCGAAGACCACGGTGAGTACTGCACCTACGACACAGGGAAGGGGGGAAAGAGAGTGACACACACACACAACACGCAACACCATCACCCCCACCCCCACCCTCACCCTCACCCACTACAACACACACGCTAATGCATATTGATACATCACAGTTACCCCTCCAACCCCCCCGGAAGAATGCAAAGACAACAGAAAATGAGTGTAACCATTGTAATATATTAAAATCAAGTAGGCAAAAAAATATATATATATATATATACACCATGTACAAAATATATACCAAGCATAGTAGTCCAGGTAGTGCTCCAATTAAGTCTGTGGAACACTGGGCCGACACGGTAGGGGCGAGGCCCACACAAGATCCCAGACCATGACGGAGAGAACACTGCAGGGGCATCAGAGAGCAAGAAAACAGGCACCTCAGGGGGAGGGAAAGGGGGAGCACCTCAGCCGGTTGAGTGCACGACGCCAAATCAACGAGAGGGCCACATGCCCACTGTTCCATCCTGGGGAGTGCAAAGCCATGGTCTCTCAAGTCTCTACAGTGGGTAGGTTGCCCACTGTTCAATCCTGGGGAGTGCAAAGCCACAGTCTCTCAAGTGGATAACAGTCTCCACTGGTTCTGGAGGGGGCATGGTGCCCAGAGTGCTTCATCCTGCTAAGGACAGAGGTAGTGGATGGATCTCTCCACTGGTTCTGGAGGGGGCATGGTGCCCAGAGTGCTTCATCCTGCTAAGGACAGAGGTAGTAGATGGATCTCTCCACTGGTTCTGGAGGGGGCATGGTGCCCAGAGTGCTTCATCCTGCTAAAGACAGAGGTAGTGGATGGATCTCTCCACTGGTTCTGGAGGGGGCATGGTGCCCAGAGTGCTTCATCCTGCCCTTGACGGACTCAGTAGCGTCAGTGCCCTTGGCACTCATGGGCCAGCGGTGCTTGAGGTGGCGGTGCCCTGTTCAGTGGTTATTGAGTCGGCGGTGCCCTGTTCAGTGGTGCATGAGACGGCGGTGTCCTGTTCAGCAGTTCTTGAGGCGGCGGTGCCGTGTTCAGCGGTGCATGAGACGGCGGTGCCCTGTTCAGCGGTGCATGAGACGGCGGTGCCCTGTTCAGCGGTTCTTGAGGCGGCAGTGCCCTGTTCAGCGGTTCTTGAGGCGGCTGTGCCCTGTTCAGCAGTGCATGAGATGGCGGTGCCCTGTTCAGCGGTTCTTGAGGCGGCGGTGCCCTGTTCAGCGGTGCATGAGACGGCGGTGCCCTGTTCAGCGGTGCTTGGAGCGACGGTTTCCATTGCAGTGACTCAGCTGCTGGCGGTCCTTCATGGCCCAGCGGGGCTTTTGCTGGAGGTGGCCTCCTGGGCAGCTTGGCTTGTGCTGGCGGTGGCCTATTGGGCAGCTGGGCTTTTGCTGGCGGTGTCCTCCTGGGCAGCTGGGCGTGTGCTGGTGGTGGACTCCTGGGCAGCTGGGCTTGTGCTGGCGGTGGCCTCCTGGGCAGCTGGGCTTTTGCTGGCGGTGGCCTCCTGGGCAGCTGGGCTTGTGCTGGCGGTGGCCTCCTGGGCAGCTGGGATGATGGCTGTCTTCTCTGTAGTGCTACTCTTCCCAGACTTGCTGACTTTCTTGTGCCCCTTCCCCACCTTGGAAGGTGTCGCAGCTGACTCCACACTCCCACCTGTACCCCTGGGAGCGGCTGTGATGGCTGTAATCTTCCCCCTCTCCCGCCGGGCACTGGCCAACTTCTGATGCATGACAGGTGGGTGACTGTCTGTGCTGTGGCTCCGTGCCACACTGGCTGCCCTGGTGGCCGGTGCACTCCAGATTCCGGTGACTACAGGCACCACTGGTCCCGGAGATGTTGTGGCTGAGGTGCTAGTTCAGGACCTAGGAGACGGACGGGGTGGGGGAGGTGTGGGAAAGAGGTCAAGGTTGGACAGGAAACCTTTTTTTTACACACTGGGACTGGTAGCTGGAGGGGGTTTGGGAGTGGAGAAAGAGGTTGTGGTTGTAGGAGGTGTTCGTTTGCTGACTTTGGGTTAAGGTGCATGCGCTGGAGGCTGTCGTGAGGTGGATGGCTGTTGGGTGGGTGTGTGCCTGCGTTTGTGTATCTTGGGAGGGGGCGTCACAAACACACTGGGAGAGGACACAGGGGACGTGTGAATGTTAGTGGGGGTGGTGACTGCACATGAGCGGGGTGTGGTGGTGGGTGTGCTGGTGATGGTAGTAGTGGCTGTAGAGGTAGTGCATGCAGGTGTGAGTGTAGACAAGACTGGGAGGGAGGAGGGAGACGAGGAGGAGGGGGACACAGTGGAGGCAGTGGATGTTGGTGTGTCTGCATGTGTGTGATGCTTGCGTTAGTGCCTGTGGGATGTGTGGTGCTTATGTTTGCCTGAGCTTCCCTTGTGTGTTGACGTGTGAGCATGCTGGTCTGTAGGTGTGCTTGGGATAGGCTGAGGTACAGGGGATTGGGCCTGGGTGGAGGAGGTTGGAGGGGGGAGGCTAGACACAGGGACACTGGCTGCCATCAGTGCTGAGGCCAGAGTCTGAAAAGCCCGCTGAAGGGCCACCTGACCAGAATGAATGCCCTCCAGGAATGCATTGGTTTGTTGCAACTCCCTTTCTACACCTTGGATGGCATTCAAAATGGTGGACTGCCCAACAGTGAGGGACCTGAGGAGGTCAATGGCCTCCTCACTGAGGGCAGCAGGGGTGACTGGGGCAGGGCCTGAGGTGCCTGGGGCGAAGGTGATGCCCACCCTCCTGGGTGAGCGGGCATGGGGCAAAGGCTAAGGGGCTGCTGGGAGGGTGGTACTTGTAGGGGGAGGTGGCAGCTGTACTTGTAGATGGGGAGGGCACAGATGTTGACGCCACCACAAGGGAGCTCCCATCAGAGGACGAGTCCGTGTCGCTGGTCTCAGTTCCTGTCCCCGCCGTGGAGCTCCCTTCGCCCTCCGTCCCACTGGTGAAGTCCGATTCCGTAGTGTGGACCTCCATGGCCATGTGGGATGCAGCCCCCTCGTGCTCCGGTGCCACTGCTCCTCCGCCTGATGATGCTAATGCACACAAGAACGGGGAGACCACAAAAAGGGAGGGGACGACAGAAGAAAGACATGTTGAGTGCCTGCATTACCGCTACTGTTGGCAGACACGACAGACACAGAAGCCCCGTGCACTACGCCGAGCTCTTGGGCTCCACTGTTCAATTCCTGGGAAATGGCCTACTAGGCTATGGACGATATCTGCACACATGGTTGACACAGGGGCATGACTAGGTGTAGTTGGCACTCTACAGAGGTGCGGTGGGGTGCCACATGGCCTGCCTTACGGAGGGAGCTTGCCTACGCAACTCGCCCTGGTCTAGGGGAACCCACAGCCCACCTCCCACTCCCAGACATCTCCGCTGCGCGCTAAATCAGCAGAATGCGAGTGTACTCACCCCCTTGTGGCTGCTGTGATGCCCTCAAGCGCCCATCCAACTCCAGGTACCCCACCACCAGGATCCTGAACATCAGGGGGGGTCATGGTGCGACGGGCACCCCTCCCACGTTGGGAGGCCATCCCCAGCTGAGCCTCCGCCATCTTCTTGCTCCAGCGGCAAATGTCCTCCCATCTTTTCTGGCAGTGGGTGCTCTGTCTGTGGTAGACCCCCAGGGACTGGACGTCCTTGGCGATGGCACGCCAAATAAGTTTTTTCTGGTGGGTGCTGACCTACATGATTTGTACAGGGGGAAGAGAAAGTTATTACCAACTGCACCATCAAAGTAATTGGCCCCCATCCCTACCCTTCCCATGTGGCACATGCACTCACCGTCGTTTCATGCACGCCGCACTCTCCCCCCTTCCTTCTTACATCCGCCCCTCTCCACACAGGCATAGCCCATACAGCATGCTCCCAGTGTACTTACCTGTTTGTCTGGAGGACCGTAGAGTAGCGTGTACTGGGGGAGGACCCCATTCACGAGTTTCTCCAACTCCTCCAATGTGAAGGCAGGGGCCCTTTCCCCAGACACTCGAGCCATTGTCTCTTCCAGACCGAGGTCACAGCAGCACTTGCAGTGTAGGTCCTCTCCTGTCGAATATCAGGTATCGAGTGATTGAACAGATAGAAAATGGCAGACACGTCGGTGGCGGTGCGTACCGTCACCTCCGGCGTACATCGTCATTGGATCCTGGGACCCATAGGGTCCAATGTTAAGCATTGCGCTGCGGCCTTCAACCGCCTACCGCGACGGTGTACAACGCCAGCGCAGTTACCTCACATCCCATTGTCCCACTTTACAGGTCAGGCAGCCACCATTTCAGGGGCCCACATGCCTACAATTTCAACTGCGTCACACATACCTAGGCCTAGACTCAACACACATACAGGCCACTCTTTAGATTATGAATGGTGTTCTGTGTATGATGTGGGTACGTACCTCTGAGTTGTTAGACTCTTTGCTCGCTGTTGTCCTTCATAGGCACCGTCCGCTGGGACATGTGAGGAGATGGCGGCATCCTCCGGTGTACCGACCGTTGGTGGACCTGTCGACAATGGAGGAAAGACATGTGATAATCACATACAGGCTTGACCGTGCCACAAACCAGGAATTGTGTACCCAGTTGGAGCCAGACCTGATGTCAGCTATCCGCCATCCCACAGGAATCCCCCCCTCAAGTGCAGGTGCTGTCAGTGCTCCATTTCCTTGCAAGTGGATAATTTCAAACAACAGTGGCCATAGCATCAGGGATGTCACAGCCTATGTTTTCCTACGTGTTGTCCAGAGTGTTGTCTGCCCTGCTGAAACACATGCAGAGCTACATCGTTTTCCCTCAGGTGGAGCATTTGCCTACAGTGAAAGGTGATTTCTATGCCCTGGGACATATCCCCAACATCATAGGTGCCATTGATGGGACGCATGGGCCTTTGGTACCCCCCCACAGGAGTGAACAGGTGTACAGAAACCGGAAGAGTTATCATTCTATGAATGTACAGATGGTATGTTTGGAAGACCAGTACATCTCCCATGTGAATGCCATGTTCCCTGGCTCAGTGCATGACACCTACATCCTGCGGAATAGCAGCATCCCTTATGTGATGGGTCAACTCCAGAAGCACTGTGTGTGGCACCTGGAAGCTATTGCTGGTTGTCTGGGTCTGGGGATATCTCTCCAGGTTAGTGTGTGTCTAACAATTGTCCCTCGCCATTTGCAGGTGACTCTGGTTACCCCAACCTGTCAACACTACTGACCCCACTGAGGAATCCCAGGAAAAGGTCAGAGGAACGCTACAATGAGGCCTATGGGCGAACTAGGAGGGTGATCGAGCGGACCTTCGGCCTCCTGAAGGCCAGGTTCAGGTGCCTCCATATGACAGGTGGATCCCTATTCTACTCACCAAAGAAGGTGTGCCAGATCATCGTGGCCTGCTGTATGCTTCACAACTTGGCTTTGCGACGACAGGTGCCTTTTCTGCAGGAGGATGGTCCAGGTGGCAGTGTTTTGGCAGCTGTGGAGCCTGTGGACAGTGAAGACGAGGAAGCAGAGGAAGAAGACATGGACAGCAGGGACTCATTGTTCGAGCAATATTACCAGTGACACACAGGTAAGAATACAGACCTGCCTACTACACTACTGCCACTCTATTGTTTGTCCTTTTCATCCAGTGTATGGTCACTGAGTTGTCACTTTCCCTTACGATTTCACAGATGTGGGTCCCACTGTGTGACATCTGCTTTGATTCCTCATGGACTAGAGCTGTGTGACATAGGTATGTTGACATTACCAATGAAAAAACTTTTTGCCACAGTTATTGCTAATACAGTATTCCGAAATCACAGACAGACTCTAGATTGTTTTGTGCTTTAAGGGTGTTTATTGAAGTGCTCAATATTGGAGGGGGTTGTAAAATGGTGAGGGGTGATGGCGGAGGAATGTCCATGGCAGAGTCCGGTCTATTAGTCTCACAGGTGCATTGCCCATATGGGCATAGGAAGTGGAGCTGAGGCAGTTTAAGGATGGACAGGGTGACAAAGTGGGACAGTAGGATGACAATCAGGGTGGTCTAATTTCTTGGCGGGGGTCTTGGCATTGTTCACTGTCTTTGTCCTGGATCTCAGGGACTGTTTGCGAGGTGGTTGGTTCTCCCTCTGCAGGGGGTGGGGTGCTGGTGTGGTGGTCCTGTGGCAGGGCATCCTGTCCACTAGCGCCGGCGGAGGTGGTGAGCAGTTCATCATCCAAGCTAGTGTCAGGGGCCCCTTGTAGTGCCACAGTGTCCCTCCTGGTGTTGAGTACTTCCTTCAGCACCCCTACGATGGTGCCCAGGGTGGAATTGATGGTTCTGAGTTCCTCCCTGAAGCCCATATACTGTTCCTCCTGCAGGCGCTGGGTCTCCTGAAACTTGGCCAGTAGCGTTGCCATCGTCTCCTGGGAGTGGTGGTAGGTTCCCATGATGGAGGAGAGGGCCTCGTGGAGAGTGAGTTCCCTGGGCCTGTCCACCCCCTGTCACACAGCAACCCTCCCAGTTGCCCTGTGTTCCTGGGCCTCCGTCCTCTGGACCGTGTGCCCACTACCACTGCCCCCAGGTCCCTGTTGTTGTTGGGGTGGTGGGTTAGCCTGGGTTCCCTGTAGTGGTGGACACACAGCTGATTGACGTGGGTGAGTGCTGGGCTGGTGTTTCCAGAGGGGGGAAGCTCTGTGGTGGCCTGTGACTGTGTGAGGGGAACCGACTGTCCAGAGGCCCCCGATGGGCCGGGCTGGTCATCTTGATCCAGTTGGACAGAGGTGCTGTCATCACTGTGGGCCTCTTCTGTTGGTGGTGTGGACATGTGTGGACCCTCCTGTCCGGTGACGTTGGGTAGGGGTCCTGCAGGGGTATAAAAGGATGGTTATTACATTTGTGTGTGTCATGGTGTGCAATGGGTGGGTGACCGTGTACCCCAGTGCTTGCATTCCTGTGTGGGACCTTGTGTGATGGTATTTTATGGGGGTGTATGGGTATGTGCAGTGGTCATGCTTTAGTGATGGGTGTCCATGCTTTGTTGTTGCATGCAGGGCTTGGTGTTAAGATGTGTGGTTTGTGATGTTGGGACATTTATGAGGAGTTAGAGTGATGGGGTGAGGGTGAGGGTGAGGGTGGGGGTATGTGCTGGCATGCAGGTAGGGTGGGGGATGTAATAGTTAAGATTTTACTTACCAGAGTCCATTCCTCCACCTACTCCTGCGAGGCCCTCAGGATGCAGAATCGCCAAGACCTGCTCCTCCCATGTCGTTAGTTGTGGGGGAAGAGGTGGGGATCCTCCGCCAGTCCGCTGAACCACCAGGTGGTGTCTTGAGACCATGGACCGCACCTTCCCCCATAGGTCGTTCCACCTCTTCCTGATGTCCTCCTGATTTCTTGGGTGCTGTCCCACTGTGTTGATCCTGTCCACTATTCTTCGCCATAGCTCCATCTTCCTTGCAATTGAGGTGTGCTGCACCTGTGCTCTGAATAGCTGTGTCTCTACTCAGACGATTTCCTCCACCACGACCCTGAGCTCCTCCTCCGAGAACCTGGGGTGTCTTTGCCGGGCCATGGGGTGGTGTAGGTGATGTGTGGGGTGGTGTGTGGGGTGATAAGTGTGATGATATTTAGTGGTGTGTAGTGTGCAGTGCGTGGTAGTTATGTGGGTGATGGTGTTGTGTGCCTGTGGATGCTAGTGTTGTTGATGTTGGTGTCTCTCCCTGGCCTTCGTTCGTGAGTTGTTGTCGTAAGGGTTTGTTGGTGATGTGGGTGTGTGTTTTAAATTGTATTGGGTGTGTGGGAGTGGTGTGTGTATGTGTATCAGGTGTGTGGATTTAGAATTGTCCAATGTGGCTGTGTTTTGTAAATGTGTGTGTATTTTGAGCGTGGCGGTGTGTATCGCCAATGGAATACCGCGGTTGAAAGACTGCCGCGTGGATTCGTGGGTTGTGATAGCTTGGGCGTATTTCTGTTGGCGTGACGTGGAGGTTTTGTTTTTGCCAGTTTATCACTGACCTTTGGTGTGGCAGACTTGTGTGGGCGTCTGAATTTTGGCGGATTCCGAGCTGTGGGTCATAATAGCTGTGGAGGAATTCCGCAGCCGCGGCGGTGTGTTGGCGGTCTTCTGCATGGCGGTAAGCGGCTTTTACCGCCAATTTTGTAATGACCACCTATATGTTGTAATAATATCAGCATGTTCTGGTGATATATAGCGAGGGTCCAGCATACTCGTCCTAAAACCCCCCGAGGAGGTGACAACACGTTGATGACACCCGTTGGTATCTATGGGCCACAATAACCACCCGATTAAACGTACCATTCTGGACCCACTCATTTAGCTCATCTTTAGTTGCATTCGTGTACTTACGCCAGTTGTCAAATTTTGCAGGGGCAGGTATACTGGGCATGTTTAATTCTCTGATTGTTGCTAAGCCTAAACAACTGGTTTGTTGCACTGTTTCATTTAAAAAGATCATTTGAACAGGGATGAGACATGTTCTAAACAATGTTTCCTTTCCCTTGATCTGCCAATTTTTCGTTCCCCAAACACTTTCCAAATCAATAGATTTGGACCAATATTCATAACCTTCTATTGATAACCGGGAAACAAAGGATTCCGAATATATAAATTTCGTATTGGTCAATAACATATGTATATCCTTAGTAGGAGTTACTTTAAAATAATATGACTCAGCATTCTTTTGATGATGCCCAGAAAAATACGCAAACTTTTCATTAAAAGTTTTAGAACTCCGTTGCGGTGGAGTTGGACAATGTTCCCATTGTGTGTAATTAAATATTGTTTTGGGACTACTCACTCTATGTATGAAATGGTGCCCAAAACAATTATAGCAAAACATATCACCATAATTTTCTTTGAATTGGTAAACATCTTCTTTTTCAAAGACAGTATAATATTGTTATTCTGACATCATAGAATCAACTGTTTTCACGTCCCAATCATCAGATACAATGCCTGCTATGACTACATCATTCATTGATAATTTCAACACATACGGTATTTGAATAATTTCTGTGGGACCGTATATATCGAATATTACTTTGTCCCAAACAATCCCATCAGGAATTGGCACTGCAGAAATGTACCCAAAGGATAAGTCTCTTTGGACCTTATGTGATGAAAAATGTGGTTTCAAAACCTCCTCCACCTGTTCAACCGCTGATCTCTCGGGAAGAAAGTGACCATGTATTAATAAGAAAAAGGTAATGACAAAACCAATCCAAAGTAGAAAGGCTAGGACAGTCAAAGAAAGCCATGCATAGTTCCATGGAAAAATAAAGTATGTTTCTTTAAGCCACTTTGTTAGCTTCCGTGCTCTTGACAAATCAGCTGTCGAAGAAGTGAACGAGTCTGGGAAATCATCGTTGAACTCAGCAAAATACCCAGAGGCAGTTCGTGCAAATGGCATAACAGTTGTCAATGGTGGAGTTGGTGTTTCCTGTGCTGGCACACTGTAGACAGCACCATCCGCTTGGCTTGTAGTCGAGCTGACTTGGTCAAATGTTTCTAAAATATTTGATGTTAGTGGAATGAATGCAAGATCATCATCCACCCTCCCCAAGCTCGGAGAGGTGTCAGTGTTGGTATAAACAACTTGTAGCGGAACTTCTTCTCCAGTAGTGAGAGGGATTCGGGAACTACTGGATGTTCCTCTTCGTCAGCTGTGCAGGATCGGCCACATGGTGTAATTTGACATTGTCAATTGAAACAAAACGGTTTTCTTTGGCACCTGCCAACGGCGGTAGAATGACAGTTCTAGTACTGTGTATCCCCAGTACAGGGACTGGTGCTCGATAAGAAGGGCTAAATTCAATTTTCACTGCGACCTTTTCACGTACAAGATCCCCATCTCTGGAAATCCAGCTGGTAGATGTTACAGGCAAATCCTTAATTCCTGTGGAGGCAGCACTTTTAGAAGAATTATCTTCACGGAACTGTTGTAATTCCTGTAAAACAGTGACATGTTCATTTATGTCAGAAGGTGTTTCTGCCGCCTCCACGCCAGAACCATCAAGCTCCGGAACAAACATTTGAGTTCCGAACAGGCACTCATATGAAGTACAACCCACCAGGGACCTTTTAGGCAGGTTAATTAGTGCTCTCTGAACTCCATACAGGTGATTAAGCCAACTACGACCCGTACCTAAGACTCTGGCTGTTAAGGATTGCTTCAAATCGCGGTTTAATCGCTCCACTACACTATTTCCCTCGGGATGAAATGGAGACAATTACTGCAGTTGGACCCCCAATGAAGCCATGGTGTCCCGGAATGCCCTTGAGGAGAAAGCAGGGCCCTGGTCCGAATGGAACGCTGCAACTGCATAGGTACTGATAAAGTCTCACAAATCTTTAACTACAGTCCAAGCATCAGCCGAGCGTTGTGGCCACACCCATATAAATCTGGAGCATGAATCAAGTGACTAATATGTATTTGTATGCACAATCAGGTGTTAGCGGATCGCAGTTGTCCAGGTACACACACTGTAACTGTTTGTTTGAAATCAAGAGGAGCGTCTGCGGTGGGCACTTGGCCGTAGAAACTTTAATTTGTTGACGGATGCCACAACAGAGGACATACTGCTTAGTCTCCTTATAGAGACCAGGCCACCAATAACGGGCCTGTAAGATTGAAATTGTAGCCACCACACCAGCATGTGCAGATTCCTCCCCCTCATGCGCTGCTTTGATCAATTGTGGTCTTATATCTTTGTTAGGGATGTCACGTACTCCTACGCCTGGTATTTTAACTTCATCATTCAGCATACTTCCCATATAGTATTGATATTTGTTAGGGAATCCTTTAGGATCGGGCGTACCATCAGCCGTAGCCTGTATGGCAGCCAAAATGTCCGTGTCTGGTTTGGAACTCAAACAAGTCACTGCAGCTACAGTGGCTACTGCCACTGCTGACTTTGCGGCTTCATCAGCCAAAGTATTTCCAGCAACGTTTATTCCAACGCGCTGGTGTCCAAGTGTATGCACAACATGGACTTTGGGTAGCATCTCTTTCAGATCTGCTACCTTCCCCCACAGAAGTCTGTGTTTTATTGTATTGGCTTTGGAATCTCTTAACACATTCTGGCGCCAATAATGTAAATATTCATTAAAGGACTGGACACAATAATATGAATCACAAACAATCAGCGTAGGCTGTGCCGGATACATATGTTCTAGTGCCATCAGCAGAGCTTTTAGCTCAGCCAATTGTGCTGTACAATCCCCTAAGGTCTGTGTAAAGGTATGTAGGGGACAGAATTTATCCTCTTCCATATATCCACTTACGACTGCGCAAGCAGCAGTATATTGATGTTTAGTTCCAATTGCCGGTTGTGCAGAGCCATCGGTGTACATGACTCTATGATATTGATCGATGGGCAAGGTATTTGCTGGAACTGGATATTCTACTTCATTTTGTAGAAATTCCTGAGTTTGTAACTTTGGGTCAAAAATGTAGTCTACATCAGTGGCTGTTAAAGACGTAGCCCATTGTATCCAACGTGGATGTAGTGCTTTTGCGTTCCGAATGCTAGCTTTTGTAACACCCTCTAGGGCTGGAATTGGAGAAACGCCAATAATGTGTTTTCCTTGGGAAAGAGGTCTTTCTTTAATAAAAGCCATCTGCACAGCGGTGAGAATTTTCTCTGTGGGAGCAAAGCGTTGTTCAGCTGCTGAATACAAACTTGATTTGTATGCTATCGGGACTGTCTCACCTTCATTAAATGTCACATGAAACCGATGGCCTCAGCTATTACCCTGATGACTAAATGTGTTTTGTTGTCCCTTGTGTGTAAATGTTTTGCTGCTAGCATGTCTGTCTGCAACTCTCGAAGAGTGCGTGTATGTTCAACTGTCCAGAATTTACTTGAAAAATCAGGACATATTAAGTCATATAAAGGTTTTATGCGTGTAGCATAATCGGGAATGTAGGTTCTGCCAAAATTTAAGAAACCCAACATTGATAGGAGTTTTTTAATTGTATTCAGTGGTTGCAATTGTGCACAATTTCTAAAAATTGTGGCGCTAGGCTCTTCCCTTCACTCGTCAGCTCATATCCCAGGAACAGGACGCTGAGGAAGACAATTTTTGTTTTTTAAAAGTTACATTTGTAGCCAAGTTCTGCAAACCCTACAACAATGCGAGCTACCCGTCTTTAATGTTGTAGTAACTCATCATCTGTGAGATATATATCATCTACATATGACAATGCTTCAGAGTCAATCTCGTGTAAGATGGCAGTCACACGAGACCAACAAACAGTCATGGGCTGTTCTAATACCCCTGAGGCAAACAACAGAATTTTTCTGAGAGCCTAGTGCGCTAAAGCTTGTTAAGTCCCTGCTTTCTGGTGCTATATTCTGGCAGAAGAACCCATTTGAAATGTCTAAAGTTGTTTTGTATTTTTTCCGCACTATTTTGCTCATTAGTGCAGTGCTATGTGAATTTTGTATAGCATATGTACGTGTATGACTGTTTAAATGTCTGTAGTCTAAGACTATTCTGTATGAATGGTTCGGCTTAGCTACAGGAAATAAAGGGTTATTCATTGGCGAGACACAGGGTGCAATCACACCCTGGTACTCTAATTGCGTGAGTATTTCTCTCCCCGGTGCCCTTGCTTCATGTTTGCAGGGGATTGTGGGTACAAAAATGGTGCAAAATGTGAAACACACCACCCTGGAATCACCCGAATGTTTAGTTTTCAGATGTGTCTAGGTCTTGCAGATTTTTCTACATGGCAGCGTCCCAAAGTCCATAAAGGGCAGCCCTCGCCATTCCAAGTGGGACGATTTTGAGAGTAAGCCAAGTTCTCATGGCCCAAATGTAAAACTAAAACCCAAAATAATCAAATGTCTTCTTGCTTGCTGTGGGATAAGATGTTTTAGAGTGCGGGGGAGAGCTGAAAGACTGTTACCCCCTTCAGATAAGGTGGGGGCGTAACCAGGCCCATACTGGTTGGTAGACACCACCCCAATATTTTTTGATTTTTTAAAATTCCCTGGCATCTAGTAGACTTTCTGCCCCCCCCGGGGTGTGGATCAGGGGTAATTGCCCCATCTGCCCACTGCTGGGCAGAACAACTTTGGCCCCATTTATTTGGGGTGGGGGTATGGCCATACCCCCACCATCTTATTTTTGGAAAAAAAACTTCCCTGGCCTCTGGTGGGCTTTCTGTCTCCCCTTGGGGGCAGATGGGCTTTCCAAAAATAGCCCCATCTGCCCCCAACAGGGGGCAGATATGGCCAACAGTAATGTGCTCCCATGGGGAGCGACCCTTAACCAAGGGGCTGCCCCCCTAAAGAAAACACACGCATACACACACACCAATCCCTGGTGCCTAAGTGATTTCTGCCCCCATGGGGGCAGATTGGCCTAACAAAAATCAGCCGATCTGCCCCCAAGGGGGGAAGAAATGGTCTAAATACAATTTGCCCCCCAGGGGAGTGACCCTTGCCTAATGGGTCGCTCTACATCTCTGAAAAAAACAAACCAACAAAAAAAACACAACAAAAAAAATTAGCCCTGGCGCCTAGAGGTTTCTGCCCCCACTGGGGGCAGATCGGTGTTGTGGTCCCAAGAACGCTGACACTGAAGACAGGAGCTGGTAACAAGTTTATTCACAGATAAGTCCAAACATATACAGAGCCTCCTCAATGCGTGTCGCCGGCATTTTCCCCAACCGCCTTTCCACCCGGCCCGTACATTCCACATTCCACCCCACGAAGCCCGCATTCCACTGCCCACATTCTAGCCACGGGCCCCGCAAGCCAATTAACATCCCTCGAGCCCTGGATTAAGATACTACAACATAACATACCATCTCCCCCCTTTTATAAAACAATAAACAAAAAAAACAAAAAAAACAGAGAACAGAAAGACATTATTGATCAGGTCTTAGTTTCCATGGCAAAAACCTTTCGCGAGAGGATCGGCGTGGAAATTTCTCCATACAATTTGAAGCAGACCTTTGTGTATTCAAATCACGCTAATTTTGGGCACGTGTTATAGAGCTTTCATCCTTCCCACAGTCACGGTAATCACACGCTCTCAACACAGAACCCTCAGAAAGTTTTACCACTTTGGATAAGTTCCACCAGCGACCATCTTCAACCATAATAGCACTCCCACATATTTTTTTTACCCTGACAGGTTTACCAAAACTATCATCACCCTTTTTAACAGGGACGGTTTTCTTAATACGCACCAAATCTCCAGGGCAAACTATATGCGACTTGGTAGCTTTAATAGCATCATATCTTCTTTTCATGCGTTGTTGGCCTGACCACACCTTTTCCCACTCCACCCTTTTTCCTTCACACAATCCCTTGGTTTTCAAAGAATTAGCTAACCATGAAGGAAAGAGAACAGTGGTTGGTTTACGACCTTTGAGAGCCTCAAAAGGAGACACATTAGTCAATGAATGGGGTGTGGAACGATAAACCCACAACATGGTGCTCACGGCCTCAAAAATGTCGTAATTGTTGTGCCTAGTCCATTTTATGCAATCCGCAACCACCCTATTCATTCTTTCAACTAGACAATTTGTCTGGGGATGATATAGAGAGCTTTTTAAGTGCTTATTGTCAGATTGTTTCAAGAAATTCTCCATTTCCGAATTAAGAAATTGTACCCCATTATCTGACATAATGGTCTCTGGAAAACCCTCTCTCATAAACATCTCTTTAAGGAAGTTAACAGCATTAGACGCAGATGGAACAGCATAAAAAGGACCTTCAGGCCATCTACTGTGATAATCCATGAGAACAAATGCATATCTTAAATTATAAGGGAGAAAATGAAATGGTCCAATCATATCTATCCCCACCTTAGACCATGGTCTTGCAGGGATCTCAATAGGATGTAAAGGTGGAGTACATGTTTTCAATCCTTTTTCTGCCGAGTTGTATACCAGACACCCTTTGACCACAAGATCAACTTCTTTGTCCATAGATGGCCACCAATAACTCTCCCTCAGCCTTCTTTTTGTCATAGTCGCACCAGAATGTCCATCATGTGCTAAATTTATTAGGCCCAAACGTAAATCATTCGGAGGTATACACCTGTCCCCTCTCAACAATATATCATCTTCTATTGTGATCTCATCCGCCACTTTCCAAAATGGTTGTATTGGTAATGGAACATTCTTTTCCCTTGGCCAGCCATTAATTACAAATTCTCTAACCTGGGCCAGAATGGGATGTTTCAAAAAGGCCTCTTCCCAATCACTTTTGTTGTAAGCTTTGAACTTTGGGAGGTCCACAGAAGCAACAAAACAATCCTCTCTATCATCCTCACAGTCAAAATCATCTAGCCCATCCATAGGTAATCTTGAAAGAAAATCCGCTCTCACATTGAGCTTCCCTGGCAAAAACTTAACTTCCATGTTATATTGTAATAGCTTAGTGGTGAGACGGGCAATACGTGGGGTAGTATAATTGGTCTCATCCCCACTGAGAATGTAGAGTAAAGGTTTATGATCTGTCACGATGACAAATCTTCTGCCCCATATATAACTCCTAAATTTTTCACTTGCCCAGACACAGGCCAACAATTCTTTCTCTATTACAGAATAATTCACTTCAGCCTCCCTCAATACTCTAGAAGCATAGCTGATCATGGCTTCACCTTGTTGAGTGTCCTGGACTAGAACCGCACCCAAACCATACTTGCTAGCATCAACCATAATCTTACATGTTAATGGAGGATCATAAGAACGTAGTGCTTTAGCATCCGTCATTTCGGATTTTATCAACTCAAACGTGTCCTGACAATTCTCATCCCATGAGAATTCAACACTCTTCTTCAACATGTCAGACAAACATTTCATCTTAGATGCATAATTTGGGATAAACCTCAAATAAAATTCACACAATCCTACAAAAGAGCGCAACTCATCCTTATTTTTAGGAGGAAGACAATGGTGAACAGCATCCACTAAACCAGGTCTCGGTTTAACTCCCTCCGAGGAAACTACATGTCCCAAAAATTCTATCTCTTTTTTCCAAAATTCACATTTATCCTCTTTAACAACCACCCCGTTCTCCTGAAAAATTTGTAATACCATCTTGAGAACCGTGTTGTGATCAAGTAACTGTTTGGCAAAGATCAAAACATCATCCTGAAACACCAGGACACCTTCCAAATCTTTCAGCAAATGAGACATGATATGTTGGAAAACCGAAGCGGCCGAAGCAAGACCGAAAGGCATACGACGAAATTGGAAAGTGCCAAACGGTGTGTTGAAAGCTGTTAAATGTTTAGAGTCTTTTTCAAGGACAACCTGGTGATAAGCTGAAGCCAAGTCAATTTTAGAAAACCAGACTGCGCCACTAGGTTTCTCAAGCAAATCATTAATCCTAGGTAATAGAAAAGAATCTACCCAAATTTCTTTGTTGAGACTTCTTAAGTCAACACATAAGCGGATTTCACCATTTCGTTTGCGAGCAACCACAATAGGAGATAACCATAAACTAGATTCAATCGGTTCAATTACACCAGACACTTGTAATCTCTCCAATTCTGATTTAAGGTCCTCCCTCAAACTGAATGGAATCGCTGTTAATTTGTGCTTTATAGGAATAGCATTGTTTTTAATTTTAATAGTATGCTTAAAACCTTTAATACATCCTAATTTCTTCTCAAACACATCAGGGAACATCGTATGGAGGGTAGGCAGATCTAAGTCATAATGGTCAGTAACTACCATCACTTGCTCAGTAGTTCCTGGCCTCAGTACCATACCAAAAAGACCTTGATGGAACCAACCTAGGATATTAAGACCCGAGACAGCAACATACAACTTTCCTCGAATCTTGCGCCCCTTGAACTCCATTACATCTTCAATAAAACCTTCTAGCTCAATCCTCCTTCCCTCATAGGAAACCGGAGCTCTATCAGGTGGAAACAATTTCCTGGGACCCCACGTCCTCTTAAACAGCTCTAAAGTTATCATCGTAATGCGTGCACCTGAATCCTCCAGTAAATGCAGAGTTTTGCCCCCCACACAAATATCTACATACGGGTCCACACACTCTTCAACTTCATTCGAAAGCGATTGTTCATCAGTGACTACAACAATCATGTCACGGAATTCATTCTCTAAACTTTGACTAGACTCATCACTGGTATCAGCCACAGTGCTGATTTTGACATCCTTGTGATTCTTAATACTCTGACACACTCTAGCAAAGTGGCCTGTTCGGTCACACTTGTGACATACTACATTCCTAGCTGGACAACCCTTAGAGTCCTTAGTGTGTGGTAAATTGCCACATCTGAAACAAACATTACTGCATTTGAAAAATTGATTATTGCTTGTCTTGAGTTCTTTATGCGAAGAGACGACATTGACACCAATTTTCTCTTCCTCCTTGCGTTGGTACGAAAGTTCCTTAAGAGAAGCTTGAGCAAGCTCAATGCTCTTCGCCTGTTTTATTACATCCTCCAGGGAAGGATTCCCCCATTGTTAATAGTCTTTGTTGGATGTGTTTGTCGAAGCAGTTGCCTATGAGTTGATCCCTGATGAGTTGATCACGAAAAGCGCCAAATTGACATTGAGCACACAACTTACGAAGTGCACTGATAAACTCATCAATGGATTCGCTTTGAAGCTGGACCCTCTTAAAGAATTTGTGGCGTAGTACCACCAGACTAGGCTGTTTGTCAAATCTCAAAATGAGTTTTTTTACAGTCTCCTGATACTCATCCAATTCTTCATCTTCTAACGCTTCAATTTCAGGAAGGTGTTTTAAAGTCTCACAGCCCTCAAATCCCAGTGAATGTAACAATAAATACTTTTTCCTTTCAGGTTTGAAACGTGATGCCCCAATAGCCCCTAAATAAGTTTCAAAGGCATCAAACCACTGAGACCATGACACAGGTGGTTCACCAGGTGCTTCAAGAAAAGGAGGAGGGGCAGAAACAGATTGCATAGTTCTGACTACAATTTGTCCCAGAGTAAAGCACCCAAAAAAAAGAAAAATGAAAAATAATGTTCAGTGAAATGTCTGAATAAGACCGACACAGTGTAGTGAGTGACCTGAATAAGAAATAACATCGGACAACACACTAGCACAGAAACGCGTGGTTCACCGTTGAAATCTGCATAGAAGGAAATGGTTGGTAAGATACACGCTGGTTGCTAAGGTACGCGCTGGTTGCTAAGGTACGCGCTGGTTGCTAGCATACCGCTTGTGGACACAGAAAGAGAAGAGTGTGCGTGCGCGCCTTGCTGGCGTTTGCCGATTGACGTAAAGTTTTGTCCACACGGAAGACACACACAGTGAGAGTCGTGCGTAAGGCCCGCGGCAGGTAGTCTTCAGGGAAGGCCAGAAACGACGATTTACTTCCGGAACGGATCAACGTTGAAAAGCGGCATTGATAGAAGTCTCACCTTCAAGGTAGGTAAGGTATTCATCAGTGGAGTCACGTCTGCGTGCTGAAAATCGATAAACACTGTGCGTAGGTTCAGAGGTGGCTCGAAGAAGACCACTCGTCGCCAAAATTATGTTGTGGTCCCAAGAACGCTGACACTGAAGACAGGAGCCGGTAACAAGTTTATTCACAGATAAGTCCAAACATATACAGAGCCACTTCAAAGCGTGTCGCCGGCATCTTCCCCAACCGCCTTTCCACCCCGGCCCGTATATTCCACATTCCACCCCACGAGGCCCGCATTCCACTGCCCACATTCTACCCATGGGCCCTCAAGCCAATTAACATCCCTCGAGCCCTGGATTAAGATACTACAACATAACAATTGGACTAATAACAATAGGCGATCTGCCCCCGGGGGGGGTGAAGAAATGGCCTAAAATAAATTTGACCCCCTTGATCCCCTGCGGAGCGACCCTTGCCTACGGGGTCGCTCCCCTTGCGTGACATTTGCCCCCCAGGGGAGTGACCCTTGCCTAATGGGCCGCTCCCCATCTCTAAAAAAGCAAACAAAAAAAAACACAAAAAAAGAATTTGCCCTGGCGCCTAGAGGTTTCTGCCCCCCCTCTAAGGGGGTTGCTCCTGTTGCGTGACATTGGTGCAAAAAACAAAATCCCCGGTGCCTATTATTTGCCCCTCCAGGGGAGTGACCCTTGCCTAAGGGGTCACTCCCCATCTGTAAAACAACAACAACAACAAAAATCCCCGGTGCCTAGTGGTTTCTGCCCACCTTGAGGGCAGATCAGCCTAATTAAAATAGGCTGATCTGCCCCCCAGGGGGGCAGAAATGGCCTAAAATAAATTTGCCCCCCAGGGGAGCGACCCTTGCCTAAGAGGTCGCTCCCCACCTCTAAAAAAAAAAAAAAAGAAAATCAACAAAAAAAATGATCCCTGGTGCCTAGAGGTTTCTGCCCTCCCCTGTGTGCAGTTGTATTGAGCGCAGCAAATACCGTGCCCCATCGTGCAAAGCCGGATGCAGGATGGTGTCCATGACACCATCTGCGAGTCGCAAGGGGGTCGCAGAGGCCCACCTCATTAATATTAATGAGGTGGGTTGCAATTTGCGACCCCCTTGGGAGTCGCAGCGCTCACAGGGATGGTGGCCTGCTGAAGACAGCAGACTACTATGTCTGTGACTGCTTTTAAATAAAGCAGTTTTTTTTTGTAATGCAGCCTGTTTTCCTTAAAGGAAAACGAGATGCATTACAAATGAAAAAATGAAACGTGTCAGTTTCATTTTTTCAGAGCCATTCTCAAAGTGGAAGGGGTCCCCTGGGGACCCCTTCCCTTTCACAAATTGGTTACCACCAGTGTGACACTGGTGGTAACTGCGAATTGCTTTGCGGACGCGTTACCGGTCACAAAGCAATTCTGCATTGCGATGCGACTCGCAAATAGGAAGGGGAACACCCCTTCCTATTTGCGACTTGCATTCCCATTTTGCGAGTCGGTAACCAGGTTACCGACTCGCAGAATGGGAATGGGCATTGCGATGTGGCTTTTGCACCTCGCAAACAGCGATTTTTGCTGTTTGCGAGGTGCAAAAGACTTGCTACATCTGGCCCTAAGTCTCTTACTCACATACAGGCAAGAAAGAAGATGGAGGATAGTTTTCAATACATTTATTCAAAAAACTGCAATCTACAATAACATGCATAAACTGTAATGATTAAAATATAAATATGAACAATCCCAACATTTTGCAATAATAATAAATATCAAAATTCCTCCCTAAAGCATCTTTTCTACCCCAAAGAGAGCAAGGCATGATAAACGTAATCCATGAAAAGCCCCCCAACCCTTGTTACCTTAGAACAAAGTCGGCCTCTAGTCTCCAAATCAGGCTTCTTATAGACACAAAGACTGAGGTCTGCTGCAAAGTGACATGCAGTGTGGATTGAATATCTTGGGTGGAACCCCCCTAATGGCCTTGGTCTCACAAAGTGTTTTATAAGGCCTGTGTTATTGACCTTGCAGACATCCTGAAGTGGGTATGTACCTAAGCATCAGATTGTGAGCCCAAACGCATATTGGCAACATAACAACAAATGCCTGAAATGTTCCCATTCTGTTCTTGTCTAATGTGAGGCAAAGGGCATGATGACAATCAAATACAAACATTAATGATAATGGTGCTTTCATGGAATGGCAACTGATTACACATTTTTAAAATTTCTTCTAAAATGCAAGAACTGCAAACAACGCTAAAATGAATTATAAAACAAAACATGTACATCTAAGTAAAAGGGAACAGCCTGCAAGCCGAAACTAAACTAAAGTCTCATACCCAAGCAAACTAAAATGGATCCACAACAATTTCCTACTCTTCTACTCACTATTCATCACTTACTTGTCAAACTTCATTCCTTGCTGCTCCTTCTTGCCTCATCCCTTATCGCTCATGCCTTCCCCTCTGAGAAATCAGTGAAATGAACAACTGGCAAAACCTTAAAATGTATACCACACTCTCTGTTTTAGGACATGCTGATCACTTACGCATCATCTCTCAGTTCCATACCCTCTTACACTCACTTCTCTTTCTTCACTTCTAATACTTTTTTAATCAATCCTCATTCTATCCATTACACCTCAAAGCTCAGCCCTGATATCTAACTTCTCATCCTTCATTTCTCATTTAACTCCCATCCCTCACTTTTATGAACCCCTTCCTCCAGTCTCACTCCTCAACCCTTACTTCTCAACTTTTTTCTCATCCCTCACTCTCCATCTCCTTCTCCCTGAGTCCTAATGACTCAATACTCATCCCTTATTCCTTTCTCCTAGCACCTCATTAATTCCCAATTTCTTATTTTACAGCCCTGACACAGCACTGCCTACTCTTCAGTTTTGACACTGGACAAATTATGTTTCCTAAAATGTCCACCATCCTGACCATTTTAGGACACCCTTGTCCCTCCCTCCTCATGACACAATTCTCTACAATCACCCCACATTTCTGACTCACCATGCCTCATTGTTCCATTATACTTCAGACTCAACAATGAACCTTAGAGACCTCAGCCCTCATACTTCATCTCTTATTCTTTACTTCTCATCTCTCACTCCTCATCCATCATTCTTTACTCGTCATCCATCAAACATGTAGTACCTAATGCCTTTTAAGACATTCTCATTGCTCACTCCTTATCCCTAAGTCATCACACCCTCATTCTTTACCCCCTATTTCTTAAACCTTATCTGTGATACATCACTCCTCACGACTCATCTGTCACTCCCATTCCTCGTAACCCATCTTCCATGTCTCACCTCCAATCCCTCACCTCTTAGGATTCACTTCTTATCTCTTGCACCTCATAGCTCATTCTCCTCCCCTCACACTCACTTAATTCTTCCTCATTGCTTACCCCTAATTCCTGATTCTACATCTCTTGTGGTACACCAGTTCTTTTTGCTTTGCATGATGAGTGAAATTGACAAACTGTGATGTCCTAAAATGTACATCATCCTGTCTATTTTAAGACAGTCTGATCCCTCATGTCTCATTTCTCTGTTCTTCATTCCTTACCACTTATCCCTATCTCCTTAACTCTCTTCCTCACCCTACCTCCTTCTCAAAAATTAGAAAATAAGACTAAAATACACTAGTTCACAGATGGTATACTACAGTGTGTTTACAGTTTTGAACATAGGTAATTCTTTGCAGTACTGCAGTAATACTTAGAAATTACTGTGCTGCTTAGACATTTTTAAAAAGCAACAATTATTTTTTTTTAGAAAAAGAAAAGCATACTTGCTAGGCACCAGCATGTTACTCTCTAAACTTGTTTTAAAACAATGTAAATAATATCTACAAAAAATCTGGCTACCTATTACCACCGTACAAAAGTGGAAAAATGTAGCGAACAACTAAAAAAAAAACCTCTAGTTACCTATGTATAGGGCCTTAACTTAGAAGATAGCCAAACTGCTTTAAAACAATATGGCTACCTTTAATTTTGTAAAGAGAGTCATTAGCCAGTCATAAATTGCCTTGTCATCACCATGTACCACGATGTTATACCAGGGCACAATATATTATTGAGGGCCAACTGTAGTATTGTATTGCATTACCATTGCATCATGCATGGTGTTGCATGGGCAACACAATACTTAAGTCAGGTGCACAAAGCAATGCAAGACCACCATGCATGACCCTTCATTGCTTGGTAAACTGGAGAAATTCAAGCCAGCTCAAACTGCTGTTTTGCATTCATCTGCACACCATAATCTACATTACTGCTATGTTTCAACTACATGCATATGCCACTTCACTCTGTGCCACTGTACTCCACTCCACTATACACCATTCCACTTTACAATATTCCGCTATACGCCATTCCAGTGTACACTACTCCTCCATATGCCACTCCACTGTTTGTGCTCCATTCCATGCCATTCCATTGTACGCCACTCCACTATACGCTATTCCACTCTACCTCACCCCAATCTATGCCATTCCATTGCATGTCACTGGAATCTATACCACTCCACTGTATGGTATGCCACTCTACCCCACTCCATTGTATGCCAGGCCAGTCTACCTCACTCCACTTTACACCTACATACCTTGCATACTTTAAATCCTAAAATACTCTAACCTCCCTTTTTCTCTACCCACCCTTAAATCCGAAAGTCAGCCTTACCTCCCTTTACATCTACCTTAACCTAAAGAATTATGTTATTTACAAAAAAAAAAAAAGTATATCTGCATAATAAAGTACTGTGTGGTAAAGGTATAAATACCTGTGTGGTACGTACCTGTGTGGTAAATGTATGTGTGGTTATGGATGCGTGGGAAAGGATGTTTTCTTCTTTTGCATTCAGTTAAATATTTGTGATATTAATTTTAATTAATTATTTTTAGTCCATATCATATATTTTCAGAATATGTTACAGTAATTTCAACATCTAGTATTAATTTTAAAGCAAATCAACATAACCTCAATGCATTCCATTTTAATTCAAACATGTCACATTAATTCAAACATGGCTTGTGTTAATTTCAATATGTAACTTATTGATTGCAACGCATGCCACATTTATCTCACAAAGTTTCACATTCATGTAAAAAATTGCAATTCATTTTAATTAATGCCGTATTAATTTTGGCGTGGGCCATATTAATTTCAGAGGTTTCATACTCATTTAAAAGTGGTTCATATTCATTTTAACATGTGTCATATTCCTTTCAAAGAATGTCATATTCATTTCAATGGGTGTCATATTCACATTAACGCATGTAATATTAATTTCAGCATGGGTCATATACATTTCAGCGTATGTTATAATTACTTCAATACATGTCATATTCATTTTGACGTGCTTCATATTAATTTCAGAGCATGCTACATTCATTTTAATGAGTGCCATTGTAGTTTTAGCATTTGTCATATGCAATTTAACGCATGTAAAATTTATTTCAATGGGTCTTAAATTTATTTCAACGTATTTCATATTCAGATTAGCATGCATCATATTCCTTTCAATTAATGTTGCATTCATATTAAAAAAAATAATAATAATTTTAACAAAGTCTCATCCATTTTAACATGTAATATTAATTCCAATGTGTATCATTCGAATTTCAATGCAAGGTACATTCATTTTGGTAATTATCATGTTCATTTCAACGTTAGTCATATTCATTTTAAATTCATTTAAAATGTGTCATATTCCTTTCAATCATTTTATATTTGTTCCAACAGATGTCATAATCATTTTAAGAACTGTCATATGAATTTTAACATTCATCATATCCATTTTAACCTTTGTCATATTAATTTCAATATGTATCACATTCATTTCAATGAATGCCATATTCATTTTGAAGAATGTCATGAGAATTTCAGTGTTGGTCATCTTCATTTTAAGGCATGCCAACATTCACTTCAATGGGGCTTATATTAATTCCAACAAGTCATATTAATTTTAGATCATCTCATATTCATTTCTCTATACCTCCCATTCATTTCAATCTCCGTAATGCTCATTTCAATGCAATTCATAGTCATTGCAGCATGTGTAATGTCCAATATATTCTTCCAGAATTATAATATATTACTTGTTGTAACTAATAGTCATTTCAATCTGCCATATTTATTTCAACTCATGTCATATTCCTCTAGGCATATGTCAGTCATTTCAAGAAATGTCTCATTCTTTTTTATGCATATTGTATTCATTTTAGTGCTTGCTATATTGTTTACAGTGAGGGTCATATTCATTTCAGTAGAACTGATTAATACTTCAGTATATATCTTATTCAATTCAGAGTGTGTGTTATTCATATTAATCACTAAGTAGCATGTTTCATATTTGTTCTGGAACAAGTCAGAATAATTCTGCCAGGTATCATATTTATTTTGAAACATATACATTCTTTTTTATATGTGTCATATTAATTTTGCAGCACACCATGGCCCTTTGGTATGCCCTTGGAGCCACCCCTCGTTGTCTGGGTGAATGTTGGAAATTGAGTTACTGATTGAGGGGCTAAAATCCTACTTAGCAACAGCCACAATTTCTATCAGGGTGAAAAAGAAACAACCCCCAAATGAGCTTGTGCTTAACCCTCTGATAGCTTAGCTTGGGTAGTTAAATTTTGGAGGAAACTAGTTGTATTGTGATTAAAATTTAATATGATATTTAGAGGCAGGTGCATATTTGCAATGACAGCACTATTGCTAATGCTATATTAATGCTTGAACATATTCACAATGAGCAAGAATCTGTGGGCAGCTCCAGAAGGAGGGAGAGATTTGATTTGGGTACCAGTAGGGTTACACACTGTATGACCTTTATGGAGATGCAGGTGGTTAGTAGGCGACCCATGCCATGAATAAGGAACATCTTCAGGAACCATGGAAAGAATGCACAAAAAGCAAGCTACCTCAATAGTCTTAGACAGCAAGGTATGGTAAAAGAAGGCGGTTGATGTGATCAATTTTTAGTGGAGAAGGGAGCAGTGACTAGTACTTGTTGTAGTTTCAACAAAATTAGCAAGCATTTCCTTCCTCATTAAATATGTGTTAGGATTGGAACCCACAAAGAGGCATGGGAATCTGGGAAAATAATTCTGGAAGGATGGTAAGGAAGAAAGGAAAGTCCAAGACTAGTCTATATACTGAATGAGATAATAGAGTGTAGAAAATTGTGTCACTGGTTGAGGGATGTAACCCTACTCAAGTAGCAACCACAATCCTTGCCAGGGTAAAGCATAAGCAAATCCTAAATTCATGTGCTGAACCCTCTAGTAGCCCTCACCTCCATCTATCATTTTGGCAGGTGCAACAGGTGGTTCTAGGCCTTCATCATTTAACTGTGATAAGAGAGCCCATATGCTACGCTTTGAAGCATCCATCTGCACAACAAATTCCTTGGCGAAGTCAGAAGCCTTGAGTACAGGTGCCGTATACATGGATTCTTCTGGGAGTCAATGGATTTCTGACAGGCCTCTGTCTAGATCACCTTCTTGGGCTGCTTTTGAGAAGTCAGCTCAGTTAAGGGGGAAACAAAGGTGCCATAACCCTTAACAAACCTCCAGTAGTAGCCAATGAGACCCAGGAAGGCCCTCACCTCAATCTATCATTTTGGGGGTTGCCGTCCCGGACAGTCTCAATCTTATTGTGAGCCTTGCCCCCATCCACCATGTGGCCCAGATACACCTCGATGCCCTGCCCTATCTGGCACTTAATAGCCTTGAGAGTCAGACCCGTCTGCTGCAGGGCCTGAATCAACTCCTAGAGGCAGTACAGGTGTGCCTGCCAGCTGCTGCTGAAGACAGTTATATCTTCAAGGTAGTTGGCACAGAGTGCTCCTTGCCAGCCAGTACACTGTTCACCAAACTCTGAAAAGTGGCAAAGGCATTTTTTAAGCCAAAAGGCTTCACCTGGAACTGGAAGTGGCCTTCTGGTGTCGCTAATGCTGAGCTCTCTTTTGTCCCCTCAGTCAGAGCAATCTGTGGGTACACTGATATGAGATCAATGGTACTGAGGACGTAAGCAGGACCCATCCTGTCTATGAGTACATTATCCTGGGGATGGGTATTAGTATCAGTGACAGAGTTGAGTCCTTGGTAGCCCACACAAAACTGGAGTTTTGGGGAGGAATTAGGTGGGCTAGCCTTGGGTACCACCACAACTGGGCTAGCCCAGGGACTGTTGGAGAGCTCAATCACCTCCAAATGCCAGCACCTTGGAGGCTTCCTCTTTGACACTAGCACTCAGGTTATCTGACAGCCTGTAAATCTTGTTTTTGACATGCATACTCGCTCCAGCATCTATGTCATGGGTTCACAAATGTGTCAGTTTAAGGCTGAGAGGGAACAGAGAGGCAAACTGCTCCACTAACTAGTGACAATCATTCTGCAGTTCTGAGGTCAAAGTAGGGGAGAGGTTAATGCAGTTTACTGACCCATCATGCTCCTTGGAAGGCAGGAGGTCAGCAAAAGATTTATTCACCTCTTCCACTTTATCTGTCACCAAGCGCATGGTGACCTTAGACCTCTGAAAGTGGGTTTTTAAGTGGTTTATGTTGAGCATCCTTAAGGGGTGTCTAGCGGTGTTGAGATCCAGCAGATAGGTGGCACCCCCTTCCACTCCTGCACTTCAAAGTGACCCATCCGCCTTCCTTAGAAGGCTCAGGGCTCCATGGGGCCCATGACCCACACCTTCTAGCCAGGCTGAAGCTCCACCAGAGTGGCTTTCTGGTCAGGCCAGAGTCAGAGTTTCATTACCTTTTGACTGTCCTCAAGCATATCTTTCACCTTTTTACAGAAGTGCTGCATCTGGTTACAAAGTGCCAGAATGTAGCTGACTACATCCTAAGAGGGTATCCTGGGAGCCTGCTCCTACCCCTCCATCACAAGGGTGTCCATGTAAGAGTTCAAATAGGCTATACCTAACCCACTTCTGTGGTATCTCTGTGTAGGAGAACAGCACGTATGGCAAGAGGACATCCCACTTCTACCTCATGGACTCAAGCAGGCCCATAATCATGCCTTTGAGAGTTTTGTTTAAGCTTTCAACATGCCTGTTTATTTGATGGTGATAGGATGTGGAGGACTCGTAGGTTACCTCATACTTATCTATTTCATGTATGTTTCATGGACTTCATGTAAGATGACATGAAGTTAGTGCCTCTGTTGGACACTCCTTCCTTGGGGAACCTCACGCTGATAAAAATCCCCATAAGGGTCCTAGCCATCACAGGTGATGTCACCGACCTCAGAGCGATGGCCTCTGAGTACCATGCGGCGTGGTCCACCAAGACCAAGATGAACCTGTTGGCTAAGGCTGTATTAGGGTCCAAGAGATCAACAATGTTGATGCCATCCCTCTCAAAGGGGATGCCAATGATGGGCAAGGGAGTCAGAGGAGTTTTCAGCTTTTACTCTGCCTTCCCAAAGGACTAGCAGGTGGAACAAGACCTACCAAACATATCTGAGGCTGCCTGTATCTGGCGTCAAGAGAAGTGGGGGAGACACTTGGAAAAGGTCTTGTCCTGCCTCAGATGTCCTGCCAGGGGTATAGCATGAGCCAGCCCCTGTAGGAAGGCCCTGTAACCCGTTGGGACCACCAGCACACAAACTGCTCTAGGTCCAGGAACCCTATCCTCGATGTACATAAGGTAATTCTTCCATTCAATAAGCCGATCTCCCAAGGTGTCTTCTCCTGTATGAGCCTCAGCTTGTTGCCTCAAGCCCTCTAGAGTTGGGCACTCTTTCGGTGCCTTGAAAAATTCCCCCCTGGTAGGTCCATCCTCAACTTGCCTTCCAGCAAGAACTCCTAGGTGCCCCATCAACCTGGGCCATAGGAATGTCCGGGGCTGGTTTCCCACACCCTTTGCTCTTTTTCTTCTTGGCAGCTGCCTGGGCCATTGTTCCACACTCGAGGCTCCCTTGACTTTCCTCTCGGGCAGTCATGTAACGTGTGTTCATACAGACTCATTCAGGCAAACCTAACATCGCCAGGAGCGGCCTGAACGCCACTTCTTTCCAGACACTGTGCTCTAGGACATTGCCTAACAGACAATCTACAAGAATGGCAGGGCTCACAGCTAGTTTTAGAGAAACTGAGACCCCCCCCCACTCAAAGGAAACCAGAGCCACTTGACAATGACTCTCATGGTTGTTTCAAACTATGATCTAACGGAATGTATTAGGGATTATCTGTTCTGAGGACACCAGATGACACCTCACAGTAGTCACACAGGCTCCTGTGTCCCTCAGAGCCTCCATTGTGTGCTCACTGACAGTGATCCATTTGGAGTATTTGAAGGCATATGCGCTTTTGTCCCCATCTTTTCAAACCCTAGTGACAATGAGGTCATCGCTGTCCTCTCCGTCAAGCTAACTGGGACCACCTCCTCCTGAACCACTTCACTCACCAAACCAGGTGTCTGAACACTAGTGGGGGTTTGTGCCCTCTTGGTACATTTAGAGCACTCAGTACACTGAGGGACGGACCTCCCTATCTATTTGTCAAAGATTCCCTTTCCTTGAATCTCAGACTGGGACTGGTTACTCGAGTTCCCTTGGGAATTATTTTGGGGGACCTTATAGAACTCTTTATTTTTATGTTTTTCTCCCCCCTATTTCTCTTGGTGGGACCATTCACCACACTCATGGTGATCCCAATAGATACCTTTTAGGACACTCTGGTGCTGACCTTTGCAAGATCCCTGGAGTCGGTGAACTTATTATCAGATAGGTGCTGGTGCAGCTCTGTAAAACTAATATTGATCATGTGCTCCCATAGGCCCATATTTATACTTTTTTAGCGCTGCATTTGCATCATTTTTAGATGCTAAATTGGCACAAACTTACAAAATACAATTGTATTTTGTGAGTTTGCGCCGATTTTGCATACAAAACTACACAAATGCAGCGCTAAAAAAGTTTTAAATATGGGCCTTAGTATCAAATTAAACAACCCAGCTAAATTGTCAACGTTGTTGTCCTGCAACCAACTACTCAGTGACTTGCTGGTGTAATTAAGAAAATAAAATTAAGTATGGTTCTGTATCTTCTGGCTATCCCTGAGACTAATGCAGTTCTTCTCTGGGCAGAGTTCAAACTCAGTGACAGATGGTTTTCATTGGGATGTACTTCACTTGGTTCCCACCCCTGGTGTAAGCAAAGTATCTCTCCCCAAGGAGGCATGTGTTTCCATAGTGAGGCCCCTGAAACTTATTCTGGGACCAAGTGCATCTTAGGGGCCACCTCAGAGGCAGAAAACCTCTTGTCCAGGTAATTCCCTACCATTTAGTTGTGCAATGGATCTTTGGGTATGTGAACTTTCTTCTCCCCTCACACACTGTGGGTATGCTGCCACCACAGCTGCTGTACTCTGCTTGTCTAGGTCTAATGTCCAGCTCTCACAGACTTAGCTC
The DNA here is from genome assembly GCF_031143425.1 of Pleurodeles waltl. Classification (NCBI taxonomy): domain Eukaryota; kingdom Metazoa; phylum Chordata; class Amphibia; order Caudata; family Salamandridae; genus Pleurodeles; species Pleurodeles waltl. Next base: position 1,181,371,291 of record NC_090446.1, on the reverse strand, counting down.
ATGGGCCAGTCTCCTCTCTTTGATGGCCAATTTAATTTTCTTCATCTTGAGCTTGGCCATTTGCAACTAAAACTCCCTCTCTGCCTTCCTGTCTGCAAGCTTCTCTGGGGCAGGCCCTGTGAAGGAACCTTGCTCTTTGCTCTGGCAGAGAGTTCCAACCCAAGAGAGGAGTCCTATCCCTCCTCTGAATGTCCCACCTTATGCTCGGCATCCAGGCCCTGCTACTGCAGCTCAACTGATTGACCTCTGCCTTGGCCCTCAGAGCTTTCTGAAGCTCCAACTTCCTAAAGACTTTCTTGGTTTGCAGTACCCTCTCCTTACAGAGCTATTTGAGCTCAAACACAGTGTAGCCATCTAGTTTGGCCATCTCAAATTCCATTACTGCAGGTATGGTCAGAGGCATTCAGCTAGCAATGAAAGTAGATTTGGAAAAAGCAAAAGAGACAATGAAGGAGAATGTAAAACAACTCATATTGGCATTGAATTCTTTATCTGGGCTTTTAGTTTAAGACAAAATCACTGTATGACATTGCTCAAACACAAGTCTTAATCTCACTGAAGAACACCAATTTGGAAATACTGTTACTGGTTAAGAGAGATGAAACCCAGCGGAAGTAGCAGCAATAATTTGTATCAGGGAGAAACACAAGCAACCCCTAATTACCTTGGACTAGTCCTCCAACCAGTCTAACGCCCTTCAAAGCCAGGCCACATTGACTTGAGACCCGCCTCTCTGCACTCTTCCTTCGTGCCTGTCTGTCCCTGTGCTTGGCCTTCTCTACTTGTTGTTGTGTGTGCCCTCTTTGTTGCTTTGCCCAGTCCTATTGTCTTTAGGTCCTGTTTTGTGCCTGGTTTCTTGTACTTGTCTTGCCTCTGTGCCCTTTTTGCCTGTTGCGCTGTGGTCTTTTGTACTTGTTTTCCATCTGTGCCACTTTTGTTTTTGGTGTTGTGGAAGTTTGTGCTCATGTTGCCTGTTTGTTGTGCCTTTGTGTTTTTGTCCCTGTTTACCCATTTCACTCTGCCCAATCTTTGTGTCCCTAATTGTGCTTCCTGTCATCCCACCTCCTGTGCTTTTCCAGCCTCCCTCCTCTGCCCCTCCTTTCCTGCTCCTCCTGCATGCCTTCTCCCACTGCCTTCTCCCTCTGCATTCCAGCCCCTCCATAGCCTTGCCCCCATGGTCCTCCCGTCCTAAAACCTAATTAGTAGTGGCAGTTTCATGACCCCATTGAGCAGGTGCCTAGGCTCCAGCTCCTACTTATGTCGGACCGGTAATCTAACCAGTCTAAGGCCGTTCTGGACCTGGCCATCCTGCCTTAAGGCTCCATCTTTCTGTGCTCTTACTTTGTGCTTGTCTGTTCATGTGCTCTCTCTTTTGTTGCTCTGCCTAGTCCTTTTGTCTTTTGTGCCCATTTTTGTGTCTGGTCTCTTGTACTCATTTTGCCTTTCTGCCTGCTTTTCTTTTTGTGCTTTGGTCTTTTGTACTCATTTTTTCTATGTGCCCATTTTGTGTCTTAGTCTTCTGTGTTTGGTTTGCCAGTTTTTGGTGCCTTTGTGCTTTTGTGCTCATTTTGCCCATTTCACTTGGCTCAGTCTTTGTGCCAGTAAGAGTCCTCCCCCATCGTCTCCTCTTCTGCATTCTTCCCGCCTTTCTCTTCCCATCTCCTTAACTGCTTTCCTGTGTGCCTTCTCTTGCTGCTTTACCACCCCTCATTAGCTCTGCCCTCCTCCCCTCCTAGGACCTATTTAATGGTGGCCGCTGCACGTCTTGCACAGTGGGCATGCACAGCGTGTATGCCACCAGTCCAAACCCATCTGTCCTCGTCTATGCCTGGACCTCGCTTAGTGCCACACACTCTGGTCCGTCCAACCGCCACTGCTACAGCTCAGCTCAAAACTGAATGCCACCACCACTGCTGCCTCCACACCGCACTGTGTCACATGGTAGGTCCTTTCTCATGTGCTCACTGCTGCTTTTCCAGCAGCATACCCCAATTCCACCCTTTGGACTCACCCTGTATGCTTGCAGCTTCCTCAGAATCAGATCACCTTGCAAGCATGCCACTGAGATCTGGGACCTTTTTGACACTCACTCCCCGGACATCTTTTTCCTTATTGAAACCTGGCTCAGCCAGTCTTCTACCCCCGTCATCACCAAAGCCATCCTCCCTGGATTCAAGCTCATCTCCCAGGACAGGCTCACAAGCTGGAAGGATGCCTCATCATCATCTACAAGGATACCATCACCTGCACCACTTCTTCAGATGACCCAGCCATGCTCATGGAACACCTGCACTTCCAACTGTAGATTAGCCACTCTACAACGATTTCAGGCACCCTCTTTTAATGGCCGTCAGGGCCCTGCACAACCTTCAGCACCATCCTCTGTGAATTTATCACCCCTCCTCAATCGGATACAACAACTTCTTCCTACTCGGTGACCTTAACATTCATCTCGATGACCCTACGGACTGCAAATCCACTGACTACCTTGAAAGCCTAAACAACATCAGCCTAACGCAGCTTGTACAAGGCTCAACTCATGCTGCCAGACATGCACTTGATCTAATCTTCACCTCCAGCAACAAGATCACCATCAGTCACATCTTCCAACTCACATGGACAGACCACTCCATTTTACACTTTTACATTAGGCAGCCCACTCCAACAAACCTAAACTGAACATCAAATGGTGCACAACTTTAGCAACATAACAGCAGCAGACTGGACCTATGCCTTCAGATCCAAGCAACCACACAACCTCACAAGTGACCTACAGAAAGACCTATCCACCTTCAACAACTAAATCTCAGATTCTGACAACAACCTGGCACCCATCAGACACATAAGAACTTGAGCTCAAGCATGCTGGCACTGAGGACCTCAGAGACTCTAATCGCTATTGCAAGCAGCTAGAAATAAGATGGAGGACAAGCCGAGACACCACCTCTAGAGACACCTACAATTCCCAAAGAAGCCAGAAAAGAGGCTCTTGTGATCAGACTCCAATCCTGCTCCAAACTAACCAACAATTCTGTAATATTTTGTAAGGATGTCACCAACCCAACATCAGCCACCAACACAATCATCCCCTTGTAGATCCTCAGCAAAAACCTTTCATGCTTCCTTCACAATGAAATCCTAAAGATATACTACAACTATGCACCCTAACTCACCACAGGGGACATAATCATTCAACCTCCCACCACTAATGTCACCCACCTCCTAACAAACTGGCGCCTCCTCACTACAGATGACACCACCAGGGTGATGCAGACCATCCATTCAGGGTTCCCCTCAGACCCCTGACCTCACTACAGGGGTCATTCCGACCCCGGCGGTCAAGGACCGCCGGGGCCAGGGATGCAGGAGCACCGCCAACAGGCTGGCGGTGCCCCACAGGGCATTCTGACCGCGGCGGTTTGGCCGCGGTCAGAACAGGAAAACCGGCGGTCTCCCGCCGGTTTTCCGATGCCCTCAGGAATCCTCCATGGCGGCGCAGCTTGCTGCGCCGCCATGGGGATTCCGACACCCCATACCGCCATCCTGTTCCTGGCGGTTCGCCCGCCAGGAACAGGATGGCGGTATGGGGTGTCGTGGGGCCCCTGGGGGCCCCTGCAGTGCCCATGCAAATGGCATGGGCACTGCAGGGGCCCCCGTAAGAGGGCCCCACAAAGAATTTCAGTGTCTGCTCAGCAGACACTGAAATTCGCGACGGGTGCAACTGCACCCGTCGCACCTTCCCACTCCGCCGGCTCCATTCGGAGCCAGCTTCCTCGTGGGAAGGGGTTTCCCGCTGGGCTGGCGGGCGGCCTTCTGGCGGTTGCCCGCCAGCCCAGTGGGAAAGCCAGAATGGCCTCCGCGGTCTCTCGACCGCGGAGCGGCCATATGGCGGTTCCCTCCAGGCGGGCGGCTCCCGCCGCCCGCCGGGGTCTGAATGACCCCCTACATGTACAACCTGGGAAGTACACTGATCAGTAACAATCTCACCACCAGCATCAACTCCTCCATCCTCAGCAGATACTTCCTGGACAGCTGGAAACATGTGGGCCACTGCTCTGCTAAAGAAACCTTTGACTAATCCTGTGGATCCCAGCAACTACAGGCCCATCTTGTTCCTACCGTCCCAGACAAAGTCCTGCAGAAGGAGCTCAACAAGCAGCTCCCTGTTCATTTTTTGCAGCACAACCTCATGAAAGCTCATTAGCAGACAGTGAAAATCGCGACGGGTGCCACTGCACCCGTCGCACCCCTTCAACTCCGCCGGCTCCATTCCGAGCCGGCTTCATTGTTGAAGGGGCTTTCCCGCCGGGCCGGCCGGCGGTCTTCTGGCGGTCGCCCGCCGGCCCAGCGGGAAAGCCGGAATGACCGCCGCAGTCTTTTGACTGCGGTGCGGTCTTTCGGCGGGAACCGCTTGGCGGGCGGCGACCGCCGACCGCCGCGGTCAGAATGACCCCCCATGTTAGAAACCTCAGCATCATCTTTGATGATAATAACTTGATGAACAAACAAGTCCATGCTGTAATCCTGTCCTGCTGCCACACCCTCAGAATGCTTTGCAAAATCTTCAAATGGCTTCACAAGGAGACTTGATGCATGGTCACCCAGGTCCTCATCACCGGCAGACTTGACTATGGCAACACACTATGGGGGTCATTCTGACCTTGGCGGTCCATGACCGCCATGGCGGAGTGCGGCGGAAGCACCGCCAACAGGCTGGCGGTGCTTCCTTGGCGATTCTGACCGCGGCGGTAAAGCCGCGGTCGGAAAAGGGGAGCCGCCGGTTTCCCGCCGGTTTCCCGCTGGCCGAGGGAACCCGCCATGGCGGCGCTGCTTGCAGCACCGCCATGGGGATTCCGACCCCCTTACCGCCAGCCTGTTTCTGGCGGTGTCCACCGCCGGAACCAGGATGGCGGGAACGGGTGCCATGGGGCCCCTGGGGGCCCCTGCACTGCCCATGCCACTGGCATGGGCAGTGCAGGGGCCCCCTAACAGGGCCCCACAAAGATTTTCACTGTTTGCTTAGCAGACAGTGAAAATCGCGACAGGTGCCACTGCACCCGTCGCACCCCTTCAACTCCGCCGGCTCCATTCCGAGCCGGCTTCATTGTTGAAGGGGCTTTCCCGCCGGGCCGGCCGGCGGTCTTCTGGCAGTCGCCCACCGGCCCAGCGGGAAAGCCGGAATGACCGCCGCGGTCTTTTGAACGCCGTGCGGTCTATCGGCGGGAACCGCTTGGCGGGCGGCGACCGCCGACCGCCGCGGTCAGAATGACCCCCTATATGCTGTCATTTCCAGCCAACTCATGCAAAGACTCCAAACCATCTGTAGCACACCTGCCAGACTGATCCTAGACACCCCAGAAGTGCGCACATGATGCCTTACCTCACAGAATTGCACTGGCTTCTCATCCAGAAATGCTGCAAATTCAGGCTTCTCGTCCATGCATACAAGTCCTTCCACAACGCAAGGATCAGCCTATAGCAACAACAGATTTAAACTATGCCAACCCTCCAGGCATCTATGCTCCACCTATCCCTTCCTTGCATGAATCCCACACATTTGTTGATGCAAAAGAGGAGGTTGTGCTGTCTACTTCATTGCTGTCAAAAGCTGAAACAAACTCCCTCTACATATCAGGACCGCCACTCCACTCCTC